>NC_090437.1:1076950725-1078150725 GCF_031143425.1 Pleurodeles waltl
TTTGCAGAATGGCTGTCTTTTCTGAATGGTATAAAACATGTTACCTCCATTTCACACATTACCGTAATAATTGAAAGGGAGATCTTCCACGAGTTGCGATTCAACCTTCAAAAACTATGCTAAATGCAATCATACCCATGAATTCTAACGGCCTATTGGGCGGAATGGGGGTGCAATGACTACCCACCAATGAAGTACAAAGCCAAAAGTCTCATTGTGCACTGTATTTACTCATATACATGCAACAGCTAACTTGCACTAGAATGGCTGCAAATCATTTTCTTAAAGGTCACAATATTTAACGTATAAATCTAGGTTACAATGAATAACACAATGTATAATTTAAACCCATAAAATCAAACCCCATCGGGTGCTGGTTTAATATGTTTCTCAGTTTAAATTAATGCATACACTAAATACTTGAATGAAAAAGCACATCACTCATTGAAAAATCCTGCAAATGCATTGACTTATAATTCAACATTTGGAACATTATGGGGCACCATGAAAGAATACTAATTTTGATGCGAAACTCATTACCGTGACAGCAAAATATAATTTCAGTATAGTTGAGAAAGGGAACAAAAGAAAGAAAATCGTGTGTGGGTAGATTAACAAGTTTGTTATTTTAACTATAATTAAAGCAAAAATGCAATGTAAGGAAAAGTACCATCATTTATGTACAATTCAAGGCCTTTAATTGTTCTTATAATTATTTTCCTTAAAGTTTGTCAACAGGCGTTTTAAAATTTGAATTGTTACTCCACACCCTTACAAGTCACTGTGTTAATCCACACTCCACAGCACACATTAGAAAATATTTATGATTTCTTGAGACATCGAGCCCTTTGGTACCATAATGTCCCACCTATAAATATGTTCCAATTTCACATTCATAAGTAAAACCTTTATATTTTGGAACACTTTCTGTCAGTTCCCACAGGTAAAAAGCTGCCTTCTGACATTATATAACGGAAAGGCTAGGAGGCTGAGTTTCGCTTGATTTTGATTTTGACATTGTATAATAATCCATAATGGCGCAGGCAGGCAACCAGAAGTGGGGAAACATTAAAGTATTCTACCCTTTCCTACGTGATTGATGGGACTACGAAGAAAACATATTAGTAGAGGTCTTTGGTAATTCTGGGCCACAAGACTTCTAGGTATGGGTGTATTTTAAATGGTGTTGAATGAATATTTGTGAAAATGGGGATCTGTCAAGAATGTGGAGGTGTCCTTAAACTTGGTAAACTACATCAGTGCTACAACCTAGAAACTACCACGATGTGCTGGTATACTTTAATATCTTACTATGACAGCATGCCTCAATAAATGTGAATGAAGCTAACAGTCAGAAAGCAGGCAAGATGGTGCCACAGTCCGAGACTGAGTAAGCAGTACTTGAGGCCATTGTGCCATGGGCCTTTCAGTGAAGGAAACAGTGGCAGCCATTACTGTGTCTCCTATTGATTTAGGCTAGACACACACTGAATATGCTATGTGCCATGGAGTAATGGCTTTGAATATTTCCAGTGAGCATGGACTCCCACTTATTTAGAGAGACGATGGCCATCATATATCTTCAGCTATGGCTTTCTTCATGGTTCTTGGCGTCCTTGTAAGACAATTGTGCTACAATGTTGCTACATGAACTTGGAACAAGCATTCACATGGAACTCATGTTGAAACACACAATAATATAAGGCAGGAATTCCTGCCAGGAGTCAGTCGAAATCAGAACATTTCTAGTAAGACAGAAGATATCTGTCATAAATCAATCTTTACACAGCATGTGCAAAACTACCAGTATGTCATTATAATGTACTATTCATCTGAATGGACATTTATTTGAATATACATACAACATGTAAAGATCAGAATTACGCAATCGGGTGAGTGGTGAAATAGTTTTTCAAGAAAGCCCCAAGTGAAAAAAAAAAAAAAACAGAAAAGACAGCCTATTATGTTACATACACAAAACAGCACTGGGTAAAAACCCCAGTGTATAGTATTGAAACAAAAGGTCTGGCTTGAGGTGGCGTCCAGGGTATTACGACCCTACATGGGGTGTGAGGGTCTCATCAGGACTGTAGATGACCTGGGGGACTAATGATACAGGCAGAAGTAGCATGTTGGGCACGGATACCAGGAAGGTTAAATGTAGACAATTTGAGGAATACATACTGGTTGTACAAGAAAGTGAGGCATTTTTGCAGACGCTGCTTCAAGACCACCATGATGGCTGCAAAGATGGGGCCTAAGAGAATACCAGTATGAGAATACATGCAGCATTAAATTACAGGCAGGATGCTAATGGCGCAATCTGGTGTATATGTGATAGGAAAGTTGCCTACCTAGCACCAGTATAAGTGGTGGAGGCACTGACCTAAACACAAGATTCACATTTGTGCAAGAGTGAAAAGTGAAGATAGTCATTGGATTTACCTATAGTTGTGGGTGACAATTAATAAAATATAAGGACTAAATCTGTCAATATTTTATTATAATGAATGTCAAGGGCATAAGGATGCCCTAGTGTGTGTTTACCCATGAGTATACAGCCCAATGAAGCCAGAGGCCACAGTATGGGAGCTGATCAGTCAATGGTATGTGGCAATGACAGCGATCTTCCAATTGAAGAATCTCCTCTCTTCAACTGAAGAAGTTCCACAGTGTCCTTTCTGGCGAACAATGGATATTGTGTGGCGCACCAAGCCGAGGATTGGCCCTCATAACATCCTTGTGCAAGAGGCTTGTCATATCAGTGGAGGTGTGGGTGCGTGGCTAACGGAGCATCTCTAGTGCTCGCGAGTATCCAACATTTATGTTGAAGCCCTGCTACTCTACCCCGTTGCTAGGGGAGACTGTTAGACACTGGTATCGAGAGTCTGGTGCACTCTCCAGCATGACAGCAGCATGAGTGTGATGGAGTTAATAAATATATAAAACATAAGCCTCTGGTCATCATTACTTTTAATACAATCAATGTAGTGATATGCAGAGAACACTGCTCTTGTACTTACTGCACCATAGGCATAATTACTCAGGTCCAGCGTATCTAGTTCATAAAAGATTGAATTAAGGACTTTTTTTTAACAGAGAAGATTCAAGATATCAAATGTGATTTAAAAACAAACTTTTATGTATTCTTAGTGTGTTTGTTTGAAATTTAGGGCCATTATGAACATGGTGTTAAACACCATCTTCTGCAGTGGTGACGATGAACAGAATACCGTCATTGGCGGTGAACAGAAACCCTCCATATAAAGATGCCAAAAACAGAACCATCCAAACCTTTTTTTACCACCAGCCAGTGGCAGGGCCTTGTCAGGAGAAAGGCTGCACATCTACCCCGCCACCACCGAGCACACAAATCCCCTGCCCTCCAAATAATGATGCACAAATCACTGCAGCGGTTAGTGGATGCTGAACGACCCATGGTGGTACAGACCGCCATGGCCAGCAATGGGACCCAACAGCAAGAAATGCACACATTGGCAAGTTTGAAACCCACACACCTGACACACATCCACAACACTATAAAACATTCACATACACACCCCACAATCCTTTGCATCGCCAATAGGAGAAGCCAGACTGACAGCACCACAAGCAGACGCTGAATGCAACAACACACAACTCACACACCCAACCACACAACAGCACCCTCACTAATATCCACACAACACACCACCCACAACACACACCATGGCACCCCCTAAGCACCCACGCTTCACAGAAAGGGAGTTAAGAACAATGGTGGACGAGATACTCAAGGTCGAGCCTCAAATGTTCGGTGCACAGGTCCAGCACACACCCATCGCCAGGAAGATGGAGTTATGGCAGACAATAGTGAACAAGGTCAACACAGTGGGAAACCATCCACACACAAGGGATGACATCTGCAAGAGATGGAACGACCTGCGTGGGAAGGTGAGGTCCATGGCATCAAGGCACTACATTGCGGTCCGGAAGACTGGGGGAGGACCCCCACCAACACCCCACTGACTACACCAACTGGGAGGAAAATGTACTGGCCATCCTGCACCCTGAGGGCCTCACAGGACTCACTGGAGGAATGGACTCGGGTAAGTCATCTACAATTATCCCACATCCACCACTCCTGTCATGCATGCACCACCTCACCACTTCAACTACCACCAGGACCACACCCCACCCTGGCCCCAGTCACTACATCCAGTCACCTTGCATGCCCACAAACCCACTAACAGGCTCACGTCCCTCCCCCTGTACACAGCCACCCACCCATGTAAGGTATCATAATGGCACTACACCACCTACAATGCACCTCCACATCCCATTCTAAATACAATGGCAACCTCACAAAAGGACCCTGTATGGCCCAACAGTGGAAAACATGCACAAAATAAGCCTGCCCTAAAAAAAAAACACCCGAATTTATAAATGTAACATACATGTCCATTCCCCCCCACAGGCACCACCACCCATACCACTCTGATGGAAAGGCCAAGGAGAGCCAGCGCCCCACATGGAGACAGAGGTACCAATCAGGACACTGGAGCGGGAACTCTGGACAGTGAGGAATACCTTGGCCCATCACACAGTCCGGGGCAGTCACCATCCAGCAGCCCCACCCAGGACACCACTGACAACCCTACCACCCAGCCACCAACATCAGCACATGGCAAACAACCCCACAACCTTGTATCCAGGCCACAGACTGGTGGGATACAAGTAGAGAGGCCACAGACTCCACGTACCTACAGGCAGGATGACGATGGCCCCAGTACAAGTGGTACCGTCAGACCTGTGCAGGGGACACAGGCACAGGGGGCTAGTCCCAATGGGAGGGCATCAGTGGCCCAGGGGGGAGGCCAAATGATAGATGCTACAGCCCAGGAGGTGATCTCCGAGATCCTGGGAGCATACCACCATACCCAGGACAGGATGGGCCAGATCGTGGCCACCCTGGAGCATAATGAAAGGCTGCAGATAGCACACCACCAAGAGGCCATAGAGCAGTGGAGACAGCTCAATGCCGCCATGGCCATTATTGCAGGGGTGCTGCTGCACCACTTCCCAACCCAGCCTGAGACCCCCACAAACAAGGAAGCCCCTACCACAGACCACGATACCGACCAACCATCAACATCAGCAACAGCAACTGGACTGGTACCACTGTCTAAGGACACACAGGAGACCAGCACCCCCTACCCGTACAGCCCAACACCAGATGCTCAAATGGTCCCTCAAACCCATATATGGCACTGGTACACCTGTCAAGACCAAAGCACTGTCAAAGAAGTGACTCTGACACAAACTGTCTCCCAAATGTGCCACTGAACCACCACCCTCACCCGCCAATAGCAACTCAATAACTAGTAAAGTACAGATTGACATATAACCACTTCCACCAATCGTTGAGAACATGTAGCCAGTATGGACGCCCACCATCAGTCCACTCCCATCACTGTAAAGAGCACCAATGCATCCCTGACCCCTATTAAAACACGTTTACACCAATTTCAATGTCCACTGTCATCATGTTGAATCAAATAGAAGTGTGAATGCATTTGCCAGTTATATTCAGTAATCAGACCTTTATTGCAGGAATTGCACCCCACGCACAATGGTGTGGAGTAAACAGAAATGTCTAACAAGTTGTTTATCATGTCACATGGCACTTGAAATTCATGTTACACTGTAAATGGCTACAGACCCCACACCCCTATAGAGAATGAGTCAGACTGACAGTATGCAGTACAGACAACATCATCAGCGAACAGTACCTCATAGTCACTGGAAGTATAGTTGGATCAGTTGGTTCCTGGAGTGTACATCGTCCCCCTCTTCATCATCACCATCACTCTCATCCCCTCTCAGGGGAAGCTGGTCTGGAAATACAGCACCCTCCTCCTCTAAGAGCGGGATAGATTTCCTCACAGCCACATTGTGCAGCATTCAGCAGGCCACCACTATTCTACACACCTTCTCAGGGCCATAGCACAGGGAACCCTCAGAGATATGAAGGCAACAGAATCTAGCCTTCAGGACACTTATAGTGCGCACAATCACCCTCCTAGTAGATCCATGGGCCTCATTGTAATTCCTCTCAGCATCTGTTCTAGGATTCCTCACTGGTGTCAGGAGCCGATGCATGTTTGGGTAGCCAGAATCACCTGCAAAAGTGGGCAAATCTTGACTGTAACTAACTACCCTCAGTTGCAGTCAGCCTGGCTGTCAGCTATGTACAGAAAAATTGTCAGACACAGTCACCTATGATCCATCCTCTGTCCCCTTGTAGTTGTTCAATCATGTGTGGCACACTGCTGTTCTGCAGTACAAATGAATCGTGGACTGATCCAGGGAACATGGCATTCCCATGTAGGTCTGCGGCACACACCAATTGAATGTTCATGGAGTGGAAGTTCTTTCTGTTTCTGTACACCTGTTCACTTACTCTTGGGGGGATGAGAGCTATGTGGGTGCCATCGATGGCACCTATCACATGAGGAATGCTGGCAAAGACATAAAAGTCTGACTTGTTGGTAGGTAGTTCAGCACTTTGGGGAAACCTCACATATGACTGCAGGTGTTGTACAAATGTTTCCAGGAATTTTGACAGGATAAGGCAAAACATTGGCTGTGATAACCCTGCACCCGTGCCCACTGTCACCTGAAATAAGCCTGTGGCCAGGAAATAGAGTACAGAGAATACTTGTACTTCAGTAGGGATGGCATGCTGATTCTGATTAGCCAGTCTCAGTACTGGATCTAGTAATGCACAAAGTTCATGAATAGTCGCACAAGTGAGTTTGTAATTGATAATGATGGGCCAGATGTAGCAACCGGTTTGCATGTCGCAAACTGCGAAAAACGCAGTTTGCGACATGCAAAACGGCCATCGCGATGCTCATCCTCAAATTGCGAGTCGGTACCGACTCACAATTTGAGGATGCGACTCGCAAATAGGAAGGGGTGTTCCCTTCCTATTTGCGACCGCATCGTCATGCTGAGTTGCTTTGTGACCGCGAATGCGGTCGCAAACCAACTCGCAGTTACCACCCACTTGAAGTGGGTGGTAACGCATTTGCAAACGGGAAGGGGTCCCCATGGGACCCCTTCCCCTTTGTGAATGTCGCTGAAAATATTTTTTCAGAGCAGGCAGTGGTCACAGATGGGGCCCTGCCTCGCCACATGGGTCTATACCTAGGAGGAGTGGAGAATACATGTGAGGGACATAAATTCATTAGCACAACATGTGTATTCAACACTGCTCTCAAACATTTAGGTGACACATAAGCATTGTAGGATGTTAAATTGGAGTAACATGTCCTTAGCTGATAAATCTGGACTGTGTGGTGAGTAAATACTCTTTTGGGCATGCGTTTGAGGGCTGTGGTCCATAGGGGCTCCATGGAGCCCATGACCAAATAATAACTGTGTAGTAGTTTGCAAAATGTCAGCCCCCTGTCATCCAGATATGTAGCAGTGGAAGTGACCCTGTACCGCTAGTGGTTCTCGTAATGGCGTAAGGCTGTGTTCACCGCCGTGCACCCATTCATTGGCTAACATGGTTGTCAATGGGGAATATGGGACTATCATTTCGTCACCCGAGGTTCTCTTGACTCCCGGATTCCGTGCATGCAAGTACTCCACTGAGTGTGCTTCTGTGTCCTGACTCTGGTCCTTGAAATGGCACGAGTCACAGGGGAAAGGACCCCGGTCTTCACTACAGAGGAGCTGGAGAAGCTGGTGGACGGGGTCCTACCCCTGTATGCCAAGTTATATGGTCGACCAGAGGTGCAGGTGAGTAGGCGGGTGGGGTGCATGGATGTGTGTGACGGTGGTGGATGTCTGTATGCATGTGTGCACATTTTGTAACTGCACAGCCATTTAATGCATGACATTCAGCGTGAGTGAGATGCTGGAATGCTGGTTTAGGTGTCTGTCACATAAGAGACGTATGGCCAGCGTTATCAAAGGTCCTTTTTCTGACTTCAGTGTTTATTTTCTGTGTGTCCCCTACAAGTCAGCGCCCATCAGAAGAGGGGACTCTGGCAGGCCATCACAAGGGAGGTGCAGACCCTGGGGGTCTACAATCGGTGGAGCACTCACTGCAGGAAGCGGTGGGAGGACCTGTGGTGCTGGACGAGGAAGACCTGCGAGGCCCAGCTGGTGAATTTCTCCCAACGAGGAAGGGGTACCTGTCGGGCCCTGACCCCCTAATGTGCCGCATTCTGGTGGTGGCATATCCATGCTTGGATGGGCGCTTGAAAGCTGCACAGCAGACACAAGGGGGTGAGCACCAAGACCATATAATGCCTCCTTGATGGATGTCTGAGGGTGCTGTAGTATGCATGCTGTCTAGTGGCAGGGACTCTCATTTAGCATTATAGGCCCCATGGGCAGTTAGATGATAAGGGGCAAGTCTGCAGTTCTTCAGGTCCTTCTGTAATGTGGAAGATGGTTGTATAATTGGGTTGTGGCCAATAGTCAGGGGCATGGCCCTGAGTATAGCTGCAGGTGCTGCATGTTGGTGTATCAGCTGGGTGAGAGTATGGGTGAACCAGATGTGTACATCCATTCAGATGTTAACATTCTCTCTCCTGTTTTGTCTCCCCACCCCTGTACTCTTGTGTTGTCTGTGTACATCAGCATCATCTGGCGAGGGAGCAGTGGTATCGGTGAGTGGGGATGCAGTGGCCCACGGTTTCAAGGAAGCAGAGTCTACTGACGCCAAGGGGACCAGTGGGTTGGAGGGCGAGGGGAGCACCATGGGGAAGCAAATACCATGATACCTCCTCTGATGGGAGCCCCTGGTGGTGGTGGACCCTAGTGGGCCCACCCAATCTTTGACATCTTCTGCCACCCTCCATACCATCACCGCCCTCCCAGTTGCTCCCCACCCAGTTGCCTGTGCCCGCTCACCCAGAAGGGTGGGCATCTACTTCGCCCCAGGCACCTCATCCCACGCCCCAGTCAGCCCTGCTGCCCTCACTGAGGAGGCTATTGACCTCATGAGGACCATCTCTGTAGGGCAGACAACCATTGTGAATGCCATCCACGGGCTAGCATCCCAGATGCAGCAGTGCAATGCATACCTGGAAGGCATTCACAGTTCCATGTCTGGCCTACAGAGATCTTTTCAGGCTCTGGCCTCCTCTTTGACGGCAGCCAGTGTCCCTGGTCTTTCCTTCCCCCCTCCAACCACTTCTACCCCTTCCAGCACCCCCCCTCCCTTCCCCATGCCAAGCACACATTCAGATTGCCAGGTACACACCTCAACACACAAGAAGCACACACAGAAACACAAGCACTACACTTCCCACAACAGGCATTCACACAGCCAACATACAAAGGCACACACAACAACATCTACTTCCCTCACTGTGTCCACCTCTTCCGCCTCCCTGTCTGTCACCTCTACATGCACACTCACAAGCACTGCACCCTCATTCACTGTTGCTGTCCCCATTGCAGTCACCAGAACATCAAACATCCAGTCATGCACCCCAGACACCACACCTGTACTCACCATTACGGCTTTGAGTAACACTTGCAGCACACTCACCAAACTTGCAGACACCCAGAAAACATCCATTTACACTGGCAGCCTGCCTTGTCCCACTGTGTCCACCCCCCTCCTCCCATTACACTCAGACATTCCCAGACACCCACCCAACACACATCCATCACACCTCAGCATACTGTACAGTCACCCGCATACATGTCACACACACCTACACCTGTTACAACCACTCCCTCTACCTCCACTCCCACACCTTCCCCCAGGTCCACCCCGACTGCTTCTAAGAAACTTTTCCTATCCTGAGTAGACCTTTTTGAACCCACTGGACCACCCCGTCTCATCCCTAAATGTGCCCACCTCCTTGCCCTGTCCACTCCTTCCATATCCAAGTCCAACCGTCCGCCCTTCCCATTCCTGTGCACCTTTCCCACTGAGCAAGAGGCCCCATCTGCCCCCCTGGTCCAAGCCCGCTCCCTCACCTTCCAAAGCAAAACCAAAGCCCCCTCCACCTCCCAAACGGAAGCCCAAGCCCCCCCAGACGTACGTCCCCACCCCTGCAACCCCCTCCCCCTGTTCCCTGAGGTGCCTGGCTGCCCCATTGATTTCCCTTTATGGTGGAGTACCATGTGCACATGTGGGAGTCAAGTCTGGGCCATTTGGGCCCATCAGCCTTTCTGATATGGACTGGCCAATGGCCTAACTTGGACAATCTGTTTCTCCTGGAGCTTTAATAAAGTTTGTGTGCCCAGTGTTGGTGTACTCTGGATCCATGGTTCCTCGTTTCATTGTGGGGGGTGTTGTGCACATGTGGGTACTTTGGGCAGGTTGTCTTGGGCTTTTGTTGGGTAAGTACCTCTTTCTCAGACGTGTATGCCTTATGATGTTGTGTTAGGTTGTCGGTGCGTTGTGGGGTGGAGTGGGTGGGAATGTCACTGTGCCCTTTCTTCCCTTGTTTAGTAGGTTGTGGTACTTACTGTTGTCATCTTCGTCGGGGGTCACGCTCACAGAGGTATATGGCAAAGAGCAGCACTGACATGATTTCCAACTTTCTCTCCATGTCTGCTTCGGCGTGTTGTGTGAGCCTCCGGTGAGTGTTTCCTTATATTTGGTTCATTTTTGCCTGGCTTTGAGTGGCGGTGGTTCCTGCCCCGGAAGTGAAGGCGGTCTTGTGCTTCATTATTTTTTGGGTAGGTAGGGCCTTTCTGTCGGCCTATGGCCGGACTCTTCCATCATTGTCGATACTCCTCTGCTAGCGGTGTGTGTTTTTCAAACTGCCTGTTTTTCATGTGCTTCATTATTTGGCAGCCCAGACCATCAGCGTGTTGGCGGCACTACCGCTGGCAGTGTGGTCTTTCCCTCTGTGTTCATAATGAGGGCCTCAGTGTCTGAAGTTTGCGGTCTGCTATGAGTTCCTGTGAAGGAACAGGATGGAGTCTTTAAAGCACATTTCTCATACATCAATATTAATTAATGTAGTTTACAAGTTATCGGATTTCCAGTCTATGTATGTGTTGATAAATGTAGGGAATTAAAGAATGTTATTGATACTCCTTATTCTCCATTTCTATAGACATTAAGAAGAACCTATATTTACTTTTCATAAAAGAGAGTATAGTCTCAGGTAGGTATTCTAAACATAGGGAGATTTGTATGTGTGCATATGTTCAGCAAGATATTTATGTTGTTTATGTTTTGTTTTACTTTCCTGAATTCCCAGTTCTCTCTCAAATCATGGTGAGATGGAATTACAGAGACATAGCTAAGGTATATCTCTTCACAATTACAGTTATGTTCAGTGTTACAATGACAAGTTATGTAAGTGATCTCTTTATCTTGTAGAGATCTACTACAATCTGCAAACCACCTTGACTCCACATAAGGGATGAGATAGAGAATGGAGCTGCAGACCTCTCTTTTTCTCTTATATTCCTCTCCTTTCCCTATTCCTACTTCTGGCCTTCCTGTTTTAGTTTATGCGGTCGAAGATGACTACATGGCAGAACGGAAAAGGAATGTTGCTTCTCTTGGATCTTGCACATAAGGTTGGCACAAATCTGACACAAACCCCAGGTGATGGAGAACATCACACCTAGGATCGGATAAGAGTTGTGTCACCTCAAACATAGCATGTGCTAGGTGAGAACCAGAGTAGTTAACTTTTAGATGCAGGAGGGTCTCTTATTCAGCTAAAGCAGCAATAACACTATACTTAGATACATATCTTTCTAATGTAATTTCACTACAAAGGGATGCAAGAGTTATGGGCACTGAATGAATGAAGCATGTTGTGATAATTGTGGAAGGTCCATTTACTGGGATGTAGAGAGCAGTAAACTATTGCATTAGTCACACATGACCATAGTGCATTTTGACATTAAACGGTATTATTTCGATAAGCTATTCTATGCGTTTTCCACTTTTATATTGTCACCTCCTGCATACATCTTGGCATTTGAAAAGGCTTAAAAGTAGATGAGAAATGATTTTATTATTAAAAAATATTTTTTGTGTTTAATGTATTTAGACACAGCTCAACTGTTCACAACGATTAATAAGCACAACGAAGAATATCAAAAACAAAATAAGAATGTTTCATATAAATGGGCAGCTCTTAGAAGAGCCATTGTCTTTGAAGGGACATATCAGTGTGGCTAACTAGGCATCCTGTCTGACAGCACTTTACATATTATACACAAAGATAACATTACTATTGTCAGAAAGATGAAACCTATTCCAGTTAAAAACATCTGGATTTTCAAATCATACTCTGTCAAGATGAATTAACACTGGGGCAAATTCACTCAATGTTTGGGTCGTGTTTCATAAATAAATAAATAGCCACTTCTAATTTTGTCCAATGCAAGAAAATATAAAGTATACAGAGACATATGATTTAAAGAATCCTTCATTACAAACCAAAGGTATGGACTTGAGATATATCCAAGATCATTAACGCCCACAAGTAAAATAATTCAATTAGGCTGATATGTGATGCTGGAACCTCCACTCTCCATCTCGCAACTCAAAAGCCAGAACGCGTTGCTTCAACTCCTGCACAAACAAAGTCTGTATAAGGCAAGCTTTACAGCATACTGCTGTGCCCAATTCACCAGGAATCTCCAGAACTCCACACAGCAGCCAAACTCCTGCAAGTCATTGTCACAACTCTAGAAATACAAGTGAAAAACGTATATACAAGAAAATAAAACATCCGCAGTCAGAAATAGAAGAAACCTAAAGGTTAAGGATCATCATGTAAATATACGAAGTGGTCCAATTACGAAACTTCCCAAATTATTTTGCAAATAAGCACTTTGGTTTTTCATAGTTTCAAGTAGGTGCTCTTAATAATTTTCAAAAGAGCAGAAACGAATTGTCTAATGTTCATGAACATGAAAAAATGAAGAAAAAAAAAAATAACTTAGGAGGAATGCAGCTCATGATTGCATTATAAATCATTTTAGTTATTTCTTTGAAAAGCAGCAACGTATTTGACTCATAAAAATATTTTTTCTTCCGACAGAGAGAAGAAAATTAACGGGCTTAACAGCTTGCCATTTTATGTTTTGTGAGACAATAACTTACTCTAGGTCATTCAGATTTCAATTTTGAATAAAATGTTAGGTTCAGCTATAATATAACAAGCAACAAGAACTGGAGAAGGAAAGGAGCAAACAACAACAGGGGGAAGCCGGCAGGTGCATGCAACCACAGGCAAGCAATGATGATTGGAGAATCAAGAAGAAAAAAAACATGAATCTGAGCGCATGCACTTGAATGACACATCTAAAGCAATTAATCAGTGCGTGGTCCTTGCTCCACTGAAGGGACATACTCACGAAGAGAAGGTAAAACCATTAAGCACTGACCAATAAGAAGCAAAAAAATCAGAGTGACTACAAATCCAAACAGTGGTAAGTAATGGGTGGGCTCTAAGCCCCCTTTAAGTTTAAGTTATCAAAACACCTTGCAAGTGACAGTGCATGTGCTGTTTCAGGCAAGACCTAAAAACGTGCGTACATCACACAGAAAAAGGTTTAAGCTCTTGAAACCTGATACACTTCTACTTACCATTAGGCGGCAGAGAACTGATGTGACCTAAGAGGTACCAGGTGGATAATATCGGTGAAAAGGTGGGTGAGTTGAAGTATACCCTGAACAGACATGTGGAAGTTGAGAATAGTGACCTGGCACTGAAAGGCATAAAGGATCTTTGCAGTGAGATGGATTAGGAGGCTCCAAGTTCGGGGAGGGGGTAGTGGGCTGTGCGTGAATGCTAATCATCGAGTAGCGTAGGTGCGGAAGGTAGCGCAAATTTGAGAAAGTCATTAGGTGTAGTTGATAAATTAGGTTATTCTCCTCTGATTTTAATTCACAAGCTGTGGAAAAGCCAAACCTCAATGCCGTTATTTCTTTAAAAAACAATAAACACTATTGAAAATAAAATCTAGCACCTTGAAATGTTCTAAGAGGTTGATGCTGATACAGAGAAAGTCATTAATTCCATTCGTAAGTCAACGGAAATGCTGTGAAGCAATAGGAATAACAAATTTGGGGTTGCAAACTGTAAAAGAAGAATAATTGAAAGTGTGTTTTACCTGATTTTAAGCATAGTTAGGAGAAAAAGCTTACTGCTTTTGACTTGTTTACATGTTTTCAGTCTGAATTATTCTGTTCTTTGTAGTGTAGCCAGAAGACGTATGATCATTTTGGCACTACTGATGTTTGCTCCACTTAGTTGAAACATTGATGCCGAGTGTGTACTTTCTTCAAATTTGTCATGTTTTGTTTTACGTTGAGCCTCAAGCAGGAAAGATTTTACACTTGCTCTCGACTTCTTAGATGGATTACATTGCAGGTCCTGTTTCTTTTGTTCAGTTTTTAGTTGTGTAATTTTTTTTATGGTCCTCCTGCCAAGTAAAGGCCCACATTGTAGGAGCTGCGAAAACTAGGAGCTTGCTGTTGAGCCAGGCGGCGGTGGATTTGAGTGAAAGGGGGCTTTCAATCCTTCTCAACTTAGAAAGGAGAAGATAAACTAAAGTTCATTTATTGGGCACGCAAAGACCAGAGGTGTCAAAATACCATACCGGTTAATATTTCCGACTCGAGAGCAATTTTAAAAGGGAAACCTCTTTAAATCTCTTAAACTGCTTACACTGTGCAATTCCAATATTTCTCAATTCCAACAGTGGGAGATTCTAGCATTTAAACCTTTAAACTTTGTACACTCCAAACCCTTCACCATGGAGATTACTTAAACCTCGACAGAGACGTTTTAGGGCCACCCTCACGCAATAAATTATGGGATCCATAATAGCCCTTACTTCAGTAGTTCTAAGTGTTGGTGAAGTACTAGGTCAGGCTATGTATCCAGCCACATCCTAAAGGGCCTTGTGCACTCCCACAACCTTTTCGTGGGAGGTTTATCCAATTCTTTGCACAGAAGCACCAATGAATGGAAGAGAGTAGGTCTTGGGTAGTCTTAACAGGCAAGTATGTGAACCTCATCCAAGCAGGTGCATGATAGTTTTCACTCTGTCTTAAAGCAGGGTCTTGACATGACCTTCGATGGTGTGCAGGACTCTGGGCCCTCATCATGCATGCAGGACTTGCATCTCATGTATTCTTCTCTAATAATTGCAGTCCTCATCCTATCCTGACTGGCCTCCACTGAGTGCCTCCATTACTCTGATGATTTTCTTTCCTTTCCTTTCTACTGCGCTGGTATTTGGTATCCTAGTGTCCGTTCGGATATCCAATTTTAAAAATCTACACATACAATGGGCAATTACATTTGCGTTGCTTCCTCTGCCACACTGCATGTATTTTATTGTGGTATTATGATTCATAGTGTAGTGAATCCAACTTTATTTTAATGGGATAACAGGAGTTAGCTTAGCATTTGGCTTGCAGACTCGTGCCCCCGTCACCTAGTGACTTTTAACCTACTTAGCTTGCTCTGTCTTAGCCCATTTAATTATTTATTTCTTCTAAAATGGCTGCCTTGTTTAGAGTTAGGCCACCTGTTATGAGTTACACTATCAGTGTCACCGCGCTAAGGCGTCAAGAACAAGCACCAAAGACAAACAAACAGTAAGTGCTCACACTTAGGGATTTTCCCTCTCTATACTTTCGAGAGGGGTTGTTTATATTAATTGCCGTCCCAAGCATGTCTGTTATCTATTGTTTGGGAACACACCTACGTCAGGGGTCCTTGAAGATCTGTATAAATATATCGCACTTTAGACAGATAATCAGAGGGATTCCGACCAGAGGGCATCGCCACCATCGCTGATATCGATGCTCCAGTCGTTTTGACGCTGACCCCGTCTTCGTGTCCTTACGGAGTCTGAGATAGAGACCTCATTTCAAGGTAACGAGGGTTGGGGGCTCCTTTCATGGACATGGCATTGGCAGATTAGGTTTAAGAAACCCAGCTCTACTTTAGGTAGGAGGTTAGGCCTTTCACGTAAGGGCATTAGGGCATATTACATCCCGTATGTCTTTTTTATGCATTGCAAGATAGTGGTTTTTTTTGTAATAATGACTCTCCTCTTCACAATTCTGTTACTTGCATTATTCATTATCCTAATCATTGCAGCCCATGCAACTTATTGCAAATTGCAGTTATGAAACTTTACTGCATCTTTGTCATTGCCTGCGTTTGTATGAGACATCTCCGTTTAACCACGACATTCCCTGAGATGTCTTACTCTCGAGTCCATGCGTAAAGGCTGCCACAAATCGCCTCTTACTATTGTGTTTCTGGTGAGGTGCTGCTAGTGAGCCGGTAAGGTTGGGACCACAGTTGCGACTTGTTGTAGGAAAAGACGAAGTCGACTACAAACAAAAGTACTGTCACCCTTTAACCAGCAGTCTTGCCTAGAGCAAGAGTCCAAACTACGACAATAGAGGTGGGATTTATGTTTAAGGAAAAAATATTACACCTGTATGCCTGACATACGGCGTGGGGGAGATAAGCTAACATGAGATCTCTAACACTACAAGTTATAGCACAGCTCTATGTTATTATAAAAGCCATCTAAGCTATTTTGTTTCGAATGGTGACAGATGGCAACCGTTGCCTAAGCAGACAAGCCTATTGCCCCTGAACATTGCTTAGGAGGAAAGTCTCAGACTGTGAGACACAGAATAAAAGTTGACAGATTATAGGGTGCATGGATTACTGCATATTGACTAATAAAGAAAGTTTTATAGAGGCTAAGTAATGTGCAGAGGCAAATAGTCTGAATTTTAAAGGCCGCTACAATGAGTCATGTCTTACAGAAATTAAGTCCAATCTTCAATTTTTCAAAGCCGCACAGGATTTAAAGATGATATGAGGAGGCTGATAAAACCAAGGATTGTGATCTGCAGTATATTTTACAGAAAATTGTCAGCTCAGTTGTTGTGAATTCAATAGATTCATCCTGATAGAAAGAAAGTCATACTCCAGGTATCATGCTATTACCGCACAATGTGCACCATTCAACTGTTCTAGTATATACTTAGGAGTCAGTTATTCCTATGGCTTACACATTGAATGAAGTAGTACTACAAGAGAAGGTCACAGCAAAATATGTGTGAATACTGCCCTATATCTTCATTATTAAACCATCTAATAGCTCAGTTCACTACAGTTCAATGCCATAACAATTCAGAAAAACTTTGGTTAAATGCTTACATATTTATGAACGATATACCAGATATACAACGATTGAGCCAAGTGTTTGAATCATTGTATTTATACACTAGTTGTCACAAAAAGCTAATATCTCAAGGTAGCCACTAGCTCTCATGAACCACTTCTCTAGGAAGCCTGGACCAATGCAGTGTGGAATGGGATGTATATCATAATATCAAGATCAATCATTTTGACCATATATCAACTCCACTATGGTAACTACCAACATATTTTCAAGAGCAGATGTACAGGGAAACATGAATTTACTTTTTGAATGGATCTGAGTATTACCATCAAAGCTGTCTAACAGACCTATTGCTATCAATGGACCAAATTAATTATTTTACAGTTTTATGTAGCGCAAACAAGAGTCAAACATGCTCTTACCTCATGCTGATTGCTGTTTGAATTTATACTACCACCTCCATCCTAGTGCTTGCAATGAAAGGCATCTTGGACTTATTTACAACTACTGCCCTCCCTGTTCAGTCCAGCTGGCTCCCTTACATATACCTTACCCTAACGTGGTAACACTGCATATTAGCATATTAAGCACCTTCTTCCCTTGCCAATACTACTTGTTTTGATTTGATGTGTGATTTATAAAGTGCTAGCTAATCCAGGAAAGTGGTGTTCTGGTGGAGAACAAAGTTTGCAAATACAGAAGGATTTCTGAGATCATTTTGAAAATACAAAGTGAGTATCTTGACATGAACCCAATTAAATAAGTATGTTAAACTCTGCAGGAGCATTTCAGTCTACCACCGAAGTGTGACACACTGGTAATATGCAGCTTATCAATTATGCATCCATAACAGTGACATTATCATGGGTGTGAGATAATGGGCTGTTAGTTGACTGGGGTGTGAGCTCTGGTCACGCAAAAACCACAATCCTTGTCAGAGTGAGGTGCAAGCCAACCCTAAATTAACCAGTGTTCAATCCCCTAGAAACTAGGTGCAGAACAGTCAGGCTTAACTTAGAAGCAATGTGTTAAGTATCTGTGCAACACTTTAAAGAGTATATATATACAAATAACAACAAAAGTTGTGGCTGTGTAGAAAACGGTGCGCACTTCCAGAAGGTAAGCTAACGTCTTGTTGCAAAGCCCATGGTGGTAAAGTCTATGATGGAGAAAGGAGTGCCCAAGTTGTTATGCACCCAGCCACAGGGAGCATGAACTGTCACATAGGGGAGGTCACAGTTATATAATGAAAGAAAGAGAACCACAGCACATCGCAGATGTGTGGAAGTTTCAATGTATTCTTCTATAATGTCTCAGGACAAATTTAACACCTGGCCCAATAAGACATTTTGAGCACGGTATCTGAAGGCCAATACAATTCTCATGTTCGGAAAACAACAGCCGACATGTGTTTCGTCAGAATTGACTTTTTCAAGGCTGTGAACATATACAGATGGAATGCGTCAATCACAAATATTGTTAGTGTATTCAAATATTATAATGCCTAGTAAGAATAAGTCTTATGAGTAAAGAGAGAGGCCCAATACCACAGACGGATGACATACCTTGTTTGTGCCGTGTGTATAAGAATGCCACTTTTGTGACACCTATGAGAATTGAAAACATTCACGTGATTGCTATATCAGTTGTCTTGACAAGAAAGTGCCAATGCCAACATGCAACAGTGAGCAAAACATAATCACAAAGAAGAAAAACCCTAGTGCATATCCTGTGTTAAGAATTAAAACCACAATCTGTATCAGGATGTGGTAATAGGAGAGAACATTTTGTGCTATCAAGAGAGACTCCATACGCATGCAGAAAAATGTAAGTAGAACAGAGCATACCTCCAAAACATGGAAGTGTCCAGTGGTATTCATGAGTTCCAATGGCCGCTAGTGTAATGAAGGGTAATATACCACGGGATGGAAGGAGTATCCGAAGACCATGATAAGCCTAAAGTGTGGAAAAAGGGAATCGTGCAGGAGTATGAAGAAGCAAATTTGAGCTTAAGGTCAGAAGAGCAGACGATTGGAGGACAGGGGCAATTGAATAAAACTAGGTCAGAAAACTGAAAAATACTAGTATAGGAATCAGTGACAGACATATCAGTCCCCCCTTTTGTGAGAAAATGTATTAATTTTCTCTTCCCTACTGATAGTTAAAAAACAGCAATATAGGAAAACAACTGTACCAATTGCTCAAATAAACTGTCTCCCTACTTGTTTAGCGCTGGATACTTCAAACGTATTCTATTGGACGTTTAGCCAGTACAAGAAGTTATTTATGTGCAATCTAGTGAATAGTTAATTGAGAATGGTAGGTTGTTGGATAAAATATAGCAGTGAATGGGGCAAGAAAGGCCCGCTCAGAAAAGCGTAGACCGTTACAAAAAGAGGTGTAAGTTATGAAAATGGTAAAGTAGCTGGAAGGCAAGTAAAAAACGATTTGCCCAACATTGACAATGGGATTTTTTTTAAAGAAAAAAAAAGCAGGAAAACAAAAAATATGAACGTGGCGCACGGTCGTTTGTGAACGTGTGTGCCGAAATGGAAATGACGTCAGAAACCGCTATAAAATATATAGCGTGTCTCCGAGCTCTAAAAGTCGGACAAAAGAGTACGTCCTACCTTCAACCAGCAACGGGAATGGTGACTGTCTGTTAACGGCGTTGCATATGAATTGTGCGCCGGTAACCAGCTGCTGTTTTATGTGTGGCTGGGAAATGGAAAGAGAGGACGGACTACGACAGAGCCAATTAAAGTGAGCGCCATGTTGGGAAGGAATGTAAATCTTAAGGAGCTTCAGGAAAGAAAATAGTGCGTGTGTCCCTAGTAAGGGTGACAGAGCCATGCAGATCTAAGAGAAAACTACACCACATACAAAATATGTGTGCTGAATAAATGCAACCGCATAAATGACAATATAAACATGGGCAGTCATTTTCATGAACCAACACAAGACAAATACGATTGTATAAGAACAATTGCAACATAATCATGGCATAAAAGACATCAATCAAAGGGCAAATTGACAATCATTTACATATTGGTTGAGAAACATATACAATAACATATGAGGAGTGAGATATGGTTAAGGCATAAAGAACATCATTCAAATGCCACAAGGATTTTGATGTAAAATGTGACAAATTGCAACAAGAAGGTCCAAACTTTTACATGCAAAACACAAATGTCATTGTGAAAATGATAATTCCACTGAAAATGTGTTATTGAGAAAGAATGGGCTATAGAAAGACATGTAGATCTTTGTCAGAATTGAGACCCTCCTCAACTGCCCGTAATTTAATGATCCATCTACTCTCAAGTTGTCTAAGCCGGAGAGTCTTATTACCACCCCTTGGGCAACTGCCTAGAGTAGCAATACCATGTGTACGTATACCCAGTCTTTCTTGCAACGGATGCTCTAGATTGTAATGTGATGCAAAGGGATAGTCATTGTTTTTATTTTTGATTGCCCTAATGTGTTCCTGTAATCTTTCTTTGAATGGTCTGATGGTACTATCAACATAGATCTTTTCACAGGTACAAATAATGCAGTATAAAATGACCTGGGTGCTGCAATTCATGAATTGTTTAATGGTATGTGTCATGCCTGTATTGTAAGAAAATTCCTTTGTTTTATCCAAGGTAAATTCGCATACATTGCAGTGACCACATTTGTAAAAACCCAAGGGTGGTGAGGGAAGCCACTTATCCTTTGTAGCTATTGGTAAGAAACTGTGAAACAATTGGTCCCTCAAAGTACGTCCCCTACGGTGAATCATATCCGGTTTGTTTTTTAGACCTTTTGATACCGTGCCCAAGATGTCTTATTGGGCCAGGTGTTAAATTCGTCCTGAGACATTACAGAATAATAAATTGAAACTTCCATACATCTGCGATGTACCGTGGTTCTCTTTCTTTCATTATATAACTGTGTCCTCCCCTAGGTGACAGTTCACGCACCCTGTGGCTGGGTGCATAACAACTTGGGCACTCCTTTCTCCATCATAGACTTTACCATCATGGACTTCGCAACAAGACGTTAGCTTACCTCCTGGAAGTGCGCACCTTTTTCTACACAGCCACAACTTTTGTTGTTATTTGTATATATATATACTTTGTGTACAGAGACGCACTCCAAGCTCTATGTTATTTGTCACACAGATTTAACATTATCTACTGTACTTTTTCATTTGCCTAATACATGGTTATCTGTTCGAAACTTTAAGATGTCGACCTTCAATGACAATAGAGATGCCCTACTAGAATAACTTTTTAATACTAACACAAATGCAGTTACTCTCGATCACATTAGCAACAAAAAAGAGGGACTAAAGATGAAATTTGTAAGATTGGAACAGATGAAAAAGCAGGAGCTCTCGAGGTGGTGGGATTTTACCATCCTAGAAAGATATATACAGATCAAACAAATTCCGAGGGGGCTTCGAGTTATGCTCTTCCCGTCATTTGGGGACCTCAACCCTACTTTATTACAAGAATGGGAAGAGCTATTGATAACTTCCTCCTTCGGAATTATGGATATACTGATTAGAGACGCTAAAGAAAAGAGAGAATGATTACTTACAGACATTGAGGTCCTAGAAAAAGAGATTCAGGACACAAATCTTAAGGAGGCAATAGGCAAAAATTACAACATCTTAAAAGATGCACTTCAGAAACACCAAGAATATATCAAGGAAAAGAAAATGCGCAAACTATGAAGCGATGCCAATGACTATGTCAAAGGCAGGGTTTTTACATATGCCCACAAGTGCTCTAATGTGGGTGGCACAACCAGTGCTGCAGGCCCACTAGTAGCATTTGGTTTCCAGACCCTGGGCAGCGCTAATGCACTTTGCAAGGAATGTACTAGTAAATCAAATATGCCAATCATGGATCAACCAATTACACAAACATGTTGTATAGGTGCACTTCCGTTTTAGCACTGGTTAGCAGTGGTAATGTGCCCAGAGTAACAAAAATAGCAAAAACAGAGTCCAGCACACATCAACAACCTGGGAAACAGAGGCAAAAAGCTAAGGGAGACCATGCCAAGGATGAAAAGTCTAACAGTAACTACAATGTTATCCTATGGGAGAGGTAGGCTTTGCAGTAGTGAAAAATGAATTGAATAGTTTTTCCACTACCAGGACATGTAAAGCTTAAACATGCATGTTCTACTGCACACACAGGCCTGAGACATGTTTAAAGTGCTACTTAAGTGGGTGGCACAATCAGAGCTGCATGCCCACTAGTAGCATTTAATTTAAAGGCCATGGGCACAGGGAGTGCCACTTTATTAAGATCTTGCAAGTAAATTAAATATGCCAAAAGCATAGTCAGCAAACAAGAGGGTTGAAGGCAAAAAGATAGTGGGAAAGCCACACCAAGGATACCAGGTCTAACAATGGGTAAAATAAATAAATGTGGGTATGTCACACCCAGATCATGCTATGATATTGTAAAACAAAAACACCACCTTACCCAATGTACATGAATTCTGAGTGCTTATCATAACTTCAGTTTGAAGCACGCACCTTGGTGCATTGCAAAGTGATATCCGTCTAATCACTCATAGGTTGCATTTTCACAGCTTACAAGATTATTCCCCAACAGGATTGTTATCAGTTTCCTTTACACATATTTCTTAATTGCTAGAGCATTTAGTCAGCCTTCTTCCAGACCTGTAAACACGTCCAGTATAGTGAGACATTACCAAGAGCCTAGCCAAGGCTTTGCATTAAGCAGGACATGCATTGGACCAGGCATTTAATAACTATGTGCACATTTCCGCCCGGAAATATTGAAGACTTGGCAGGCTGAACCAAGCTTAGGTCTTCTGAAATATTTCCAAACCTCATTAAAACAAGTACAATCTAGATCAAGTTCAATATTAAAATTATATCCATCCTTAACAAAAGATACTGTGAAATTAAGGAGACAAGATCTTTTTTGTCTTCTAATCACAATTGAGATGATCAGCTTGACAGCCGCAAAATCTAATGGCTCTAGTTCAAAGACCTAGGCCCAAACTTAGGAGGGCATAGCCCCTCCTTGCGCCACATTACTGTATTTTTTATGACGCTAATGTGGCTCAGTAAGGCCAAATTCATCTCACCATATTTACAAAGTGGTGCAATGCATGTATTGGGCCACTTTGTAACCCTTTGTGCCACATTATGCCTGTACCAGGCATAATGTATGCACAGGGGCATTCCCCCGTTAGGAGGACCACAACATTTGTGCAGTGGAATCTATGAGATTCACTGCACCATTATTTGCATCATTTATTAACACCTGCACAGAGCAGGTGTTAAAAAGAAGCACATCATCATTCATAATGGGCCTCCATGTAGTTTGCAGGATGAACACCAACATTTTTGGCGCTAATCCTGCAAAATACAACAATAGCATCAAAAATTTGACGCTACTGTCCCTAACCTGCGCCATGGTGCACTGTATGTTTAATACGGCACGCACACATAGTGGTGTTAGGGGAGCGCTAAGGAGCGCAGGAAAAGTGACACTGCATATAATGCAACTTTAATTTGGGCCCTAGTGTTTAAAAGTTTAGGTGTATCACACTTTGAAGGATAAGAGGCCACCATAAACTATTCCGAGGCTAAAAACGCAATAGGAGATGTATTTGCCATCCTAAAGGATACAAATACTACAGTAAAACCCTAACTGGGTCCTTTCAGAGAATTGAGGGTGAATAAACTTAAACATAACCATCACAAAAAGCTCCTGGAATCAATTGTTTGGCACATTCTGTGCTGGGAGCCCTGGAACTGGAGTTTGGAGGGCTAGTCATAGATACATGTGCCATTGTAGCTAGACGTTTGGTGTTATGGTTAACTTCCGAAGGTTGATGAAGATGCAAAGCACATGTTAATTACTTGAAACCTGTGGGTTGCTTGTGGGACCCATTCCATCTAAGGTTACTGTTAGACTTTGCCCTCTCTGCAGGGCCACCCCTAGACCTTTTGCCTTGAACCCTGGAGTTTTCTGAACCCATTCTGTTGACTTTTACTACTCTGTGCAGTTTATCACTGTGACCTAGTGCTAACGTGCTACTGCTATCTCCTTTAAACATGGTGAAATTGGCTTACACCCCCAATGGCACATTTTAGTTAATGTTGAAGTCCCTATTAAAGTGGTACTACATGTACAGAGACCCTGTAAATGAAATGTTATTAGTGTGACTGTAGCACTTATTGTGCTGTTCACTCAAGTAACCCTTTAACATGTCTCATGCCTCCCATTATAGCCTTGTGTGCAGTTTTAGGCTTCCATATTAACCTAGGAAAATGGGTGTATGCAGTTTTAAACCTCCATATTGACCTAGGAAAATAAATCTTTTTACCAGACCTAAAACCATCTTATTGGTACGTATAATGTATCCCTTTTGTAATCCCTGAATAACCCATAGGGTTGGGTGCAATATATTTAAAACTGGGACATGCACTTTTTACTTTCACATGTCCTGGTAGTAAAAAACTCTTAAATATATTTTTCACTATGGCAAGGCCTGCCTCTCCAAAAGGATAACATTGGGTTCATTTATTACATTTAGTAAGTGATAGAGTTTAATTGGGAGCAGGTAGGAATGTTGAGCATGGTGTTTACAGAATAGTAATTCAAAACCTGATTTTAAATCACAATTCTGAAAATATCACTATTAGAAAGTTGGTATTTCCTTGCCTAAACAATTTGGTACCTCTAGCCTGTATCACATGACTAGGTATAGCTGGCAGATGGACTTTGTGTATTACTCCCAGACAATGATACAAAGTGGGAATAGGTGATGGCAGGATGGACCATCTCTGGACCATCTCTGACTTGACTGAGAGGGAGGGGAATAGTGGAGCGGTTGCCTATCACACTGGACATCACAAAGACTCTGCCTCAGCATATTCACAAAGGGTTTCACATTAGTTTTATATGACCCCATACAAGCTGGGACCAAGGCATGGAAGCAAACATTTCCAGACACCTCTGCAGGGAGAGGACTCCAGTATATTCCCCCAATTCAAAGTGGGCAGCATGTTTAAATAATGTACCCTCAGGCCCAACTTTTCAGATCACTTCTGGACCTGGACTTCTGCTATGAAGAAGGATGATCCAGATTTAAAGTCTTCCCTACTGACTTGCTTGCTGACTAAGGACTGATTTGCTTCCCAAGGCCAGGTGTTGCTGCACCAGGACTCTTCTGCTGCTGTGAGTTGCCCACTGAACCAAGCCTGCCTGTGTGGACCAAGAGCTCCAGGAAATCTCTGAGGATCAGTTGGCTGCCCCGTCCATTCCATAGTGACTTACTAGACTTCTTCGATGTCAGGGCATCTCCTCACATTTCAACACAATGAAATGTAGCCCGCCCTTGAACCCAGCCCAGCGCGATGCAGCTTATTCTCAATATATCTGAACACAAGTCCTTGCAAGCACGACCAGCTTCTCTGATGCTGACCCAGCACAATGCACCTTGTACCTGTGCAGATGCATTGCAGCAAAAGCTCCACAAGCCCCACCAGTTTCCTTGACTGAAATTCCAGACCCTGCATCATAGCTGTTCGCTGGCGGCCATCGACTATGCGCTGATCAATGCATCTCAGCTCCCAACCTCGCATTGCAGTTCCTCGTTGACAGCTCATCAACACCGGCCCGGGTGTCTTGACGCAAGGACTTTGCATCTGGATCCCCAGGCCTAAAAGGTACTTTGCCAGCTGACTGAACTCAGTCCTGAATCTGGCCCGCGTTACATCAGTGACTTAGACCTGGTCAACCATGACCAGATAACCACAGTTGGCACTTTTTGGTTCGTAGGGCTTGATGTTCACAAAACATTTATAAATGCATGACTCTGGTGCTACTAATTGGATTTTTGTTGTTTTTGTGTTAACTAATTTATTAAATCTTACACTGTTTTTCTGAATTGGTATGATATTTTTCTTGCTTTATGTTTTCACTTTATCACTGTTACTGCATACATACTTTACACATTGACTCTAAGGTAAGTCTGACTGCTTTTGTGTCAAGCTACCAGAGGGGCAAGGGCAGGTTAATTTGGGGTTTGCCTATGTTTCACCATGACAAATACTGTGGTTGCTGCTAGAATGGGGTTCCCCCTCAATGAATGACCCAATTCCCTACAGTAACCAATACCTTTAACACCATTGTCCTGCAGTTACTATGAGAAATAAGGTATTTGCCCCACAAACCAATCAACCCTGGAAGTCTCCTGGAACCTTTATGGTTCCAGGAGACTTCCAGGCTGTTAAAACAATATTGAGTATTTCCCAGACGAATACATTTTTTTAACCCCAAGCATTGGTTAGTTATAGGGAGATAGCCAACATGCCCATCCTAGCAAAGATTGTTGAGTTGATAGTGATGTCCATTTAATGTAATCTTTATTTTGACCCTGAAGAGGAATTGAACTGCCCTGCTGGAATGTGAGTTACTGAGGCAGCTTATCCATAGTGGTGATTCTCAACTCCGGGACTGAAGTTGATACCACAACCATTCTGCCTTGTCAGAGAGCTTAAAAGCTATTTCTTGGGTTTCTTTATCCACTTTCTCCATTAAAGTCAGTGTTGATTTAGTTGAATCTTCACCTGTGCATTATCATGCTAGAACACACTGTTCTTCTTGCCACCCTTAGATAATTTTAAACTAACTCCATCAGTTATTTGTGCATGTCAGTTTAGCGTACAAGAACAGGCATCCTTTTTCATAGGTTTCTTCACCACTGCTGAAAGTTGCAAACGTTTTGTTGCACTCTAAATGACTCACTCTAAATTATTTAATCACACAAAGCCTTGTGTGTGATTGATTCAACCACGAGAGGAAGGGAGTGGGCATAGAAGTCTTGATATCCCTGCACAACCTCAAATATATGTTTGTGAATATAGACAAGTTTATACACGACCCAATCCTAGGCTACATGGGACCAGACATTTATTCCTAACAAGGACAGAGGTCAATCCTTTTACATGGTGGGAAGTGAAAGGGTCTTAAGGGAAATGTGCTTCTTCACATTAAAATTGCCTTGTGGAAAGGAAACAGTAAGCAAGTGCATTTGCACCTGCATGGCAGATTTTCACACAAATGTGTATATTTGCTGATGCGAAAACAGAATTTCATTTTTTTTCAGAACACATATGCAGACCTGAGACCATTGTAGGTTTAGAGGTGTGACCTGGTAATCCTTTGTAAGTTCCAAAAATGAGTTCAGTTATAACCTTATGAGGATTTAAACATTCAGATTAGACATTCTTATTTTTTGACAGTAAGGCCCTGTTGGAACTGGCCACCTTTCCCACAGATGTTTGCCTCCCTTTGGTAAACTTGATTTTGCCACCCATAGAACTGTGCAAACTTTACCTCTGCTAACCAGTGGGAAAGTGATTGTACTCTCCTCTGTAGACATACTTGAAGTATTGGCATATCCATACGTAAATCTCTAGAGTATGGTATCACTTGTACCCAAGGCCTGTATAATAAGTGCTGCTGGAGGTGTACAGCACTCATTGTGCCACTCCATTAAATAACAATATAAACATACTTCCAGATCTGACATTGCAGCCGGGGTGTGCAGTTTTAAACTGACATTTTAACTTGGCAAACACACCTTTTGCCACACCTAAACCTTACTTATAAATACATACAAGTCACCCTTAAGGTAGGCCTTAAAAGCCTGGAGGGTAAGGTGCATAGTATTTAAAAAAGTAGGAAATGTATATTTAAGGTTTTAAATGTTGTGGCAGAGAAATATCTCCCACGTTAAGGTTAACACTGTTTTACAGTATTACACTAACATAGCAATTCAACATCCAGTTTAACAGTCAAGTTGGATGTTATATTTTGGAAATTACACTTTTAGAAATCTGTTATTTTCCTGCCTAAAACAAAAGGCTTTCGTGCTAGTGTCCAGCTGTCACCTGACCCCTGATGGCTCCCCTGTGGTGAAATAATATTGCTCCCATATAGTGGACAAAGGACTCCAGGTGTTGGGAGGCTCCCTTCATAGGAGGGCCCAGGGGGCTTTGACCAGCTGTAGGAGGCTGGACTGGCTTGTAGTGAGTACCTAGGGGTACTTACACCTTGCACCAGGCCCAGTTATCCCTTATTAGTGTATAGGGTGTCTAGCAGCATAGGCTGATAGATAATGGTAGCTTAGCAGAGCAGCTTAGGCTGAACTAGGAGACGAGTGAAGCTCCTACAGTACCACTAGTGTCATATGCACAATATCATAAGAAAACACAATACACAGATATACTAAAAATAAAGGTACTTTATTTTTATGACAATATGCCAAAAGTATCTCAGTGAGTACCCTCAGTCTGAGGATAGCAAATATACACAAGATATATGTACACAATACCAAAATATGCAGTAATAGTATTGGAAAACAGTGCAAACAATGTATAGTTACAATAGGATGCAATGGAGACACATAGGGATAGGGGCAACACAAACCATATGCTCCAAAAGTGGAATGCGAACCACGAATGGACCCCAAACCTATATGACCTTGGAGAGGGTCGCTGGGACTATTAGAAAATGGTAAGGGTTAGAAAAATAGCCCACCCCAAGACCCTGAAAAGTGAGTGCAAAGTGCACTAAAGTTCCCCAAAGGACATAGAAGACGTGATAGGGGAATTCTGCAGGAAAGACACAAACCAGCAATGCAACAATGATGGATTTCCAGTCGAGGGTACCTGTGGAACAAGGGGACCAAGTCCAAACGTCACAAGCAAGTCGGAGATGGGCAGATGCCCAGGAAATGCCAGCTGTGGGTGCAAAGAAGCTGCTACTGGACAGTAGAAGCTTAGGTTTCTGCAGGAACGACAAGGGCTAGAGACTTCCCCTTTGGAGGACGGATCCCTCACGCCGTGGAGAGTCGTGCAGAAGTGTTTTCCCGCCAAAAGACCGCCAACAAGCCTTGCTAGCTGCAAATCGTGCTGTTAGTGTTTTTGGATGCTGCTGTGGCCCAGGAGGGACCAGGATGTCGCCAATTGCGTCAGGGGACAGAGGGGGTGTCGAGCAAGACAAGGAGCCCTCTCAGCAGCAAGCAACATCCGCATAAGTGCCAGAAACAGGCACTACGAGGATGCGTGAAATGGTGCTCACCCAAAGTTGCACAAAGGAGTCCCACGTCACCGGAGAACAACTTAGGAGGTCGTGCAATGCAGGTTAGAGTGCCGTGGACCCAGGCTGGAATGTGCACAAAGGATTTCCGCCGGAAGTGCACGGAGGCCGGAGTAGCTGCAAAAGTCGCGGTTCCCAGCAATGCAGTCTGGCGTGGGGAGGCAAGGACTTACCTCCACCAAACTTGGACTGAAGAGTCACTGGACTGTGGGAGTCACTTGGACAGAGTTGCTGGATTCAAGGGACCTCGCTCGTCGTGCTGAGAGGAGACCCAGGGGACCGGTGATGCAGTTCTTTGGTGCCTGCGGTTGCAGGGGGACGATTCCGTCGACCCACGGGAGATTTCTTCGGAGCTTCTAGTGCAGAGAGGAGGCAGACTACCCCCACAGCATGCACCACCAGGAAAACAGTCGAGAAGGCGGCAGGATCAGCGTTACAAAGTTGCAGTAGTCGTCTTTGCTACTATGTTGCAGTTTTGCAGGCTTCCAGCGCGGTCAGCAGTCGATTCCTTGGCAGAAGGTGAAGAGAGAGATGCAGAGGAACTCGGATGAGCTCTTGCATTCGTTATCTAAGGAATCCCAAGAGACAGAGACCCTAAATAGCCAGAAAAGAGGGTTTGGCTACCTAGGAGAGAGGATAGGCTAGCAACACCTGAAGGAGCCTATCAGAAGGAGTCTCTGACGTCACCTGATGGCACTGGCCACTCAGAGCAGTCCAGTGTGCCAGCAGCACCTCTGTTTCCAAGATGGCATAGGTCTGGAGCACACTGGAGGAGCTCTGGACACCTCCCAGGGGAGGTGCAGGTCAGGGGAGTGGTCACTCCCCTTTCCTTTGTCCAGTTTCGCGCCAGAGCAGGGCTAAGGGGTCCCTGAACCGGTGTAGACTGGCTTATGCAGAAATGGGCACCATGTGTGCCCATGAAAGCATTTCCAGAGGCTGGGGGAGGCTACTCCTCCCCTGCCTTCACACCATTTTCCAAAGGGAGAGGGTGTAACACCCTCTCTCAGAGGAAGTCCTTTGTTCTGCCATCCTGGGCCAGGCCTGGCTGGACCCCAGGAGGGCAGAAGCCTGTCTTGAGGGGTTGGCAGCAGCAGCAGCTGCAGTGAAACCCCGGTAAAGGCAGTTTGGCAGTACCAGGGTCTGTGCTACAGACCACTGGGATCATGGGATTGTGCAAACTATGCCAGGATGGCATAGAGGGGGCAATTCCATGATCATAGACATGTTACATGGCCATATTCAGAGTTACCATTGTGAAGCTACATATAGGTAGTGACCTATATGTAGTGCACACGTGTAATGGTGTCCCCGCACTCACAAAGTCCGGGTAATTGGCCCTGAACAATGTGGGGGCACCTTGGCTAGTGCCAGGGTGCCCTCACACTAAGTAACTTTGCACCTAACCTTTACCAGGTAAAGGTTAGACATATAGGTGACTTATAAGTTACTTAAGTGCAGTGTAAAATGGCTGTGAAATAACGTGGACATTATTTCACTCAGGCTGCAGTGGCAGGCCTGTGTAAGAATTGTCAGAGCTCCCTATGGGTGGCAAAAGAAATGCTGCAGCCCATAGGGATCTCCTGGAACCCCAATACCCTGGGTACCTTAGTACCATATACTAGGGAATTATAAGGGTGTTCCAGTAAGCCAATGTAAATTGGTAAAATTGGTCACTAGCCTGTTAGTGACAATTTGTACAGAGAGAGCATAACCACTGAGGTTCTGGATAGCAGAGCCTCAGTGAGACAGTTAGGCATCACACAAGGAACACATACCTATAGGTCACAAACTTATGAGCACTGGGGTCCTGACTAGCAGGGTCCCAGTGACACATAACAAACATACTGAAAACATAGGGTTTTCACTATGAGCACTGGGCCCTGGCTAGCAGGATCCCAGTGAGACAGTGAAAACACCCTGACATACACTCACAAACAGGCCAAAAGTGGGGGTAACAAGGCTAGAAAGAGGCTATTTTCTCACACCAGCCCCTTCCTGAGCTTCAAAAGATGCCTACCTTTTCACTGGCAAATGAAGCTCACACCTAGGCCTGCCTCTCCTTTGTCTCTCTAGTCAGGCTGCCACCAAACCTAATGGTGATAGAGGAACTGATGGGGCGAGTAAAGGCTTGCCCTTCGGAATGCAGCCTGAGTGTTTGCCAGTAGCTGAGATAAATTCAAGCATTCCATTCATCACCCTGTTGTTTCTGCAGATTTTACCCACAAACTGGCACTGGGCATAAAATGTGACCACAAAGGCCTCTCCTGAGAAGACTTCTTGTCCTGTGATGATCCAAACAAGGACTGCCCTGCTGTTAGAGACCTGAATTAAGACTGAACATGTTTGTCGTGAACCCAGGACCCTAGAAGTAACTTACGGATCTGTTGGCTGACTTCCTGTTTGAGCTAAAGGGACACAACAAGCATTCAGAGGCCCTTGCTTTGCAAATCTGCTACTGCTTAGATTACCATTACCAACTGAACCTGCTCTGGATCCTGCAACTGTCCTCTGTTGCAGTTTATTCTGGCCCAGAAATGATGCCACCTACATCCTGGACTGATAGCTATTGTTAGAGGGTAATCATGTCGCCCAAACTGCAAGAATTGGGACTCAGAAACTTTTTACCAACTTTCAGCCTGGAGAATCAATGGAGGCTGGGGTCTTCATCAAAGGGGAAACCATGAACACCAAACACAGGTTGGCCTCATCGTCATGGTCTGCCTCGCTGAATGAGATTAAACTCCCAGAAAAGATTCTTAGTCCAAATGTAGAGGGCTTAATCTGGACCATTTCTGAGCAATATCCAATCGACTTCAAGGCTTTCCCAGGCACGGACTTCGGGCTTCGCCCGCTCTTAGTTTTCCTGCCTTTTGCAATGACCACACCATGACACCGCTATTCAGCAAAAAGCCACCATCTGGCCCCACTTCAGATTCAACTTGCAGCTTGTCCTGCAGGCGACTCATTGAAACCACTTTTACTCCATAAACATTTCTAATTCAGAAGGTAAACTTTTTACCAGGACTAACCTGTTCCTTGTATCTGACTTGCAATCCATTGTGGTTGGCCTTAACCTCTGGCTTTGAACCGGTGTAGTGCAACCCAGTAATAATGGTTGGTATTTTGTGCTTTTTGGTGCTATTTTTAATTCAAACTTTAAAATTTCATGTCTCCAGTTGTACTTATTGAATTTTTGTTGTTTTGCTGTGATTTCATGTATTTAAATATTCTGCTTTTTCATAATAGTTTTTTTTCACTTTGGTCCTTTTTGAGGTCTGCATGCATACTTTACACATTGCTTCTACGTTAAGACTGCCAAGCTACCAGGGTGTTTAGCACAGGTTTAATTAGTGCCTTTAGTTGTTCAGACTGACAAGGATTATCATTATTATTTAAGATGGGTCCCTTACCGCTCACCTAATTCTACAATTTTTGCATGCCCCATGGTTAGATCAATATTGGTGTTCTTTGAACAGCAGCAAAACTACACTGTTGTCTAAGCTGTGTCCTGAAATTTACTATGCTTTAAATTACTTTCAATTAACCTAAAAAAGTATTGGGTGTTACTTGAAATCCAGAGTAATCAATGTCTTGTATGTCTTGAATAACTCTCAGTATTATCTGAAAATTGTGTAAATATGCATGTCTTTGCTCCAGTGAGAAAACCGCAATAGTGAGAGCTATCATTTGTGCTTGAAATTTTCCTTCATCTATTTCATACAGACTCCAATCCAATACCTGTTGTATAAGCGGTCATATTTGAGATTAACATCTTTATTCAAAAAGCTGTACAATCATCGCACCAATTTCTCTGTTTATGAGCCATTAGGTGTTAACAATAGGAAAGTAAGATCAACAGCGAAAGGGTTGCTGGGTGAGCCACAATTTCAAAACAGTACCAAAGGGGGATACACCTCCATAAACACTGGTGCAAATTTATGGAATGTTAATCCTCCAAGACTAAGGGAGGGAAAAATTAAAACCCTTACTGCTTCTTTAGAGCTTCACAAATAATTTAAACCGAAACTCTATGAATTTGCTGACAAAGTATGCTTAAGGAGCCACACCTCATTGCACAATAATTACTTCTATCAGTACTAGACTGTTTAACTGAGTGCTCTTACTAAACCAATTTGAGGCTATTAGAAACAACTTTGGCAACATCTTGACACTAGCTTCAACTAGACAAAGCTGACTTCCAGAAAGGTAACCCCGTTCACCAAATCAAACATTCACCCAAGGGCTGGCCCCTGGGGCATTTGGAAGACATTTTAAGCATTGCTATCATCTCACTAAATTTACTGGCTCTTATAGCCAATGTTTTAATACTGTCCCTTTGATTATCTATTAGACCTGTCAGCCCTAGGGTGGCCTTCCTCCAAACATTTTGCCTTCCTTCTCCATTTCTTTGCTGATCTCACTTTTATTACTGTTAGGCCACTTGTGTTTTACCACTGATAACCAGTACTAAAGTGCAGTTGTTCCCTCCTTAGACCACAGTAACATTGGCTTTAACCTATTTGGTAAATTTAATTGACTTGTAAGTCTCTAGTAAGTGCCACTACATGTGTCCAGGGCCTGAAAAGTCAATACAACTAGTGGGCTTGCAGAACTGATTGTGCCACCCACTTAAGTAGCCCTTTAAATATGTCTCAGGCCTGCTATTACAGCCTATGTGGGAGGTTTTAAGCTGTAGTTTAGACCTGGCAAAGTAAACCTTTTGCCTGTCCAAAATGTTTATTTTTAATAAATATAAGTCCTCCTAGGGTAGGTTCTAGACAGGCCAGAAGGCAGGGTGCAATGTATATAAAAAGTGGGACTTGTGCATTTACATGTTCCATTAGTGGAAAACTCTTACATTTGTTTTTCACCACTGCAAGACCTACATCTCCAACACAATAACATCACAGTTACATTATTACATTTCATAAGTATAATTTCCAAATAGGAATAGGTGGTCAGTTCATGTTCGGGGTCTCTCGAATCCTAACTTAAAACCCTACTTTATGGTGAAGTTAGATTTTTAAATTACAATTTTGAAAATGCCATCTTTAGAAAGTTGACATTTTCCTGCCATAGCCATAGTGTCTGTAGCCTGTCTCTGGTCACATTTGTGGGTGTAGCTGAGCTTTAAATATTCCTCCTAGATGTTGTGAGGACCTTTTGGACCCAAGTTGATTCCCCCTGTTTTACATTTACACATTTTAGCTGCACTGCTTTTAGCACGTGTTTTTTTAGCAATGGCTTGTTACACACTTTTATCACATTGTTTTGTTCGCGAGAAATATAAGGAATGAGCTGCTTGCTTAGTTAGCCTCTGCATGACATGCAATCAGTAGGTTCTGTCCAAGGCTAGGAACACTGCACACAATAGTTTGTGCTGCCCATACAGGAGACAGGTTCTAACATCTAGACACAGCATTAGATCAGGGCTTCCAACACATTATGGTATATTATATAAACAATGGACTGACCTGGGAAGGGCAGAATGCATTCCAACCACATCCATCCTGGAACACATGCTGTGTTCGCCATTCAGCTCTGCTGGTGCTAATCTACCAGTTTTCTGAGGGCGTTGCTATCTACACCACAGGCCAACTCCTGATACAAACTCCAGGTATGGAACTGAGCTAATCCTTTAGATCGGGCCAGGCAGAAGGGTACACCCACTTAGCTCTTGATGATAGTCTTAGTGTTAGGTAGGAACCTCTAGAACATCTAGAACTGCATTCATCATGGTTAGATTGTTTCTTCTCTTTACCACCTTTATCATGCTGATCACTTGGCTTTGTTTTACCTGACTAATAATCACACTTCATTCACTCTATGCCATATTACATTTGTTTCAATAAATATATTGAAAAACAAATCTCATATCTCTCTTGTGTCTAGTCTGAGCATGCAAGAGTAATACAACAAAAGAGTAAGATATGTTTCAATGACTTCCTCGAGGAGTCAGAGTGTCATGTTCAGGTTGCTATAATGATCTTCCCCCCAGGTTAGTTTAGGGTTCCAGGTGAGGCACTGTGAGCTAGCTAGGAATTGGGGCAACAGTTTCTGACAGTGTGGATGTACTCAGGGTCATATTTACAATCCCCTTGCACCACCAGTCTGTCACCTTTTGTGACACAGTGGTGATGCATAGTGCAGGCCCATATCTGCAAGGCCACGAAAATCCAAATTGGATGCCTTATACTGCATCAAGGTGGTGTTCCATGGGCGTTGGGGTGGATGTTTCCATGCTACACCCTTGGGCTATGAGGCATTCCCAGAGTTATAGGAATCTGTACACCTGAAAATGCATCACACAGGCATGCCTCCCCAGGGCAGCACAATGAGGAAAAATATCTTAATTTCTTATTGTTGTTTCTTTTTTCTATGTATCCTGCATTCTGCAGCACACATAGAAATAGGATAATGCCTCTCTGGATTGCTTTTGGTGCAGGAAGGAGTCCTTTCTGCACAGAAACAATCCTGTCAAAACACATACCCTTGCTAGGCAGCCAATGTAGGGGAAAGGATAGAAATGCACTGTATCTTGTTTGTAGGTAGATTTCTGGCCTTTTGAATTGGCTTAGGGCAGTGCAGCATAAAGGCTTGCTGCGCTGCCCTACGCCAATTCCTAGTGAATATGCTCTCAGTCTTTCACATTCTGATGTTTTGTTGTCCTAATGAGCAGTGCTTTTACCTTAGTAGGAACTGTGTAACATAGGGCGTTTAGGTCTGACTGGATGGGCTATCACTGGCAGGATGGAGCTAGGCCGAGCCCCACCTGTACCTGAATAGTCTGTGTCCTGTCTCCACACAAAGGGCTGCATGCAACCTGTAGATAGTCTGGAACACAGACAGGGAAGGCAGGATGCATGGGAGCTTCACAGGGAAACCTCTAGAAGCTTCTCCCCTACTTCAAAGTCCCAACTGAGTATAAATACTGGACCACAAAAATCAACTCTTTAGGGCATTTCTGAACTTGTTGATACTCTGCCATGAAGAAGGACTGCTGAGCTACTAAAGGACTGCTACTCTGCAACACTGCTGCCCTGCTGGACTACTGACTTTCTGTGCTGAAGGGGGACTAAGGCACTCTGCCAGCTCTGTGAAACTAGCAGAACCCACACATCTCCTCTGCTGTGTGGCATAACACCAAACATAACAAACACATCACCACTGCTGCATCAATTGTAACCGCCGCAAAGACCCTCATCACATCGCAACCTGACGGTACATCCAACCGCCACTGCATGACACATCCTTGGCACAGAATCTCACATCTTTCTTTGATGGCATCCTCAACGACAATGCCTGACTCCGCATTGCAGCCTCTCTGACACTCTGAACCAATGCATCAACCGACTAGGTAAAGCATCCTCGACTCATGACAATGCATCACAAATCCTTGTTGAAAGGATCTTGGACAATTCAGTGGGACCTTGCAGCACAAGCTTGTTGCATCTCGAAACCAGTGATTTGCTTCAGCTGTGTGGTGCATCTTCAACATGGATCTTTGCAAAACTCTGCAAACCAGGATTTAAGATACTCTGTTCAGCAGGCTTAACTGGGTATCTGTTGCTCACCCACCCTACATCATGGCCAGCCTGAACATGTGAATTTGCCCTGGTAATGCACAATCAAATATCCACAGTTGGCATCTTACACCTGTTGGTGCTATCTTTACTAAAATCTTTAAAACTGAACTTCTCCCGTTCTACTGATTGGATCTTTGTCATTTTTAGTCTTGTTTTATATACTAAAACTCTTTTTTTCATATTTTGGTGTGGGCTCCTTTTGTGGTGTGTTTTCACTGTGTTACTGTTTGTAGTGCTGCACAGATACTTTACTCATTGCCTCTGAGTTAAGCCTAACTGCTCTGAGACCAGCTACCGAAAGGTTGAGCACAGGTTAATTTAGGATTTGTATGTGACTTCACCCTGAGAAGAATTGTAGTTGCTGCTTTAGAAAGTTTTCACCCTCCTCAACCAGTTTCTCGGTTTCTTACACTGACCTTATAAAATGGTTGTCTGATTATCGGAAAGGAGGCTTTAGCTCAGATAAGCTACATATGAAATACAAATATACTTAATAAAAGTTGCTGTACATATGTGGAGTAGATTGTAAAATCTGGTGTATTATAGAAACTTACATCAAGTGTGTTACTCTTGTAAGTTCTCAGCCCTTCTAATTCTGTAGAAACTGTTTCACAGTAAGAGTCTGATCAGTACAGAAGGAAGGTGCTCAATGTGTAATGCCGCGCTCTGACGCGGCGTCTCTTTCTGTCCTCACGGGTGGAACTCGCTACCGATATTCCGAGCGCCGTTCCCCGCGTTTTTTGACCATGCTTTCTGGGAAGCATATATTTCACTTCCTGACGCGCTACACTTACTTGTAGCCTTTTTTCTTCTTTTGTTGTTGGTGGTGGGTTTTTTGTTGGTCCTTTTGCCTGTCTCTATCCATGTTGTGTCCATCTTGTCTTCTTCGTGTTTTTGTCCCAGCATGCTCTGTTTTTCTTTTATACTACTTCCTTTTTCCTATACTGGCCAATGGGCTTTTCCCAATCCAAGATGGTGTTACTTCCCTTTCCTGTGATGTCACTTCCCTTTTCTCAGTATATAAGTCAGTCAGTCTTGTTCCTCCTTGCGTTGCAAACACTTCCTTCTGGTTGTGCTGTTCGCTCCTGTTCTTTGTTCCTGCTTTTTTGCCTTGGGAGATTTTTGGCTGTTCCTTGTTCCTGCTTTTGCCTTGGGAGATTTTTGCCTGTTCTTTGTTCCTGCTTTTGCCTTGGGAGATTTTTACCTGTTCCTTTTTTCCTGCTTTTTACCCTGGATACTGCCTATTTTTGTTTCCTCTTGTCAAGTCCTGTTTTTTCTTGTTTTCCTTCAGGATTTCCTGTTAGAGGTTTTTTCCCCAGTGTTGGTTTTTTTTCCCTCTGGGACTCCTTTTGGAGGGTACGGTCTGCTTTGGCGTAGCCTGTCAAGCGGCACCGTGGCTACTAGAAGGGGTCGCCGTTATCTGGGAGTATCCAGGACCTGTAGAAGACTTGGTGTATTCGCCAATCCGAAACCCAGAGGTGAGAAGTCCAGTGCAGTACGTGACACAATGGACTGGAAAAATAATATTAAAAGTGGCTCTGTGATATCTTCTGAAGATTCCCCAAAAAGAAGGTGGGGACTATCACAGCTATAGAAAAGTAAATACAAGATGCAAGGAATTCCATGCTGGACTTAAAGGTATTGGTTAGTGTAGGGAATTTGGTTACTGGCAGAGGGGGGTTAAATTACTTACTGACCCTGATCCTGGATCATTTGTTGCTATATTTATTCTTCTATGCAAGTAATGTAGGGTTATCTCTCCCATGTTCTCACAGTGTGTGAACTTTGATCCCAGCAAGCCTCCACATTGCTCCCATGAGGCCTGGGTAATCTTCATCAAGTACGCCCGATACCTAAAATTCTAACTTCCCGATAGCTTACCTTCATGTACTTACTCTCCCCTTGTGATATGTGTTGCACTGTTGAGCATGTGGTGTGGGCTGGGGCCCGTAGGATCTCTTGAGTGAATGGAACACATGTTGTTGGTGGTGTTCTGCATGGTAAGCTGGTTCCAGATGTGATCTGGTTGTCGGCAGTGGTACCTGTGGTGTCTAGGATGCTAAGGGTGATGGAAGGTTTGGATCTGAAGTTTTTGTATATGGTAGATATCTTGTCAAGGGAAAAGTCAGCTGAGTGGTGCAAGAGTTCATGAGAGAGGGTGATGATGTTTTTAGTGACTGCGGGGTTAGAGAGCTCCCTGACAATGCTGAAGTGTTCCCTGTTGTGGTTGGAACTGGCTTTGATTTGGTTGGCTAAAGCCTTCTGGTATCTTTGAGGAGTTTGTGGAACTGGCTGAGGGGTGTCTTGAAGGAGGACCAGTTGGTGGGCTACTTGGTGATTCGCTGTCTTGTTTCCAATTGTTTGCAGGTTTGGTTTGAGGCTTTCAGTTCTGGGGTGTACCAGCTGACTTGTTTGGAGGGTCAGTTGGGTTTTGGAGGGCTTGCTGGGGGTTACTCTATCAGCACTGTTGGAGAACCAAGTGTGAAGTTTTTGACGACTTGTTTGATATTCGAGGAGGTGTCGTAGGAGGTTGAGGGTGTCTCTTCATTGGTTTTTAGATAATCTGTTCTAGCAGCAGTGGGAGGTGCTGGATGGTCTGGAGGCGTGGCTGCGGGCTGGCATGTAGGTGAAGGGGACAATTGTGTGGTCTGTCCAGGTGAGCTTGATGGTGTGACTGTGTTTGACTCTGTTGTAAGCAGTGCTGATTAAACCTGCACATATTGTGAAGCAGATGAAACATGTCAACCTAAAATAGGCATACTGACTCAGTAAATGCCTCTTTCTGTCATGCTATGTTTTTAACCATATCACACTATGATGTTCAGCCCACCTGGCGGTGAGTACCTCACCAGGTGAGGACCGATGATGAAGCATGCCACATGATTAGCATGCGGGTGAATGTTTTATAAGAACATATACTGTGCCTGGTGAGCACTAAGGAGCAGGGCATAATGACTGCTTGTTTTCGGAGACACTCTCCACTTTTGTTTTATGTACATCAGTTTAAGGAAACCGAGAATCGTTCACACATAACTGCTCCACTGCCCTCTCATTGGTTTTAATAGTTTTTATTTTGGCCTAGATGGGCTGCACCTTAGCCCCACCTGCCGCAGACCCTTGACCTATGTGGCACTTACCAGCCTTAATAGTCAGGCCTGTGTGTTGCAGGTCCTGAAGCCATACTTGCAGATGAACTATTTGGTCCTGGCAGGTGCTGCCGAAGACAGTTATGTCATATAAATTTGCAGCAATGAGGGCGTCCATTCCAGCTATGACCTGGCTCACCAGCCCCTGGAAGATGGCAGGGGGATTCTTCAGTCCAAAGGGCATTACTTTAAACTCAAAGTATCCCTCTAGGGTAGAGAAGGCTGACCTCTCTTTAGTACCTTTGGACAGTGCAATATTCAATATCCTGAAGTAAAGTCAAAAGTGCTCAGGAACTAACTTGGAAGCCTGTAGCCTATTAATGAGCTCTTCAACTAAGGGGATGGGGTGTGGATCAGTCTTAGCAGCTGAGTTAAGTCCCCTGTAGCCAACACAGAACCTAGGTTCTGGAATGCGGTCCAGGGAGGCTGCTTTGGTACCAGCACCACCAGTCTGGATCAGAGACAATTACCCCAATTCCAGCATCTTAGTAACTTCTGCTTTGATGCTGGCCCTCACTTTGTCAGACATCCTGTGCAATTTCTTTTTGACAGACAGGCTGTCCCCAGTGTCTTTATCATGGGTACACAAGTGTGTAAGCCCAGGTGTGAGGGAGAAAAAGCGGGCAAACTGTTCCAATAACTGACGAAAGTCCCTCTGCTGCTTAGGAGTCAGGGTAGGGGAGAGGCTCACATAACCCACTGACCTGTCATTCTCTTTGGTGGGCAAGAGATCTGGGATTGATTCACTTTCCTCCTACCCATCTGTCACCAGCAGCATGGTTAACCACAGACCTCTCTTAGTGGGGTTTTAGGTTGTTGAGATGGACAGCAAGTGGCCTCCCCCTTCCTGTCTACCACCTCATATGGCCCAGTTCAGTGATCCTGGAGAGCCTTGGACTCCAGTGGCTCCATCACCCACACTTTCTGCCTAGGTTGGAATTCCACAATGGAAGCTGCTTTATCGTGCTATTGCTTCATTGCCTCCTGGATAGCCTCCAATTTCTCAGAAGCCTTCTTCCAGAATTGATCATCTGGTACCTGAGGGCTAGCATGTACTTACCCACATCCTCGGAGTGTTCTTGGGAGGTTGCTCCCACACCTCTTTGATCATACTGAGAGGTTGTCTTACAGGGTGGCCATACAAAAGTTGAAAACAAAAAAACACATACCCTTCTGTGGCACCTTTCTGTTAGCAAAAAGCAGGCAAGGCAAAAGATGAGCACCTCATGCCTCATGTACTCGGACAGGCCCCTAATCATGCCCTTAAGTGTCTTGTTGAATCTTTCAAAAAACCCACTGCTTTTTGGATGGTAGGGTGTGGAGAACTTGTGGGTAACTCCACAGTCCTTTCACATAGAAATCATGTATGCAGACATGAAGTTGGTGCCCCTGTCTGGCATCACTTCCTTTGTGAAACCCACTCTTGTTAAAATCCCTATCATGGTCCTGACCACTACAGGTACAGTGACTGACCTCAGAGGAATGCCCTCTGCATATCTGGTGGCATGGTCCACCAAGACTAGGACAACCCTATTGTCTAGGCTGTCTTGGGGGTCCAAGGGCCTTACAACATTAAGATTGCACACAACAGGCATAGGAGTAAGGGGAGCTTGTTTTTTCCCAGTCTTCCCACTAGCCTGACAGTTATGAAAAGGCCTACAGAATGCATTAGTAGCTATCCTCAGCCCAGGCCAGTAAAGATGGGTGACAGTTATGGCAAAGGTCATGTCCTGCGCCTGATGTCCTGTCAAGGGAATCTCATGAGCCAGACCCTGTAGGAAGGCCTTGTAATATTGGGGAACTGCCAATACCCAAGTTGTCCTGTATTCAGTACCCTTAGGCTCACTATACAGGAGGTGATTCTCCCAATAAATTAGGTGATCTCTAGAGGTGTCTCTATTTCCCTGGGATTTAGATGCTACATCAGGGCCTCAGGGGTAGGACTCCTTCTGTGCCTTACAGAGGTCCTCCTTGGAGCGTCCTCCTTCTACATCCATCCAGCAAGTTGAGGCAGAGTACTAAGGGAGGCAATGCCCCCCACCCCCCAAGTAGGCTCTGGAGTACCTCTTCCAGTGCCCCATCAACCTGGGCTGAGGGGTATTCAGGGGCTTACTATCTATGACCCTAGCCCTTCCCTTTCATGGGAGCTATCTGGCCCATTGAATCCCCTCATTGTCAGCTAAAGACCTAGTGGTCACACAGATCCACTCAGGCAACATTAATATTTCCAGGTGTGTCCTGAGCTCCATTTCCTTCTAGGCAGAGTGCTCTAAGGCATTCGCCCTAACAGACATTCCACAGGCATAGCAGGGCTTACAGCACCTTTCAGAAGACCAGAGATTGCCCCCCACCCCACTCAAAGGGAACCAGAGCCACAGGGTATTGGCTCTCCTGGTTGTCTGCTACCACAATCTTATGAAATGTATTAGGGATTACCGGCTCTGAAGACACCTAATAACATTTGTCAGTAGTCATACAAGCTCCTGTGCCCTCCAGAGCCTCCAAGTTCTGCCCATTGATGGTGACCCACTGTCTACACTTTGAAGTACTGGAAGTCATGTGGGCTGTAGGCACCATCTCTGTATCACCTAGGGACACCACAGTAGCCTCACTAGTCCCCCCAAAACTAACAGGGGCCATCTTCTCCCCAAGCACTAGACTGGCAATTTCCAGTGACATACCACCACTGGGGTGGGGGGCACTTGGCATCTCCCTGGACACGCCCATACTGATAGCATTCATAGCACTAGGGGACAAACTTTCTAGTTTGCTGATCTATGAAGCCTTTTTTACTGGTGACCAGATTGGGATTGGGGCCCTTTCCCCTGTGGAATATTTTAAGGAGCACTCTTTAGTTTTATGTTTATTTCCCCCTTCTTTCTTATTTTAGGAGCCCTGATCACCCTTTTGGTAAACTCCCCCAGATACCTTCTTCACACTCTGGTGCTGACCCAGAGGTCTGCCTCCTCCGTAAGCTTCCTGGAATCAGTAAGCCTTCTATCTATTGGTTTTGGCACAGCTCTGTAAAACAAGTACTGAGCTTGTGCCCCCTCAAAAGTAGATTGTATGACCCAGTAAAACGATACACTTTGCTGCGCCTATCCCAGCCTTACAGTGCCTTGCTGACTTAAGCATGGAAAAACACCCAGGACTGGTTTGGAAGCTTGTGGCTGTCCCTGAACATTTGATGGCACTTCACAGAAATCAGTCCAAACTTAGCAACAACTATTGTGATCATGGGGCATACTTCATCTGATCCTCTGCCTCCAGTGTCAGAAGTGTGTTCCTCCCCACCATGGGCATGCATTTCCACAAGCTACACCCCCAGTACTCCCCTTGGACCTTGTGTACCCTGAGTGCAACTTCATAAGCAACAAGCCACTTGTCTATACAATCTCACACATAAATAGGCACAGGCTCCTTAGGAATGAAGATTCTTACATCTCCAGCAGACACTCTTGGTACACGAACACCAACACTGTTGGGTCCTGAAGGTTGCCTTGAATTTAGTTGCAGTGTCCTAATTCTCTTCTCATGCTTCAATAGCAGTTTCTTTCAGCTAGGCCCCCCTCAGCCTCATTCTTCTCCCTTGCCAAGGCCTTCTCAACATCGGCCTTCTCCTTTGCAAAGGCTCTTTCAGCCATGGTCTTCTCCACCTCCTTCTCCAGTTTGGGTTGGCCAACTCTGTGATGGTGCATGGGCCAGATATATAGAACAGATTGCTCATGCTGAAAAAGTCACCTTTTAAAGTCTAGTGCAAATAATTCCTTTCCAGTGGAGGAGGCACAAGCAGCAGGGAGAGGCATCGTAGATGGTTGTTATTGGAGATTCAAGTTGACAGTTACTGCAAGCAGTCAGTGTTAGAAATTGTATTGTGGATTGATTGAGGTGTGCAACCTGATCAAGCAACAGCCACAATCCCTTACAGGGTGAACTATGAAAGGTCAGTAAATTAACCTGTGCTTAACCCTTGGTAGCTAGGCACAAAACGCAGTCAGGCGTAATTTAAAGGCAGTTTGTAAAGTATTTATGCAGCACACAAACAGTAATAAAGTGAGCACAACACAAGAAAAATCCCAAACCAAGTTAGAAGGATAGAGTACATTTTAATAAATTATGTTATATCAAATGACAAAATCCATTCAGTAGAGCCAGAGTTATGTATTTTTTATTTTTTTATTTAAAACTGGTTCCTAAAACATCAAAGCACCAACTGCAGACATCCAGACGAGGGAGGCCAGGTCAACGTTGAAAAATATGGCCGAGCACAGTGAAGTGACGGTCTCTAGTCAGCAACTTAGGAAACTTTAAAAAGAATTGTTCCTAGAAGGTAAATTTCCATGGGGTAAGGATGTTGGGGGTGTCTGCAGAAAAACAGCCATTGTTGGGGAGCTGATGGATGAAGTTGCAGTGGAGATTTTTATGTTTGGACTTAGTCACTTTTTTGGAAGTCAAAAAATCTCCAGGTGCACGAGGAAGGAGGCTGTCACTGAAGACAGTTCTAGGAGGTCGGATTCTCCTTTGATGAATGACTGCTGAACAGGATTTGTTGGTGTGGAGAAGAACTTAGCTGGAGCAGCCGTGGTATCAGGCCAACCGGAAATGCATTGTGGGCAGATCTACGAGCAGGTTGGTCTCACTCAAATGTTTGTAGGTCTTGAGTTTGGGATTTTTGCTATCTGGGCAATTTTAGCACCAACTGCAAGGGTCCTAGACTGGAGGGACATCACTTGGGGCTCAGAACTCACTCAGGCTGGGTACAAGTGAAAGTTCAAGATGAGTGAAGCCTTTTATGTCCCTGTGGCTCTGAAAAGGAAGCCAGCAAACTAGCCCTTGAAGTCACTCTGGTAGTCCTCGGTTCAGGTAAAGATGCAGGGCTCAAACAGCAGGGCTGACCTCTGAAACCTCAAGGCAGGCTCCAGACAGCAAAGCAGTCCTTCGAGGTGCAGCTAATCAGTCTTGTTGAGAATACAATAGGCACTCCTCTGAGAATCCTTCCACAGGTCCAGAGAGTGAACAGAAGTGTGGGTCTGCGAGCCCTATTTGTATACCTGGTGCTGTTTCTGAAGTTGGGACCAAGCTGGTGGCAGGGGCAATGTGGAGGTGGCGAGCCCTCTGAGTGAATGACAGAGCATAGCCTATTAAGTTGCAAGTGGAGTTGTGCCCAGATCCACTCCCCTATCCTGTCTGCAGATGACCCATTCAGGCATACTTAATTCCTCTAATGTGTGACTGGGAGGAAATCACAAAGTCTGTCAGTTACACACAGTCATGTGATCCAGGGGAGGCTGCAGGCAGGAAGTGGCTGTCTGTGTTGCTTCTGTCCCAGTTAAGGGAGGACCAGGCTTAGAAGTTCAGACTGAACTGCTCCAATCAGAGGAAGGCCAAGACATATTTGCATATAGCTGGATTGAAACTGAGATGACATGGTGTGCAAAATAATGATGGATTGAGAGTTCGGCCATGAGTAATTACCAGTGGCTGAGATCAATTTAAGCATTCCAACTATCAATATTGTTTAGTATACTTTAGTGTGTCACCCGTAGTGGGCTGGGTTTGCTCAGATGTGGGTCCTGTGTACACTGTGCACTGGACTGGAACCAAGCTGTACCCACTTGATGAAACCTTAACATGGGTGAAACTGGTCCTGGGTTGCTTGTGTTCTGGTTCAGGGAGGACCTAGTTTGGCAGTTCGAGCTGGTCTGTTCCAATTGGAGCAGGGCCAAGAGTGATTTGCATGTAGGTGGCTCCAAATTAAGGTGATGTGGTTTGTGAAATAACTATGGCTTGGGGTGCAGCTCTGAGTAATTGCCAATGGCTTAGATTAATTAAAACATTCCATCCTTCACTTTTGTGTACACTTTAGTGTGTCACTGTTGAAAATGGCCTTTTCTGCAGGGTCACCCCTACATTTTTGCATTCCTCCTTCTCTTTTTCTGACCTTATTTTTGCTGGTTTTAGGACTCTGCACACTGTAGCACTGCTAGCCAGTGCTAAAGTGCATATACTCTCTCCCTGAAAACATGGTGACATTGGCTCATACCCAATTGGTTTATTTAAGTTACTTAGAAGTCCCCAGTAAAGTGCACTACATGTGCCCAGGGCCTGTAGATTAAATGCTATTAGTGTGCCTGCAGCACTGATTGTGCCACCCACATAGGTAGCCCCTTAACCATTCCTCAGGCCTGCCACGGCAATGCCTGTGTGTGCAGTTTCACTGCCACTTCAACTTGGCATTTAAAAGTACTTGCCAAGCCTTAAACTCCACTTTTTCTACATATGTCACCCCTAAGGTAGGCCCTAGGTACTCCATATGGCAGGGTGCTGTGTAGGTAAAAGGCAGGACATATACCTGTGTGTTTTATATGTCCTGATAGTGGAAAACCCCTAAATTAATTTTCCACTGCTGTGAGGCCTGTTCCTTTCATAGGCACACATTAGGGCTACCCTTATATACTGTCTGGGTGGTAGCTTCTGATCAGAAAGGGGTAAACAGGTCATATCTATTATGGCTAAAATGGTAATACAAAACCCTGCTTATTGGTGAGGTTGAATTTTATATAACTATTTTAGAAATGCCACTTTTAGAAAGTGAGCATTTCTCTGCACTTGAAATCCATCTGTGCCTTAAAGCATGACTCCAATCCACATCTGGGCTGGGCTGGTTGACAGCTCCCTTGTGCATTTCACCCAGACAACCACAAACACAGGATACTCAGTCACATCTGCACTCATCTGCATACTGTATGGGTCTTCCTGGGCTGGAATGGTGGAGGTGCCTGACACTTACATTTCAAAGGCTAGGGGTCTGCCCTCACACAATGAACTGCCAAACCCCCTTCTGGAACCCTGGCAGACAGACCTGTACTGAAAGGGAACCTTGTGCACTTCAAAACCACTCTTTGAAGTCTCCCCCCACTTCAAAGGCACTTTTGGTTATATAAACTGGGTCCCTGACCCCACCAACTCAGACACTTCCTGGGACAGAAACTCTGAACCAGATCCTGCAACCTGCCAAGAGAAGCTGCCTGGCTGCCCAAATGACTCACCTGGACTGCTTTGCTGTGAAGGACTGTTGCCTTGCTGTTGCCCTGCTGCCTTGCTGGCCTCTGGCTCTGCAGAGTAATGCTCTGTAAGGGCTTGGATTGAGTTTGCCTCCTGTTCCTGAAGTCTCAGGGCCTAAAATACTTCTACTCTTCAAGGAAACTCCTTGTGTGGCGAAAATCGACGCAGAGCCTGCTGTAATCAATGCACAGCCTGCTCAGCAGAAAAGAATCAGTGCATCGCTGAACTGTAATGACGCATCCCGGCTCCCCGAGTGGAGATCGATGCAGCGTCTGCAATGCGACTGGCACTTCGACGCACAGCCTTACTGGAAAAATGCATCACTGAGCCAGAACAACGCTGCTCGACTTCCTCTGTGAGGAATCGACAAAGTGTCTGCCATGCAACAGAAACTTTGACGTATTGCCACATGGGAACAACGCAGCACATGTAACTTCGTCCTGCACACCCAGGATTTCCATGCATCGTCCCTGGGTGTCAAAAGACCCCACATTGCAATGAGGATCCAACCCTGTGGATGGGAAATTGACACAAAGCTCTTGCTGCATGGAAAGAATTGACACGTCTTCTGTGTGCGTCCAGAAATGCAACATACACCTTCCTTTTTCCATGCATCTCCTCTTCTGCAGTCTTCGGGAACGTAATTTTTACACATACCAGCCTCTTTCTGTAAACAAGAGACATTTGTTGATTCTTAAAGACTTAAGACTCTTCTTATCATTGCTAAAAGTGATATTTCAACTGGTGCTTATCAAATCTTGATCGCTTTGACCTTTATTTACTCAGATAAATATCTTATATTTTTCTAAACATGTGTGGTGTATTTTTATGGTGTTTTCAATGTGTTATTTCATTATTCATTGCACAAATACTTTACGCATTGCCTCCCAAGTTAAGCCTAACTTCTACCAGAGGGTAGGCACGGGATAAATTGTATTGTGTGTGACTTACCCTGACTAGCATTGTGGTCCCTACTTGGACAAGGGTGTATACTTCTGCCAACTAGAGACCCCATTTCTAACAGTCACCCTAAGTGGGACGGGTATGCCCAGACGTGGTTCCCCTTGGTTGTCACTGGAACTGAGCTATAACCAGATGATGAGCCCATAAATAGGGCAAAAACAGTCCCTGGTTGCTTGTATTCCAGTTCAGGAAGGACCTGGCTTGTCAGTTTGGGCTGGACTGTTCCCATTGGAGCAGGGTCAAGACTGATTTGCATGTAGCTGGGCCCAAACTGAGGTGACATGTTGCGCAAATTAACAATGGATTGGGATGCAGCCCAAGTAATTACTGGTGGCTGAGATTAATTCAAGCATTCCATCTATCACTTTTTTGTATACTCTAAACTTTCTGAAAGTGGCATTTTCAAAATTGTATTATAAAACTCAACTTTACTCTTATACCTTTACCTTTTTAAATTTCATAAATACCAAACATGAAATGCCTATCTTTTCCCAATCAAAAGTTAGCACTTATTAACTGTAATAAGGTAACACATGTTATCGTATGGGAAAGATAGGGCTCACAGTTGTGAACAACAGATTTAAGAGTTTTGCACTACCAGAACATGTAAAACATAAAAGTACATGTTCCACCTTTTCATTTCAATGCACTCCACCTTGTGGGCTACCGAGGGTATATCTTAGGGGTGACATATGCAATAAAGAGGAATTTAAGGCTTGGCAAGGGAGTTAGATTGCCAAGTCGAATTGCCAGTTTAAAACTGAACTCAGGCTGAAATGGCAAACCTGGGACATGTTTTGAAGGGCTACTTGTCTGGGTGGTACAATCTGTGCTGCAGGCCCACTTGCAGCATTTCTTTTACAGGCCCTGGGTATATGTTATACTACACTACAAGGGACTTATATGTAAATTAAATATGCCAATCAGGTGTAAACCATTTCAACCATTTTTAGAGGAGTGAGCACAAGGACTATGGTTCTATCAGTGGTAATGTAAGCGGAGTTATAAGGTCAATAAAATCAAATTTAGCAAACAAAATTGAGGGAAACAGGTAAAACGTTTGGGGGAAGACCACCTTAAGGCTGACAGGTCTAAACAACACCCTCACCAAGCCAGAGATGGCTCTTCCTGCCAACACCTATTCCCCTGCGTCTCACTGTCTAGAAGTAATACACAATGACCAACCGACAGCTTCACCTAGTCATGTGACTCAGGACTTAGGCACCAAAAGGCTAGGACAAAAAAATACCAACTTTCTAAAAGTGGCATTTTCAGAATTGTGACTTGAAATCAGACTTGACCATTAAAGATGGCTTTAAATTACAATTCACCCAAATAAAAGTTACCACTTATTAAATGTAATAAGGTAACCCAATGCTATCATATGGGAGAGGAAGGCCTTGCAGTAGTGAAACGAGTTTTTCACGACTAGGAGATATGAAAGTTAGAAGTACATGTCCAACTTTTTAAATACACTGCACCCTGTCCCATAGGCTGTTTAGGGACAACCATAGCAGTGATTTATGTGTATTAAAAAGGAAAGTTTAGGTCTGGCAAAAGGTTTATTGCTTTCAGTTTGGAATGACAGTTTAAAACTGCACACATAGCCTATAATGGTAGACCTTAGACATGTTTAAAGGGCTACATAAGTGGGTGGTCAGGACAATGTTGAAGGCCCACTAGTAGCATTTAATTTACAGGCCCTAGGTGCATGTAGTACCACTTTACTAGAGAGTTGCACTTAATTTAAATGTTCTTATTGTGTGTAAGCCAATTTCACAGTTTTTACAGGAGAGAGTGTAGGAAGGTAGTCTCTTTCTAGCCTTCTTACCCCCACTTTTGGCCTGTTTTTGAGTATATGTCAGGGTGTTTTTACTGTCTCACTGGGATCCTGCTAGCCAGGACCCCAGTACTCATAGTTTACCTGAATGTGTTCCCTGTGTGGTGCCTAACTGTGTCACTGAGGTTCTGCTAACCAGAACCTCAGTGCTTATGCTCTTTCTGTATTTAGAATTGTCACTGCAGGCTAGTGACCATTTTCACCAATTCTGATTGGCACACAGGAACACCCTTATAATTCACTGGTATATGGTACCTAGGTACCCAGGGTATTGGGGTTCCAGGAGATCCCTATCTTTCTTTTGCGACCCATAGGGAGCTCAGACCATTCTTACACAGGACTGCCACTGCAGCCTGAGTGAAATAACCTCCTCATGATTTCACAGCCATTTTACACTGCACTTAAGTAACTTATAAGTCACCTATATGTCTAACCCTCACCTAGTGAAGGTTGGGTGCAAAGTTACTAAGTGTGAGGGCACCCTGGTACTAGCCAAGGTGCCCCCACATAGTTCAGGGCAATTTCCCCTTACTCTGTGAGTGCGGGGACACCATTACATGTGTGCACTACAAATAGGTCAATACTTATATGTAGCTTCACAATGGTAACTCCGAATATGGCCATGTAACATGTCTAAGATCACGGAATTGTCCCCACATGAAAATCTGGTATTGGGGTGCCAATCCCATGCATCCCTGGGGCTCCAGCATGGACCCTGGGTACTGTCAAACTAGCTCTCTAGGGTTTTCACTGCAGCTACCACTGCTGCCAACCCACAGACAGGTTTCTGCCCTCCTGGGGTCTGGGCAGCCCAGTCCCAGGAAGGCATAACAAAGGATTTCATCTGAGAGAGGGTGTTAAACCCTCTCCCTTTGGAAATAGGTGTTAAGGGCCTGAGAGGAGTAGCCTCTCCTGGCCTCTGGGAATGCTTTGAAGGGCACAGATGGTGCCCTCCTTGTATAAACCAGTCTACACCAGTTCAAGGGATCCCCCAGCCCCTGCTCTGGCACGAAACTGGACAAAGGAAAGGGGAGTAACCACTGCCCTGTCCATCACCACCTGAGGGGTGGTGCCCAGAGCTCCTCCAGTGTGTCCCAGACCTCTGCCATCTTGAATGTGGGGTGTGAGGGCACAGTGGAGGCCTCTGAGTGGCCAGTTCCAGCAGGTGACGTCGGAGACCCCTCCTGATAGGTGTGTACCTGGATAGGTGGCCAATTCTCCTATGAGGGCTACTAAGGGTCTCTCCTGTGGGTTTTTCTTCAGATAATGAATGCAAGAGCTCACCAGTGTTCCTCTGCATCTCTCTCTTCAACTTCTGCCAAGGATCGACTTCTAACTGCTCCAGGACGCCTGCAGAACTGCAACAAAGTAGCAAAACGACTACCAGCAACATTGTAGTGCCTAATCCTGCTGGCTTTCTCGACTGTTTCCTGGTGGTGTATGCTCTGAGGGCTGTCTGCCTTCACCCTGCACTGGAAGCCAAGAAGAAATCTCCCGTGGGTTGACGGACTTTCCCCCCTGCTAATGCAGGCACCAAACCTCTGGGTCCCCTCTCACCTTGACGAGCGTGGTCCCTGGAACACAGGCGCTGGATCCAAGTGACCCCGACAGTCCAGTGGTCCTTCTGTCCAAATTTGGTGGAGGTAAGTCCTTGCCTCCCCACGCCAAACAGTAATCCTGTGCACTGCATGATCTGCAGCAGCTAGGGCTTCTGTGCACTTTTGCAAGGAATCCTTCATGCACAGCATAGCCCGGGTCCCCAACACTCCGTCCTGCATTGCTCAACTCACTCAGTTGACCACCGACTTCATGGCACCCTCTTTTGTTGTATTGAGATGACCGCCATGCTCAGATTTCTTGAATGCCTGTTCAAGTGCTTCTGCTGGTGCTGCCTGCTTCTGCATGGGGTCTCTGTGCTGCTGAGCGCACCCTCTGTCTCCTCGTCCACGGGCGACCTCCTGGTCCTTCCTGGGCCCTGGCAGCACCCATTATCTTCAACTGTGACTCTTGCACCTAGCAAGGCTTGGTTGCATCCTTCAGCACGCCGTGGGACATCTTCTCACCAAAGGAGAAGTTCCTGGCACCTTCTGTTGTTGCAGAATCTTTGGCTTCTTCCACCTGGAAGCAGTCCTTTTGTACCTTCATCCAGGGTTTAGTGGGCCCCTGCCCCCCCTGGACACTTGCCTGACTCTTGGACTTGGTCCCCTTCCTTTGCAGGTCCTCAGGTCCAGGAATCCATCTTCAGTACTTTGCAGTCTGTTGTTGCCTTTGCAGAATCCCCTATCTCAACTTTACTGTCTCTCTGGGGTAATAGGGTAACTTTACTCCTACTTTTCAGGGTCTTAGGGTGGGGTATCTTGGACACCCTTAGTGTTTTCTTACACTCTCAGGGACCCTCTACACACTACACCAGGCCTTGGGTCCATTTGTTGTTCGCATTCCACTTTTGGAGTATATGGTTTGTATTGCCCCTAGGCCTATTGTCTCCTATTGCATTGTGTTCTACAGTGTTTGCACTACTTTTCTAACTGTGTACTTACCTGATTTTGGTTTGTGTGTATATATTGTGTATTTTATTTACCTCCTAAGGGAGTATTTCCTCTGAGATACTTTTGGCATATTGTCACTAAAATAAAGTACCTTTATTTTTGGTAACACTGAGTATTGTATTTCTTATGATATAGTGCTATGTGATATAACTGGTATAGTAGGAACTTTGAATGTCTCCTAGTTCAGCCTAAGCTGCTCTGCTATAGCTTCCTCTATCAGCCTAAGCTGCTAGAACACTACTAATCTGCTAATAAGGGATAACTGGACCTGGCACAAGGTGTAAGTACCATCAGGCACCCACTATAAGCCAGGCCAGCCTCCTACAGAGAGCACAAGCACTTTCAGGCTGTTTACCAGTGGTAATGTGCTCAGAGTCTTAAAAGCGAACAAAATTGGGATCAGAAAAGCGGGGGTTAAAGGCAAATAGTTTGGGGATGACCCTGCAGAAAAGGCTAAGTCCCACAGTTACCTTATGCTTTAGCAGTCTGAGTCCGTAGGGTCTTCAATGGATATATATGCCTCAAGAGTAGCAACTTGAACAGAGAACGATCAGTAAGTGATATAGTTTAAGTACCATAATTATTCCTAAATAAAGTTCTCTACCTGAACTTAATCTCTCCAATTACAAAGAATAAAATGATTGTGGAGCTTACACATTTATGGGACTGTTCTCAAGTTACATGTTTGAGTAATATACACAGGCAATTTAACCATACACTTACCCTCACTGCATTTAGGTATTCATAAAATGTGTGTAAAATTACTGATAACTGTAAGAAAATTACACATGTGAATTACTCAAAAGTGTAACTTCCCTTTGTGACTAGCCCCTGCAGTTTTTAAATTGTCCCTAAGTCCCCACAATTTTGTGGCGATATGCAAGTTAAATTTACACTCTGATTTTGGAAGAGACTAAAGCAGTAAATGTCCTCCCAAGTGTAAATTACTCAGAGAGTTAAGTTACCCTTAGAATAATGCATTTCGTGTTGAACTCTACAATTTGGCAAAAGCAGTCAATGTCTGGAATGATTCTGGTACATTCATGGCTTTATTGTCATTGTGTTGTATTTAACAAAGTACATTTTCTTGGCAAACGTGAGCATACATTAAATCGTCTTTCAATTAAATTCTATTCAACGGGTCCTTCGTATTCGTTCATCAGCTTTATTTGTTGGAATTCAACGAGTGCATTAGTTGAGGCAATAAAATATATTAGTTTCATTTTGACAAGTTAAATGTGAAAAGGCGACACGTCGTAAACCAAGCTGTCACTTTGGGGCAGTGCAGTGTGTTAAATGCCGTATACTGTCTGTATACTCCACAGTCTTGTTTCAGGAAGCTAAAAGAAATCTGTAACTGGGGCACGAGGGAGCCACCGTCTTAATGACTTTCATTCCAACTAGAGCTGATTAAAACTCAGTGTGAGCTGATCAAGCATGTATGGCTCATACTGGGTAAACAGGTGCTCAGATACAGCGCTAAAATGAAAAGAATTGTGAAGGTACACGCTTTCATAGCCTAGCTCAGCCTGAATGAGCCATAGGGTAATATCCAACAAAGCATTGCTAATGACCTCGCTACCAAAAATGCAGTTCAATTTCCTTCAAGAGATGCAGCTGCACGTTGTAACACGCCGATCGTTTTACTATCCCTCAGAGTTGTGGCTTTACTTCTGTTTTTACCAGAGGTATCACTCCCTTTAATGAAGCTCTCCCCATGATAAACAATGTTACTTTAGCGATTCCGCTTTACCGCACTTATTTTACTGGTGTTTATAAATACACTTTAGAAGCTGACTTTGTTGCAATAAATACCCTGTAACTAAAGAGTGAATAAGAAATAACTGTGTAAAAGAATATAGAATAAGAGGCACACTGTGTGCAGCGCTTAAACGCGGTTTTGGGTGCAATGTTACAAAAAGAGAACAACGTTACTAACATATTATATACTGTATATATATATGGCTCATTGAAGGTTAGATGTAACTTAATAACTTTATAACCTAATAGAGTTACATTATGACAATTTAAATTGCGGTCATACAAATATGAATATGTTCCATGCTTGTCACCAGTCCACCTAATGAAACATAACCCCAAAATACCCATGATCATCTTCAGTCACAGATACTTTTCCAAAATGGAGTTAACCGTTACTTCTGTGGTAAATCTAAAAGGCACTAGTGGTAAGACACCGCTCGGGGAAATGTAATAACCACCAGGGAATCCCGCGCTGCCGTAGTATGACTAGTTTACTATCATATGACAATCAAAGTTAAAAGCGGTGGTGGTAAATATACTACAGCTAACTTGCAGAATCCAGCACTTTTAAAAATTTGTGGTATTTACCGCTTGTATTAAGATGCTTGTTAGCTGGCTTTAAATACTGTAAAAACCAGCTATCACTGTGACGCATAGGCTGGACACCGTCATCACGCACAGAGTTAAAATGATAGTAATGGCAGACAACACATTGTGAGATTAGATTCAATTACTTGTAATTTAAAATGTGATATTCTTAATGGCATCAGATGCTCAAATGATAACTGACATTCAACTTCAAAAGGACACCCTTCCCAAGTATGAACAGGTTACGCTGTAGTCAGACGGGCCGCTTCATAAATGCTCACTGCCTCAGATCATTATTATTATTAGTGGTAGTAGTAGTGGTAGTAGCAGTAGCAATGAATTGTAGACCTTAAAAATAAGTGTTATCATTCAACCCCTAAATAGCACTCAGGTTAATTAAAAGCACCCATATATTTTATTTACAAATTAACATATCAATTGTGACCTGCAGGTTACATAATGATACGTCTGTATTAAAGATGAAAAACATATATATGTGGTAGTCAAATTACACAGCAATTGTCGGAGGTTAGACAACTCTTCGGAAAATAGAACATTCTACAACACACAGATGATACTGAAAGGAAGGTATGATATTTAAAAGTAGGACATGTTTACAATATTGTTAAGCTGTCCCTACAGTGAGTTATCCCCAAAAGTTATTTTCACTGTAGCAAGGCCAGCTGCTTCCATTGGGAACCTTTAGGCTACTTTGTTACATTTACTAAATGCTAAATTTGGATTAATAGTAGCTAGGGAAATAATTCAAGGACTCATTTTAATAGTAATGGTAAATTAGGATTTGAATTTATTTTTTGAGAATTACACTGTTAGAAAATGGTCATCTTTCAGCCTAAAACTAAAAGGCCTTTATGCCAGTGTTCAGTAAGATGTGACTGCTGATTGCTCCGATTTAGTGAGATGTGTATTGCTCCAGACAGTGAGCAAAAGGTCCTGTATCTGAGATGCATCAGAGATGGGAGTTTCCCTCCTTGACAGGATGTCTAAGGGTCTGTATTCAGTAACTTGATTAACTTTGAAGGAGCCTCTCATGTTACAGACAGATGTAGCTGACACCTGGGCCTGTGGTCTCTGTTGGACTGCTAGCCAGCTTGACTCAAAACCAACTGATCTACAGTAACCACAGAGGAGTAGCTTCTCATTACAGTGGCCACACCTCTGGGTGGACACAGGAATTCTGCACAGGGGAAGAAGGGTTCTGCCATATTGGATTGTCCCAAAGTGCTGTGCAGGGGGGTTGGGCCAGAAATGGAGGGATGATGTGGCATCCGATAATTACCAAGGTGTGTCTGACATCTAGACGTTTACACCCACACTTATAAACCCATGCATTATGGAGAGACAGACAAGACGACCGTGGACCTAGAAGTCAACAACAGAAGGATTATGGATGGCTGGAAGGAAAAGCCCCCTGATGCACTGAAGAACTATGGCGCAGTTTTGCGTCAAAAATATTACCGCCCGCTAACGCCATTTTGGTGCGCCGTGCGGGCGTGAAATTTATACTTTGATGCATGGCGGCGCAAACCACAGGTGTAAGTCATTTTTTGGATGCACACCGCAGCTTCAAGTCGTAAAGCAAAATGGCGTTCACGCAGCGGAAATGACTGTGGGTCGATTTACGACACCGCAAACGGGATATGCTGCGTTTTTTGACGCAATAGCGTCAAAATTCCCCGCAAACACAGCCATTTCAGCAGAGGAGAGCCAAAATGGATCCCAGATGCCTGTACAGACCCCAGGAAGATGACAACAGACCAGGAACCAGTCAGGAGGACCCACACAAGAACCAGGACACTTTTAAGAATAAAAGAAAGTGTTGCTTCAGTGCAGAGGAGCAGGAAATTCTGGTTAAAGAGGTGACGGAACACCATCACCAACTGTTTGTCACCTCAAAGTTGCCAATCAGCAGAAGAGAAGCAATATGGCAACAAATCATCGACTGCAAGAAACGCTGGTATGACTGCAAGCGTAGGACCAAGGAAAAGATGGCCAGGAACAGGAAGGCAGCACTGCAGACTGGAGGTGGGAGTCCAGCACACCAGGAGGCCCAGGACCACATGGAGGAGATGGCCGCAGCCGTCATCCCTGAGGAGATCGTCACAGGGATTCAAGGACAGGACAGCACAGACTACCAGGAGACAGCACACATGCAGGGTAAGTCGCATGGGGAATTAAAATGCACTAATGTCAAATGTAAGCGGGGGGATACCGACCACAAAATGCATGGAAGTCATCATATACATGGAGTTGCATGGGTAAAGGGGTATGGCATGGGGGCATGGCCTGCACAGAGAAAAGCTGGGGCACACCATTACACTACACCAACAACAGTCCCATGGGGGAATGCTGCCATGCCAACGATGGAGCAAAGGTAAAGCCACGCCAGGAGGGAAGGGCACAATGTCAAACTGACATCCCGTCACACGTCAACCACTATACCCCCTACATTAACTAGGGCCCAATTAACAACCTCTAGTCATATCGACAACTGGAATGTAACAGTGACAACAGTTGGCACTACCACCTCCGCTCTGTGTGCAGCTCAAGTAGCCAATGGCAGTAACATCCCCATGGATCATACACACCTTAATTAGAGGGTTGAGAATGACAACTTCAATAATCTCCTGAAACAAGACAAAGGCTCCAGTCCTGTCAAATGTGAATGCCCATAGTTGTCACAAACATCAGCCAATGTCATCCACATTAGGAGCTACACAGCACAAAGGTCACACCCATGATGCATATGTCAGGGTCCATCCTGTGCCTGGGTCACAATGCAACATCCCAAATATCATACTGCTCAGACAATAGCATTGAGGGGGAGGACACAAGTAACTGGTCACTGAAATACACCTGCACAGTCAGAGGAGGAAATAGGACTCTGCTACGACTATCAGGGCAATCCAATGTACCACACATTCCCTAACATCAGCTGTACACATTACCAATGCCAACATCCATATCATGCCATAACAGTGCTATGCATAGGATACGCTACATGTCAACTACATATAAGTGGATGTGAAAGATCAGAGACTGGGGCAGGTCCAGATTGTTAAGTGTGGTGCTAGTGCCATCAGAACCCCCACAGCCAGTGAAAGGTCTCACCATGAGAATGGATGTAGACGGAGGGTTGAGTAGGATAAGAAGGTGGCAAATCACTATTTGGCCTAAAACAAGACTAGAGGAGATGATGCTGAGAAGTCCAATAACTTAATACTATACATGTGACATGCAGGTGGGCCATAGGCCTGGGAGAATCCCCATCTGAAAGACTGGAGCAATGAACAGGAAACAAGATCACAATGTGAAATCATCACAAGGTAGGCATGTCACATCACAAATTCCACAACACACACACACTAACTGTACCCCATTTAATTTCAGAGGATGGATCTCCTGCGGATCTCCTGCGGATATGCCTGTCCCGGAATACCCTGATGACATGGATGACGAGCTGACAAACATTCCCCAGCAGACCATCCAAGATGTCCTTGGAACCCTCCAGACCCCACCTTCAGTCACAAGAAGGAGCACAGAACAAGCAGCCATCGCAGAGGATCCACCCACCACCCCAATTGTAAGACCTGCCAGCTCCAATACAGCTGAAGACTCAGACGACACAGGCACTAGCTTTGAGAGAACTGTAGTTGCGGTACAGCAGGAGATGGCCAAGGATGTGCGGGTGGGAATGCAAACTATGTCAGCCAGCCTAGAGGGGGTGCGTTTGTGCATGATGTCATCTGCAGATCAGGCAGCAGCTATGCAAGCCCTAACATCCATCCTGCAAGGACTACAAGAATCTGTCAAGGAATTCACCACTGCAGTAAGGGAGTTGCCACAACACCTCGCACCCCAAACCTTCCACTGCATGCACGAATGCAATCATGACCCCCTCAGGGCCGACCTAGCTGCCTACCATCGTGATGTGGCTGCTATTCTTAAGAATCAGCAGATCCTCCTTGCTGCAGTACTGCCCTTAGGACCTTCACAGGTAGCAGTGACCGGGATGTCTGACTCCACGTCTTCTAACACTGAGGTGTGTGTTGCCCCTTCACAACCACCACCACCAAGGACAGAGGAGGCAACACACACATCAGAAGAAGAAGACATGGAACAGATCACCTTCACAAGGAAAAGTACCCAGAAGCACTAGTCCCTGCCACATGGCCACCTATTACCAAGGTCCAGCGCTTTGTAACATGCCAGTCTTACAACAACTGTACTCAATGACTGTTCTGCAAACCATTGTATATCTTGTCAGCCTGCCCAGTGCTTGTCTCTCTCTTACTCATTGGCAAATCCTTTCCCTCTGCACTGTCTGACACATCACCCCAGCATGTCAAAAGCATTTTCCTTTACCACTTGTGTAGGATCACAATGGAAGATGTCACTATAATGGACTCACAATCATGGACAATGTGCATATAGCACTACAGCACATTTCAATGAATAGCACTTACACAACAACTTTGTCTCTGTGTAATATGTCACATCAACTGTGCAGTAGATAACTGAAATGTGCCTCCTGTCAAATGATGTAGCTTGTCAATACAACTGTCCTGAAATTATGTAGTCAGATAAATTTGCACACTGGCCAAGATTGCATCATAATCTGCCCTTCCTGAGGGTAATATCTGATGAAGTGAGAAACCATACACCATCATGCTGTGTTGGACAGAATAATGCTTCCTCAAGGGATATCTAAGTCATCAAATTGTGGCAGAAAAATGTTGTCACCATGCAATACTAACACATATAACAGTGCACACAAATCTAAGCAAACACTCCAAAAACTGCATGAATGAAGGTGTCTGAGTTTACATCCAAATAGGTAATCATGCTGAACAGTGTCTCAAATGATCTATGTGAGTCATGAAGACGATACTACAAGAGTGTTTATGACCACTCACCTTATAAGGGTGTCCTTGAAAATCACACTGCAGTCAGACCTAAAACAGTTCCCCCAATACTAAATCTGGAGGCACTGTTTGTGACTTTGAAAACATACTTATTGAAAAAAACACGTTGGGATCCATATTAACCGTGATTGGTGGTTGCAACGAATGGTGGAATCTTTGCAAGGTAGCTCTGGGGTAGCTGCCAATCTTACAGCTCAGTTGGGATTTGTTCGTAGCATAGGACACAAATGTAATAGAACAAAATTAATGTACACTAATGCCAAGGCCCTGATCAACAAGCATTTAACACATTCTGTAAAGGATTCACTATATATTTATTAAACGGTAATCATGGAAGAGGAAACTCAGGGAAAAGTCTTACCTACCCTAATCCACCCTAACTACTCATTACCCACAACTGTCCCTAACTAACCTAACCTAAACTTACTTATCACATGTAACGAAACGTTCTAAACATCAATCCCCCACCCCCCTTATGAGACGGGACACATGGAGGACAACAGATACTAACCTAAACACATACTATACTATCCTAAACAAATATATTTGTTTGTATTTTTTTGATATTTTTTTTTAAAAAATTGATTTTTTTATTATTATTTTTTGTAAACACACAAGAACCCCAACATAGCCCATACCCACACACTTAAAAAGTAAAAATAGAAAGAATCAGGACCCCCCACCCCCCACCCACTAACACTAACTAAACTAACAGCCTATACTAACCTAACACTAAGCCCACTAAGCCCACTAAGTATGAGAACAAGAAAGGAGGAGGGAGGGGAGGGAATCATGTCCATATCAAAAAGTCTAGAGGTTGGCCCCCCCGGAGGGTCCGCTTTATGGACCGCACTCGCCTGTTCATATGTCGAACATCCTGCTGCAGGTGACTGATTTTCCGTAGCACACGGTCCATTTTACGTTCCATTGCCTGAAAAGCTGCAGGGTCAACTGTAGCAGCTGGGGCAGTCTGGGTACCGGCGGATGATGTGTGTGGGCGTGTAGAGCCAATGCCTGTGGGCTGCCTGGAGGTGTTCCACTGCTGGGGCCTGGAGCAACTGCAGATGTTGGGACAACAGTCCCAGCTGTGGGTGGTACCACCTGGGTGGAAGTGGTGGTTGTGCTGGTGGTGGCTTTGGTGGGCAAAGTAGGGCCACCCTGTGGGAAAGCCCTCCATGCTCCGGAGGCCCGTTCATTCCGGTATCTTCGAGCCATCCGTCTGAACCCCGACTCTACCAGCAGGATATGTTGGTACCTCATATCCCGCCTCTGGAACTCACGGACCTGGATGGGTGTCATGTTCGCAGCTGTGAAGACAAAGGCAAACAATTTACATTAGGAACTGCATTGTGTGAAATGGCACAAGAAGTAAATCAGACAGTACATCTACTGTACTTGTAACAGCTCATATCACCATACAGATCATTGAATGTCCCTGAGGAAGTACATAACAGGCCAGCCTACAAAGGCCATATCACACATAGCACATCCAAACCCTACAAGATGGGTAACAACTGGCATTAACTTGGCATCTGAGTTCTGCCAGTTGTCAGCTAACAATCATGCTGCACATCCTCCGCCAATGCCTGGGCTACAGATGTCAGTGTACGGGATGGAAATCTAAAGCCACATGGTCTGCAAGTTGTAATTGGACTTGCTAGTATAGTACTCATGTGCCATACCTGAGCGTGTATACTAGGTTCTGAACAAACAATCACTTATTCACATGTCTGTGTAACATACTGGTAGCATCAGTCCTAGGTACCCTATTCACAAACCCATGCCTGTGTTTGAGAGTGGGGGGGGGGGGTGGAGAAACAACGAACAATTCCAAACAACATGGACACCCAGGAGTCTATAGAAAGCTGGCCATGTGTTTGGCTCTACACACACATCACAGGTAAGGTCTATTAACAAATAGGAGACAGCAAACCCTTGACCAATCCTAGCTTCACACATATCAGGAAATGCAGACCTTTGTCCACATCATATACTTCCAGTAAGGCATGACAACAGACAAGGAGTTGCAAGAACACCCATGATCATGATTTGCATGCACACCTAGGCCATTGCACTCAAGTGCCACATACGTGTAGCACTACATGTGGAACTACATGCTGCTAGGAAGTTCAACCATTTACATATACATTTTAATAAGTACTTTGGTGAATAGGGAAGCAGAAGTCTGTTGGAAAGCAATTTGCAGTCCCAATCTGGGAGAATGTGGGTCTGACAGGCAGACTAAATCTGAGATGTGTTTCAGTGCGACTCTTGTTGATACAAGTGTTATCCACATGACTCACCCCAGTTCTCATTGCGGGGCCTACAGGAATGACCTACAATCCCTAGATAATACAATAGGATAAGCATTGGCCAACTCAAAAATGGTGAGAAACTGAAATCCCACTCATGGAACAAGACAAATGATTGGCCAGAGCATCACACCTTGCTATGTGTTCAACACACAGGAGTCCATCACACATCACCAGCAAACACAACACATAACAGACATATCAACACTTACTGGAATGGTCGGGGTCCTCAAATGTAGCCTCCTCTCCCACAGTGTGGGGTGCCAGTCCACCTGTAAGGCATGGAAGGAAGAAATGTGTTCAGAATCTGTGCACTGACCAACAATTCCAAAGACAAAAACAATGTGTAAGATGACATAAGTAATGAAAGCCATTCAGACATGATGATACTGCATCTGATATATCACGGCTATCATGTACATAGCATGGGTCTCCTGTGACAATTACACACATATCTGCACACATGCAGTGGCCCTAGCTATCATGTGGTGGCAAACATGCTCCTTCATTAGTGAGCAGAATTAATAATGGTGTGTAATCGTCTCATCATGTGCATCCAAGAGAGACATCCAAAGCCTGGTTACTTGAGGACTGCATTACCAGTCAAGCAGCCTGTGTGGCCATGACACATGTATGACACATAGGTACAATGTACAGAGGGACAGGGACTTTTGTAAGCCCTCATGCTATTACAGTTTCTTCATTTGATGTGGCCCAGCAATGGTGATTTGCACCAAACATAGAGATATGAACCCATGTGCATACCTTTGGACTGCCATCCCTAATTGGAATGTGGCACAACAAACTCCAAATACCAGTCTAAAATGTTAGCTGGGGGCACCTTACACCTTTTCCCAATGTTTTCAAATCCAGATCTGACATGTATCCAAAAAGATGAAGGACCACAATAATCCCTAACATTCAGAGAACTTCCAAAAACGCTTTCCTTACACACTCACCAGACACACATGAGACCTATGTCTGGGCCATATTGCTATCCTCAATTGACGTGAAGCCAGCACTCATTTTCTGCATCATGTAGTGTTTCTAAAATCAGTCTAGCTATTGCGTCAACAAAGGTTGCCAATATTTTAGTAAACCTATACTTCACTGGCAAATGTAACCTATATAGACATGATTGGCTCCTATTTTGTGTTGCTGCCTGCCACAAAGGTAGCACCAAATTATATTAAGCAAAAGTATTCTGTAAGTTTGCAGAGCACGTGCTTCCTGACAACTAGCAATTGTGGTCCTTCACATAGTCCATCAATGACCCTGTATGTTTCCGCAGCATTCAACTCAGTCAGCAACTTAGCCGGCAGATATTGTACAAATCATCTGTTGTCACTTCAGAGCTTTTAATGGTGCACATTTACATGATTTGTACTCACCAACAAGGCCACCAATCACTATTCCCAGGAGGTCCAGCAGATCTTGCTCCCTGGTGATGAGGTCAGCCCAGTGGTGCTTCAGCTGGTGGTCATTCCTCTGGCTCCCATACACGCGCTGCAAGTGATGGAGCACCTTTCCCCACAGGATTCTTCGCGCCTCAGTGTGATACCCCTGTGTCACCCTGCCTCCTGCCTTGATCATGAGTTGGGAGAAAATGGCACTCCAGCCATATAAACCCCCCAAGCTCCTCCTCACCCATCCTGCCAAGACGTGGCCTACCCAACATCTCAGCACTGAAAAGGGGAATAGGGGATAAAGAAGAAGAAAGGAGAAAAAAAGGGGAAAGTAGAAGTACAAAAAAAGAAGTAAACTTAAAAACTAAAAGAGCCCAACTAACCCCAAACTAGCACTACCCACAACAGACTCCCACAAACAACAAATACAATACTATACCGGACAATTGTAAACAAAACATACTCAGGCAGTATACAACAACAATATTTAGTTCACAAAGTAACAAGTGAGGTAGCACACAGGACACCAAAGCACAAAATCACTGGACAACACTCTGAACACAGCCACACAGTCTAGAAGATTCACAGACCGCAAAGTGAAAGTGAAAGTACACCCACTGTACATATTCTGTAAACAGGATATTCTATTACATCACTTCCTACATAAAATGGCCGCCGTTTTTATCGTTATGTGTCATATTTTTTCCCGCATACAGATTGTGCGTCATATTTTTCGACGCACAGGAGTGAAAATTAGGCCTCATCCACATAATAGTAAATAGTCTTTACAATTATTTGGATGCAGCCTAATTTTCACTCCTGTGCGTCGAAAAATTAGACGCACAATCTGTATGGGTGAAAAAATATGACGCATAACGATAAAAACTTCAAAATTTCAGGGCATGAATTGGTTTTGGGGATTTTTTCCATTTTAATGTTATGTTAAATTTGGGACACAACTGAGGTAGGCTGACTGCACCCACTTTGGTGTTGATGGTGTATGTTCACATGTGAGACATCATACTGCAGCGGACCATGACCCGCTACTTCCTTGACAGGATTTTGACACTTGGCTGACGCACTAGATGGCCATATGTGAGGCCTACATATATGTATTGCACAATTTGGGCATGTTTGGCATCAGGAGAGGATAGCAAGGTGACGCACATGAGTACAATACCTCAATGCCTAAGGCTCAATGTGTGTGCAGTGGCTACTAATGTAGTTGTTGACCCAGTGTGTGTGCATCACAAGATGTATTATTGCAAATATGCTTGTATGAATGTGAAGTCAATGTGTACAAACCTTAGATGCAAGTCACTGTGGAAATGAGAGAGGACATGTGTTAGTCATACATGTAGCAACATCCGTTGTGTGCACTTCCAAGATTTTGGGTAACGTAGACACCACAAATGGAAAAGCATGCACCAGATAGATGGCAGACGCTTGCTCATTTCAATGGTCCACAATTTGCCATCCCATGTCCTAGATTTTTGGTAACTGCTTCCTAGGCACTTGTTGGTGAATCCCGCAGTGAGTCAGATACATGCATAGACGAAGTGGGTACCATGTAATTGGCCCAGACAGACAAAGGTGAACCACAAATGTATTATGACGCCACAGTTGAGGTCATATAACTGAGCCACAACTCTCCAGTGGCTGTGATGGACCAGCAGACGAGGCAGCACGTGTCCACATTTTTTCAGTAATCAATTGCACAGAGGTGTCTTGTTCATGTGTGTGGTCCAATGTTGATCCTGCATATTTTTAGGGGTGTATGTTGTCACAGTTACGTCCAGGTCTCATCATGAGTCAGTGGCAGCTATTCCTGTATCTACTGAGTATCCTTCGGAGATCAATGTGAGTTAAGTCAATGAGGACATGAGAACCTACATGGGGATGGTCCCACCCTGTCACTGAAGACGTGTAATGAGACTGTCAACAGGGCAACCTTGGTGTGCTGAGTGAGATAATGTCTCAGGTGTCATGTTCCGGCTGGTGTCATTACAACATTTGTACACAGGTTGGCCTCTAAAATTCCCACTGCATCTGGGAACATCATAGCCTCTGTGCTGATTATTTTCGCAGCTATTCACCACGCACGGCCCATCAATATGATGTGAGCAATGTGATTCAGCATGTGAACTGTCAGGGTCCTAACATGTGTGGACTTTTCATGGACATTATCAGAGGTTGCTGGTTCTGCTGGAGGCACTGTACCCAATCCCTGCATACGGCCCTGGGACACTGTCACACTTTGTCGTTCATGCATACATGAGACCCAGACAAGGGATGGGCCATGATTTTGGTATTCAAAGACAATTTAACAAATATGGTACAAATAAAAGGCAGGTGATGCTAGATGCTATACAATGTATTTGGGTATGCATTGATGAAGCACATGACAAAATATCCTCTGAGGAATGAGAGGTTTTGTAAAGCAAGTGTGATACATATGTAGCCACAAGGAATCTTTAGGGTAACGCACAGACAGGTGCCAGTCAGGCTGACAGGATGCAGGGTCAATCAGGATCCAGCAATTTCACAAGTTACATAATCAGTGGTCTTACTAAGACTGGTTGGAGGAGGAACAAGACAGTTGACATGTAAAACTGTGTATGTCCTGTGTTTTTGAAGGTGACACATGAACCCAAGGGCTTTGTTACACGGCTTAATTACTAGCAATGCATAACAGTGTATTTGACAAAATGACAACTTCTATGCTGTTCCAGGCATCAGCAGGGGCAGTGCATGTTAAGATGGGTGGTGTGCATGGAGGTGATCACAGGTGTGTGCTGCATCAGTTTATCACAAGTCCTGTAGGTGACATTTGCATTCAAATGGCCAACAGTACCTTTCACATGGGAAGCAATCTACAGGTGATAACAGGGCTTAGAAACTACAAGCCAGTGTATTAATTGACCTGACATCCATGCAGTCAGATATACTATGACAATAGTATACCATAGGAAAGGGTGTAGCATACTGGATTAGTATTGTTTGTGTGTGTAGAGGAGGGAATATCGGGGTACACATATTACCATTCCAGGGACCTCTTCAGACAGGTGGGTTGTGACCAGAAGCATGGGTGTGTCAGGAGTTAGGAAATGGGCTGACATGTACATGGTATGTCATGTGTGCAATGCTTTTCATATGTGTGGCACTTGTGCTGTCTATGTTCTGCTTATATGGAACTCTAGTCACAGATAGTTCTTGCAAAGATTGGATGCAGTTCGACTTACTGCTGTCAAGGGTCTGGTCATACATTCCTGTTACCGATGCAATAGCACATCAACTGCCTCATGTATGAGGCTTGTTTTCCCCTTATTGAGTGATGGTGTCTTAGTTGTGTGCCATATGCTGCGATGAACCATGTTGCCAACATGTATGTTTGAAATAGGTGTGGTCCTATGCTATTGCCCTTTAAAGGGGAAATGTACAGGATATATGTCATTTACAGTGTGTGTGTATGTGACCGTGTATGATACGCATCACAATTGCTCTTTGATTTTCTGTGTCCTGATTGGTATATCAGCAATGCTCCATAAGGCTACACTCTTATTCTGATAGTTAGAGATAAAGGTGAGCACAAATGATTAGCCAGACCATGTTCTGATGATTATTATCTGTGTTTATTTACATTAGTTAATACAGTGGTGATGGTGATTATTTTTAAAAGAAAGTGTTCAAGATATGTTGGCGCCTACGCAATCCAGCAGCCGTGTTTTGTTGTTCCCCCTCATGTTGCAGGCCACCATCCTCCTCTTCCTCCTCTTCAGGCATGTGTGGCTCTGGTTCCAAGAGGGGAATGTTCCTTCTTATGCAAATGTTGTGCAGGATGGCACATGTTAGAATGATCTTACAGACCATTTCAGGGGAATATAGGAGGCTACCACCAGGGATGTCGAGGCACCTTAATCTCGACTTGAGGATGCCGAAGGTCCTCTCGACTATGCTGCGTGTCCTCCTATGTGCGTCATTGTAGACATGCTCTGCTGCAGTGCTTGGGTTGCCAAATGGTGTCATAACCCATGGCTGGATCCCATACCCCTGATCAGCTGAAAGAAAAAATGAATGGGATCATGTTGATGTAGCTTGCCCCATTGAAATCACCTTGCATGGCAGTAGTTGTCTTGTGTTGTCTGTGACTCTTTTGTGTTATTGTGTTGCATCCTAGGCTTGTAGGATGTACCATCTGCATTTTGTTGTTTCCTTGGCTGAACAAGTGTTTGGCTGCTGACCGGTTGTCAGCAGTATGTTTTGGGATTTGCAGTACAGTGTGCCCTCCCTAGCATTGTGACTTGTGATACAGGTGTCCCTGTGTCTTCACTGGGGGTGAGATGATAGTTCCATACACAGGTTCAATTTGACAGTGTTGTTAACACGTTCATATCAATGTACCCTGGACATCCCATACCTTTAGACTTATGCAATGGATTAATGTAAACATAATTGAGACACTTACATTTTGCAAGGCGACAATTAGGCAACCCACTCCAAACGTTGTGATCATTGAAGTCTTAACATTAGACTGTCCACTAATTTCAGATGTGTGACAGGTTCAATGGTGACCTATGAAACATGGCTAGTGATGTCACGACCTCAGTGTGTTCCTGTCGACATGTTGCTGTTGTGGTGTATGTGTTGTGTGCCCTAGAGGGTTACTGTGCAATGTGTATATAAGTAGGTTTTTGTACTTACCAACAAGTAGTCCATTGACATACCATCCATCCTGGAAGTGTTGATTGATGGTGCTGTGACAGAAGATGAATGAGTCATGGACACTCCCAGGATATTTTGCCACAATCTTGTTGATCAATCCTTGGTGATTGACAATGGCCTGCACATTGATGGAATGTGTGTGCTTCCTGTTGCGGTAGAGGTGTTCAGTTGCAGCAGGTAGCACAAGGCGTACATGTGTGCAGTCGATTGCACCAAGGACACGTGGGAAGCCACTAATGAGGTAGAACCCCTGTTTTGTTTCCTGCTGCTTCTGCAGTGTGCTACGGAAGCAGATGTGGCGGGGTGTGAGTCCAATGATGGCATCCAGTACTTTGGGCAAAAAGGCAGAGAATGATGGCTGTGATATTCCGGCAACCAGGGCACCAGTTGTTTGAAAAGAGCCACTTGCCAGCATGTGAAGTATGGCAAGCAGCTTGGTTTCTGTTGGGATGGTGCGGGGTGCCAGCAAGGTGGGTGCCAACTGTGGCTCAATGTTTCCCAGCTGCTGCTGAATGGCCTACCAGTTCAACCTGTACCTCTAGATGATGTCATGTTCCCTGAGGCCATGCAGGGTTGTTCCAGTGCGGAATATCCTCTCCTGCCTTCTGCGCTGCCTTTGGGGTCCCTGCTGGTGTTGTGGTAGCTGCTGTTGTTGCTGCTGGGCTCTGCGTCTGCGTGCACGCTGGATGAGAAGCACCTCCATGTCTCCCTTTTGCTGCTCTGCTGTTGCTTCTGTGTGTTCTGATTAAATACAGGTGTGTTTGCCCCATTTTAACGCCTGCCCTGACCCAGGCGTGAATTTTTTATGCAAATCGGGCTGTGCGTCATTTTCCGGCTCCGCCTCCCGGCCGTGCGTCATTTTTGCCCGAAAGCATAAATACGACGCACGGCTGTTTAAGTCATTTTGTGGACGGGAACGCCTACCTTGCATATGATTAACGCAAGGCGGGTTGCCGCATCGAAAAAATGATGCACACTGCAGGATTTTGCCGTCCGCTGGCTCGGGCGTCAAAGTTTAAATATGGGGCAAGGTTTGCGCTGAATATGCGTCAAAAGTTTTGACGCACATTCGGTGCAAACTGAGTATAAATATGCCCCTAAGGATTTTGCCCACAGCTTCCCCCCTCACCCAGACTAGTTGGATCTCTTCAGGGCCGGTGGCACTGCCCCTCTTATGTCCCCTGAGGACCAGTTTGGGGGAAAATGTAGACTTTGCTGCAACTCAGTGCCCTGAAAGACAGCCAGAACATGTTTTGGCTTGGGAGTATTGGCAGGAAGCAGTTTTGCTGGCTGTGATTGGAGGGGTTATGCAAGAACCACCAGGAAAAGAGCATCTGGAGAGGAGAAGGGTGGTGCAGGGAGCCAGTACTACCAGCTTCCCACCAAGCTGCTCTGTGGAAACAACCCCTCATCGCTAAAGCTCACCACCAGGACCAAAATGAACCCACAAGTGAGTAAATTGGTCCAACTGGGCCCGAGATATGGCTAGATGATGAATTTGGCCTTTGACCTAATGGAAAGAATCATGAGACTTTGACCCTTCTGTGCATTGTAAGAACTTACCCTTGGTGTGGAACAGTGTCGTAGGATTGAAACATTTTCAGATATTTAATTTTCCCATGTGTGAGGTCCACCTCCCAAGACTTGTTCTTGGCTCCAGGCACCTCATGATCGGGACAGCAATGGGGGCTACAACTCCCAGAGGTCAATTACACAGTGGTTGAGACAACATGGATTAGGGACCGGGACCACACCCCTGTGCCCTGATGAGAGAGTGGGAAAGAGAGCCTCACCTGTTCCTGCCATGGCTTTGAAAAAGAACAATACGCTGCTCTCACCCAGCAGAAGCCAGAGACATGACTATAGGCTCCAGCACCTGAGGTAGACGACATCCAGAGAACTAGCAGGGTCATGGGCCCCAAGCTGTAAAACTGGCCAAGAGTGTCAGGTTGGGACCAGCGAAGCCCTACAAGAAAATACAGAAAGTCAACAGAAAACTGTGGTGCAAGGAAGCACAGCAGGCAAACGTACTCATCAAGGCCCATATTTATACTTTTTTAGCGCTGCATTTGTGTCATTTTTTTACATAAAAGTGGCGCAAACTTACAGAATATAATACAAGGCAAGGCAAAATGCTGAATTAAACAAAATTAATTAAAAAAATAAATAAATAAATAAATAATACAATCAAAATACAAAATTAAACAAATAAATAAAAAATTTAAATTAAAACTAAAAATCAAAAGAAAAATAAATCAAATAAAAAATAAAATAATACATTTAAATATAAAATTGAAATATAAACTTAAATGATCAATAATTGCAGATGTTTGTTTGCAAGCCTATGGCAAAGGGACACTGGCTGGATGCACAAAATGGCTGCCAGCCACATGGTCAAACAACAACAAGGAGGCATTGCGAACCAAGAACACATGCAAGCATATGGCACAGGGACACTGGCAGGATGTACAAAATGGCTGACAGTCACATGGTCAAACAACAACAAGGAGCAAGGGGGTATGGGGAACAAAGAATACATGCATGCCTATGGCAAAGGGGCACTGGCTGGATGCACAAAATTACTGCCAGCCACATGGTCAAATAACAACAAGGAGCAAGGAGGCAGAGCGAACAAAGAACACATGCAAGCCGAAGGTAAAGGGACATTGGATGGGTGCACAAAATAGCTGCCAGCCACATTGTCAAATAACAACAAAGACAAACGGTGAACGATGACAAACATACACACACACACACACACATTGGCCATAAAGAGGCATGGTAGTAACACCAAAGAAAACACTAACATTAATTTAGCAAAGCAAAACACGAAACTTAACTGAGCTATAAAAATTTAACAGTACACATCCTACTATGTCATCAAATATTACCGGACAACATAAACACTTTTTGCAAAAAAACATGAAATACAAACAATAAACATTTTTAATTTAATCCAATGCCATCCCAGCCCTAAATGCAGTTTTAAAAATATATACTACTGAAACATTTTTTTTTATTATTTTATACACTGATGACTACTAATACTGGCAAATCTGGTTCCCATAGTAAAGTAATATTGAAAATGTTACGTGTGAAAAAAAGGATACTGAGCTGTGCAGAATTTTTCCTTTACAAAAAGTGAAAACTCAATAAAATACAAATAATTAATAACTGGGTCCATACTTAAACTCCAGGCCACCCACCACCACAAATTTAAAAATCAAATTAAACTACAAAGAAATACTGCTGCATGCCCAAGCAAACAAACAACACCCTTATAGAATATCTTTTGAACATACTTGTGTGATTTCAAAAGAACAACGTCCTTAAATCGAAAGGTTTATCCAGGTGACAAAGAGAGTGATTCTTCCACCTTGAAATCCAAGTGAAAAGGGACCAGGAGATGGACAAAGCACTGGGAGGAGCCTGTTGGACAGTAACAAGTAGTTGGAGTCTCTGGGGCACTTCCTTCCTCTTTGAAAAAGAAGGATTTTCATACTAAAAAACAACTTGAAATGGCAATTGGAGAGGAAAATCCACTCATAAACATCTTTTTGATTAGAGTTAGAAGCATCTTGAGTAGAAAATCTACTTGAGATGCATTTGTCCTGGTGGGCGGGACTGTTTTGGCTGTCATTGTGGCTGGAAGTGATGCAAATACACGCAATGTCTCATGTGTGCGCCCAGAAGCAGCGTAATGCAATGCAAAGTTGTGTGCATACTCGCTAGCGCCCCTTGAGTATCATGGCTCTCGCTAGCTGCCAAGTACCAAAAACAAATCTTGCAACTGTCAACTAACTCCACTCTACATGGATTTTGGAATTTGGGAACTCTGCAATACTCTGCATAGCATGTAGTGCCTGAATTACACAAACTCTGCTGGCGGAGTGGAGTTCTATGCCTGGGCTTAGTTCTGACCAGACACATCATTCCTACACCTGTCTTCACACAGTTAGAGAACCCACCTATCTCATCAATGAGGCGACATTTCCCCACTGGGAACCCAAACTACACTAAGAACTTTCCCCATTCTAGGTCAGATGCATCCATTACAACTACCTGGCCTGAACCGGTCTAGGCCCACCCTTGTCCTGCTTCATGAAACTCTACACTCACCACAGCATTCCTGGCAAGGGTTCAGTGCCTCAGCACTGATGTCATCAGAGCAGATAGTTCTGATACCTGACCCAAGGATCCCTTTCTCTTGAATATACACAACCTGGTACCCTCATATGCAGACTTAGACCCCTTGCAGCAACGCTGATCGCCAACCATAGTAGTTACTCTGGAGTCTATAGCAGTTACCATAGCCTCTTGGGATGAATGTTTTTCCTTGAGAGAGAGAGAAAGAAAGAGAGCTATCCTCAGACACTTCCCACCACAGGAACCGCTCCAGGTATCCTGACCTACCCATCCTCCACAAGAGCAGGGACCATGTCTTCTGCGCACGGACTCTCCAATCCTACTGGGTGAGACGGAAGTGTCACTGGGCATTGTGCAAGGCACACCTTACCCAGGCCCCTCTCTGAGGCCCTCCCAGCCTCCAGGAGGTTAAGCTTGAGACCAAGTATGGACCCTATAGTTCCCCTACCGAAAATTGGCAGGTCATTCTGAAGTTACATACTGCCATCTTCCACCTCACTTAGCAGAGGGGGTGCGCAAACTTATTGAGTCTGTCCCTGGGCCTCAGTTCATTGTCTCTACTGATGGTAAACCTTAAGTGCTCTAGGCAGATGTCTGGTAGGCAAAGACCTTGACAGATGGCCCTTCAAACAGACTTAAATGACAGTCCTGGACAGAAGTGGTTAGCACCAACCCAGGGTCTCCTCCTCAGGAGATGGCTTCACCTGGTCATCTGGTGGGGCCACTACTGACACTCCTGCCTCCTGCACCACCTCAACATATGCTTTTGTCCCAACTGGTGCAACTAGATTGCATCTGCCAGACGTTTGCCAAACAAAATCCTCCACAGATTCCCCGTCTCACAGCCCAGAGCAGCAATCCCAGAAAGAAGTGTTTAGTACCAACCCAGACTGATGTTCAAGGTCTCTCAACTGAAGATAGCCCTCACTTGGCTACCTCTTGTGCCAATGTGTGTGCACCCCCCTTCTGCACCATTACGCTGGGGGCTTACCCCACCAGTCAAACCAATGCCTGGCACACCAGGACTCCAAGGGGCCTCAGGGCCGCACCCCAAGCCTGGTATACCTAAAGGAGTACACCAAATCAGAGCCTCTGCAGCCTGTCCTTCTGATAGCTCAGAGTGACAATCCATAACAGACATGCTTCCCAACCTCCAGATTGTTGCTCAGGATTTATTTATTTATTTAAGATAGGCCCCAACCACCCTGCATTGCAACACTCAAACTATATCAGGCAACAGTCATCTAAGGCAGAACCTCTGCAACCTGCCCTTCGTTCAGCTCAGAGTGACAATCCTGAAAAGATGTGGTTTCCTTCACCCAGAAGATTCTCAAGGTCCTCACCAAGAATAAGCACCACCTGACTTCCTGGCTGAGGCACTGTGGCCTCATCCACCTCCTCTACCATATCTCTAACCACAGAGCCTTCACCCTCTGACCAGGGGTCTGACCCTAAAAGACCTGATTGGACATTCATCTGGGCATTGCCATAGGTACCACCTCATGTTCAGGCAAACCAGTTTCAATTATGAAGTCCTTTGCAATAATCAGGCATCTCAGGGTCCACCACTAACACATCTTTAGGGAATATAGGGAGTCTACCACTCTCTCTCTGATATTCTTAGGGTTAGTCACTACAACTTCTATCTCAGTAACCAACCCCTTACTGGGCTTACCACCACAATGGGCCACCCTTGAATAGTCCCTTCTCCCTACCAGATAAAATCTGGTGACCATGGGAACCACAAGTTTTTCTTGCATCCTCTCCATGGGAAACTTTCTCAGGGACAACCCCATCCTCCTGAAGGAAACCCCTAGGTTCACTACTTCTAGGTACATCCGCCACATACTTCCAGTGTTTTGGGGCAATTCCAATAGCAGCTAAAGGAATAACTCACAGTGGGGCCCTTGTGAAATCTACTTTGCCAATGGCAAGTGTGAGAATTTCCTTGAGCCCTAAATCACCTCCTAGAAATAGGGCCCACCATTTTACCCCAATCTATGGAGTGGGTACCTATCACAGTCCCTAAATATAAAGAGAAGTATCTTCCTTATACATAACTTGTGTGTGGTGTTGTAGTTCAAAGGACGCTATTGCAAGGATACTCTCATGGAAACAGTATTTGAAAACCCAACCCCATCATATCATTTCACAATATAAACCAGTCGCAATAAATGGAGTAAAATACATTAACTAAAAATCAATGTGTTCACATGACAAATATATGTGTGGGGCTTTCCTTTCTCTCACCTTGAGTTCACACAACCATTTGAATCACACTCAGAGCTTTACACTCCAATATTTGTGCATTAATTCATATGTGATGTGTGATAAAACTGAACTTGTCAAATGTTATCAATGTGTACTGGAAGTGGATACTGTTGAACACAGCATAGAACAACAAACTGTCATGGAGCATGGTTTGAATTCAGGGGTCATGTTCACTCAGACAGAGAGTTTAACTTCTGACTTAAAAGTTTTATGGAGAAAAAGTGGTTGTCAGGAGGTTGCAGTTGTCGAGAAAAGGCCAGAAAGCTTTGAGTAGGTGAAATCAACAGCCTGTGCCCTGGACGGCCTCGACATTGATAGGTTGCTGCTTGGCCTCTGTTCCAATTAAATCCTCTATGTTCAGACTTAGAAACTTTTCCAGAATTTAGATCTCTTTCAGCGTAAACCAGCAAGCTTAAACCAACTGGCAATTTTACTATGGGGCCTGCGGCTTTGTTGGTGGTTCCTAGGCAGAAAGTTGATTGAGTCCTAGCCCCAAAGTGCTGCCCCCCTGACCCCTTGGCTGGTGTTAGAGTGTACTACACTTGTCCCCAAACTAAGAGGATCTTAATTGTGTCCTTGCATCAGCTTTTGGCACAAGAATGCATTTCACACTAAAAAGTAGAGCAAAGAAAAATGTGTCATGAACAACAGCTACTTGCATTCTGGTTGTTCACCCTAAAATATGGTGTCTAGTTAAAATGTGGACTTCACATATTTATGCATAATTACATGTAATTTTTCTGAAATTTCTACACAGATTTTAAGCACCTCTGACCCATGGCCCCATTGGAAAATTACCTCCTCCACTACTTGTGAGGCACATTGCGGCAAATGTTAATTTCATATGATTAAAAATGTTGGGATATTTCCAAAATATTCCTCATGTACCTCATTTGCATGTTTTGGGGATGTATCCTAAAAACAAAAGGGCACCCGTTCCTCCATAATGCCACTATTCCCTGAGTATTCAACATACTAACCTTTTCCTTCTGCCTAGCAGTACATCCAAAGTGCAAGCTTAAAATATTACACTTTGAAGAGTAGAAGTCAACCTATAATGGTTACAGAGAGTGGAAAAAATCTCAATCTTTCATCACAATTTGGATTTTGGTGATACAGGTCTTGCACCAAAATGTGGTAGATGTCTTGTCAGACCTATTTAAAGTGCAGCAATGTCTATTAACTCTAAATAGATGAGATAGAACATCTGCTGCTGTCGGCATATGCTATGCATCTACCAAAAAATAAATACATACCTTAGTCCCACAGTACAACATGTTTATGCTTATCATTTTGAAAATGTGTTTAGCTGTTTGGTGAAAAGTATAGTTTCTTATTGCTTGGCTAGGCAACATCCTCCTACTTAATTTTGTGACTATTTCTGGTAAAAGATACATACATAATTGTAGCATAGAAAATGTTGCTGGGCAAAAGTAATTCCAAAGTTTAGACAATGCCCAGCTACCAGAATTTACTGCTGAAATGACCAAAGCCAAAAACATTTCTAGAAAATACAGTGGAAGGGTTTAAACAAGAAAAATAATTTTCCCTAAAGCCATCATTTATGTTTTCTGGTTCCTCCAAGATGTTTTCAAATTTTTTCATCTGGTAGTCAGTCTAAAATAAGTCTATGTTATGGTTGCTGTCATGGTTGCTGTAGGAAAGTGTCCTTTTTGGATGGCTACCGTCAAACTTTTTGCTGCAGATGCTGTTGGTTATGACTCTGACTATGCACCAATGCCAGTGCTCTCTCTTTAAATTGGTAACTGTGAAGTGGTACACTCAATTGGCAAATTATTTAATCCCTGTATAGGTCCCAAGTGTATGGTACTCGCGGTACCCAGGCCATGGGTGTTAAATGGGTCACTTGGGCCTGAAGCACTATTTGTGCCACCCTGCGTGATCCAAGAAAACTAATGAAATCAGGCCTACCATTGCAGACTGCAGGAGCATGGCAAACTCCTCAAACTCAACTGGGCCCACACCATGTGTGTCCCAGCCCCAGCACTATCTTTAATATATGTCAGTCCCCCCAAGGAAGGCCTGCTGAGCCTTGGAGGCAGGTTCTAGTAAGTTAAATGTGTGAACATATACATGCAAGCATATATTTCCATAAAGTGGCCCTTTGCATTAAAGGCTACAAAAAGTGAACAAGGGTTCATATGATTTCTTGGGCTGGCACCTGAGGAAACCCCAAGTCGCCAACTCCATTAAAGTACTGCCCAAGTGGATCATGTTTGATATCAACCAACATGCCTTCGCACCCCTGACATGAATCTTGTGTCATGGACGATATGGCATGGACCCAAAAAGCAGCCTTCTAGGTTGCCCACAAGTTACCCAAGATTTCCTATGCTCTGGCTGCAGCCCACAGCTGCTGCCGCCAATACAGGAATGTGACCCCATGGACAGAGGTGTGAACACTTCCAGGAATCAGGACAATGACCTGGATGGGAAGGAGGTCACACCTCCCTCTTTTTGAGTAAGGCTAGTAAAGTGGCACATCAAGGCGATGAGCTTTAAAGGGCACACCACCTCTGATATGCAAGCAGGCTGTCTTCCAGTGGAAAACAAAGGTGCCCCCAGGCATATCAGCACTCAGGCAGGAATCCAAACTTAGATATCTTGAACCAGCAAGATCTTTTCCAACCAACACCTTCAGGGAAACCTCACCCAACACATCATCAAACTTCAAAAGGACTTTGCCAGATACAGCCTGCATCCTAAGAAGGATTTCAACTTCCGTTTCTGAGACTAAAGAGCTGATTTATATTTAGGCATTCTGCCATATGGACAAAGTAAATTACTCCAGCCTCATGGATGACAGGCCTCCCACCTAATTTATAAATGGCCGGCAAGCAGGTGGTAATTTATCAAAACATTGGCGAGAACCACTGTGAGAGTGGTCCATGTCAATGCATTTCACTGTTTGTTACAGTGGTGCATTTAAAGGACATAGCCCTGTAGCAAACAAAACTATTTTTTTCATTCTGAAAAGAAATACCGTAATGCTCCATTCACCATGGGAGGCTGCTCCCGTGGCAGAGGGAGCATTACAAAGGATTTACTGTTCCTTACCACCAGGTTTTACCTGGCATAAGACACAGTAAAAAATCACTAGGGGCCTCATTGCGACTTTGGCGGTCTGCCATGGTGGTTGTGGAGATCGAACCGTCATCAATCTGGCGATCGTACCACCATATTACAAGTTTGGCAGTCATATTAACAAAAGGCCCCCAGCGGTCTGCCGGCACTGCCAGGCAGCACAGACCACCATGGTCAAGTGGAAACACAAACAGGCCAATGGAGTCTGTGTTGCAGCGGGACCCATTATGAGGTTGCACACGGTTAATGTGATCGTCAACGTCCAACCATGTTGTCCAAGCTGGCAGAAAGGCACAGTATAAAGGGAGACACTCACCTGCGGGAAGCCTTAAATGCCTGATGCCGCCATGGAGCCATTCACAAACATCATGCCACTGCTGATGCACATCGAAAGACAATGACATCAACGCTGCCATGAATGCCAACAACCGTAAGTACACACCTATATGTATCATTAATCTTAAAAATAGCTTGTAGCAGCAGCTACACTTCACGAGGGGGGCACGCCACGGGCAGCAGACACACGTCTCAACCTACACACACTTACTAACTTGCATTATTCCAGACACGCACACCGTCACAATACAGCACATTTACACTGCACTGCAACACTTCAAAAATACACATGGCCACACAGCTCAGGCACAGGGAGAACTGAAGGCTACACATTGTCATACACATCAACAACAACATACCTACATTACATATACAAATTCAACTCAAACACCCACATTTAGTGCTGGCCAGGGACTGTCCTCACATACAACACACATATGCATCAATGTGACATTCAACACAAACAACACCACCATTAAAAAATCCTGTAATGTACACACAAATCACACACATACAACACAATGGAAGCACAATGTCAAGCACAAAACACAGAGAGACAAAAAGACAAAAAACAACATGCAACAATTCCTGCACATTTGGGATGGGCCATGTGGGACACCCAAGGAAGGAGACTGCACTGGGACCCATATCACTTTCAACATACCCCTCAAACAACATATGCACAGGAAATGGCCCTAAACGGGTCTCAGGAACAAACAGTATTAAACCCAAATGGCATGCACATTTGCACAGTGGGGAAGAGCAAGTAAACAGAGCACATACAACTCCTACTGCATTGAACATATATTTACAGGAACTAGCTGAAAGGGACACACACCTAAATGGACACATGCACAGGCAAATGCAAGCACAGCTAGCACAATTTAACACACTCCATGTCTGCACAAATACAACTCAAGCTAACACACATTACATGAATACATACGCCATTTCACAGGGACAAGGCTAACACCATTAATGCCTACATTGGACAACAGAAAAATGAATACGTACCATACCAAACAGTACACAATGTCATTACACCACCATTGCATTTAGACACAAATAGCTAGACACACAACATATACCCTTCTCTTGGGGGACAACAGCACTGCCTACAAACTCACGTAATGCTAACAGCAGATGGAACAGCAAGAAGGCCCAAACACATACACCCAGAGGCAACGAACCAAAGTAAGCTACAGAAGGATTTGCAGGACAACAACTGTTTGGGTTTTATTATGAAAAAATATTCTGAATGAAGGTTAGTGGCCAGCCCATGCAGTGCTGCATCATAGCACAGTATTGTGCCAAAACTTGACTCCTAACTGCCAGGGAACCTCCACAGGAAGGAGCATCAAGGGGGCAGGCACCTCAGGGATTATCCGGAGGTGGGGAGGTGGTGGATTCAGATTTGAGAGGGTGCGCTTGGGCTAGGGCCTGGGAGGGGTCGCCATCTTCTTGGGAGGGGTGGGCTTCTTCATCAGGGGAGACACATGGCTACCTGAAGGGGACAGGAGAGGCCTGGAGGTGGAAGGGACAACCTGGGAGCTGGGTGGGGTCCTTCTGGATCTGGGATGAGGGTAACAGGGCACAGGTCAAGGTTAAACAAAAAGAAATTGACAGACCGGGATGGTCATCAGAAGGGGTACAAATTTGGAGGATGTGGGAATGGTTGTAGGCTGTGCAGGTGTGGATGTCATGGATGTGTGCTTATGGGAGGTATGCTTGTGTGTGGTGGCTGTCTATTAGGTGGGTGAATGTGAGCATTTGTGTGTCTTGGGGGATGGGGTGGAGGTCCTGGGGGATGTGGCAGTGGTGGATATGTGTGTGTGTCTGTTGGGGTGGTGACTACGGGTTGGCTGGATGTGGTGGATCTGTGTGTCTATAGTTGTGTAGTGTTTGTGGTTGATGTCTTGGTTGTGATGGTTGTGTTGTGTAGTTGCAGGTATAGTACTTGTGGTTGATGTCTACGGGTCTGCCGGGGTGGTGTCTGTGGGTTTGATGGGTGTACTGGGTGTGCCTGAGAGTGCCTGAGACTTACTGTTGTGCCTGTGGGCATGCTTGATGTAGTGTCTGTGATGCTGGGGGTGGTGGGACTGTCCAGGTAAGTAGTGAGTGTTGTTGTGTCTGTAGGGTGCTGTTGTTTGTATGTTCTGGTGTGTTTTATGGTGCCTGTGTTTGTGTGAGTTACTCTTGGGTGTTGAGGTGGATGTATGCTAATCTGTCTGTGTATCTTGGGTATTTAATGGGAAGGAGGATTTGAACTGGAAAGAGGGAGGTGGAGGGAGGGGAACAAAAGTGTGAGGTTGACTAGCTAATGTCAGTGAGAAGGCCAGAGCCTGAAAAGGTCTCTGCAGGCTAGCCATTGCACCATGAACACCTTCCATGAATGCATTAGTCTGTTGGAGCTGGCTTGCCAATCCCTGGATGGCATTCACAATGGCTGACTGACCCACAGAGATACTCCTCAGGACGTCAATAGCCTCCTCACTGAGGGCAGCAGGGGTAGCAGGGGCTGGAGCGGAAGTGTCTGAGGTGAAGGAGATACCCAACCTCTTAGGCGAGCAAGCACAGCCAACTGGGTGGGGAACAACATGAAGGTCGGTGATAAAACAGGGGGTGGCAGACAAAGATGGTACGGGGGAAGCCCTGATGGGTCCGCCACCACTAAGGAATGGCCACTGGAGGAGGAATCTAATGATAATGAGGAGTAGATCTGGTCTTCCCCATGGTACTCCCATTTCCCTGCAGGCCACTGTGTCCCTTTGCATCAGTGGTGTCTTGACCTGAGGTCTCATGGCCAGATGCTTCCCTACTCGACTCGGCCCTGTCTCCTTCATTTCCTGGTGCTGATGCTGCAAGGAAAAAGAGGAATAGTGTCATCACATACCCATGATAACATTTGAACTACAACTGTGATTGGCAAACAATACCATTGTGTCAAGAAGGCCCCAGCAAAAACTTGTGCCATAACATATGCATGATTGCCATGTGGATTTACTAATGTTGCCCACAGGAAAATCTGGATCTCAGACAACCACAATTGCATGGCTGAAGTCTTAGAACCACAACTATACAACAGCTAGGAGACCTGTTTATCCTCAAAGCTGTCCCACATGCAACAGACCTCAGTTAAATAATGGCAAACAATAGTAACCCATTGTAAAGTCCATTCTCGCATATCCCACTCAAGGTCATGCATTCATCTCTCTGGTACATACGTAATGAACTAACAATTAGAAATGATTCCCTGACATCCGGCTATGTTGCTTTCAAAGGTGCAATATCCTGTAGGAGGTGACATGGAAATACCTATATCATACTGGAAATATATCAACAATGCACACTTCAAGTGACATCTGTCTTAACATAGTCAAGGAAGTAGTATCAATGTCACTCAGATAGTACACACACGAGGCATTGAAAGGAACACTGTTGACGTCAGATTCAAAATGTCAGGGAGCGATGTCTCCAGAATGCACAAAACAATGAAATAGCAACTCCCAGGATAGTCAACACTGATGTCTGACACCCATTACAAGGGCATCCTCTGAGCGTTTCTGTAGAAGCCATCTGTCTTTTGCATGTTGAAGGGACACAGAACTTGCAATTAGTAATAGAAGGCCCTCAACCTGTTGCCCAAAGAAAAGCAACATCACTATCCACATCTTGGACATGCCAACCCTGGTGTCTGTCTGTGGATGAATGACTGTACCCAAACATGTTATCTCAACATCACTGCAGTCACTCCATTAAGCATGGCAACAGTCAGGGTACAATCTGTAACCATTATACATGTGCAGTGCACTTTTCCACATGATTCCACATCAAGGGCATAGATAGTCACAATGTGGTTACATACTCTGGGCCTACCTGTCATGTCCCTCATTGCTATTGCAGTTCTACATGACAAATTACATACTATGACTGATAAAAGTCATCTTCCAGATAAAAAACAATGGTGACACTCTCCTCTCTCTTGCACAAAATGAAATCTAACCCCTTTGTAAATGTACAACTTCTCAGTTTGCCATGCACATATATGTGAGGAAATACTGAAATAATCCTATTAACATAGGTAGAGCATGCATGAACCTGCAGCTTACAAATGTTTCCTAAAGAGAAAGGGACACATGCTGACATATATAGTCACAAGTAATTTTGGCAACAGTAATGACACCTCATTCAGGTCAATAGACATTCCCCATTTACCAAGAGAAAGTACTTTGCTACATCTGCAAACAGTTAGCCAGTAAGCCGTGTCACATATATGGTGGACACCTACATGCCACAGACTTCAATTAGGCACCAGCACCATCACACACTGAAGATAACTAGCTTATGGGTGGTAGATGGCCACATTCACAACTACCCAGACACGTGGCAGAGTACAGTGATCCATAACCTACTTACCTTTGACCTGTAACATGTAGGAGTAGTGATCTCCTGGATAGAAATTACACCCACTGCAACAACAAACAATACATGAATGATCACTGTTCAGAGCCATTTGTGCTCCCTGCAGAACAAGTGGTATGAGGATTCATCCCAGTTGCGTCCTAGGTTCCAGGTCCAAAAGGCAAGACACATCAGTTTGATATAGATGAAATGTCAACACAAACAATCTCCCATCTAGTGTGTGTCACATTGCTCATCCCTGATTGTCAGGCGGAGCAGTCAGTACCTCACTCTATCACCTGGAAATGGGACAGGCAGGAATTTGCTGTGTACTCACCACCTTGTGGCTGCTGTGCCGCCCTGAAAAGCCATCAAGCTACGCGTAGGCCACCGCCAGAATGCGGGCCATTAGGCGGGTCATGGTCTGACAGGCATCAACCCCACATTGGGAGGTCAGCTCCAGCGGAGCCTCCACGATCTTCCAGGCCCAGCGGCTCAGGTCCTCCCACCTCTTGCAACAGTAGGCTCTCCTCTGGCTGTGAACCCCCAGGATCTGCACCTTCTTTGTGATGGCTCTCCATATCCCTTTCTTCTGATGGGCGTTGACCTGCATGGATGCAATAGACAAGACAAGAAATTATATCCAGAAGTCCCATCCAAAATAGTTGAGTCACATACACGGCAGAACACCAAGCTGAGACCATTCTGTTTTGCTCATACTGCCCAAGTGTGGCACATACTACCCATTGAGTACAGGGACATGACTACAAACACTTCCCAGTCTACAGACCTACAGACCTACCCACCACTCTGCTCAGGCACTACACTGACTAGGTAGGTCACTGACATCTTGTGGTACATGATCTAGCAATGTGACTGAGATCTGAGAAACTGTCCTACATCACACCTTTGTGGCTTCTGAAAGGTAGAGCCCTTAGGCATAAATGCATCAAAACACTTACAATCTGTGAGAATGGTCCTCTGAATACAGTCCTGCAGGCTACTGTCAGGATACAAACTAAAACATTAAACATGGGTAACAATGAAGGGGCTGGCATGGCAGGTACAGAGAGAGTTTAGCCACTCAATGTGTGGACATGCACAAATACAAATGCAGGCTCATTCCACTTCAGGAAGTGTGGTTCTGTGTGACCAATCATTAACACAGAACACACTTTTGGACATATGTGTGCATATTACATAGATGGTATTCGGAACAACATAGGCATGCATTGTCCATTTCCTGCAATGTAACTAGACTACTGAGTGACATATCCCTAGTTCCTAGGAAACAACACACTGTTTTCACTTTTGAAATGTCAGAAATGCAATAAGCCTGCATAGGACATATGTGGCCTGTATGGAGGTGACAACAAGGCTGTGGGATTAATGGACCTCTCAGGGGTCAGAGACACACATTGACATTGATGGCAAGTGCACATTAGTCACAGATCATTGACTCTCCCCTAAAACAATTTACATTCTTATCAGAGAAACAAGCCTCATTAAGCTGCATATTAGCACAAAGCCAAGATATGGCCTAATAAGAGGATCTGCTGAGATACAGGGAGCGGGCACAGTACCACAGTTGCATAGCAAAAGTGAATCAACACAAGCCTAGAATTGGTCCCATACTGTGAGATAAGTTTGACAGGCCCAGGTATCTGCAGGCTGAGCAGACAGAACCTACATAAAACTCCATTCCTATCACTTCCATGCATGGCAGTACATTGTGTAGCAACCAGTAATTTGGCATGTAGTGTATGTGTGGCAATCTGAAGGGCAGAGTGAGTCAGGATACGCCTTCCAACCAACAGTTTATCAAGGGCAGATGTGGTTTAAAATCTCTTAGACAACATACACATTGCTCACTTTACACACAACTGACACATACAACATGCATATACACCTCATGCTGTCATCCAAATACATCTTGTCTCACATTGATAACATCCATGAGGTAAGAGATGTCTGGGGATGGCTGTAATGTCACCTCAACTAGTCATGTACATCCAACACAAGGTGGATCAGGGAACATTCAATGCACACACACGACAATGTATTAGAACATCTGGCACTGAACATAAATACATGCACATTGACTATCCATTGATGCCACACTGTTTGCATCTTTATGGCCTTGGTTTTACATTCTGGCACACATGGGTACAATGAAGCCTGTGAGAAGGGAATATGTGGTGAAGTGCAGAGAAAATGTGTACACAAGAGGCACTTACCTGGTCGCCTGGTACACCATTGAGCTGTTCATATAGGGGTAGGACCTCAGATGAGAAGGCTGGGGCCCTATCACCTGCTGGACATGGCATGATCCCTCCAGAGGTGGTACACAGCAACTCAGGTAGTGGAGGTCTTGCTGGCAGCAGTGTCAGGAGTCAAATGTGGGATTTTGCAAAAAATGGCAGTCATGTTTGCCATGTACGTGGCTGTCACCACCAGCAGACACAGCCATTGGCCTGTGACCACCACTGACAACAATATTAGCCTAGGGCTATGTCTGCCACAGTTGCAACTGCCTATCGCCATGATGACTTCCACCGACGGTCGCAGACAGTTCCTAATGTCCAGTGGAGTAGGTCAGGCATCCACCATTTTAGAGGCCTGAAATCCATTACATTGCTCCAAAAAACTCATCACACCTCAGAAAATCTTTTTATTTACAGTGATGAGTGCTTGTCTTGCGCTGTCAAGTAGGTCCTACTATTCAAACATCATTGTTGCTAGACTTGGCATCCTTGGCGTGGTCTCCCCTAACCTTTTGCCTCTGTTCCCCAGGTTGTCAATGTATGCTGGAATGTTACTCTGGGCATTTTACCACTGCTATCCAGTGCCAAAGTGCAAGTGCTCCTATGTAAAATGTATGTGTAATTGACTTTGCATGATTGCCATATTTCTTTTACTAGTAAGTCCCTAGTACAGTGCATTACAGGTGCCCAGGGCCTGTAAACCAAATGCCACTAGTGGGCCTGCAGCACTAGTTGTACCACCCACATTAGCATCCCTGTAAACATGGCTCAGACCTGCCACTGCAGTGTCTGTGTGTGGACTTTTCAACTGACAATTCGGCTTGGCAAGTGTACCCACTTGCCAGGCCTAACTCTTCCCTTTTTATACATGTAAGGCACCCCTAAGGTAGGCCCTAGGTAGCCCCAAGGGCAGGCTGCAGTGTATGGTAAAGGTGGGACATGTACTTATGTGGTTTACATGTCCTGACAGAGAAATACTGCCAAATTTGTTTTTCACTGTTGCAAGGCCTATCTCTCTCATAGGTTAACACTGGGGCTGCCTTTAAATATTACTAAAGTTCAGATTCCCTTTGAGAGCAGATAGAAATGTGGAGCTTAGGGTCTCTGAAATCACAATTTAAAAATACATATTTTAGTGAAGTTGGTTTTTAGATTGTCTATTTGAAAATGCCACTTTTAGAAAGTAGGCATTTTCTTGCTTAAACCATTCTGTGACTCTGCTTGTTTGTGGATTCCCTGTCTGGGTCAGTTTGACAGTTGGGCTGTTTACACCTCTCCTCTAGACAGTGACCCAATGGGAGCTGGGGAGTAGACTGCATATCCTGAATGGCCATCTAGGCTAAGGGGAAGGGAGGAGTGGTCACTTACACCTGAAAGGTCAGTGCCTGCCCTCACACAATGCAGTCTCCAACCCCATGGTGTATGTCTGAGACCTGCCCTGGGAAAGGCGGGATCTTGTAAACAACAGAGACTTCTCTTTGAAGCAAGCCTACTTCAAAGGCAGAAAAGGGCATAAGAAGAGCACCCCAAACCCCTGAAATTAGATCACTTCTGGAATCAAGTATGACCTTCTGTCAAGGAGAAGAGCTGAAGAGCTGAGAAGTGCTGCCCCTGCCTGTGACTGTGCTTTGTTGGGCTAGCCTGCAATTGCTGCATCTGCCTTTGAAAAGGGACAAAGACTTAACTTTGTTGTGCATTCCTTCTTGAGGAGCATCTGCAAGGGCTTGGACGGAGCTTACCTCCTGTTGTTGAAGTCTCAGGGACAACACAGACTTCTCTCTGACAGCACTTGGGCATTCTGCTGAGAGTCCTGCCTACCAAGTGGTGCCCTAAACTTTCTCTGGGCACTTGAAAGGTGCAGCTGCTGGAAAAGGCCAGAAATCCACGCAAAGTCCACTGCACCACCCACCTTCCGGCTCAAATCAACGCTCCACCTGCATTGTGGCTGAGAGATCTGCGCAATGTGGCTGGAGAAATGATGCGCAGCACCAGCAGTGGGTGCTATTAATGACGCAAGCCTGCACGCAGTGCAGTTTCTTGACATTTTGAGACCGGATTTTGACGCAACATCGCTGGACGTGCAAAATCTATGCAAAGCCTGCCCTTACCTGAGATGCCGGTCCAGATTAACGCATTGATCTCTTGTGGGAGAACGCCAACCAGACTGTAGGAGGAAAGACGCACGTTCTGGCTTGCGGCTGAGAAATTGACGCATCACTGCCTTTTTTGGTGATGCTTTATTTTGATGCTACCCAGGTACGTTTGTGAAATAACAGCGTTCTCACTGTTTTCTAAGGATTAAGGCCCTCATTCTGACCTTGGCGGGCGGCGGAGGCCGCCCGCCAAAGTCCCGCCGTCAGGTTACCGTTCCGCGGTCGAAAGACCGCGGCGGTAATTCTGACTTTCCCGCTGGGCTGGCGGGCGGTCGCCTTCAGACCGCCAGCCAGCCCAGCGGGAAAGAGGCTTCCACGATGAAGCCGGCTCGGAATCGAGCCGGCGGAGTGGAAGCTGTGCGACGGGTGCAGTTGCACCCGTCGCGTATTTCACTGTCTGCGCAGCAGACAGTGAAATACATGTAGGGGCCCTCTTACGGGGGCCCCTGCAATGCCCATGCCAGTGGCATGGGCACTGCAGGGGCCCCCAGGGGCCCCGCGACCCCCCCTACCGCCATCCGGATCTCGGCGGTCCGACCGCCGGGATCTGGATGGCGGTAGGGGGGGTCGGAATCCCCGCGGCGGTGCAGCAAGCTGCGCCGCCGCGGAGGATTCAATGGGGCGGCGGTACACTGGCGGGACCCCGCCAGTGGTGCCGGTCCGACCGCGGCTTTACCGCCGCGGTCGGAATCCCCATTGGAGCACCGCCGGCCTGTCGGCGGTGCTCCCGCGGTCCTCCGCCCTGGCGGTCAAAGACCGCCAGGGTCAGAATGACCACCTAAGACTCTTATTCTTTTTAAAAATTCATAATTGGACTTGTGTATGTCGGACTTTTGTCATTTTGGTCTTGTTTTGTTTAGATACATATTACCTATTTTTGGAAACCTGTGTTGTGTCATTTTGTAGTATTTTCACTGAGTTACTGTGTGTTTTGGTACAAACACTTTACAAATTGCTTCTGAAGTTAATGGTGCCTGCTTGTGCCAAGCTACCAAGGAGGTGCGCGCGGGTTAACTGAGGGTTCTTCTCTTTTGTCCTGACAAGAGTGAGGGTCCTTGCTTGGACAGGGGGTAACCTAACTGCCAACCAAAGACCCCATTTCTAACAATTGTTGTGCATTGCATTGTGCATTGGGGGTTTCTGCTGCTACAGAGGCGGGGAATCTGAGCTGGGTACTACCCCTGACAGGACCTCCCTTCCAGTGGCTGCCACAGATGTTGAATGGACTTGTGTTGTTTGGCAAAAGTAAGGGGTGTGGTGTTGCTCACAATCCCAGACCTGTACTGCTTATCTCCCTGAACACCCCTGATAGGGAGACCAGGATGGTGTTGGTGGTCCCCCACTTTTCCAGTGACTCAGGATGGAAGTCCCTCTGCAACTGCTTCATTTCCCTGAGTTTGGTAAGTACCTGGCCCATCATGCCTTAGGATTCTTCATAGGCTCCCAAGACTTGGCTGAGGGTGTCCTGGCCAGGACCATTCCCAGTGGCCTTATGCCGGTGTCCCACAACATCCCTCCCACGTACCCTACCCCCACGTGCCTGCATCCTTGCCAAAGACTGCCCCCTACAACTGATTCAAGGACCATTATTGTCAGAAGTGTGTTGCTCTGACTCAGGATCCTGAACTGAGAGGTACAAGAAGATTGTCACTCTACTACGGACACAGGTTGGGGGTAAATGGTTGCCTGCAATGTTGATGCAACAGGGCTAGGAAGACCTAGTGTGGTCAGGTTGAGGCTCACATTTATCATATGACTAGTTTGCCCTGATGGTACAGAACCATCCTCAACATCCAGATGTCCAGGAGTATTGTCCTCACTTAGGGCTTCATCCCTGGGGGTTGTAGCAGTTCCTTCAGTGGGCTTGGCGTTCCCAGTGACCTGTTGATGTGAGAGATACCGTGTTACAGGTTGTATTTTGACATCTACCTCCAATAGCTGACAGTGATATTTAGCAAAGGCTGTATACACATTAGACTTCCAGGTTTTCCTTATGTGCAAGTAAACATGCTGTCAATTGTATTGACCTGATAATTGTGAAACCTACCAGTTACATTTAAGCCAACCAAGTGCAGGATGTATGAATTAATTTGCACTTGGGAGGATGGGCATAGACGTACATCTTGCCAGCAGTGCAGGCAAAATAGTGGCTGGGCAGGGCAGGATGTGGCTTTGATCTTTTTAATGCCTAGTTGACTGTTATGCAGGCAGACCTAGCACATCGTTATATATGTGACTGTAGTCATCACGTGGTCAGCGCATTGTTAATGTGTCTGCTGCCAACACCATTCAGGTGATGCATCTTGGTTCTTTTATTCCACAGAGCTCAAGGTGTCCTTCCTGTCCACAATATTTTCATCTTGGCTTAGCTGCTCAAGATTGATGTAGGTGTTTAGCCATATCACAGAGTGTACCATGGTCTGTATCTCGGTCCCTCCGAGGTGAGTAAACTTCATTTGTGAGTTCACAGTCAGAGCATTGTGGCATATGGACACTGGCCTGATGATTGAAGTTAATGGAACTGGCCCTCCTGGGATTTACAGTCATGTTTCTTCAAGTACTACACACAGTATACATAAGTTATCCTCCCACACAAGTACGCTTCCATTGTGAGTTAATGAACAACTACATTTAAACAGATGCACACTGGGCTTGTGCTTGAAGTTGGAGAAAAAGAGCCTCATGGCCTTAGCAGTCATGTCACTCCCTGTACTTCATGCACTTTTTACATGTTATCACCCCAGGTGAGTGCACGTCATGTGTTAGTTCACAAAGAAGGGTATTTTTGAAAGTGTGCACTGGACTGGTGGGTGGGTGACAGTAAGGGATCCTCCTGCGAGTCACACTATACTTATGGTTTCCTCCCAGGTGAGCACACATCAATGATGATTTGGTGTACAGGGGTATTTTGGGGGAGAACACTGTTTTGGTGTCTCCTCCAGAGAGTACACATCCTATGAGATTTAAAGGTACAGTGGACTTCAAAGAAGAGGAACTGTTCTGGTGTTTGTATTGACAGTACCAATGCTTCCTGGCCTTAGCAGTCCTGTCAATGCCTGTACTACACACACAATATCATCCTCCCAGGTGAGTACACTTCAACGTGGAGTTGACAAACAAGTTATTTTTGAGTAGGATACAATGATCTTTTATTTGGAGTTACAGTAACAGTGCTTGCTGTGAGTTGTAGTCATGTCAGTCCCTGTACTACACAGGCTATACAAATGTTATCCTCCCAGGTGACTCCACTTCAATTAGGGGTTGACAAACAAGGGTCTTTAGAGCAGAGGCCACTGGGCTGTCTGAGTGCAGTAACAGTAACAGTAACAGTGCCTGCTGGGAGTTGTCATATGAGTCCCTGTACTACACACACACACTATACAAAGGTCATCATCTCAGATAGGTACACTTTAATGGGGAGCTGACAAACAAGTTCATTTTGTGAAGGATGCACGGTTCTGGTATTGGGAACTGCAGAACAGTGCCTGCTGGGAACTATAGTGCTGTCAATTCCTGTACTACGCACATTAAACACAGTTCTTGTTCCCCCGGCTGAGTGTAGTTCTCATGTGAGATGCTAGACAGGCGCCTATAGTCCGGTGGACACTAGGCTGTTGAGTGGGGTGACAGTGAAGGTGGCAAAAGCAGTGAGAATGCATGACAATACATTTTGGTGACATATTGTAGTGTTGTGACTTATAAGTCTCTACTCCCCCTCGTGTTCCTGTCAGCCCTCAGGATGCAGGGTGGTCAAGACTCTATGCTTTTAGGATGTGAGTTGTAAAACCACTGCCAGTCTTCTGGATCTGCAGCTGGTACCTGGATGCCAAAGAACAGACCTACCCCTGAGGTTGTTCCAACTCTTCCTGATGTTGTCCTTTGTGCGTGGGGTGGGGCCTATAGAATTCATTTTGTTGACTTTCCTTTGCCACATTTCTATTTTCCTAGTGATAGTGGTGCTTTCGACTTGGGCTACAAATAAATGTGGCTCTACTCTTATGATTTCATCCATCCAATGTGGTGTTGTGTCTTACTTTGGTGATCACGAACTGCCGTGCTTTGGACTGATATTGGCGGACAGCCATAACTGACCACCACTGCAACTTTTGACTTCTAATATGGTCTGTGGTTGGTCGATGAGTTGTTGGTGCTGGTGGTCAGGATATTTCCCGCTCTCAACGGTACTGGTGGTCTGGCATTTTTGGCTTGCTTTTGGCTGTCCTGCCTGTGTAACTCATAATACGTCAGTCTGTATGACTACCAATATGGCATTCTTTTTCAGACTGCCACTATGGCTGTCTGGATGCCCGACTGCCAAACTCGGAATGAGGTCCTATATGTCTGCCTATCTAAATTGGATGGGTGGACATGTAGCTGTTTATCTGATGGACTTTACTTTGTCTCTTCTGTGGCCAACCTTCTGGGCACAGCAGAGGCACAGTAGTCCCTGAGATGGCCAAAATTAAGGTCCATCCGCAATTACATTTGGTGGGTGGACCACTATATTAGTGGGGACGGAAGTCAATCGCTGTAGCAATGAAGTACCCTTGCCACCAATATTTAAACTAGGTGCTAAGTCAGAAGGTAAAATCATTCATCTGGGTGACCCACTTGGTGAACCTCACCCACACTCCACCATACTTAGCCTGAAATTACAACTAGGTCCTAGTCGACCACATGCACTGATTTCTGATGGGCGCTTGAATTTTTCTTGGTTCATTTTGCAAAAATTGTTTTAAAAGATTTTTTGTCATTTTGGTATCATTTTGTTCATTACATGTTTCTCTAATTTTAGAAACTGTGCTATTTTTGGTATTGTGTTTCACCTTTTAACTGTTTTGTTACTGCTAAATACTTTGCATATGTTCCTAAGTTAACCATGTCTATTATCTGCCATAGCTATGAGGGGTTTAATCCCAGGTTTAAACTATTGAAACTATATTTCACCTTAACAAGTTTGTGGCCTTATATCTTGTGGGGACTCCCACCTGTCCCAATTAATAAGTCACTTTTATACAGTTACTTTTTTGTAGTTATTGTGAGTTATGTTTCTGAGAACAAGACCTGCGATAATTACCTGCTGCTCTTCTGCTATCAAATATTTGTATTAATGGACCCATACTACTTGCCGGAATTTTTTTACTCTATCTCAGCAGGTTCAAAAGTGAAAGCTGGCAATCAGATTCTTTCTGTTGATGATCTTTTCACACTAGAAAGATGAGGTAATAACTTAAACAGAAGCATTTTTTTCCTAGAACTATATATACCACCAATGTTGCTATTGATTTTGAATTTCTCGAGTAGTCATAGTCTTTCTGTATTTAAACTATAGCTCTTTCAACCTATGTGCAATTTGTTAATAGTCTTTCAAACACACTGTCTGACTGTTGAGTATGTGGTCACTGTTCCTCCTCATTGACCATTATTTGCTTCACACTAACATTATATTCCTGAATCTATTTTAAAATAGTAATTGGATCTACTCATTTCTCTTATATAATCGTGAAATTCCTCATCTCTCAATAAAGTGATGTCTGAGACACATCTGTAGTCCACTTCTATGTAATGGTATTTAAACATGTAGATAAACCAAATAATAATCTGATAAATGTGTTTGGAATATGTCTGTGGTTATATATTTTCAGGATCAGTTTAGATGTAGGGAAATAATGTATTCAGTAATGTATATCTGTTGTGATGAAGTATTTAGAAAAAATACCTGGATTTGGTTTAATATCCTTCCTATTTCCAGAGGTTTTTGTGACACAATAGACAAATGGCTTGTAGAAGAGTCATTGCTTGCAAATAGTATCAAAATATCCAATCTATATTCATTAATTTGTTTTCACTCTCTCTTCCACTTGTCTCTTACAACACCCGAATTTTGGTTTCTTTATTACAGAAATACTGTAGGCCTGTAGACCTTACTTTGATGATACATTGACCATTCAAATTCAAAGATACACAATTCCAAGATTTAGGGCCTCATTATGAACATGGCGGCGAAAATTACTGCCACCGGCATGGCGGTCTCGACCGCCACATGATGAACACGTGGGGACCGCCACAGGCGGCACTCCACCACCGCCAGGCTACTGCCGCAAGGCAGTCTAACGATGGTGGAATTCTACATCTGACAGGGCAGCGCTGATAAGGAACCTGTTTCCTCCATCCATTCCCTGTTAGTTTCACCCACCAGGAAAAGGCCGGTGGAAGGGGTGCTCCGGGATCCCCATGGGGGTCCCTGCAGTGACCATGCATTTGGCATGGGCAGTGCAGGGGCCCCCATGCAAAGCCCCGTCGCGCAGGTCACTGCCCGATTTACGGGCAGTGATTTCTGCGATGGGTGTTGCTGCACCCACCGCACTGCAGCATTGACGACGGCTCCATGTGGAGCCTTCGGCAGTGTCCAGGCCCAGCATTCCACTTGGTCGGCTGGCGGAAACACTGTTTCAGCCCGCCAGCCCAGTGGAATGTTAATTATTCAGCTGGCGGAATCTCAAGGGAGCTGGCAGTGTGTGTTCAGACCACCACCATGAATACGATGGGGATTCCCGCTGTGTTCATAATGACCCCCTTAATTAGATTTTGTTTCTGTGAGACTAAACACTGGGGTTGAGTGTTTTGTCATGATGGTAAATCAGATGATTACATAACCTTCTTAACCCTGCCCGCACTACACTACTCCCTCTGATGAACCGCAAGCACTTTGTGTCCTTCTGAAACTTGTTCAAATCATGATTAACTGCTATATGAACTGACACTGGCCAAACTGACAAAGAAATTAGATAAACATTACTATAAAGTCTAATTCAGAGGCAAACATCCCAAAGATGCTTAATTTGAGCTCGTGGTTGCAGGCGGGACCCACTGGTATGTTTATTTGGCACTGGTACTATTTTTGATTCAGTGCTAGAGAGCAAAACACAAAAGAGGGAAAGGAGAAAAACAAAGTTGGAAAAACAGCAACAAAGTGAGAAAGTATTTAACAGAGAGAAATAGAGGTGCTGGGATCTTCTGCTGATAGTTTTAAAATTTATGAGTGGGAATCCTTGCTATTCACACTTGGCATCTGGCACCACAACCTACTGCAGCACCAACGGAATCCTTTGAGAAAGAGTTTGGGTTTGGTACTTATTTTAGAAACTAAGCACTAGCTCTAGGGGTTATCTACATTATAGATCAAACCATTACCACTTTCTGAAGAAGTGGTAATAATATGAATGAAAAGACTGACAAATAGCGCTATGAACTGGTTGATTGGTAAGCCTCTTTCAATAATGAAAGCCATCTTTCTTATTTTCTCTTTTTCATTTTCTCCTTCTTAATAATACAGGTGCATCCAGTGCTGTACAACACCCCCAATAAATAAAACCCACAGTATCAAAATACAAAAACATAACTTCATATCCAAATTAGAAATACAATCATATGTTTATTGTTATGGGGCTTAAAATCAATAACTCAATGACAAATTTCAATCTTCCATTTTTTCTTCTTTGTCTTTCTAGAAGGCGTCTCTCAATAAAAAGCAAAAAAATATTTGTATGACACCATTAATCAAAATATACTTGTTTCAATTCAATCAAATCAACTATTTCTTGCACCATATGTCCTTATAGGGAAGTGAAATATGCACAATAGAACCCATTTTGCCATGTTCTAGGAGTCAGAAAACATACACTCAAGCCTTTTTTTACAGTAACAATCAATGATACTCTTGATATCTAAGAAGGTTAAACTTAGCATGTTTTAAGCTTAGACATCATAAAGCATTTACACTGTAGAGTTGATGTCCTCTGTAAAGCAATGGATATGTAAGCTTTCTCTCTAAGTTCTAGAGAATATGTAGTTATCAGTGGAGTGTCATGCTTATCATAAACTAAGCACCAGGGAAATTCCTGTATATAGCCAATTAGAAATCCTTCTTAATTGAATGGCGGCATTTTAATTTGAAACCCTACAGGAAATTTCTCCAGGAGATAACAGAGTTGGATGCCGATTGTAGACTCCCTTGGCTCAGATATGTTAAGGCCTTCTTTTATTTGCTTGGACTCCCTGAACTTTGAGAAAAAGTGGATTCTATATCTTAGCTTGTGATAGCCACAGTAAAAGAGAGATACTGGTGGTTAGTTTCTGAAACGTTATTTAGGGAGATCAGTCTGGGGAGTGAAGATCATTGCTTTTCCTTTCATGGACCTAGTAAGAGTACACTCTGCATTTAAATTACTCACAAGTATAAGTTACCTTTGTGAATGGAGTTTAGACAAACTGGGTGGACAAAATGTCATGTGAAAAATATCTGAAGATACAGTTTAAACATAACTATATTTTCATTTCTAACTTGTTCCCAATGTAACATAATTTACATTTTTAATTGACACCTGTCTACACAGTTGTCTTCTACCTTATGCCAGGATTAAGGAGCCTACTACGTATATTGTAAAGTGAACTATCAGAAAGACTCTTAAGATTACCCTCTTTCTACGACCGAAACTGGAATATTCCCTTCTCGATGCTATGAATGCTCCAGTGACATTTCTTGCTTTTTACCACCTTTTCCTTAGCCGTTCACCCACCTCCACACCCTTTAACACAATGACATGACCACCTAACCCCACCAAGTGCCTTATTATCCACCGTTAAATACTTACATAAGTAAAGTGTGCTCATCATTTCGCAATAACCAAAACATATGTTTAACTAGAAGTTATTTTTGTGATCTTTATGCGATTAATAAAACAATTATGTTAATTTTGTGATGCTCAAACTTTCAATAGTAGGGCAATTGCTGAGTGTTTTGTTGTGCCTTTTTCATAAATGAAAATTTTAATTTTGATATGAAATCAAATTTTCATTCTTAAGCCTAAATGGAATTTAGCAATAATTTAGGATTAAGTTATTTATGGGATAGGTCCAGAGGCAGAAATCTCATTAAGATATGCTGGGCAGCAAGGCTCCAAACGGGTCCTCTGAAAAAGCACATGAGACTGATAGAGCAGGAGCCTACAAACTAAAGCTTTTCCACCTCCCCTGGACCATCTTATTGAAACTCTGGCTCAAACAAAAACTTTAAACGGCAAAGTTCTTAAATTTAAGGAAAAACAAAGAATACTTTGAGGAAATAAACAGCTACTCAGGAATAAAAGAATAACTGTACCCCATTGTAAAATTGAAAGATTACTTGACTACCCGACTACAATGGGCAACACAATAGAAGGAAAAGTCTTCTTCATGCCTACCAGAAATGTAACAAGAGCTAGAATCAACAACATGTCACCCAGATATGGCTGCACTGAGCAGGAAATTGAAACTACTTAACAGTTGTGGTGGACTTGTCAATAATGGAATCAGTTGAGATCAAGGTTTCTTGGAAAAATCATTAAGGCAACAGATCTGGCACTTCCAGCTTGGACCCTTCCTTTTGGCAGGTCAGTATCCTGAGGTTTCTAAGGCCTTCAATCAAAAAGACCGAGGGCCTGAATTACCATTTGAAGGATGGAACTCCGTCCATCAGAGTGGCGGAGGATGCTAACTTAGGTGCTACCCATCTCTAAATGACGTGGGCAGGACGAGGGTTTGGTAGATAGGGCTCTCTGTCACTTTTGTTATGTACTCTGGGGCATATTTATACTCCGTTTGCGCCAAATTTGCGTCGTTTTTTTCGACGCAAATTCGGCGCAAAACTAACGCCATATTTATACTTTGGCGGTAGACGCGTCTAGCTCCAAAGTATGAGTAAAGAGCGTCATTTTTTTGCGTGAACGCCTTCCTTGCGTTAATGAGATGCAAGGTAGGCGTTCCCGTCCAAAAAAATTACTGCGACGCAAATGCGTCGTATTTATACTCCCGGGCAAAAATCACGCCCGGGAGTGGTCGGGTCAAAAAACCCCGCATTTGCGCCTCTTTTTAACGCCTGGGTCAGGGCAGGCGTTAAGGGACCTGTGGGCTCAAAATGAGCCCACAGCTGCCCTCCCATGCCCCCAGGGACCCCCCCTGCCACCCTTGCCCACCCCAGGAGGACACCCAAGGCTGGAGGGACCCACCCCAGGGGCATTCAGGTAAGTTCAGTTAAGTATAATATTTTTTTTTTTATATATATTTCTTTTTGGCATATGGGGGCCTGATTTGTGCCCCCCTACATGCCTCAATGCCCAATGACCATGCCCAGGGGACATAAGTCCCCTGGGCATGGCCATTGGGAAAGGGGGCATGACTCCTGTCTTTACTAAGACAGGAGTCATGTAAATGGCGTCTGGGCGTCGTTAAAAATGGCGCAAATCGGGTGGAGGTGATTTTTGGCGTCAACCTGACTTGCACCATTTTTAAGACGCCCTAGCGCCATTTTTCCCAACGCCGGCGCTGCCTGGTGTACGTGGTTTTTTTCCACGCACACCAGGCAGCGCCGGTCTGCTTGCGCCGGCTAACGCCATTCAATAAATACGGCGCCCGCATGGTGCTTCAGAATGGCGTTAGCCAGCGCAAAAATTTTTGACGCTAAACTGCGTTAGCGCAGTTTAGCGTAAAAAGTATAAATACGGCATCTGTCTGCCAAACTCTAAGGCCCTTATTTAAGAGGGCCTAGTGCCTCCTTGCACCACATTAACGTCATTTTTGTGACGCTAGTGTGGCCCAACAAGGCAAAATTTGCCACAACATATTTACAAAGTGGCACAATGCATGCATTGCGCCACTTTGTAACCCCTTGCACCACATTATGCCTGCGTCAGCTTTAATGTATGCAAGGGGGCATAACTCTGCTGGGGGGGGCTCAAAATTGCTGCAAAGAAATCTGAAAGAATTCTTTGTTAATTTTTTCTGCATTTTTAACTCCTGCTCAGAGCAGATGTTAAAATGGGACACACCATTGTTTTCAATGGACCCCTCTGTACGGTTCAAGGTTAGAAACAACATTTTGGCACTAACACTAAGCAATACATCAATAGCATCGAAACTTCTGATGCTATTGCCCCCTACCCTGTGCCTTGTGGCACCATATTTTAAATATGGCGCACACAAAGTGGCGGTAGTGGGGTGCTAAGGGGCACAAGGAAAGTGGCACTGCAATAGGTGCAGCACCACTTTTCTTAAATCTGCTCCTAAATTGGGCCTCAAGTTCTAACAGTTCTCTGAAGAGAAATAGATGCTAGCTTCACAAAAATATCCGTCTTATAAAACTAGAGAGCAGAACGCCAGTTATGTTAATGCCTTTTCTTATTCCCCTACCTATTTCTTTTCCTTCTTTCTTTTTATATGAATGTTGTTGTAATAAGACAATAGCCTGGTGGCTGAATGCAGATAAATAAACCTGAAAAAAAGCTGAATTTGAGTTTTCAATTAAGTAAGACATTTAGAAAATATGTCTTCTCTGCTTGCTGTTTCATGTGTGTTAGACATGTTGGTTGTGGAGGGACGTGAGAGCCACCAGCCAAGATGGCCGCTTGCTAACAGAACTCTGCGCATCGTCGGACGCATTTCCGCAACTGGAGCTGGTTTTACTTCAACTTTCATGGCCCTTTACTTATATTAGCCTGATGGATGTTTTGGTGAGCATTTTTAATGTTTTAAATGCTGCCTAGCTTCTTTTTTTGAGGTTTTAAATATGTTTCTATACTTCTCCTCATGAGAACGGCCATTTTGAATAACTATTACTTACAACTACGATGTACTTATTTGTTTGCTTTTTTAATCTTTGATGGTTTTGTTGGCAGTTTTCTGTGCAAGCCATGTAATTTAGTTTTGCTGTCTTATCAATGTATATTTGGAGATCCTCTGTCACTCGTTTCATTATTGAAGGCTTTTTATTTTTATAGGGGCAAACTAAAGAAAATAAAATATCTGTCACATCAGTTCTCCTCATCTGATAAACTTTCGCAGTTTTTACAATTGGACATTCTGCTGCAGCGTCTTCTTCTACCAAGTCAAAGATGTCTTTCTCATCTTCTTCTTTGCCTAAAGTCTCTTAGAATATTTCTACAACTACTCATAAGAGGGTCAAAGAAGGCTCTCCTTCACCAATAAAATCTCCCTTACCGATCACTCTTGAACTTGTGCTTGACAAAATACATACACTACGTCCTTTTATTGTGGAAACTAATTCTCGGATGCAAAATCTTGATACTAAGTGGTTTCAAATGGAAGTGAGAGTCTCTGTTTTGGAGCAAAGAGTCAGTGATGTGCAAGATTAAACAAATAAAACTGCTAGTTTCAAGAAGGAAGTGGCAACTTTGAATACACTTGCGGTGGATTTGGAAAACAGAAACAGGCGCAATAATCTTCGTCTTTATGGATTACCGGAGGGTTTTGAAGGGAGTGCTCCAATTTCATTTTTTGCTTCATTCTTTCCAAAGTTAGTGGACGTACTATCTTCTACAGTACTGAACATCCAAAGGACACACTGCATTGGATATCGTCCTCTGCATTTCTCCATATCTAAACCAAGAGGCGTGATTATTTTCTTTCTTGAACTTACTGATCTAGTGAGAGTTCTTAATGCTGCGAAAGCCAAAAAACAAATCTCTTGGCAAGAATGTAAAATCTTCATCTCACAGAATGTGTCTAAAGCTACAGCACACAGAAGGAAAGAAGTTTTGGATCTACGTCCACAGCTTCATGACTTGGGAGCTCGTTTTGGATTATTCCATCCGTGTTTGTTCAAAGTGACATATCAAAATAAGACCACTTCATGTACCTCTACTGCAGCTCTCTGTGATTTCCGAAGACTACACTCTACAAACCCTATGGTTTTACACGTTGACTATATGCATCTCTTGATACATTATGCCCTTTTTCATTACTATTACGATACAGTTGATGGTCCTTCATATGCCGTTTATATATGATATTATATTGATTTGACTATATGTCTTCTTTGTTAATGTATTGCTTTCTTTCCAAAGGTTCCTGGTGTTCTATAGATCATTATTCTTGCTCATATCATTTCACCGTTGATGCGTTCCGTTTCCTAGCTGTGCCGTCTTCAGTCTCCGCTGTCACCACCCCTGTCCCATTGTCCATTCATCTCAGGTATGTTTTTGCAGTCGTCTTTATTTGACATGTACTGTCTCTTCTTTTTCTCTTGAACATTTTCCATCTTTTCTTGTTGCTTCCCCTTTCTCCTTCTCTGTTTTTCTGGTTTTCCTATCCCCTATATGTATTTTCAGTTATTTATGGTACAAGTCCCTGCGTTTATATATATGGTAATGTGACGTAAAATTCATAAGTATTTCGTGGAATGTCAAAGGGTTTATTAACCCAATAAAAAGGCAGATAATTTTATCCCATTTGGCTAAATATAATCCAGACTTGGTTCTTTTACAAGAGACAGATTTAATGGATTCTAAAGCACTGAAACTTAAACGAGGTTGGTTGGGGAATGTTTTTACTTCTCCTACACCCACAAAGAAAAATAGTGTAATTGTGCTCTACCATAAAAAATTATCAGTTAATGTTATTTCACAAGAGTCGGATTCTGATGGTAGATGGCTTTTTGTAAATCTAAGTATTAATGGGATTACAATGCCCATTGGCAATATTTATGGTCCTAACCGCTCAGATTATCTTTTGTGGCCTAATGTTACTAAACAATGTTTGTATTATAATGATTTTTTTCTTCTTGGAGGGGATTGCAATCAAATTATTGTTCCTTTTATAGATAGGCAATCTGTAATTAAAATTTCTCCTCATAAAATGCATAAACAATTTAAAGTATTTCTCTCACAATGTAATTTAATTGATTCATGAAGAACTTGTAATCCTGATAGTAGGGATTTCTCGTTTTATTCTCCACCACATGGCTCCTTATCTCGACTTGACCATATTTTGTTTCAATCGTATTAATTCCTCCATTGAGCATATGGTAACATCTCAGCATGCTCCAGTCATCACAGATTTTGATTTGCTCCCAGTGCATCCCAAATCCAATAGGTGGCAATTTAACAATTCATTGTTGCTTGATTCTAAATTTTCCACATCCTTTGTTGCCTTTGCAGAGGAACTTTTCCGATGTAATGATGACTCTCATGTTTCCCCACAATTGTTATCGGATTCGTTTAAGGCTGCAGCTCGTAAACATATAATACATTTTGTCTCTCATAAAAAGAAAACTTTTAATGCAGATCATCAAACTCTATTTCTCACAATTAAACGTTTAGAACATCAATATTATTCCTCTTCTCATTTTAATCTACAAGAACTTATTCAGGCAAAATTGCAATTTAATTAAACCACAATGGATAATGCCTCCTCTTTTCTTCTATGTAGTAGCGCCCACTATTATGGGGGTCGAAATAGATCGGGGACACTTCTGGCTAATTATTTAAAAGTATGAAAGCAACGCAACACAGTGAAGTCTATAATTACAGATACTGGTGAGTCCCTTTTTAAAGATGACTATGGGGCTAATTACAACATTGGCGGTAAAAGCGCTTACCGCCATGCAGAAGACCGCCAACAAACCGCCGCGGCCGCGGCATTCCACCACAGCCATATTGACCCACAGCTCGGAATCCTCCAAAATCTAGACACCCACACAAGTCCGCCACACCAAAGGTCAGTGATAAACTGGCGATAAAACCTCACACCAACAGGAATATGCCCACACTATCACAACCCACGAATCCACGTGGCGGTCTTTCAACCGCGGTATTCCATTGGCGGTACACACTGCCACGCTCAAAATTCACACACATTTACAAAACACATCCACATTGGACAAATCGAAATACACACCTGATACATATACACACACCACTCCCACGCACCCAATACAATATAAAACACCCACCCACATCACCCACAAACCCCTACGGCAACAATTGCGACAGAAGGCCTGAGAGAGACACCACCAGAAATAACACTAGCATCCACAGGCACTCAACACCATTACTCACACAACATCCACGCACCTCACACAACACACCTCTAAATATCACCCCACACATCACATCACACACCACCCCACACATCACCCACACCACCCCATGGCACAGCAAAGACACCCCAGGTTCTCTGAGGAGCAGCTCAGGGTCATGGTGGGGGAAATCGTCCGGGTAGAGCCACAGCTATTCGGATCACAGGTGCAGCACACCACCATAGCTAGGAAGATGGAGCTATGGCGAAGAATCGTGGACAGGGTCAACGCAGTGGGACAGCACCCAAGAACTAGGGATGACATCAGGAAGAGGTAGAACGAACTATGGGGGAAGGTGCGTTCCGTGGTCTCAAGACACCAGATTGCGGTTCAGAGGATTGGCGGCGGACCCCCACCTCCTCCCCCAGAACTTACAACATGGGAGGAGCAGGTATTGGCTATACTGCATCCTGAGGGCCTCGCAGGAGTAGCTGGAGGAATGGACTCTGGTAAGTCAAACCTTAAACTACCATATCCCCCACCCTACCTGCATGCTATCACCTACCCCCACCCTCGTCCTCACCCCCATCACTCCAACTCCTCACACATGTCCCACTATCACAAACCACACATCCCAAACCCAAGCCCTGCATGCAACACCAAAGCATGGACACCCATCACCAAAGCATGTCCACTGTACATACCCATACACCCCCCTAAACCATTATCACAGAAGGTCCCACACAAGAATGGAAGCACTGGGGTACAAGGTCACCCACCCTTTGCTCACCATGGCACATACAGATGCAATAATCATGCCTTTACACCCCTGCAGGACCCCTACCCAACGTCACCGGACAGGAGGGTCCAGACATGTCCACTACACCCACAGAAGAGGCCCACAGTGATGACAGCAGCTCTGTCCAACTGGATCTAGATGACCAGCCCGGCCCATCTGGGACCTTGGGACAGTCGGTTCCCCTCACACTGGCACAGGCCACTACAGAGCTCCCCCCTCTGGAAACAGCAGCACAGCACCCACCCAGCGGGCCCATACCTCTGTCCCCAGGACACGTCAAGCAGCAGTGTGTCCACCACTACTGGGAACCCAGGCTAACCCACCACCCCAACAACACCAGGGACCTGGGAGCAGTGGTAGTGGGCACACGGTTCAGGGGACAGAGGCCCAGGAAAACAGGGGAACTCGGAGGGCTGCTGTGCGACAGGGGGTAGGACATCAATTCCACCCTGGGCACCATTGTAGGGGTGCTGAAGTAACTCATCAACACAAGGAGGGACACTGTGGCACAACAAGGGGCCCCTGACACTAGCCTGGACGATGAACTGCCCACCACCTCCGCTGGCGCTAGAGGACAGGAGGCACCACCACAGGACCACGACACCAGCACCCCACCCCCTGCAGATGGAGAACCACCCCGCAAGCGGTCCCTGAGATCCAGGACAAAGACAGAGAACAATGCCAAGACCCCGCCAATAAATTAGACCACCCTGATTGTCATCCTTCTGTCCCACTTTGTCACCCTGTCCATACTTAAACTGCCCTAGCTCCACCTCCTATGCCAATTTGGACAATGCACCTGGGAGACTAATAGAATGGACTCTGCCATGGACATTCCTCCACCATCACCCCTGACCATTTTACAACCCCCTCCACTATTTGGCACTTAAATAAACACCTTTAAATCACAAAACAATCTGGAGTCAGTCTGTGCTTTCGAAATTGTGTATTTGGAATAACTGTGGAAAAATGCTATATCCGATGTAATGTCAACATACCTATGTCACACAGCTCTAGTCCATGCGGAAACAAAGCAGATGTCACACAGTGAGACCCACATCTGTGAAATCGAAAGGGAAAGTGACAACTCAGTGTCCATACACTGGGTGAAAATGACAGACAGATGAGAGGTAGAAGAATTAAATCAGATGTAGCAGGCAGTGTTGTCTTCTTACCTGTGTCTCACTGGAAGTATTGTTGGATCACCATGTTCCTGTTGTCTATGTCCTCTTCTTCTGCTTCTTCGTCTTCACTGTCCACAGGCTCCACAGCTGCCTCAACACCTCCATCTGGACCATCCTCCTGCAGAAAAGTCACAAAGCCAAGTTGTGAAGCATACAGCAGGCCACGATGATCTGGCACACCTTCTTTGGTGACTAGAATAGGGAACCACCTGTCATATGGAGGCACAAGAACCTGGCCTCTCTATAATCCTCCTAGTTCGCCCATGGGCCTCATTGTAGCATTCCTCTGCCCTTGCCCTGGGATTCCTCACTGGGGTCAGTAGCCATGACAGGTTGGGGTAATCAGAGTCACCTGCAAATGTCGAGGGACAACTATTAGACACACAATAACTCTTAGGGACATCTCCAGACCCAGGCACTTAGTCACACTGTATTGAGTCCATGTCCTCACCTAATAGGCACACACGGTGCCTCTGGAGTTGCCCCATCACATAATGGATGCTGCTATTCCACAGAATGTAAGCATCATGCACTGAGCCAGGAAACTTGGCATTTACATGGGAGATGTACTGGTCGGCCAAACACACCATCTGCACATTCATTGAATGGTAACTCTTCCGGTTTCTGTACACCTGTTCACTCCTGTATGGGGGGACCAAGGCCACATGTGTCCCATCAGTGGCACCTATGATGTTGGGGATATGTCCCAGGGCATAGAAGTCACCTTTCACTGTAGGCAAATCCTCCACCTGAGGGAAAACGATGTAGCTGCGCATGTGTTTCAGCAGGGCAGACAACACTCTGGACAATATGTTGGAGAACGTAGGCTGGGACATCCCTGATGCAATGGCCACTGTTGTTTGAAAAGACCCACTTGCTAGGAAATAGAGTACTGACAGCACCTGCACTAGAGGGGGGATTCCTGTGTGATGGCGGATAGCTGACATCAGGTCTGGCTCCAACTGGGCATACAGTTCCAGGATTGTGGTACGATCAAGTCTGGAGGTGACAATTACAAGTCGCTCCTCCATTGTCAACAGGTCCACCAGCGGTCTGTACACCGAAGGATGCCGCAATCTCCTCACCTGTCCCAGCGGACGTGCTCTATGGATGAGAACAACGATCAGAGGGTCAGCCAACACTGAGGTACGTAAACACAACTTAATAGGAAAATGTTTGAAAATCGACATATGGCTGTATTAGTGTTTAAGCAAGGCCTAGATATGTGTAACGCAGTCGAAATTAATGCCATGTGGCCCACTGAAATGGCGGCTGCCTGACCTGTAATGTGGGACAAGGGGATATGAGGTAACTGCGCTGGCGTTGTACACCATCGCGGTAGGCAGTCGAAGACCGCGGCGTAATCCTGCATTGGCTAACATTGGACACTATGGGTCCCAGGAGTAAATGACGATGTAAGCCGGCGGTGACGGTACGCACTGCTGCGGACGTCACCGCCATTTTCTGTCTGTTCAATCACTTGATACCTGATCTGTGACAGGAGAGGACCTACACTGCAAGTGCTGCTGTGACCTCAGTCTGGAAGAGACAATGGCTTGTGTGTCTGAGGAAAGGGCCCCTGCCTCCAGCACGGAGGAGTTGGAGAAACTAGTGGATGGGGTCCTCCAGGTGAGTACACTGTGAGCATGCTGTATGGGCAATGCCTGTTTGGAGTGGTGTTGATGAAAGATAGGGGGGGAGAATGAGGCATGCATAATACGACAGTGAGTGCATGTGCGTCATTGCAAGGGTAGGGATGCAGGCCTATGACTGTGACGGTGCGACGGTTATTATTTCTCCTTTTCCCCTGTACTATTCCTGTAGGTCAGCGCTCACCAAAAGAAGGATATTTGGCATGCCATCGCCAAGGAAGTCCGGACCCTGGGGGTCCACCACAGACGGAGCACCCACTGCCGGAAAAGATGGGAGGACATTCGCCGCTGGAGCAAGAAGACGGCGGAGGCCCAGCTGCGGATGGCCTCCCAACGTGGTAGGGGTGCCCGTCGCACCATGACCCCACTGATGTTCCGGATCCTGGCGGTGGCGTATCTGGAGTTGGATGGGTGTTTGAGGGCATCACAGCAGCCACAAGGGGGTGAGTACACTCTCATTCTGCTGATTCAGCACGCACTGTAGGTGTATGGGTGGGGGAGGTGGGCTGTGGGTTCCCCTAGGCCAGGGCGAGTTTAGTAGGCAAGGTCCCTTCTTAAGGCAGGCCCTGTGGCACCCCACCCCACCTGTCTTCAGAGCCAACTACACCTAGTCAGGCTCCAGTGACTTCCATGTGTGCAGCAATCGGGCATAGTCCTTGTAACCCATGTCCCTGTGATTAATTAGGGAACTCTAAGTGCACGGCGTAGTGCATGGGGCTTCTGTGTCTGTAGTGTCAGCCAACTATAGCGGTAATGGATGCACTCAACATGTCTTTCTTCTGACTTCACCCCCCTTTTTGTGGTCTCCCTGTTCTTGTATGCATTCGCATCATCAGGCGGAGGAGCAGTGCCACCAGAGCAGGAGGGAGCTGCATCCCACATGGCCCTGGAGGGCAATACAATGGAGTCAGAAGCCACCAGTGGGACGGAGGGCAAGGGGAGCTTCATGGCGGGGACAGGAGCTGAGACCAGTGAGACGGACTCCTCCTCTGATGGGAGCTCCCTTGCAGTGGCGGGACCCTCTGTGCCCCCTGCATCAGCAGGTACAGCCGCCATCCACTCTACTAGCACCGCCCTCCCAGCAGCCCCTCAGCGTGTGCCCCATGGCCGCTCACCCAGGAGGGTGGGCATCTCCTTTGCCCCAGGCACCTCAGGCCCTGCCCCAGTCAGCCCTGCTATCCTCAGTGAGGAGGCCATTGACCTCCTCAGGTCCCTCACTGTTGGGCAGTCTACCATTTTGAATGCCATCCAGGGTGTGGAGAGGCAGTTTCAACAGACCAATGCATACATGGAGTGCATTCATTCTGGTCAGGCAGCCCAACAGTGAGCTTTTCAGACTCTGGCCTCAGGACTTATGGTAGCCATTGTCCCTTTCTCTAGCCTCCCCCCTCCAGCTTCCTCCACCCAGACCCAAACCCCTGTACCTCAGCCTATCCCAAGCACACCATCAGACCAGCATGCACACACGTCAACACACAAGGGAAGCTCAGGCAAACATAAGCACCACACATCCCACAGGCACTCACGCAAGCATCATACACATGCAGACATACCAACAGCCACTGCCTCCACTGTGTCCCCCTCCTCCTCGTCTCCCTCCTCCCTCCCAGTCTCGTCTCCACTCACACCTGCATGCACTATATCTTCAGCCACTACCCCCATCACCAGCACATCCACCACCACACCCGCTCACGTGCAGTCACCACCCCCTCTACCATTCACACATCCCCTGTGTCCTCTCCCAGTGTGTCTGTGAGCCCACCTCCCAAGGTACACAAACGCAGCCACACACCCACCCAACAGCCATACACCTCACGACAGCCTCCAGCCCGTGCACCTTCACTCAAAGTCAGCAAACCTACACCTCCTACAACCACTACCTCTTCCTCCACTCCCAAACCCCCTCCATCTACCCGTCCCAGTGTATGACCTCTTCCCCTCACCTCCCCCACCCCTTCTGTCTCCTAGGGCCCGCCTTTCCAGGTCCCATCCAAGCACCTCAGCCACAACATCTGCGGGAACAGTGGTGCCAGTAGTAACCGGCTTCTGGAGTGTGCCAGGCAGCAGGGCAGCCAGTGTGCCAAGGAGCCAGACCACGGACAGTCCCCCACCTCAAAAGCACAAAAAGTTGGCCAGTGCCCAGCGGGAGAGAAGCAAAACATCTACCACCAAAGCCTCTCCCAGGAGTACAGTTGGGAGTGTGAAGACAGCTGCGCCACCATCCAAGGTGGGGAAGAGGCACAGAAAAACAGGCAAGTCTGCAAAAACCTGCACAGCGGACAAGACTGCCACCAGCACCACTGAACAGGACACCGCTGCCACAGGCACCACTGCTAAGGACACCGCCGCCACAAGCACTGCTGAACAGGACATCGCCGCCACAAGCACCACTGCCAAGGACACCACCGCCGCCACCAGCACCGCTGAACAGGACACCGCCGCCAGAACCAGTGGAGATTTACATGCACTACCTCTGTCCTTGGCAGGATGAAGCGCTCTGGGCACAAAGCCCCCTACAGAACCAGTGGAGTAAGGCATCCACTACCTCTGTCCTTGGAAGGATGAAGCACTCTGGGCACAAAGCCCCCTCCAGAACCAGTGGAGATTTACATCCACTACCTCTGTCCTTGGCAGGATGAAGCACTCTGGGCACAAAGCCCCCTCCAGAACCAGTGGAGATTTACATCCACTACCTCTGTCCTTGGCAGGATGAAGCACTCTGGGCACAAAGCCCCCTCCAGAACCAGTGGAGACTGTTCTCCACTTGAGAGACTGTGGCTTTGCACTCCCCATGATGCAGCAGTGGTAATCCACCCACTGTAAAGACTTGTGAGACTGTGGCTTTGCACTCCCCAGCATGAAGCAGTGGCAACCCACCCACTGGAGAGACTTGTGAGACTGTGGCTTTGCACTCCCCAGGATGCAGCAGTGGGCAACCCACCCACTGGAAAGACTTGCTAGACTGTGGCTTTGCACTCCCTAGGATGCAGCAGTGGGCAACCCACCCACTGGAAAGACTTGTGATACTGTGGCTTTGTACTCCCCAGGATGCAGCAGTGGGCAACCCACCCACTGGAAAGAATTGTGAGACTGTGGCTTTGCACTCCCCAGGATGCAGCAGTGGGCAACCCACCCACTGGAAAGACTTGTGAGACTGTGGCATTGCTCTCCCCAGGATACAGCAGTGGGCATGGAGCCCCCTCGTGGATTTGGCATTGTGCACTCATCCGGCTGAGGTGCCCCCCCTTTCCTTCCCCCTGAGGTGCCTGTTGTATTTCTATCTGATGCCCCAGTAGTGTTCTCTCCGTTTTGATCGGGTATTGAGTGTTGTCCTCGCCCATGCATTTTGGGCCCAGTGGTCCACGGACTATGATCTTGGAATACCTTGGACTTGTATTCTTGGTGTATATATTTGTTTAAAGTGTAAATATATACATATATGTGTATTTTTGATTACTGTATTTGAATAGATTACAAACGTTCAACTCATTTCCTTTTGTCCTTGCATTCTTCCAGGGAGTGCTGGGGGTTGTTAATCTAATGTATCAACATGTACTTGTGTGTGTGTTGTAGTGGGTGAGGCTAGGGGTGAGAGTGTTGCGTGTTGGGTGTGTGTGTCACTCTTTCCCCCCCTCCCCTGTGTCGTAGGTGCAGTACTCACCGTGGTCTTCGCCGCGGTCTTTGTTGTTCCTGGTAGAGGAGCAGGAAGATAAAGGCTGGGAGTATCTGGAGCTCGGGATCCATGGCGTCCTGTTCCTCGTGGGGTGTGTAGAGGTGAGCGTTTTCCCTTCCAAGTCCTGTTTCCGCTGTGTTTTTGTTCGCGGTGAATCCGCCCTGGAAAAGTTGGCGGATTGGACTGTTGTAATACAGTGGCCGGAACCTTGTCTTCCGCCTGTCTGTTGGCGGTTACCGCCGCGGTGTTTGTATGTACTGCCGTGGCGGTCTGAGTGTTAAAGTGGCTGTCTATGTTGGCGGTTTCTGCCATGGTCGTGATTCAATTTTTTTTACCACCTGCCTGCTTTAACACCGACCACCAGGGTTGGAATGACCCCTTATATCTTAGCTGAATTCGTCAATTATTATCAGACACTTTATACTCCTGTGTCAGTCCCGACCTCCTTATAGACTGATGATTATTTAAAGAAAGTTCCAAACCCTAATAAGAATCTAGTTAATATTTCTCCACTTGGAGTTGATATTTCTTCGTCAGAAATTTTTAAAGCCCTTAAGTCTCTCAAAAAAGGTAAAACTCCTGGTCCGGATGGATTCACAGTGCAATTTTTTCTACATTTTTCTGACATTTTACTTCCCAAACTTTTACAGCTTTTTTGATTCTTCACGGGCTCTGGCTGTACAGGGGGAACATTTCAAGAAGCTTCGATTTGTTTAATTCCAAAGGAATTTAAGGATCATACTTACTGTAAAAATTATAGGCCAATTTCTCTACTCAATGCAGATTATAACATTTTTGCTAAATTGTTAGCCTTACATCTTGATCCCCTTCTACCTGCACTGATAAGTAAGGAACAAACTGGTTTTGTCAAAGGTAGACTTGCTTCTGACAATTTTAGAATATTCTTCAATGTACTCAGCAAAGTTTCCGCTCTTTCGTACTCTTTAGCAGCAATTTAGACTGTTCTTTTCTATTAAAAACTTTAACCTGGCATGGTTTAGGGCCTCATTTCATTTCATTTATCTCTTTGCTTTATCAATCCCCAATGGCATTGATATTGGTGAATGGGAAACTGTCCAGATACTTTGTATTACGTTGAGGCGTTCGTCAAGGGTGTCAGCTTTCTCCACTCCTGTTTATCCTAGCCCTAGAGCCTTTTCTATCCTGTATTAGAAAGAACATTAAAATTGAGGGCTTCCAATATGTTGAGAAACACTTAAAATTAACAGCATATGCAGATGATATACTTTTATATATTTCAAACCCTGAACTCTCAATTCCATCTCTACTTCGGGAGATAGAAGACTTTTCTTTGATTTCAGGTGATAAGATAAATTTGGATAAAACTGAAATCCTTCCTCTAACAAAATGTTGTTTTAGATCATCATTCAATATTACTGGCTTTCATTGGAATACTTCCAATATTAAATATTTAGGTATTTGGTTCATCTCTTCCATTAAAAAATGCATTGAAGTAAATATCTCTGATCTTTAGAGAAGGTTGATAGATCTCTTTTGTTATTGAATCCCTTATTTTTATCTTGGTGGGGTCATCTTGACTCTATCAAAACAATGATTTCTCCTAACATTTTATATATCCTATCCATGATTCCGATTCCTTTGCCTTTGGAACAATAACAAATCTAGAATTTCTCTTAGTCACCTTCGCCATTCTAAACAGGAAGGGGGGCCAATGTTCTTGATTTCAGACTGTATCATAAATCCTTTTGTTTGCGTCAAGCTTCTAGATAGATCTCCTTGTCAAGCTCTGTGTTTACTCCCTTATGGTTGGATATTGAATGTTCTTTTCTTCTACCTTTTTCTCCTCGTGAAGTTGTATCCTTTTCTTATAATATTTTGCTTATCTTCTCCCCGCTTCTTAAACATACTTGTGCTCTTCTGCGTTCTCACGATTTACCTCCAGCCGTCACTTATTCTTCTTTTCTGAATTCCCCTCTTTGGCATAGTCGTCTCATCACTATCAATAAAAAAACTTTATTTTGGAAATCCTGGAGACAAAGAGGCATAGCGTGGGTCAAATATTTCTTTTCCAATTATACTTCACTTTCATTTTCACAATTCCAACTTCTATTTCATTGTTCTAATTCATTTATGCCTAAATATCTTCTTCTAATTCATATTATTCTTGGTGTACTGTTTTCATTGCCTTCCCTTCCTTCTTCTTCGGAATTACCCTTATCTTTGTCCTCCTTTCTTACCTCATCTCCTAAGGCATCAAATACTTATAACGTTTTTCAATCTCCTGTTTAGACACAGCCTAAATCTAAAATTGAATCTCAATGGGAATTGGATTTGGGATGTTCCTGGACTATTCCCTTCTGGAATAAGATATGGTATAGATCTTATACAATTTCTAGATCAGTTTCTATCACACAGTCACTTTTCTTTCTTTACCACAGATTTTATTTTACCCCCTCTACTATAGTTAAAGTTTCTATATCTTCAACTTCAAATTGTTGGTCTTGCGATAGCCCAAAGGGCGACCTTATGCATATCCTCTTTGAATGTCCTCCCACTGTCTCCATCTGGAGAAAAGTTTGGCGTCAGCTTACCTCCATTTTTAATTTACGATCCCAATTATCTCCCTCAGTGATTTTTCTAGGTAACCTCTCTGCTGAAATTGTTTCAGATGATGATATTATAAAGTTGTTGGCTCTCATGTTATCTTTAGCCTTTCAGCAAATTACTCTTAATTGGAAAATTCATCCAACATTTCCTGTAAGGCTTGGTGGTCTAATGTCTGCCACTACCATAGACTAGATATTGCTTTTACCTCTTTATGCTGCCCCTCCATAAATAGAGATCTGTATTGGTTACCTTTGACTGATTATCTGAATGCTGTTGCTTGCAATTGTACTAACTGTACATTATCTGAGAATTTTAAGCCACCATGAATTGTTTGTTTTCTCTATTCTTGATTTAATTAATTTTTAGCTCAATTTTATGCTTTACTGAATATCATTGTTTTTTAGCTTTTCAACACCCATTGCATCTTTCTTATTTATATTGGTCTTGTTCTGTTTTTTTTATTGTTTTCCCCCATTTTATACCTTAAAATATTAAACAGCTTTTACAATTCCTTTCAAGTTTGTAACATTATTGTTGTGACAGATATCTTGTAATGTTATTATGAGATCCATATGCATTTTGATTTTAATAAAGCTGATTTACCTTAGGAAAAAAAAAAATGTTGGTTGTTGTGAGATTCAGAAAATATGCCAACACTTTTTCATATGAGAGGCCTCATCAACACTGATATTTTTGAATTGCCTAATTTTAGAGGATAACATAATGTAGGGTCTACCTACAAGCAATTTCTTTTTCTGCTTGACTGATGAAAATGCACGGATCAATGAATTAACATTAGCAACCTTTTTCAGCTTGGGCAAAGAATGGAAAATGAGAGGCAAAATAAAATCAGCACTCACAGAACACTCACTCACGGACAGTTGCAATCACCTTCCCAGGAGTTACACAAAATACTAAAGTGTTAAGGTTTTGATAGAATTCTCACTATAATCCACGTGGCAACTTTGATCTGTTGGAACAGACATAGGCCCTCATTACAACCCTGGTGGTCGGTGATAAAGCGCCGGTGATACCGCCGTAAAAAAAATAGAATTATGACCACGGCGGAAACCACCAACCCAGATAGCCACTTTAACATACCGACTGCCACGGTGGTAGCAACAAGCACCACAGCTGTAACCGCCAACAGCCAGGTGGAAGACAATGTACCGCCCACCCTATTACAACAAGCCAATCCACCACCTATTCTGGGGCTGTACCAATGCCATCAAAAGCACGGCAAAAACAGTACACAGAAGGGAAATGACTCACCTCTGGACAATCAGGAAACAACCATGACGCCATGGAGCCCGAACTACAGGTGTTACCCATGCTAATCTACCTCCTCCTACACCAGGAATACCAACGCCGACGAAGACGACCACGGTGAGTACTGCACCTAGCACACAGTGGATGGGGGAGGAAAAAGAGAGTGACACACACATGCAACACGCAAAACACCCCCATTTCCCCAACACCATACACACAAACCGATGCAATAACATTACAAATCCACCCCGTACCCCACAAGACTAACACAAGGACAAAAAGAATTGATTAAAGTGAGTGTAATAAGATACAATAGTATACATTTGTGATTCAAAATCAAAACAGTATATACATATATACAAATGGAGGGACACTGCCAAGTCCCTAATGTCCGTGGGGCACAGGGCCATATCACATAGGCAAAGGCCCCACTTGACTCCTGCCTCAATACAAAGAGAACACTGCTGGGGCATCAGGTCAAAAATACACAGGCACCTCAGGGGGACAGGAAAGGGAGGGCACCTCAGCCGGAAGACGGTACAATGCCACTGGTCCTTAAGGGGGCAATATGCCCTCTGCTTGGTCCTGGGGAGTGCAAGGCCACAGTCTCTCTAGTGGGTGGTTTGCCCACTGCTTGGTCCTGGGGAGTGCAAGGCCACAGTCTCTCAAATGGGTGGTTTGCCCACTGCTGGGTCCTGGGGAGTGCAAGGCCACAATCTAGTCTCTCTAGTGGGTGGCTTCTGCACTGGTTCTGGAGGGTGATTAGTGCCCACTGTGCTTCATCCTGGCAAGGATGCGGTATGGGGATGCCTTCTTCCACTGGTTCTGGAGGGGGCCTTGTGCCCAGTGTGCTTCATCCTGGCAAGGAGGGGGTGAGTGGATGCCTTCTTCCACTGGGTCTGGAGAGGGCTTAGTGCCCAGTGTGCTTCATCCTGGCAAGGAGGGGGTGAGTGGATGCCTTCTTCCACTGGTTCTGGAGGCAGCCTTGTGCCCAATGTGCTTCATCCTGGCAAGGAGGGGGTGAGTGGATGCCTTCTTCCACTGATTCTGGAGGGGGCATTGTGCCCAGGGTGCTTCATCCTGGCAAGGATGCAGTGAGTGGATGCCTTCTTCCACTGGTTCTGGAGGGGGCTTAGTGCCCAGTGTGCTTCATCCTGGCAAGGAGGGGGTGAGTGGATGTCTTCTTCCACTGGTTCTTGAGGGGGCCTTGTGCCCAGTGTGCTTCATCCTGGCAAGGAGAGGGTGAGTGGATGCCTTCTTCCACTGGTTTTGGAGGGGGCCTTGTGCCCAGGGTACTTCATCCTGGCAAGGATGCAGTGAGTTGATGTCTTCTTCCACTGGTTCTGGAGTGGGCTTTGTGCCCAGTGATGCAGCACTTTGGGAGTGCCAGGTCACAGTCCCTCACCTGTGTGTTAGACCCACGAGATCTGCAAGGGGAATGATGTATGAGACTCTATGGAGGCAGGGCTACAGTCCACCCACTGGTGGCTACGGCTGCACAGTGGTGGTAGTGCCGGTGCTGGTGGAGGTGCTGGCAGTGGTGGGAGGAGGCTCCAGCCCTTCCCCTGCAGCCTCGGATGGCTGAAGTGCCATGGTTGGTGTTGTGTGCTCAGATCCAGCTCTAGCACCAGGCCCCCTATCCATCCTGCCTGCAGTGGCCGGCCCTTTGTCTTTGCCCTTGGCAGCTGGTGGTCCCTTCTTGCCCTTGCCGGCTGGTGGTGCCTCCTTGCCCTTGGTAGCTGGTGGTACCTCCTTGCCCTTGGTAGCTGGTGGTCCCTTCTTGCCTTTGCCAGCTGGTGGTGCCTTCTTGCCAGCTGGTGGTACCTTCTTGCCCTTGGTAGCTGGTGCAGGCACACTGCCAGTGCTGACGGGTGTCTCCTTGGAGCCTCTCACACCTGTAGTAGCTGCCAAAACTACAGTAACCGTGGACTCAGTGGCTGAGGTGCTGGCCTGGGTTCTGCCTACCCTGGCCCGAAGTGAAGGACGGGGGAGGGGCAGGGAAGATGTTAAAGGTGGAGAGGAAAAGCTTTTTAGGGACACTGGGGTGGGAAGAGGGTGAAGGTTTGGGAGTGGAGGAAGAGGGAGTGGTGGTTGGAGGTGTCTGTCTGCTGTGTTTGGGTACAGGTGCATGGGCTGGATACTGTTGTGAGGTGGATGGCTGTTGGGTGTCTGAGTGCTTGCGTTTGTGTACTTTGGGAGGAGGGGGCACAGACACAGTGGGAGAGGACACTGGGGATGTGTGCATGGATGTGGGAGTGGTGACTGCCAGTGAGTGGTGTGTAGTGATAGGCGTGATGGAGGTAGTGGATGAGGATGTTGTGCATGCAGGTGTGAGTGTAGACGCAACTGGGAGGGAAGTGGAGGATGAGGAGGAGGGGATCAAAGTGGAGGCAGAGGATGTTGGTATGTCTGCATCTGGATGGTGTTTGTGTGAGTGCCTGTGGGATGAAGTGTGGTGCCTGTGTTTGCCTGTGCCACTCTTGTGTGTTGTCCTGTGTGCATTATCATCTGCCTGTGAGCTTGGGATAAGTTGGGGTTGAGAGGAATGGTATTGGGTAGAGGAAGTTGGAGGGGGAGGGGGAAAACAGGGACAATTGCTGCCATCAGAGAGGAGGCCAGAGCCTGGATTGATCTCTGTTGGGCCACCAAGCCAGTGTGAATGCCCTCCAGAAATGCATTGATCTGTTGCATTTGGGCTGTCAGCCCCTGGATGGCATTCACAATGGTTGACTGCCCAACAGAGTTGGATCGCAGGAGGTCAATAGCCTCCTCATCCAGGGCAGCAGGGCTAACTGGGGCAGGGCCTGAGGTGCTTTGGGCGAAGGAGATGCCCACCCTCCTGGGTGAGCGGGCACGGGCAACTTGCTTAGGGGCTCCTCAGAGGGCAATGCTGGTATGGGGGTGGCGGCTGTACCTGTAGATGGGGTGGGCACAGAGGTGTCCACCACCACCAGGGAGCTTCCATCGGAGGAGGTATCCGTGTCCGAACTGTCCCCTCCAGTCTCCGCTGTGGTGCTTCCCTCACCCTCTGTCCCACTGGTGCCCTCAGCGTCGGTGGACTCTGCCTCCTGGGTCCTGTGGGATGCAGCTTCCTCCATCGCCAGTGGCTCTGCTCCTCTGCCAGATGATGCTAATGCACATAAGGACAGGGTGACAAAACAAAAATGGGGGGGAGGGACAAAGGATACACTTGGTAAGTGGCTGTACGAACACCACCGTTGGCGTACACAGCACGCTCAAATACAGGAAACAGCCCTACGCACTATGCAAAGCACTATCATTAAAAATACTAGTCACCAGGGCATGGGGATGGACACCTACAACCACATGCATCATACCTAGGATCCACACAGCCCTGCCCAGTAGTGTGTGCCTACTAGCTAGGTTGAAGGAATTTTACATCAGATCCCTGCCCAACATGTTTTCCCCCAGGTGGAGGATTTGCCCACGGTGAAGGCTGACTTCTATGGAATGGGACATATATGCAACATAATCGGGACGATTGATGGAACACATATAGCATTTGTCCCCTCACCGGCAAAATTAACAGGTTGTCAGAAATCAAAAAAGTTATCACTCGATGAATGTGCAGATGGTGTGTTTGGTGGACCAGTAAATCTCCCATGTCAATGCTAAGTGTCCTGGGTCGGTTCATGAAGCATTTATTCTGAGGAATAGCAGCATTCCAAATGTGATAACTCAACTACAGAGGCACAGGGTGTGGATAATAGGTGAGCCCGGGTTCCCACCCAGTGGATGCTGGTGTTTGGGTATGGTGTGGGCCATAAGGGAAAGTGTGTGGCTGACAGTTGTCCAACAATATTTGAAGGTGACTCAGGTTACCCCAACATATCATGGCTACTCACCCCTGTGAGGAATCCCAGGACAAGGGCTGAGGAATGTTATAATGAGGCACATCGGTGAGCAACAAGGATCATTGAACGTACATTTTGGCTCCTGAAGGCCAGGTTTTAGTGCCTCTATGTGACAGGTGGATCCCTGTGCTACTCACCCAAGAAGGTCTGTCAGATAATCATGGCATGCTGCATGTTGCATAACCTTGCCTTGAGACACCATGTGCCTTTTCTGAAAGAGGAGGAGGCTGGAGATGGCTGTGTGGCAGCAGTGGACCCTGTGGACAGTGAAGAAGAGGAGCCAGAGGATGAGAATGAGGACAACAGAACTGCAGTGATATGACAATACTTCCAATGACACACTGGTAAGACAGTGTAACTTCACATTTCATTGTCAGTTTTTTGTTTCACATTGTAACTGGCAGGCTGTGATTTCCCACTTCTATGCCCACTCACGGTAAACTTTGGCAACCCTTTTGCAGATGTTGGTGCCCCACCATCGCTCCTGGTGTGTTCACTGCAGCCAACTACAGGTCTTTCCTACATAAACATTACTGTACAGTTGAACTGCAATGTTTAAACCTTGTTAAACAAATGCATACTGAAATCATTTGACATACTCCATAAGTGTATTTTTTTCAAAGTGTGTTTATTGCTGTGATATGAAGAAAAGGGTGAAGTGCAATGGGCTGGGGTGATGGTGGAGGAAAGTCTAGGGTATAGTTCCAGTCTATTTGTGGCACAGGTGCATTGTCCATGGGGACATAGGAAGGGGAGCAATGGCAGTTCAAGGTGGACAGGGTGACGGAGTAGGACACAAGGGTGACAATCAGGCGAGTCTCATTTCCTGGCGGGGTCTTGGCAATACTCTCTGGCTTCTGCCTGGATCGAAGGGAATGTTTGCGGGTGGTTCTCCTTCTGTAGGGGGAGGGGTGCTTGTGGCCTGTTGGTCCTGTGGCGGGGTCTCCTCTCCACTAGGGGCAGCGGAAGTGGAGGGCTGGTTAGTAGTCTGGCTAGTGAGAGGGGCCCGCTGGTGTGACACTGCCTCCCTCATAATGTTGGCCATGTCTGCCAGCACCCCTGCAATGGAGACCAGGGTGGTGTTAATGGACTTCAAGTCCTCCCTGATCCCCTGGTACTCTCCCTCCTGAAGCCACCTGTTCTCCTGCACATTGTCCAGGATCTGACACAGTGTATCCTAGGAATGTTAGTATGCTCCCAGGATCTCAGTGAGTGCCTCCTGGAGAGTCAGTTCCCTGGGCCTGCCCTTCCCCTGGCACACAGCAGTCCTCCCAGCTTCCCTGTTGTCCTGTGCCTCTTTCCCCTGAACGGTGTGCCCACTTTCACTGACCCCAGGTTTCTGGTTGTCTTGTGTGCGAGGTGTGCCCTGAGTTCCCTGTAGTGGTGGACACACTGCTGATTGACCTTTCCTGGGGACAGAGGTATGGGCATGCTGGGTAGGTGCTGTGGTGGTGTTTCCTGAGGGGTGAGGCTCTGTGGTGGTGTGTGACTGTGCCTGGGTAACCGACTGTCCGGATGTCCCTGATGGGCCAGGTTGGACATCCAGATCTAGGGGAGCAGAGTTGCTGTGATCAATGTGGGCCTATTCTGTGGGGGGACTGGATGTTGCTGGTACCCCTTCTCCTGTGACATTGGCTGGGATACCTGTGGGGATGTAAATACAGTGTTATTGTTTCTGTGTGTGACATATTGTGCATGGGTGGGTTGGCCTCTATGGTTGGATTTGACCTGGCAGCTTTCACTTGTGTACGTTGGTGTATGGTGAGATGAATAGTTCTCTTTAGTGTGCATGCTTTAGTGATAGGTGTCCATGCATGTCTTTGAGGGGTGTCCATGCATTGGTGGTGCATGCAGGGGTTGGCATTGGGATGAGTGAGATGTGATGGTGGGGTGTGTGGGTAGTGGTGGAGTGATGGGAGTGAGGGTGGGGGTATGTGGTGGCATGCAGGTAGGGAGATGATAGTAGTAAAGAGTCCAGGCCCATAGGATGCATGATTTCCAAGACTTGCTCCTCCCATGTTGTTAGTTGTGGGGGAGGAAGTGGGGGTCCACCGCCAGTCCTCTATACTGCGAGCTGGTGTCTTGCTGCAATGGAACGCACCTTCCCCTTATGTCATTCCACCCCCTCCTGATGTCATCCCTTATTCTTAGGTGCTGTCCCACAGCGTTGACCCTGTCCACAATCCTCTGCCATAGCTCCATCTTCCTAACAATGGATATCTGCTGCACCTGTGCTCCAAATAGCTGTGGCTCTACCCAAATGATTTCCTCACCATGACCCATTGCTCCTCCTCAGAGAATCTGGGGTGTCGTTGTGGTGCCATGGGTGTTGTGTGAGTATTGTTGGTGAGGGTGTGTAGGGTGATGTGTTGGGGTGTGTGATGCATGGTGCATGGGTGGTGTATAGGTGTAGGTGGTGTGTGTCTCTGGTCTTGTCTGTGGTCGTGGTGTCTGTCTCGTGGCAATTGTTTGTATTCATAAAGGGTTCTGGGTAATGTATATGTGTGTCTTATAGTGGTGTGGGTGTGGTGTGTGTATGGGTGTCATGTGTATGTAGTTTGAATTAACCAATGTGGTGTTGTTTTGTATATGTGTGTGTGTATTTTGAGCGCAGCAGTATGTACCGCCAATGGTTTACTGCCACTGAATGTCTGCTGTGGTGATTCGTGGGTCATATATGGTGGGCGTAGTTCTGTTGGTGTAATGGTGTGGGTTTTGGTACCGCCAGTTTATCACTGACCTTTGGTGTGACGGAGTTGTGTCTGTGGCTGAATAGTGACAGATTGGTGTGTGTGTGTCATAATATGGTGAACGGATATCCGCGGTGGCAGCTGTATGTTGGCGGCAGTCAGCATGGCGGTAAGTGGGATTTAACGGCAATGTCATAATGAGGGCCTGAATGTTGCCAATTCTTAATTCCTGCATTTCTGCGATTTAGTGAATGGACTGGAAGATGATCCCACTCGCGAAACATGTTTCAGAAAAAAAAAGTTCTTTTTTAGGCATGTATTAATTTTGTGTTGAGTCTCCCCCCTCTCTCTGCCTGCCAAAGTGTATGTCTCAATGGTATGTTTTGTGGGGTGATTCTCATGAATCTGTGTAGTTTGAGCTTTTGGTCGATGCTCTGTTGGTGTTCCTAGCCCTCCAGTACTCTAGTGTGCCCAAGGGATTGCCATTGGTGTGTGGTGTTTCTGCCTTATAAGTGTGCAGGGTAAGTGAAAGAGGTGTGTCACACAGGGCATTGGTTGGTGATCACAACAAGCCCTGAGGTCACAAGTGTATCCCTGTAGTTGGCATGTAGTATGCAACGTGACCCTCCCAAGTGGTACCAGGTGTCTTGGCTAGCTTTGGGCTCCTTTGGTTTTTGGGTGTTTCCCTAGACTGCTGATATTTACTGTTGTGAACTTGGGACAGGGGGCACAGAGCTGTTTCATGCCCCCCATGTGCCTCTGATTTGTGAAGTTCAAAATGTATATTCTTGCCCCCCTCAAACAGTATATGAGGCCTTGTGTGTTGCCTGATTGCTAGGCCTGCTGCAGGATGAACACATATCTGTGTTCTACTCTGCTCGGATCTGTGATGGGTGTCTTTTGACCCTTTTTTTCTGGCTTCTCCTTATCCCTAGAAACGTATCTTTTTTGGCCTTTGGTTCTTGGCTGCTATTGGGAAGATCTGTGGGAAAGGACGAGGCAAGAAATATCGCAACATGGAGAGTCTGGAAAAAGAGGTCAAATGCTTATCAAAGTTTGCCCAGATTATAGTAATGGCCTGTATGCTTGAATGTTCTGGCAATCCCTCTTCTCTACCAACACGACACCATGTGGTGCTCTGAAATCGATGTAAATTATGTGTGTACTACCACTAGCACACAGGAAGCCTGGCTCCTGGCACTGAAGGACAGGTTAGTATTGGAACAAAAAGTGGGGAGGTGAGAAAATGTACATAAAGTTAATCGTACACCATAGCTGCTAGGCATCTGTTTATTTTTATTATGTTGCCATGTGCTCGACAAACCTCCTGAACTTTGATGATTGACCTTGTGCTCGCAGCCTTGGGCTGCAATCTGCTTATCGCTGCCATATTACTTTTTCCAATTACAGTTCCGAGAATTGTCGTGCTTAATCAGTAACTGCCAGAACAAGTTTGTACAGGTCATTGCCACCTCCTGCCAGATGCATCTGTACCTTCTCCCACCACACGTGTATCCCTGAAATATTCTGAAGACCGCAGAGGACCTTGAATACGATAGTGGTGGAGTTGTCCTCTGACTAAGCAGTTTTGTGTATATAAGGTTGGGTTCCCCAGAGTGAAGGGGCAGCCTCCGTAGGATAGTCACTTGACTGTCCTGGGAATCTGTATTAGCTCGAGCTATAATCCATGTAATAAACTTCTCTTTATTCCTCCAGTTGGTGACTCCGTCTGATTTGTGAACTCTCTACTAAATTGACCCTGAGTACATAAAGGGTTTCCTTCCACCGCTGGGAAGGAGACCCCGGTGGGGGTCTAATCTTTCCTGGTTCCTCAGAGGGGCTCCTTTTGGCTGGGTCCGTTAACTTTCTGTGAGTTCTACTGCTGCTGAGACTACACGCCAGAAGGAACTCTCTATCCCAGCTAGGTGCCCGAGAATGGGAACCATCTGACTTGGTGATTGGAACCCATGCCATTTCACTGGTGGTTGCAGGAACCTGGCTGCCTGCTTTTTAAGCACTGGTTGGGGAGCCCCCCTACCCCTTTGTCAGACTGCCCTCCCCCTTGAGTGTGGTCAGCTGAACCCACCCTGGAGGTTGAGCAGCAGGGCGGGGCCTCAGCTCCAGCCGGCACCCAAAATGGTGAACTCTAGTGAGGATACCCAATCAAGAGCAGCACTGCAACCCTAAATGGCAGACTCTAGTGAAGATACCTGGTTGACAGCCACACAGCAACCCTGAGGTTTTCCCCAATAAAAGTAAGGGGGTCATTCCAAACCTGGCGGTCGGTGTTAAAGCGGCGGCTAACCCGCCAACAGGCTGGCGGTTAAAAAAATTGAATTCTGACCCTGGCGGAAACCGCCAACAGAGACCGCCACTTTAACACTCCGACCGCCACGGCGGGACAAACAAACAGCGCGGCAGTCACCGCCAACAGACAGGCGGAAGACAATGTACCGCCCACCCTATCACAACCCACCAATCCGCCACCTTTTCCGGGGCGGTAGCCCCGCCGATAAAAACACAGCGGAAACAGACATTTCAAACCGAAAACGCTCACCTCCATACACCCCACGAGGAATCTGGACGCCGGCGCAGAAGACAACGGTGAGTACTGCACCTACGACACAGGGGAGGGGGGAGGAGAAAATATTACGGGGACACACATACGCGACACACCCACCCCCACCCACTACAACAAACACATCAATGCATAGCAATCCATCACTGTTACAACCCACAAACCCCCCCCGAAAGAATGCAAAGACAAAAGGAATAGATCATAAACAGTTGAATATATTGTATTTTTGCCTTATAAAAAATATCACACATTTAAAACTAATATATTAAAAGTCCGATAATTCTAGCTGTCATTGTCCGTGGACCACTGGGCCCAAATCACATGGGCAAGGCCCACACAAGATACCTGACACCAACGGAGAGAACACTGCAGGGGCATCAGATAGAAAAACTACAGGCACCTCAGGGGGAAGGGAAGGGGGGGCACCTCAGCCACATGAGTACACGACGCCAGATCCACGAGGGACCTCCATGGCCACTGTCTCTCAAGTCTCCCAAGTGGGTGAGTTGCCCACTGTCCCATCCTGGGGAGTGCAAAGCCACAGTCTCTCAAGTCTCCCAAGTGGGTGAGTTGCCCACTGTTACATCCTGGGGAGTGCAAAGCCACAGTCTCTCAAGTCACCCAAGTGGGTGAGTTGCCCACAGTTACACAGTTACATCCTGGGGAGTGCAAAGCCACAGTCTCTCAAGTGGATGACAGTGTCCACTGGTTCTGGAGGGGGACTGGTGCCCAGAGTGCTTCGTGCAGCCCTGCCCGACACAGATGCGGCACTGCCCCTTCCGCCAATGGGCCAGCGGTGCTTGAGACGGCGGTGCCCTGTTCAGCGGTGCTTGAGACGGTGGTGCCCAGTTCAGCGGTGCTTGATTGAAAGGGCCCTGTTCAGCAGTGCTTGAGACAGCGGTGCCCTGTTCAGCGGTGCTTGATTGAAAGGGCCCTGTTCAGCGGTGCTTGAAACGGCGGTGCCCTGTTCAGCGGTGCTTGAGACGGCGGTGCCCTGTTCAGCGGTGCTTGAGATGGCGGTGCCCAGTTCAGCGGTGCATGATTGAAAGGGCCCTGTTCAGCGGTGCTTGAGACGGCGGTGCCCAGTTCAGCGGTGCTTGATTGAAGGGGCCCTGTTCAGCGGTGCTTGAGACGGCGGTGCCCTGTTCAGCGGTGCTTGAGACGGCGGTGCCGTGTTCAGCGGTGCTTGATTGAAAGGGCCCTGTTCAGCGGTGCTTGAGACGGCGGTGCCCTGTTTAGCGGTGCTTGAGACGGCGGTGCCCAGTTCAGCGGTGCTTGATTGAAAGGGCCCTGTTCAGCGGTGCTTGAGACGGCGGTGCCCTGTTCAGCAGTGCTTGATTGAAAGGGCCCTGTTCAGCGGTGCTTGAGACGGCGGTGCCCTATTCAGCGATGCTTGATTGAAAGGGCCCTGTTCAGCTGTGCTTGAGACGGCGGTGCCCTGTTTAGCGGTGCTTGAGACGACGGTGCCCAGTTCAACGGTGCTTGTTTGAAAGGGCCCTGTTCAGCGGTGCTTGAGACGGCGTTGCTCTGTTCAGCGGTGCTTGAGACGGCGGTGCCCAGTTCAGCGGTGCTTGCTTGAAAGGGCCCTGTTCAGCGGTGCTTGAGACGGCGGTGCCCAGTTCAGCGGTGCTTGATTGAAAGGGCCCTGTTCAGCGGTGCCCTGTTCAGCGGTGCTTGAGACGGCGGTGCCCTGTTCAGCGGTGCTTGAGACGGCGGTGCCCAGTTCAGCGGTGCTTGAGACGGCGGTACCCAGCGGAGCAGTGCTTGATTGAAAGGGCCCAGTTCAGCGGTGCTTGTTTGAAAGGGCCCAGTTCAGCGGTTCCGGCCCAGGCATGGGTGTCACTCGCCACCTGACATGTGGCTGGCAGGGCCTTCCTGCCCATCTGTCCGTTGGCTTGCGGGGCCCTCCTGGGCTGCCGTACCGGGCCTCTGGGTGTCCTCCTGCACACCTGGGAGGGGGCTGGTGGGGTACTCCTGGGCAGCTGGCCTGCTGCCGGACTTGTTGGGCGTGCTGCCCTTCCCACCCTTCCCTGGTCGTCTGTGGCCCTTTGACACCTTTGGTGGTGTGCCAGGTGGCACCCCACTTCCAGACGGAGCCAGGGTAGGGATTTTGGTCCCTGGTGTCCGTGGCCTCTCGCGCCGGGCACTGCTAACTTTTGGGTGCTTCTCCGGGGGTGGGCTGGCCGTGCCTTGGCTCCTCGCCGGAGTTGTTGCCCTTGAGGGTGGGGGACTCCACAGTCCTTGGACAACAGTCCTGATAGGTCCTGGTTTGGTGGTGGCTGAGGTGCTGATTGCAGTCTTATGAGATGGATGGGGTGGGGGAGTTGTTGGAAAGAGGTTAAGGTTGGCAAGGAAAAGCAATTTGGAAAGAGAGTGACGGGTAGGTGTAGTGGGTATGGGAGTGGAGGAAGAGGATGTGGTTGTAGGAGTGTGAAGTCTGGTGTCTTTGGGTGCAGGTGCTTGGGCTGGAGGCTGTCGTGAGGTGGATGGCTGTTGGGTGGGTGGTTGCTTGCGTTTGTGTGGTTTGGAAGAGGGGGTGACAGACACACTGGGAGAGGACACAGGGGACGTGTAAATGGTAGTGGGGGTGGTGACTGCACGTGTGCGGAGTGTTCTGGTGGGTGTGCTGGTGATGGACGTAGTGGCTGAAGATGTTGTGCATGCAAGTGTGAGTGGAGACGTCACAGGGAGGGAGGAGGGAGACGAGGAGGAGGGGGACACAGTGGAGGCAGTGGGTGTTGGTATGTCTGCATGTGGATGTTGCTTGTGTGAATGCTTATCAAATCAAATCAAATCAAATCAAATCAAATCAAATCAAATCATTAACATTTATAAAGCGCGCTACTCACCCGTGCGGGTCTCAAGGCGCTAGGGGGGAAAGGGTGGGTTATCGCTGCTCGAACAGCCAAGTCTTTAGGAGTCTCCGGAAAGCGGAGTGGTCCTGGGTGGTCCTGAGGCTGGTGGGGAGGGAGTTCCAGGTCTTGGCCGCCAGGAAGGAGAAAGATCTCCCACCCGCCGTGGAGCGGCGGGTGCGAGGGACGGCAGCAAGTGCGAGGCCAGCGGAGCGGAGGGGGCGGGTGGGGACGTAGAAGCTGAGGCGTCTGTTGAGGTATTCCGGTCCCTTGTTGTGGAGGGCTTTGTGTGCGTGGGTGAGAAGACGGAAGGTGATCCTTTTGCTGACTGGGAGCCAATGCAGGTGTCTCAGGTGTGCGGAGATGTGGCTGTTGCGGGGTACGTCGAGGATGAGGCGGGCCGAGGCGTTTTGGATGCGTTGCAGGCGGTTTTGGAGTTTGGCGGTGGTCCCGGCGTAGAGGGTGTTGCCGTAGTCCAGGCGACTCGTGACAAGGGCGTGGGTCACGGTTTTTCTGGTGTCGGCGGGGATCCAGCGGAAGATCTTGCGGAGCATGCGGAGAGTGAGGAAGCAGGCGGAGGACACGGCGTTGACTTGCTTGGTCATGGTGAGAAGAGGGTCCAAGATGAAGCCGAGGTTGCGGGCGTGGTCTGCGGGGGTCGGTGCGGTGCCGAGGGCCGTGGGCCACCAGGAGTCGTCCCAGGCGGACGGGGTGTTGCCGAGGATGAGGACTTCCGTTTTTTCAGAGTTCAGCTTTAGGCGGCTGAGCCTCATCCAATCTGCGACGTCCTTCATACCCTCTTGTAGGTTGGTCTTGGCGCTGGCGGGGTCCTTGGTGAGGGAGAGTACAAGTTGGGTGTCGTCGGCGTAGGAGGTGATGATGATGTCGTGCTTGCGTACGATGTCGGCGAGGGGGCTCATGTAGACATTGAAGAGTGTCGGGCTGAGCGATGAGCCTTGAGGTACGCCGCAGATGATCTTGGTGGGTTCTGAGCGAAACGGAGGGAGGTAAACTCTTTGGGAGCGGTTAGCGAGGAAGGAGGCGATCCAGTCCAGGGCCTGGCCTTGGATCCCGGTGGAGCGTAGGCGGGTGATTAGGGTGCGGTGACAGACGGTGTCAAAGGCAGCCGAGAGGTCGAGGAGAATGAGGGCGACTGTTTCACCGTTGTCCATCAGGGTTCTGATGTCGTCTGTGACTGAGATGAGGGCGGTTTCCGTGCTGTGGTTGGTTCGGAATCCGGTTTGTGAAGGGTCGAGCAGGTTGTTGTCTTCCAGGAAGGTGGTCAGCTGTTTGTTGACGGTCTTTTCTATTACCTTGGCTGGGAAAGGTAGAAGAGAGATGGGGCGGAAGTTTTTCAGGTCGCTTGGGTCAGCCGTAGGTTTCTTTAGTAGGGCGTTGACTTCAGCGTGCTTCCAGCATTCGGGGAAGGTAGCAGAAGAAAAAGAAGAGTTGATGACGGTCTGGAGGTGCGGGGCGATGATGTCGTCGGCTTTGTTAAAGATGAAGTGCGGGCAGGGGTCCGAATGGGCGCCGGAGTGGATAGAGTTCATGATGGATTTGGTTTCTTCCGTGTTGATGTGGGTCCAGTTGTTGAGGGTGATGTCCGGGGAAGCGGGTTCAGTGGTGTATGGTTGGGTCTGGTGTCCGAAGCTGTCGTGGAGGTCGCTGATCTTGCGATGGAAGAAAGTGGCGAGGGATTCGCACAAATCCTGTGAGGGCGTGACGGCGTTGGTGCTGGCGCTGGGGTTGGAGAACTCTTTGACGATGCTGAAGAGTTCTCTGCTGTTGTGGCTGTTTTTGTCTAGTCTGTCGGTGAAAAAGTTCCTTTTGGCAGTGCGGATCAGGTGGTGGTGTTCGCGTGTAGCGTTCTTGAGGGCGGTCATGTTGTCAGCGGTGTGGTCCTTGCGCCAGGCCTTCTCAAGGGCACGACAAGTTTTCTTTGATTCTTTGAGGGTGTCAGAGAACCAGAGAGGTTTTTTGGTGTTGGTCTGTCGATGCGTGCGTTTGAGGGGAGCAAGGTTGTCAGCGCAGTTGGAGATCCAGTTTGTGAGGTTGAGAGCTGCGTCGTTGGGGTCGGTGGTGAGGGTGGGTTGGTTGGCGGCGAGAGCGGAGAAGAGTTGCTCTTCAGGGATCTTGTTCCACTGTCGACGAGGGATGGGTTGAGTGCGGAGGTGGGAGGTCTCGCGTCGGAATGTGAAGTGGACGCAGCTGTGGTCGGTCCAGTGTAGGGCAGAGGTGTGGCTGAAGAAGACGTGTTTGCTGGCGGAGAAGATAGGGTCGAGCGTGTGTCCGGCGATGTGGGTGGCGGTGTTCACCAGTTGTTTGAGGCCGAGGTTGGCGAGGTTGTCGAGCAGGGTGGTGGTGTTGGGGTCGTTGTTTTGTTCCAGATGGAAGTTGAGGTCGCCTAGGAGGATGTAGTCCGGTGAGGCGAGGGCGTGCGGGGAGATGAAGTCGGCGATGGCGTCGCTGAAAGAGGCGCGAGGTCCGGGAGGACGGTAGACGAGGGATCCTCTGAGGGTGGTCCTTGGGTCGGTGCGAATCTGAAAATGCAGGTGTTCAGCGGCGAGGGGGGGGTCTTCGGTGGAGGTGGTGACGCTGATGGAGTCTTTGAAGATGATGGCGACACCTCCTCCTACTTGGTTGGTGCGGTCTTTTCTGGAGATCTTGTAGCCTTCGGGGATGGCGGTAGCGATGTCTGGAGCAGAGGAGGCGTTCATCCATGTCTCCGTGATGAAGGCGACGTCCGGGGCTGTGGAGTCCAGGAGGTCCCAAAGTTCAACGGCGTGCTTGTGGACGGAACGAGCGTTGACCAGGATGCACTTGAGGTGGTTGATGGCGCGTGGGCTTGTGGTCGTGGTAGTTGCGTGGTGGAAGATGCGTTTGCAGGAGTTGCAGGCGAAGGGTCCATGGGTGCGTTTGGGGTGAGCTAGGAAGCAGGTTTTGGAGCGCCCTGGGTTGAGGGCGTGGAGGGTGGTGGGGTCGTAGCGGATCAGCGGGGCTTGGGGGAGCTGGGGACCAGGGGTCGTGGCGCTGGGCGCGGGCCAGGCGCGGACGGGCGCAGACGGGCTTGCCTCTGGTGCGCCTCCGGCGCGCCAGCGGCGTGCCCGCTGCGCGCGCCCGCTGCGCAGTCGCGCAGCGGCCGCCATAAGAGGTAGGAGGGGGGGGAGGGGTCAGCTGGGGGCGAATGGGAGCTGGGGGGCGGGGGCGTGCAGGAGGTCGCGGCGGGAAAGCGCGAGGGAGGGGGGGGACAGGTAGAGTGAGAGGAGCTGGGGGAGGGGGTTTAGGGTGGAGGAGGGTGAGTGTTAGGAGGTTTGGAGATTAGGGAGAGAGATAGGAGTAGGGTTGTGAAGATAGGGGAGGGGGGGTTGTAGAGGTGGGTGAGGGAGAGAGGTAGAGTGAGAGGATAGGGAGATAGGTAGTAGAGGGGGTGGCGGGAGGGGGGGAGAGATAGAGAAATAGATAGAGAAAATAGATAGAGAAGTCGATAGATAGGGAAATAGATAGATAGACAGATAGGTAGGTAGGAGGAGGTGGAGAGTGGGGGAGTTAGATAGTGAGATAGGGAGCTAGAGAGATAGGAAGATAGGAGGAGTGAGGGAGGTAGATAGCGAACGGGTTAGCTAGGGGTGAGAGAGGGGGAGGCGAGTGAGGGAGGGGGATCAGGAAGGAGCAGGAGGGCAGGCTCGGGGGAAGAAGACGGAGGAGGTAGAAGAGCCGAAGACAGGAGAACAGAAGACAGAAGAACAGAAGACAGAAGAACAGAAGACCGGAAGAGCAGAAGACAGAAGAACAGAAGAACAGAAGACAGAAGCACAGAAGATCGGAAGAGCAGAAGAACAGAGAAGAACAGAGAAGAACACAGAAGAACACAGAAGAACACAGAAGAACCGAGAAGAAGAACACAGAAGCACAGAGAAGAACAGAGAAGAAGAACACAGAAGACCGGAAGAACACAGAAGAACAGAAGGGAAGAACAGAAGAACAGAAGGGAAGAACAGAAGAACACAGAAGAAGATTGCAGAGGGGGAGCGAGGAGGAAGAGACAGAGAGGAGGAAAAGAAGCAGGAGCAGGAGAGAAGGTGAGTGGCGCGGGGCAGGGCGAGGGGCTGGGAGGAGGGGGGGTACTTACAGTTAGGTGGGTCTCAGGAACACAGGAACTCGGGAACTTGGAGGAGCTGCAGCGGCAGGGGGAGCGACCTACCCTTGGGTCAAGGGTCGCTACCACTGTCGCGCAGCGGCCGCCATAAGAGGTAGGAGGGGGGGGGGGAGGGGTCAGCTGGGGGCGAATGGGAGCTGGGGGGCGGAGGCGTGCAGGAGGTCGCGGCGGGAAAGCGCGAGGGAGGGGGGGGGACAGGTAGAGTGAGAGGAGCTGGGGGAGGGGGTTTAGGGTGGAGGAGGGTGAGTGTTAGGAGGTTTGGAGATTAGGGAGAGAGATAGGAGTAGGGTTGTGAAGATAGGGGAGGGGGGGTTGTAGAGGTGGGTGAGGGAGAGAGGTAGAGTGAGAGGATAGGGAGATAGGTAGTAGAGGGGGTGGCGGGAGGGGGGAGAGATAGAGAAATAGATAGAGAAAATAGATAGAGAAGTCGATAGATAGGGAAATAGATAGATAGACAGATAGGTAGGTAGGAGGAGGTGGAGAGTGGGGGAGTTAGATAGTGAGATAGGGAGCTAGAGAGATAGGAAGATAGGAGGAGTGAGGGAGGTAGATAGCGAACGGGTTAGCTAGGGGTGAGAGAGGGGGAGGCGAGTGAGGGAGGGGGATGAGGAAGGAGCAGGAGGGCAGGCTCGGGGGAAGAAGACGGAGGAGGTAGAAGAGCCGAAGACAGGAGAACAGAAGACAGAAGAACAGAAGACAGAAGAACAGAAGACAGAAGAACAGAAGACCGGAAGACCGGAAGAGCAGAAGAACAGAAGAACAGAAGCACAGAAGCACAGAAGATCGGAAGAGCAGAAGAACAGAGAAGAACAGAGAAGAACAGAGAAGAACAGAGAAGAACACAGAAGAACCGAGAAGAAGAACACAGAAGCACAGAGAAGAACAGAGAAGAAGAACACAGAAGACCGGAAGAACACAGAAGAACAGAAGGGAAGAACAGAAGAACAGAAGGGAAGAACAGAAGAACACAGAAGAAGATTGCAGAGGGGGAGCGAGGAGGAAGAGACAGAGAGGAGGAAAAGAAGCAGGAGCAGGAGAGAAGGTGAGTGGCGCGGGGCAGGGCGAGGGGCTGGGAGGAGGGGGGTACTTACAGTTAGGTGGGTCTCAGGAACACAGGAACTCGGGAACTTGGAGGAGCGGCAGGGGGAGCGACCTACCCTTGGGTCAAGGGTCGCTACCACTGTCAAGCAGCGGCCGCCATAAGAGGTAGGAGGGGGGGGGAGGGGTCAGCTGGGGGCGAATGGGAGCTGGGGGGCGGGGGCGTGCAGGAGGTCGCGGCGGGAAAGCGCGAGGGAGGGGGGGGGACAGGTAGAGTGAGAGGAGCTGGGGGAGGGGGTTTAGGGTGGAGGAGGGTGAGTGTTAGGAAGTTTGGAGATTAGGGAGAGAGATAGGAGTAGGGTTGTGAAGATAGGGGAGGGGGGGTTGTAGAGGTGGGTGAGGGAGAGAGGTAGAGTGAGAGGATAGGGAGATAGGTAGTAGAGGGGGTGGCGGGAGGGGGGGAGAGATAGAGAAATAGACAGAGAAAATAGATAGAGAAGTCGATAGATAGGGAAATAGATAGATAGACAGATAGGTAGGTAGGAGGAGGTGGAGAGTGGGGGAGTTAGATAGTGAGATAGGGAGCTAGAGAGATAGGAAGATAGGAGGAGTGAGGGAGGTAGATAGCGAACGGGTTAGCTAGGGGTGAGAGAGGGGGAGGCGAGTGAGGGAGGGGGATGAGGAAGGAGCAGGAGGGCAGGCTCGGGGGAAGAAGACGGAGGAGGTAGAAGAGCCGAAGACAGGAGAACAGAAGACAGAAGAACAGAAGACAGAAGAACAGAAGACAGAAGAGCAGAAGACCGGAAGAGCAGAAGACCGGAAGAGCAGAAGCACAGAAGATCGGAAGAGCAGAAGAACAGAGAAGAACAGAGAAGAACACAGAAGAACACAGAAGCACAGAGAAGAACAGAGAAGAAGAACACAGAAGACCGGAAGAACACAGAAGAACAGAAGGGAAGAACAGAAGAACAGAAGGGAAGAACAGAAGAACACAGAAGAAGATTGCAGAGGGGGAGCGAGGAGGAAGAGACAGAGAGGAGGAAAAGAAGCAGGAGCAGGAGAGAAGGTGAGTGGCGCGGGGCAGGGCGAGGGGCTGGGAGGAGGGGGGTACTTACAGTTAGGTGGGTCTCAGGAACACAGGAACTCGGGAACTTGGAGGAGCTGCAGCGGCAGGGGGAGCGACCTACCCTTGGATCAATGCTTGTGTGATGTGTGGTGCTTATGTCTGGATGAGCTTCCCTTGGGTGTTGAGGTGTGTGCAGGCTGGTCTGATGGTATGTCTGGGATAGGCAGAGGTACTGGGGATTGGGTCTGGGTGGAGGAAGTTGGAGGGGGGAGGCTAGAGACAGGGACAATTGCTGCTGTCAGTGCTGAGGCCAGAGCGTTCAACAATCGCTAATGGGCAGCCTGACCCGAATGAATGCCCTCCAGGTATGCATTACTCCGGTGCACCTCCCTTTCTACACCCTGGATGTCATTCAAAAGGGTAGACTGCCCAACAATGATGGTCCTCAGGAGGTCAATGACCTCCTCACTGAGGTCAGCAGGGGTGACTGGGGCAGGGCCTGAGGTGCCTGGGGCGAAGGAGATGCCCACCTTCCTGGGTGTGCGGGTACGGGGCGAAGGCTGAGGGGCTGCTGGGAGGGCGGTGCTGGTGTGCTGGGTGGCGGCTGTACCTGTTGTTGCAGGGGGCACGGATGTTGCCGCCACCACAAGGGAGCTCCCTTCAGAGGAGGAGTCGCTGTCACTGACATCAGCACGAGTCCCCGCTGTGGAGCTCCCCTCGCCCTCCGTCTCACTGGTGAAATCCGAGTCAGTTGCCTGGCCCGCCATGGCCATGTGAGATGCAGCTCCCTCGTGCTCCTATGCCACTTCTCCTCCGCCTGATGATGCTGATGCACACATGAACAGGAAGACCACAAAAAAGGGCGGGGGGGAAATAAAGATATGTTGAGTGCATGGATTACCGCTACCGTTGGCGGACAAGACAGACACAGAAGCCCCCTGCACTACGCCGTGCACTTGGGGTCCACTACGCAATCCGTGGGACATGGCCTACAAGCCTATCGAGGACAACTGCACACATAGATGACAGAGGGCCATGGATACCTGAACTTGGCACCCTACAGAGGTGGGGGGCGGGGGCACAGGGCCATGCCTTACGGAGGGGCCTAGCCTACAGAATTCTCCCTGGCCTAGGGAGACCCACAGCCCTCCTCCCCCACCCAGACACCTCCACTGCGCGCAAAGTCACCAGAATGAGACTGTACTCACCCCCTTGTGTCTGCTGTGATGTCCTCACGCGCCCATCCAAATCGGGGTAGGCCACCACCAGGATCCGGGACATCAGGGGGGTCAATTGACGACTGGCATCCCTCCTACGTTGGGAGGCCATCCCCAGCAGAGCCTCCGCCATCTTCCTGCTCCCGCGGCGGATGTCCTCCCACCTCTTCCGGCAGTGGGTGCCCCGTCTGTTGTGGACCCCCAGGGTCCGGACGTCCTTGGTGATGGCACGCCAAATCGCGATTTTCTGGTGGGCGCTGACCTATGTGACATGTACAGGGAGAGAAAAATTTTCATCACCTTCTGCATGCTCGATGTGAGTGGCCCCCCATCCCCACCCTTGCCATGTGGCACATGCTCTCATCTGTCGTCTGATGCATGACTCAATTGCTCCCCTCCCCACCATCTTTCATCCACCCGACTCAACCCAGGCATTGCCCACAAAGCATGGTCCCAGTGTACTTACCTGTTGGTCTGGAGGACCGTAAAGTAGCGCATACTGGGGGAGGACCCCATCCACGAGTTTCTCCAATTCTTCAGAAGTGAAGGCAGGGGCCCTTTCCCCAGTCGCAGCAGCCATTGTCTCTTCCAGACCGAGGTCACAGCAGCACTTGCAGTGTAGGTCCTCTCCTGTGGAAGATCAGGTATCGAGTGATTAAGCTTATAGAAAATGGCGGTTACGCCCGCGGCGGTGCGTACCGAGACCACCGGCGCACATCGTCATTGGCTCCTGAAACCCATAGGTTTCAATGTAAACCAATGCGGCTTTGCGCCGCGGTCTTCGACCGCCTACCGCCACGGTGTGCCACGCCAGCGCATTGACCTCACATCCCATTGTCACACTTCACAGGTCAGGCAGCCGCCATTTCAAGGGCCCACATGGCTTAATTTCTACTGCGTCACACATACCTAGGCCTTTCCTCAACACTCATACACACCATTCAATGCATAGTGAATCGTGTTGTGTGCAAGCTGTGGGAACGTACCTGTGGGTTGATTGACTCTGTGCTCGCTGTTGTCCTTCCTAGGCACCGTCCGCTTGGCAATGCGAGGAGATGGAGGAATCTTCCCGTGTACAGACCGCTGGTGGACCTGTCGACAATGGAGGAACGACATGTCATTCTGACATACAGGCTTGACCGAGCCACTATACATGAACTGTGTGCCCAGCTGGAGGCAGACCTGATGTCACCCATCCGCCAACCCACAGGGATCCCCCCTCTAGTGCAGGTGCTGTCAGTACTCCATTTCTTAGCAAATGGGTAATTTCAAACAACAGTGGCAATATCATCAGGGATGTCTCAACCTATGTTTTCCAAGGTGTTGTCCCGAGTGTTGTCTGCCCTGCTCAAACACATGCGGAGCTACATCGTTTTCCCTGAGGTGGGGGATTTGCCTACAGTGAAGGGTGACTTCTATGCCCTTGGACATATCCCCAACATCATAGGTGCCATTGATGGGACCCATGTGGCTTTGGTACCCCCCAGAGAAAGTGAACAGGTGTACAGGAACAGGAAAAGTTATCATTCGATGAATGTACAGATGGTCTGTTTGACAGACCAGTACATCTCACATGTTAATGCCAAGTTCCCTGGCTCTGTGCATGATGCCTACATCCTGCGCAATAGCAGCATCCCGTATGTGATGGGTCAACTCCAGAGGCACCGTGTGTGGCTATTAGGGTACTCTGGTTACCCCAACCTTTCCTGGCTATTGACCCCAGTGAGGAATCCCAGGACCAGGGCAGAGGAACGCTACAATGAGGCCCATGGGCGGACTAGGAGGGTGATCGAACGCACCTTTGGCCTCCTGTAGGCCAGGTTCAGGTGCCTCCATATGACAGGTGGATCCCTAATGTACTCACCAAAGAAGGTGTGCCAGATCATCGTGGCCTGCTGTATGCTTCACAACCTGGCTTTGCGCCGCCAGGTGCCTTTTCTGCAGGAGGATGGTCCAGATGGTGGTGTTGAAGCAGCTGTGGAGCCTGTGGAGAGTGAAGAAGAGGAAGCCGAAGAGGACGACATAGACAACAGGAACACAGTAATAGAGCAATACTTTCAGTGACACACAGGTAAGAGTAGACACCGGCATATTACATTTACTTAAAGACTCCTACCTCTCTACTGTCTGACTTTTTCCCCCAGTGTATGGTAACTGTGTTGTGACTTTCCCTTCCGTTTTCAGAGCTGTGGGCCCCACTGCGTGACATCTGCTTAGTTTCCCCATGGACTACAGCTGTGTGACAGTGGTTTTTTGGCATCACAATGTGAATAACAATTTTGGCACTGTCATGTCTAATACATTTGTTAAAATCACAGACAGACTCCAGATTGTTTATGTGCAATAAGTGTGTCTATTCAAGCGCTCTAATTTGGATGGGTGGTTGCAAATCGGTGAGGGGTGATGGTGGAGGATTGTCCATGGCAGAGTCCAGACTATCAGGTTCACAGGTGCATTGTCCAAATGCCTGTGGGAAGTGGAGCAGGGGCAGTTTAAGGTTGTACAGGGTGACAATGTGGGACAGTGGGATGACAATCAGGGCGGTATCCTTTGCTGGCGGGGGTCTTGACATGTTACTCTGTCTTCTTCCTGGATCTCAGTGCCCGCTTGCGGGGTGGTTCTCCTTCTGCAGGGGGTGGGGTTCTGTGGCCAGTTCTTGGTCCATGCTAGTGTCAGGGGCCCTTTGAGGTGCCACAATGGTCCGCAATGTGGAGATTAACTCATTCAGGGCCACTACGATGGTACCCATGGCGGTACTGATGTTTCTCAGTTCCTCCCTGAACCCCATATACTGTTGTTCCTGCAGAAGCTGGATTTCCTGAAACCTGGCCAGGACCGTCGCCATCGTCTCCTGGGAGTGGTGGTATGCTCCCATGATGGAGGAGAGGGCCTCGTGGAGAGTGGGTTCCCTTGGCCTGTCCCCCCCCTGTCGCACAGCTGCCCTCCCAGTTCCCCTGTTTCCTTGGGCCTCCGTCCCCTGGACCGTGTGCCCACTACCACTGCCCCCAGGTCCCTGTTGTTGTTGGGGTGGTGGGTTAGCCTGGGTTCCCTGTAGTGGTGGACACACCGCTGATTGACGTGTCCTGGGGACAGAGGTATGGGCCCGCTGGGTGGGTGCTGTGCTGGTGTTCCCAGAGGGGGGAAGGTCTGCTGTGGCCTGTCTGAGGGGAACCGACTGTCCCGAGGTCCCTGATGGACCGGGCTGGTCATCTAGATCCAGGGAGACAGAGCTGCTGTCATCACTGTGGGCCTCTTCTGGGGGTGGGGGGGACATTTGTGGACCCTCCTGGTCGGTGACCTGGCGTTCTGGTCCTGCAGGGGTATAAAAGTATGGTTATTGCTTCTGTGTGTTCCAATGGCGTGCAATGGGTGGGTGCCCGTGTACCCCAGTGCTGGCATTCCTTTGTGGGGGCTGTTGTGACGGTGTTTTGGGGGGGGGGGGGTGATGGGTATGTGCATTGGGCATGCTTTGGTGATGGGTGTCCATGCTTTGGGGCCGCATGCAGGGCTAAGTTTTGGGATGGGTGGGTTGTGATGGTGAGACATTTGCAAGGGGTAGTTGTGAAGGGGGTGAGGGTGGGGGTATGAGTTGGCATGCAGGTGGGGTGGGGGGGATGAAGTAGTGAAGATGAGACTTACCAGAGTCCATACCTCCAGATACTCCAGCGAGGCCCTCAGGATGCAGGATGTTCAAGACTTGCTCCTCCCATGTTGTAAATTCGGGGGGAGGAGGTGGGGGTCCGCCGCCAGTCCGCTGTACCGCGATGTTGTGCCTTGATACCATGGACCGCACCTTCCCCCGTAGGTCGTTCCACCTCTTCCTGATGTCATCCCGATTTCTTGGGTGCTGTCCCACAACGTTGACGCTGTCCACTATTCTGCTCCATAGCTCCATCTTCCTGGCAATGGTGGTGTGCTGCACCTGTGTCCCGAACAGCTGGGGCTCTACTCGTAGGATTTCCTCCACCATGACCCTGAGTTCATCATCTAAGAACCTGGGGTGTCTTTGAGGTGCCATGGGGTGGTGTGGATGATGTGTGGGGTGGAGTGTGTAGTGATAGGTGGGGTGCTATTTAGTGGTGTGTTGTGTGAGGTGCGTGGAAGTTCTGTGGGTATAGGTATTGTGTGCCTGTGGATGCTTGGTAGTTGACTGTGGTGTCTCTCTCTGGTCTTCGTTCGAAATTTTTGGGCGTAGGGGTTTGTGGGTGATGTGGGTGTGTGTTTTATATTGTATTGGGTGTGTGAGAGTGGTGTGTGTATGTGTATCAGGTGTGTGTATTTCGAATTGTCCAATGTGGTAGTGTTTTGTAGGTGTATGTGTATTTCGACCGCGGTGGTGTGTACCGCCAATAGAATACCGCGGTTGAAAGACCGCCGCGTGGATTCGTGGGTCGTAATGGCATGGGCGTATTTCTGTTGGCGTGACGTTGGAGGTTTGGTCATCGCCAGTTTATCGCTGGCCTTTGGTGTGGTGGACTTTTGTGGATGGCGGTATTTTGCCTAGTGTGGGTCAGAATGACCGTGGCGGTTTACCGCGGCGGTGTTATGGCGGTCTTCTGTCTGGCGGTAAGCGCCTTTTACCGCCGAGGTTGGAATGACCCCCTAAATGTTTAATTCCTGACATTTTCTTGTTTGCCTCTCTTTTGAGTCCAACTGCAGTGAATTTTAAGATGTAAGCAAACTGTGTTTTTTTGCTTTGGGGATACTAAAGTTTATTGTGCATTTGGGTTTTGCACCTACATGAAGGCACTGCTTCGCCAAACAGCTACCCCTCCTTGTCATGTCTGTGGCCCCGCTTCTTGGTGGGCTGGGTTCCCTGTTTGTAGCTGCTGATGCCATGCCTTGGTCCAGCTACTTGACCCCTGTTCTGGTGGTGTGGCAGTGGACTGACTTCCCTGCTACTGAATGTATGCTGTAGTCAGGTTTCCCTGGGCTTCATTCTGTGATGGGAATTTTGCGGGGCTTGGCCATGACTCAGTAACCTCTGCTCGTGGTGTGCCTTTAGTTGGCATCTGTCGGCCGTGTGGCCCATTCTGTGGCAACAGTAGCATTGTATGGGGTTTGGCTGCTGCCAACCTTCCTGGTTTCTATCATTTTAGCTATGTTGGACGCCTCTGTGGTCCTACGGTGGATCTCCCTTCAGGACTGGTACCATTTGCATGCTAGCTGCAAATGTGGCCCCCTCGAGGTTGGTCTTCCTCAGCTTTTGTTGGACCAGTTTAGCGGTGTCCCTCTGGGCCTGCTACTGTTTTTCCTTGTCTTTTTCCTGTTTCCTTTTGTGAAAATGCAATATGTGCACTTGAATCTCCTGCCATGGCTTGGTGTCTAGCTCTACTATGCTGGTCAAACAGCTTTGTATTTCAGTTGGCAGCCCCTTCTTGAGGATATTGTAAAAGTAGATGACCTGAGGGCCTATACTGATCCATGGCTGTCCTGTCTCCTGTCCCCACCATTCTCTCATCCCGTCTAGAAACTCCATTATAGTCTCACAGGCTTCATGGTTTCTGACATCCACCCTCCTACATCTGGGCAGCCAGAAAACATCTCTCTCAGGGCCGCCCGTACTTGGAGCCTGTATGAATTGAATGCGGCCTGGTCGTGCTCCGTGTTGGCCAGCGTAATCACTAGGATGCAAGCACAGGCAAACACTGTGTCAGTGTGCCCCATCCAACAACGGCAGTAGTTTGGCTCTTAGCCCTTCCTTGTCCATCTGAGCCCATGGCACATAGATGGTCCCTGACGTGCCCTTCTATGGTGGCAGACATATTCTCATTTTGGGCAGCTCCACTGGTTTCCACTTGACATAGCTTTCCAATATCCTCAGACACTCCTGCGTGTAGGGGACGTTCCACTTGGGATATCCCCCTCCATGCCAGATGCAGTCTTCCACAATCGCTTTGTACTCTTCTTCGAAGGATCCCTCCTCCAGCCAGGGTCTATCATATTGATCACTACTCTCAGTTCAGGGGGATAACAGGGTGCAAAAAGGTTGTGTGAAGTTTTCATCTTTCTCCTGAGCTACTATATACCTTGGGGTTAATTTACCTGTCTTGCATGCTCTGAAGGAGCAGCGGACGTTGTTGTCGCTGCTCTCCCGTGCATAGGTAAAGGTGCCATTTTGTTTCCCCTGCGTCTAATATGGGTTTGTACCAGACTGCCTTGGTCCCTAATTTCTGTGTCAGCCCCTCTCCTTTGCTAGTGCTCTGGTGAGACAGGGACCCCAATTGAAAGCTTCCCATCTGTTTTTACCTCGGATTCTTCCATGACTGGAGCTCTGTACCTAGGCCTGTTCTCCTCAGGTTGAGTGTGCACTGCTCTACTCTCTCATTGGGCTTCCAAGATGTGAGCTCTCACTCTCTCTCCCTCTCCCTCTCCCTCTCTCCTTAGTTTGCACCTTTCCTCTGACTCCCATATAGATTGCCTTGTGTGCTCAGAGTAATGTGCTGTTCTTTTAAGTTGGAATATATCCTCTAGCTCACTTTCCTTGGTTTCCTCAGTTACTTGAGCATATCATGTGGCTCCCTCCTCCCCACCAGACGGGGAGTGCTGGGACCCCTTTCTTCACCACGCTAGTCATCTCATTGTCCAGAGCCACTATGAATTTCCCTGTTACTCAGGTGTACTCCCCAGAACCAGGAGTGAGTGGTCTCCATGCTGCTGAGATATGGTGGCCTGAACGCGACAGACGGGGGCAAGCTTTGGAGAGCTCTAGTGCTGGAGAGCTGTGGTGGGGAGCTCTAGTGCTGGAGAGCTGTGGTGGTGCAGGGAGTGTCTGGGCCTGCTGGCCTGTTGATCTGCAATGCCTAGGTCTAACAGCTGGTTGTTCGGTAGGGGCCCTGTGGGCTCCCTTGACTAGTGAATTGGTGTGCCGATTGCAGGTATAGCAGGCATTAGGGAGAGCACCTTCAAGCCTGCATATGGTAGGGGATGTGCAAGTGCTTTACTTGCTGATTGTGGGTCAAAGTTATCAGCCTGGGCCTCATCTAAGGTGGCTTAATATTCCAGTAATGCTTCCCTTTTGTACTTCTTTTACCCTGTGTATTTTGTTTGTATGTGTGTTCTTTTGTGTTCAATTATGTTGGGATCAAAGGTTCCCTCTTTTTGCCAGGGAAACGTGTGTGCCTTGGTGAGTGAGTGCCATTCATGGCAGAATTTGTCAAGCTTTTTAGCTTTTGTGGAGACTTTATTCTGCATATGCTTTAGCAGTGAGTCCATGATAAATCTGCATAGGTTTCAGGGGATCATTACCTCTAGCTGTTACATTTTTATGGGATTTTAAGTTATACACATTTAATATTTCTTTTTTGTTTTTAGAGAGAATTCAAAGTCTTTACTCTGGTGGCGGGGACATATGTACACATGTACACAGGAGTACTAGATCTAATCTGCCAGTGGGAAATATATAAATGGGGTTACTAGATCTAATGAGCTCAACGTTATTCACAGATGCAACAAAAAAAAATATTTAACAAACACAAACATCAGTGCATATGTAGAACCACAGCCTAAGAAAAAGTGCAATTGTTAACTCAAAACAGGTTTAAATTTGGCATCAAAATAGAGTGCTTTACTTTGGGATCAAATAGCAATCAATAGTATCTTCACAGCACATTCATCAGCAAAACAAACCACTAAACACTTAAGGCAAAAAACAATTACATAAACTTACTGGTACAGCACATTGGGTCACCAACAAACACAGCACTCAGACAAACCACAGTCATAATTATTTACCGGTGTTACAATATTAACACAACACGCTTCAACTGGAATGAAGAAAAGCTGACAAGGCACAAAAAATAAGGGGAATGGCCTGTCAGAAATACTTAGCCCACTCCTAACTCATCCTATTCTGTGACCAGGGGAAGCACTGCATAGTGCTTGGGACTAAGTTAGTCTGATGATCTTGTCGATATCAGCGCTGGCGGGTAACTATAACAATCTCTACGAAGAAAGAAAGGAATAACTTCAATACCCATAGGCCCTTCTTGGCCAAATACAAGCTATGCCTAATCTCCAGGATCCCATTACTATAGTTCCCTAATGTCTGAATTACACCCTATGTCACACCCAGGGATCCTGCATCCCATCTGTGTCACAGTCAGTGGTCCAAGCAAACACACCACTCACTTCTTTCAGATACTGGCAGTGTTAAGAAACAGGTGGCAATGAGAACACCTCTTTAGCTTTGAAAGAGCGAAGTGTGGGCCCTATATGATACCCATAGCCTATGCATACCATTTGTGTCATGGCCAACAGTCCAAGTGAAAAGACACCTCTTACAACAGAGGTGTTGACACTATATCACATGTGTTAGAAATGGGGATTTTGGTTGGCAGTCAGGTTACCCCCTGTCCAAGCAAGAACCCTCACTCTAGTCAGGGTAAGTCACACACAATCCAAATTATCCTGTGCCCACCCTCTGGTAGCTTGGCACTGAGCAGTCAGGCTAAACTTTGAAGGCAATGTGTAAAGCGTTTGTGCAATAAATCATACAATAACACAATAAAGCACCACACAAATACACCACACAGTGTTTAGAAAAATATATAATATTTATCTGGGTATTTGCAGGTCAAAACGATCAAAGATGCAATATGAATTAGTAAAGATATCACTAAAAAGTGATATAAAGTGTCTTAAGTCTTTAAAAAGCAAACAAAGTCTCTTTCATGCACAAAGTACCTGGTTTGGAGTGGAAAATCTCCGCAGAGGGCCACAGAAGAGGAGATGCGTGGAAAAATGGAGTGTGCGTCGGTTATGCCCCTTCACACACGGACTTGCGTCGTTATTTTTCACGCAGGGAGACGTGCGTCGTTCTACGGGAAGAAAAATGGTGTGTGCGTCGGTTTCTCCCCTTCACACACGGACTTGCGTCATTATTTTTCACTCGAGGAAGACGTGCGTCGTTTTCCGGCACGCGGACCGTCTCCTTCTGTGGGTCCCGGGATTACCAGATGTCCCAGGGTCTGTGCGTGGATTCCTCTGCTTGTTATCCAGTTGCACGTCGTTCCGGGGGGCTGTGCTTGGAATTTTCTTTTTAACGGCAGGCGTCTCGTCGATTTCCTCTCTGGAAGTCGGGTGCCGTTGTCCATGCGAGGCCGTGCGTCGAAGTTCCGGTCGCACCGCAGGCGTCGCGTCGAGCGGCGTCTTTCCGGATCGGCGTGCGGTGAATTTTTCACCGCAGAGCAAGCTGTGTGTTGAAATTTTCGGCGCACAAGGAGTCCAGTTGAAAAAGAGAAGTCTTTTTGGTCCTGAGACTTCAGGGAACAGGAGGCAAGCTCTATCCAAGCCCTTGGAGAGCACTTTTGCAGCAAGACAAGAGTTCAGCAAGGCAGCAGGCCAACAGCAAGGCAGCAGTCCTTGTAGAAAGCAGTCAGGTGAGTCATTTAAGCAGCCAGGCAGTTCTTCTTGGCAGGATGCAGGTTCTGGTTCAGGTTTCTTCTCCAGCAAGTGTCTGAGGTGGTAGGGCAGAGGCCCTGTTTTATACTAAAATGTGCCTTTGAAGTGGGGGAGACTTCAAAGAGTGGCTAAGAAGTGCACCAGGTCCCCTTTCAGTTCAATCCTGTCTGCCAGAGTCCCAGTAGGGGGTGTGGCAGTCCTTTGTGTGAGGGCATGCCCTCCACCCTCCCAGCCCAGGAAGACCGATTCAAAATGCAGATGTATGCAAGTGAGGCTGAGTACCCTGTGTTTGGGGTGTGTCTGAGTGAATGCACAAGGAACTGTCAACTAAACCTAGCCAGTCGTGGATTGAAAGGCACAGAATGATTTAAGTGCAGAGAAATGCTCACTTTCTAAAAGTGGCATTTCTAAAATAGTAATATTAAATCCATCTTCACCAGTCAGCAGGATTTTGTATTACTATTCTGGCCTGACTAAATATGACCTTCCTACTCCTTTCAGACCAGCAGCTACCACTTCAACAATGTATGAGGGCAGCCCCAGTGTTAGCCTATGAAGGGAGCAGGCCTCACAGTAGTGTAATAACGAATTTAGGAGTTTTACACTACCAGGACATATAAACTACATAGGTACAAGTCCTGCCTTTTACCCACACAGCACCCTGCTCTAGGGGTCACCTAGGGCACACATTAGGGGTGACTTATATGTAGAAAAAGGGGAGTTTTAGGCTTGGCAAGTACTTTTAAATGCCAAGTCGAAATGGCAGTGAAACTGCACACACAGGCCCTGCATTGGCAAGCCTGAGAAAAGGTTAAGGGGCTACTTAAGTGGGTGGCACAACCAGTGCTGCGGGCCCACTAGTAGCATTTAATCTACAGGCCCTAGGCACATATAGTGCACTCTACTAGGGTCTTACAAGTAAATCAAATAGCCAATCATGGATAAACCAATCAACAGTACAATTTACACAGAGAGCATATGCACTTTAGCACTGGTTAGCAGTGGTAAAGTGCCCAGAGTTCAAAAGCCAACAACAACAGGTCAGAACAAATAGGAGGAAGGAGGCAAAAACAGTTTGGGGATGACCCTGTCAAAAAGCCAGGTCCAATAACATGCAGATCCGTATGCCTACCATCTGTGTCACACCCAGAGCTCCAAGTGACCAGCAGCCTAAAATAACACACTAAAACAAAAATCATATTCACCTTCCCTGACCAACAAAAGTGACCTTGCAAATTATGCGGGTATGCTTTTTCCTAGTTTGCCACATGCCAAATGGTAGGACTAAGTCTCTGATGTAGTCTGTTACCCTTCTAGTGGCTGATTCACGATGGACATTTCCCCGCAGATTCAGATGAACATTCAATTAATTGCTGTATCTGCTCACCTTCCCTAGTTGCACAAATGTGGATCCCTCCGGGTGCGGTCCTCTCCCTTTGGTGGCATTTGGGTCTGAGGTACCAATCAGCTTCTATCTGGCTCACCAATATGTTGCTCGAATTAGTATTTTCCTTGAAAAACAAACACAAGAGGCATTCGGCAAAACAGGAACCGTTCATTTAATGAAACATTACAGCTAGGAGAGCAGTTACTGGTCCTGGGCCTGGAGACTTTCTCTCAACGAACATTGGATTGAAGCAGGTTTTTATTCTTTTCAATGAGTGCAATAAAATAATTAAAAAAACATTCCTTTCTTGGTGAAAAATACAAACAGCTGTCATGACGTCATTAAAATACTTGCAGGCAGTAAATGCAGGTGGGCATCAACCTGTTGTGGATACAATGCGGGCCAGCGAGTACGTATCCTGATGTCCGGCCTGAGGGGCGCATGGTCACTTTGTGTGCTGAGTGTGCTGCGTTCTCAATGGCTAAGTGTTCCTAACTACATGCAGCATCTAACTTTATGGTGCTTTGGGAATGTACGCATCTTTCTGGCTATGTGTGTTTTGTTGGGATGTTGATGTGTCTATCTGTGGGATATGATGTAGGTTTTCCTGTCTGCACGTTTGCTTGCCCGCAAAGTGATACCAAACATGTTACCTGTCAGTTATTAACCTCAGGCTTAGGTCTCATAGCCTGCTCGACTAAGTACCTAAGTGTAAGGGTTGACAGAGAGTTCACGATGGCGGAACTTACTAATGGTAATACAACATTGTGTATATATATCTATTGCTATGTGCATCAACATTGATTAATCCGATATTAAAAACAATCAAGATACGAGGTACAAAAACAAGAGGTGATTGTTAAAGGAAGAATTAAATTGGAACAACCAAAGATATGTAGTACGTAATTGCAAGCAAGTAAAAGATGAGAAAGAATTCTAGGAAAAGGTGGGGTTAAGTGTACATCAGCTTGTGCAACAAGCAGTCTCTGAATTCTATGAGTGTTCCTATAAAGATGCCAGTGCAAACTATTGCATTTTTGTTAATTTCTTCTAGATATTGTGCTTGAAAATCTACCATTTTAGCACATTATTAAACACCTTTTAATGTGCTTGTAAGAACAGGAAAATTCAGGATTTGAACTAACACCCCACCACTTTCACAATTCACTAACCACCACAGCCAAGATGGCCACCAAGCCAAAGCCAAATTCCTCTTTCTTATGCTACTCGTCTCCTTATCCTTGCTGTACTGATCTTTCAAAAAGAAAAATAGACAGGCTGCTTATGTAGAGATTCCCCACAAGTGCACACCTCTTATCCCCAAAAGGTGGCTGCTTTGGGCTGCATTCGCCAGGAGCACAGGCCAGAAGATGTTGGGCTGATAAGTGGGTGGTGACTGCAAGGTGCCGGCCATCTAGTAAGTATGCATGGATGTAGTGGTCGTAGGGTAGCTGGTAGTATAGGAAGGGAGATTCCGTGCACTCCACAGCACAATTTTGGTGTCAGGATGCCGGTGGAAGTAGGAGTAGTGACCTGTAGAGAATTGGTGTTGGTGGTGAAAAAAAGGTTTGAGATGTAAAGCAGTTAGGTTGTAGCAATGATATGATGGGCATGCAAGGGGCTCCTGAAAGGCCTTCGTCAGCCACTGGAGATTTCACTCAGTAGCCGCCATTCAAGTTGGTGCAAAAGTCTTCTCCACCTAGCTGAGAGTGTTATAAGTCATGTTAGCCATGCACATTCCAGCATTTCAATAGCTTCGTTTTGTGTCATTTTCTTAAGATGTCTCAGCACGTTACTAGATTAAAATCTCAAACAACCTTATTTAAAATGCTGTTCATTTAACTTGGATAGTAAAAAAAAAAAAACATATTAGTGGGATACTACATTTATTTGTATCTATAAACTTTTGGGAAGACTACACTGATGTATGTTCTTGAATTCAGTGCACACTTGTAGGCGTGTACCTCAGGGTGAAATATGAATGTGGTCTAAATAGAACGATGTGTCTGGTGCAAGCCGTAACTTACCTGGGATAATAAAACCACACGGGGACTCCAATGTCTCACACCCATTCCGTAACCGAAGTGGCTGATATCTGAAGTGGCTGTTGAAAAACATAAAAGACGTGACGTGCGCAGTCCGAAGATTTTTCCATTACCAAACAAATGGGACACTGACCCTTGCCTGGAGCGTGGCGAGTTATTTTCCTATGCATCTCTTCTCTCTACCTAATGTGCTCATTAAGGATAGCCAATATGTTACAACGCAGATAAGCTCCGCGGAAAATGTCTGACAATGTTCTCCTTTGTAATGAGGGCACTAATTACAAAACGAGCCTTTGTATGAGTTTTAAAAGTTAGATTATTTTAGGAAATCCACGAGCTCGAACTCATTAGATAAAATATTCTTTGAGCTTGAGTTCATAACTGTGCGGATTTGGATAGGAAGAGCAAAAGTGCAAAAGCAGTTCTCTTCTGTTCAGTTCTACTTTATTTGAAAAGGAAACCGTGTAAAATGTAGTATTAAAGAAATAGCTAACGGAACGGAGCAAAAAAGGGAAAAAACAGAATCAAATTTAAAACATGCTATACACTCACCCATCCTGCGTATCATTAGTCGAAAACTACTACCATGGTGGTAAATGTTAATGATGCCTAAAACAAGTTCCTAATGTGTAGTGTCTTCTGTCGTTTCACGTGTGCAGGCTACCTTCTTTCCGAGTTCATGAATTACAAACCACCTTATTCTCTACTAGAGCAACATTGTGCGTGCGAATTTAATCTGAGCTCTGCAGAGCCCCAAGAGTGTGTATTTTTCTGTACTGCAGTTTGGCCTCAGTTTACAGATTTGCCCCTGTGCATATTTTCCAGAACTCTATTTTATGTAAACAACCTTTGATGCACCAGTGATCTATATTTATGTGTGCGTCTGTCTGACATTGTCTCCTTCTCAAAGCACAGTCAAGGTACTCTGGGAACTTACTAGATCAGACGAGACTAGAAATAATATTTACAAAGTTCTATTGGGTTTCTTTGCCTGCCACAAATCACTAAATGTGCCTACTGGCAATGATGTACCAGAGCTCACCACAATAACCTTGACTCTGTTGTCAATGGTGGGGGTAGAGGAAGGGTCTCCAATGAGTAGCTCAGAAGCTAGTGGTAGCTCACCAGCACCCTTAAAGTAGCTCTCAGAGGTGAAGACAATCCTAGCCTGTCTTAGTTGAGTCTATATATATTTAACAAGGCAGCCCCGTTCATCTCAAAACAGCAAACATCCCGAACAACGAGTCATGAACCACGAAGTTGTGGAAAACGAAAGCGAAACAACACTTTCGTTTTCCACAACTTCCTTGCTTTAGGGTCTTAACCACGCATGTGTGAACCACAAGTAAGGTTTAAGGGCGGGGAGGGGTTCAGGGTTTAGGTTTTAGGGGTGGGGTGAGGGTTTGGGGTGCTTTAGGTTTTAGGGGCGGGGTGAGAACTCTGGGCATTTTTAGTTTTTGTGGGTGGGGTTGGGGGCTCGGAGTGATTAGGGTTTAGGGGTGGGGAGGGGGGTCAGGGTTTAGGTATTAGGGGTGGGGTGGGGGGTTGGGGTGCTTTAGGTTTTAGAGGAGGGGTGTTGGGGTTGTGGTACTTTTGGGGGTGGTTGTGGGGGTGGGGCGGTTGCAGTAATTTTTAGGGGTGGAGGGCCAGGGGGGACGCATACTGGAACCATGCATGCTGATCACTAATGCCTTTACCAGGAATGCCTTTACAAGGTAAAACCGTTGTTAAGGCATTCTTGGTAAAGGCGTTAGTGATAACAACAAGGTCATTGCACCAGGCATGGGTGGTTGAAGCACTCGTTGTTTCAACATATAACCTCTCAAAACGCTTAGAGTGAAGGCCAATCAAACAAATAGCAGAGCCTTTTAATAACACTCAAACACAAACTGTGTTGGATTATGGGGTCTGCACATGACAATCTGTATCTACTCTAAATATAAGTCACAAGGGGATTGGCCATGTTGTAAGCGCTGCTCTGTGAGTCTCAGCACATAAGTGAATAATGTGTTATCAAAGAAGAGTGACAGTAGTAATCAGTGCTGACCCACCAAAGGGTGGGGCTGCAGGAGCCAGAGTGAACATTTGTTTAGATGGAAGCATGATCAGACCAAGAGCTGAGAAAAGCAGGGTCAGATCCAGAGCAAAAACGATAGCTTCATCTGGATTCATTTATGTGTGTGTGTGTCTGACATTGTCTCCCACCCTAATAAACAGTGTTGTTTCCCAGAAGCTTGGCCTAGTGTCAAGGACTGTCAAATGTGTATGCTGGTCCTCATCATAAGGGTTTTATCTCTAGCACAATTATGTCTGTTCATGGCATAATTGTGCCCATAGTGTAATAATAGACATCCTTGACTATTATGGGCATTTTTTAGTCTAGTTGTGCCATACAGGCTGCCATCATTGACGTATTAAGAGCATAACTGACCTGCTTTTAGCCACCGCCGACAGAATGGTGCCTGTTCCTCCTATTTAAATGGCCATGACAGATATACAGTGGTAAAACTGGATATGATGGTGTCCAGCCTTGGCACATTGGTGTCTCTGGTATAATGGTGTGCATTCTTGACATAAACATAGACATACTTGGTATTAAGGTGATCATCCATAACCTATGATTGTAATACCTGGACACTTTAAGCAGAATCTGTCCATATGAGGCATTTGTACATGGCAGTACTGATATTTGGGGATTAAGTATTTTCTAAAAAGGAAAAATTATATTTTAAAGGCAAAACTTATGTTTGTTTCAGAAAAGGTTTTTCTTTAGGTAAATTGAGGTTGTTTGCCCAAACTGTAAAGTGATGTTTTATAGAAAAAATAGGTTTTTTTTCCAAAAACTAACAAACTAACATGCTGATGAAGACAAAATATTGCTGTTCCAAACCACATTTCAAGTTGATAGCCAAGTGACAATTCAAGCTGAGTTGGGAGGAACTCGCTAGGCTCATTATATCCTTTGCGCAGCAGAGCATGTGATGATTTGAAAGTCACTTTACATTGAGATATGGTTTCCTACCATTTCTTCTGGTACCTTGCCTCGAGTGCTTACTTACTAATTACAATGCTTGGTAGCCCGCCTGTGGTATATGCCATCAACCAGGAATCTCCAGCCTTCTCTGACCTTGGCTTTTTTTAAATCTGACTCAAAGTGTAACCCATCTCCTTCCAGTCAGCCTTGAGGCCTTTGTGCTGAGTGTTTCTTGTCCTTCCTCTTTTCCTTTTCCCTTGAGGGTTCGAGCTGAGGGCTTGCCTGGTGGTGTTTGATGAGGTCTTGCAGAGGGTGTGACCTACCCAGCTGCCTAAGGTCGTTGTTGCTGATGGTATTTGGTCAGAGGACTTTTCTCAGACAGGAATTGATAATGGTCTGGACCTTGTTGATGGTGGTCAATGAATCCTCCAAGTTTCTGCTCCATACAGAGGGACTGATTTTACATTGGTGTTAAAAAACCTGATCTTGGTTTGCAGAGTTAGGTCTTTCGAGCTCTAGATCTGTTTTTGCTCAATGAAGGCAGCCCTTGCTGTGTTGATTCTTGCCATGGCATTGAGTCTGTGCTGCTCTGCTCGTCTATTTCACTGATCAGGTAGGTGGAGGCCTCAACCGCTTCCAGTGCCTCACCTGCCAGAGTGACAGCAATTGAGCTGGCTGTGTTAGAATTCAGAATCTTGGTTTATCCCCGGTGGATGTTGAGGCTATGTTGTGCTTTGTCTGGAATGTTTGGGTGGACACCACTAATAATGCTGCTTAGAGTGTTCATACTGTATTTTTAACATGTGTTGAGACTATTTTACAGTGAAGAAATATGCTGGAAGATCTGTAGGAATTTCGTAGAGCAAACGCAGCTCTCAATTTGCAAAAGGTTGGAGTCCCCTGACTTAGACTCTGGCAGCTGCTTGCCACCCAGACATGACCACACACGCACTGAGTGCAACAATCCTCGGTACAGCACTTCCAGAGAGGCTACCTGGATGAGCAACATCCTCCAGCCAGTCTCTGTCCAGTTGCCTTTTCACCACAGGTTGCTCTCAGATGATAAGCAGGCATGGAAGAGTGCACCGCATAGCATAGAATAGAGCACCGCATAACACTAAATCATAGGCCCACAACACAGACACACACCACAGCCTGGCCTGTGCCCACTGCGCTCATAGGAGGAGGTGCTCGGTCATCTGCCTTTTCTTCTGGGTCCTGGACTTTGGCCCCCCGAACCATTGTAGGAGTGATTGGTGGCCACCACACTCAGAACACAGCTGGATCCTGCTGCTGGCACATGGACACTATACTCAGGCACCATTTTCACATCTCCTGCAGCACCTCAAACCAGTGGCTTGCTAACTGCTTTTAACAGAGGTAGTAGGTGGCTCCAAACCCCAAGCCACCAGTGTAATGCCTCCTGAGAAATACCTCCTGTCCTCAGAAGAGGTGTATGCCCTTCTGAAGGAGATCTCCACCATCAGATCCATTCTCTCCACCATGAACAACAAGAGTCCAGGCCTTGTCACAAAAGTCATACAAATACTTCCAGACTGAGATGTTTGCCTTTCACACCTACTTAGACACCCTGGATGCACAAGCGAACCATCTAGAAACTCAATACAATGCCTTACCAGACTAATGCAGGTCATCAACTTCCTCCTCCACAAAGTCACAGATCTGGAGCATAGGTCCCACTGAGGCAATACCCGCATCTCCAGAATTCTTGAGGGTTCATAGGAAAACCACATGCAGGACTATATACCCAAGCTACTTAATGTATGCTTTTTTTAACCTCTAGAGTTTCAACAAGCACACAAGCTCTTTTCTCACTATATGGCACATGATAAACCACCCTTCCTGATAATAGCCATCATAAGGACCACCATCCGGGGGACCAAGCAAATGATAACATTGTGGATTACTCACAGGCCACTAACATCAACCTCAAGAAATTCCTGGTGCTCCAGACCTAGCTTCACTGCTAGGACCTCAAATAAGACCTCCTGGGCCACACAGAAATTAAACCCACCTGGGACAGGAAAACCTAAACATTCTATGATCCTGGAGAGATGCAGTCTTTCCTGGATGACATTGAGGACTCCTCCATGGACATGGAACCAACCCAAGATGCCCTGGCAGGTGCCTCAGGATTTGAAGACAATGGGTCCCATCCCCACCAGTGCTATAAGCAGCATCATCCTTCAGGCATACAATGCTTTTAATCAGACCTCAAGTCCTCAATCAGGTGGTTAAGGACTTCAGCAGAGGATGGGAAAGAGAAAAATACAAATTCCCTCCTCAATAAGGTGCCACAGCAAGCCATGGAGGGACTTTCAGCCTTCCTTATCAATTTCCATTATGGTCTGACTCCCCCTTACCCTGTTTGCCGCAATCCTCTGGCAAGTGGCATCCTTTACTTCACCTTCTTATCGACCCTCCAGGATCTCTACCAACTGCAACAAAGAAGCAAAGATGACTTCTGCAACATTGTATCTTCAGCTTCGGCCAGAAAACTGCAACTGTTTACAGGTTGAGCATTCTCCGAGGACCGCCTGTCTTCAGTCTGCACCAGAAGAACAAAGGAATCTACCTAGAAGTGAAGGAGTCAATTCCCTGCTTCAGCAGGCACCCCTCTGCAGTGATGACCAGTGGCTTGGGTCCCCTCTCCTGAAGAAGTGCATGAATCCAGCAACACAAGTGGTGGACTGAAGTGGTCCCGACGGTCCAGACATCCAACTCTCTAACTTTGGTGGAGGTAAGAGCTTGCCTCCTCATACAAGACAGTACCCCCAAGCACTGCATGTTTTGCAGTTGCCAAGGCTTGTTGGTATCCTTCCACAAAGTTTTTTGTGCACCATGCAGCTCCAGATCCAGCCCCAGCACTCTGTCTTGCGATGCACAGCTTCCTGTGTGGTTCTCCGGCAGCATGGGGTCCCTTTGTGTAGTGCTAAGTGGACCTCCATTTGCACCTTCTTTGTCCCCATGCTGTGGGACACCTGTGCATCCTGCATGGTCTTCTGAGGGCTCTCTGAGTTGCTGAGAGCCCCCTCTGTGTCCCCCTCCTGGGAAGAGGCCACCAGGTTCCTCGTGGCCCCAGGCAGCACCATTTTCCGCTAACCACGAGCTTTGTGTGTGCCAAGGCTTGTTGGCGGAATCCAGAAACGCAAACCAGACTGCAATCATCCATCTGGTGTGGGACATCATCTGCACCAACCAGGAACCTGCATCCATCTTCTTGGGTGCAGTGCTGACTGTTGTTCTTCATCAGTGGTTCTTGTTTTGCACCTTCATCCAGGTTAGCAGTGGCTTCTGTTCTCCCCGGACTCTTCAGTGCTTCTTGGACTTGGTCCCCTTCTTCCACAGGACTTCAGGTCCAGGAATCCATCATTGGTGTCTTGCAATCTCTTCCAGTTCTTGAAAAATCTTCTATCACGTGTTTCTGTGTGTTCTAGGAAAGTTACTGTGATTTTCTCCTGCTTTCCTGGGCTCTGGTGTGGGTTCTATTACTTACAGGTGGTGTTTTCTAATACTCCCAGCGCCCTTCTACACACTACACTTGCCTAGGTGGGAAACCGACTTTCGCATTCCACTATTTTAGTATATGGTTTGTGTTGCCCCTAGGCCCATTTCTAACTATTGTGATTTTCACTATTTGCACTGTTTTCTAACTGTTTTTACAGCTATTTCTGCACTCTAGTGTATATACTGTGTATATTACTTACCACCTAAGGGAGTATAATCTCTAAGGTATTTTTGGCATTTGTGTCACTAAAATAATGTACCTTTATTTTTGTAACACTGAGTATTTTATTTCATGTTTGTGAGTACTGTGTGACTACAGTGGTATTGCATGAGCTTTGCATGTCTCCTACTTAGGCCTTGGCTGCTCATCCAAACAACCCCTAGAGAGCCTGGCTTCTAGACACTGACTACATTTCACTAATAAGGGATAACTGGACCTGGTCTAAGGTGTAAGTACCTTAGGTACCCACTAGAAACCAGGCCAGCCTTCTATATGCATGACCTCATGTCAACCATGCCTTGGCGGATACCTGGTGCCTCCTACATCCTTTGGACTTGGAATACACATTCTTCTGCAAGTCCAATCAATCAATCAATTAATTTGTTGAGCACGGTACTCACCCGGAAGGGTCTCAAGGAGCTGTGGGGGGGGAAGGGTTCTACTGCTAGAATAATCAATCAATCAATTAATTTGTTGAGCGCACCACATCACACAAATCCTGCATAGACTATTTATTCTTCTAAAGCCCACTCCTCCCCATGTCACGCATGCAACATTCTCGAGACAGTTTGACTACATCCTACCTGAAGACAAGGAAGCCCTCTGGACACACTTCGGCACCTATCTTCAAGACAATGAGGACTCCATAGCCCTGAGGCGAGTGCTGTAGGCTGCTCAGAAGGCTGCACTGAGGGGTGCTATGATGTGGGACTCAGCTGAAGCTAAACTTTGGGATCAAGATACCTTGTGAGACTCAGAAAGGGAAGTAGATACCCTTCAGCAATGCTGCACAGATGCTTACTATAGAGTCCTTCCCTCTTTACAATGCAGCAGAAAAGGCTTTGAGAAGAGTTGAATGCCTTCCTACAGCCCCTTCACGTATCCTCCCCTACTGAAGAGGGCTTGGGCACCAGAAAAAGAAGAAGAAGAAGCCATCTTGCTTCTCCCCACTTGCAAATCATTGAGGAAAAATGGGTTCTCCCCTTCAAGTTTTGCAAAATATGTAAACTGCTTCTGACCCCATTTTTGGCTTGTGCCAATAAGGAAGACACTGGTACACGTTCCTGGGCCTGATCACCAACACAGCCCCCATCATGGTCATTTCTAAAAATGATAAAGATCCATTAGAGTGTGCCAGCTACCATCCTATCTCCCTTATTAATGTTTGTTAGACTTTTCACAGCTCTCCACATGAACCTGGTCCCTGAAGCTCATTGGGGGGCAGCCCTGTGGAAGCATTTTGAGGCAGAGGGGAGGGAAACACTGACCGCCTTATGGGATTCTCAGAGTCTCATCTACACTGTCATGAAGGAGGCCTTACTCACCAGGTATGGTCTCACCTCTGAGCAGTACAAGGAGAAGTTTAGATCCTACAAGAGAAAGGAATCCCAAACATGGTTGGAATGTGTTGATTCTTTTTGCAGGTCACTGGATGGTTGGGTGAAGGGCAGTAAGGTAAACACGTATGAGGGGCTTTACAATTTAATTGCTTGGGAGCACTTGTACAGTTTATGTTTTCCAGAGCTGTGCCAGCACCTCATTGACAGCAAGCTGACTGACCCCAGGAAGCTTGCACAGGAAGCGGACCGCTGGGAGAGCACAAGGGTCCAAAAGAGGAATGGGGGAGACCACGACAAGGATGGGGAGGGTCCCTCTCAGAAGAAAGGGGTGGGGGTAAGGGCAAACAGGGGGAGTTTTCTAAAGGGCCCCAAACTGATTCCCAGGGTAAGGATTCCCAACCCCCCAGTGAAAAGAAGCCATGGTTGTCCAAAGGGAGGCCAGTGGCAGGTGGTCCCCCACGTAAGTGCTATGCATGTGACCAGGTGGGTCATGTGAGGGGGGACCCCAAATGCCCCAAAAGTACACCGGCACAGACTGATGCACCGTCCCAGGGTTTGGCCAGTGTAGCGCTTGGGGAGGAGTTGGTTTCAGGTGGGTGTGAACCAGCAGAAATGACCCTTGTCTCACTAGGGGACAGTGAGATGGTCCAGAGAAACCTAGTGCCTGATAACACTCAGAAGTACAGGCAATGGGTGACCATCAATGGACAGAGGGTGGAGGCTCTGAGGGACACAGGAGCCAGTGTGACTACAGTGAGGAGTCACCTGGTGTCTGAAGAGCAGATTGATCCCCGGGTACTTCACCAAGTAGTTGCGGTAGACAACTCTGAGCGCCTCTGCAGAGTGGCGCAGGTTCCCTTTAAATGGGGGGGGGGTCTCAGGTTCCTGGAAAGTAGCTGTGAGTCCAACCATGCCTGTTGATTGTTTGCTAGGTAACGACCTGGAGGATTCCCCTTGGAAGGAGGTGGAACACAGGTCTCACTTGGAGATGTTGGGTCTGCCTGGTGGGTATGCGTATCCACCCGGTCTATGGCAGCCAATCAGGGTCGTCAAGAGCCCCTGGAGCCTGAAACAGTGGCCCAGGGGACCACCAAGAAGAGGAAGGGCAGGGGGCGCGGGAAACCGGCCCCTGAGGTTCCCACGGTCCGGGAGGAGGCAGAGCCTGAGGGTGACGCCCTGGAACCTACAGGGGAGCAGGTGGCTGAACTGGGGGAGGTCCCTGAGCTGTCACAGTGGCAGCAGGAAGGGGGACCCACCAGGGAAGCATTCAACACAGCACAGAAGGAGTGCCCTACTCTTGAGGGGCTGCAGCAGCAGGCTGCAGCCCAGGCGGCTGGCGAGGCGCCAGGTACTCACCTGATATATTGGGAGGATGGCCTCCTGTATAGTGAGCCTAAGGTTCCTGAGCCTGGGTCAGCTCGTATGCTGGTGGTACCCCAGTGCTTCAGGGCCTTCCTACTGGGTTTGGCTCATGATGTGCCTTTGGCAGGACATCTAGGGCAGGACAAGATCTATAAAAGGCTTGTCTCCCACTTTTACTGGCCCTTGATGCACAAGCAGTCAGCTGCTTATGGTAGGTCTTGTCAGACTTGTCAGGCAAGTGGCAAGAGTGGGGGGAAATGCAAAGCTCCCCTCCAACCTTTACCTTGACCTTTACCTGTAGTCAGTACTCCTTTTGTAAGGGTAGGAATTGACATTGTGGGGCCTCTGGATCCCAAGACAACCATGGGCAACAGGTTCATCCTGGTCTTGGTGGACCATGCCACACGGTACCCAGAAGGCATTCCTTTAAGGACGGTCACTGCCCCCGTGGTGGGACGTGCCTTGATGGGAGTTTTTACCCGCATGGGGTTCCCCAAGGAAGTGGAATCTGATAGAGGTACAAACTTCATATCCACTTATATGAAGTCTCTGTGGAAGGTGTGTGGGGTAACGTACAAGTTCACCACACCTCACCACCCCCAAAGTAACGGTCTGGTTGAGAGATTCAACCGCACCTTGAAAGGCATGATTCATTGCCTGTCTGAGCCCTTGAGGCGTACGTGGGACGTCCTCTTGCCATCCCTTCTGTTCGCTTACAGGGAGGTGCCTCAAAAGGGACTTGGCTTTAGCCCCTTTGAGCTCATCTATGGCCACCCTGTGAGGGGACCACTCAGTCTGGTGAAGGAGGCTTTGGAGAAAGCTCCTAGTAAACCACCCCAGGATGTATTTAGCTACATGCTGGCACTAAGAAACCAGACTGCCCGCTTCAGGAGTCTCGCTCAGGAGAACCTGGAAGCAAGCCAGGAGGACATGAAACGGTGGTACGACCAGAATGCCACTCTGGTTGAGTTTCAGCCTGGACAAAAAGTGTGGGCCATGGCAGCAGTGGAGCCTAGGGCTCTCCAAGATAACTGGACTGGGCCTTTTGAGGTGGTGGAAAGAAAGAGCGAGGTCACCTATCTGGTAGACTTGCAATCCCCCAAGTCCTACATGTCAACCGCCTCAAACCACACTTTGAGCGAACTGAGCTATCCATGCTCCTAGCGACAGATGACGGGGTGGAGGAAGAGAGTGAGCCTCTTCCTGACCTCCTGTCGGCTGGAGAGAAAGATGGGTCTGTGGAGGGAGAGATCTTCTCCCCCTCCCTGACTGAGGAACAGCAGAGGGACTGTCGCCACGTGTTGGGACAGTTCGCCCCGCTGTTTTCCCTGATCCAAGGAGTCACACACCTGTGCACACATGATATGGACACTGGGAACAGTACACCTGTTAAACATAAGGTTTACAGGGTGACTGACAGGGTCAGGGCTTGCATTAAGGAGGAAGTCTCCAAAATGTTAACCCTAGGGGTTATTGAGCACTCCAGCAGTCCTTGGGTCAGCCCAGTGGTATTGGTCCCAAAGGCTGCTGTTCCTGGTGCCACTCCGGAATTTAGGTTCTGTGTGGACTACTGGGGTCTCAATGCGGTCAGCAAGACTGATGCACACCCCATCCCCCGAGCTGATGAGCTCATTGATTGGTTAGGTGCTGCCAAGTACCTCAGTACGTTTGATTTAACATCTGGGTACTGGCAGATTGCCTTAACTGAGGGGGTAAAGGATAGGTCAGCATTCTCTGCCCAAGATGGGCACTTCCACTTCAATGTGATGCCCTTTGGGATGAAGAATGCCCCTGCCACCTTTCAGAGGTAGGTCAACAAGGTGTTGGCAGGACTGGATGAGTTCAGTGCCGCTTACCTGGATGACATTGCTGTGTTTAGTTCCACATGGGGGAACACCTGCAACACCTCTGGAGAGTGTTAGAGGCCCTGCAGAAGGCAGGCCTCACTATTAAGGCGAGCAAGTGCCAAATAGGGCAGGGTTCTGTGGTGTACTTAGGACACCAGGTGGGGAGTGGCCAGGTGGCACCCCTACAGCCAAAGATTGACACGATTCTGGCTTGGGAGCCTCCCAAAACCCAGACCTAAGTGAGAGCCTTTTTAGGTCTCCCAGGATATTACCAGAGGTTTGTTAAGGGATTTGGTACCATTGTTACCCCCTTAACTGAGTTGACTTCTAAGAAGCAACCCAAGAAGGTGATCTGGACGAGGCTTGCCAGAACGCTTTTGATGCCCTGAAGGCTGCCATGTGCACAGCACCTGTGCTGAAGGCTGACTCCAAGGAGTTTGTTGTGCAAACAGAGGCCTCAGAGCATGGTATTGGAACAGTACTCTCACAGCTTAATGAAGAGGGCCTAGATCAACCCGTAGCCTTCATTAGCAGGAGGTTACTACCCAGGGAACATAGGTGGAGTGCCATAGAACGCGAAGCGTTTGCTGTGGTCTGGGCACTGAAGAAGCTAAGAACCTACTTGTTTGGGACTCACTTCCGAGTTCAGACCGACCACAGGTCCCTCAGATGGTTAATGCAGATGAGGGGTGAGAATCCAAAACTGTTGAGGTGGTCCATTTCCCTACAGGGGATGGACTTTACGGTGGAACACCATCCTGGTACAGAGCATGCCAATGCTGATGGTCTGTCCAGGTTCTTCCGCCTTAGTGATGAGAACTACCATGAGGTTGGGTGGTTGCTCCCCACTTTTAGCTGGGGGGGACACATGTTAGACTTTTCATCCTTGGCGTGGTCTCCCTTAACTTTTTGCCTCTGTTCCCCAGGTTGTTGATGTGTGCTGGACTCTGATTTTACTGTTTTTGTTACTCTGGGCACTTTACCACTGCCAACCAGTGCTAAAGTGCAAGTGCTCCTGTTTAAAATGTGTTCGTAATTGGTTCTCCATGATTGGCATATTTGTTTTACTGTTAAGTCCCTAGTAAAGTGCACTAGAGGTGCCCAGGGCCTGTAAATCAAATGTTACTAGTGGGCCGGCAGCACTGGTTGTGCCACCCACACAAGTAACCCTGTAATCATGTCTCAGACCTGCCACTGCAGTGTCTGTGTGTGTACCCACTTGCCAGGCATAAATCTTCCCTTTTCTTACATGTAAGGCACCCCTAAGGTAGGCCCTAGGTAGCCCCCAGGGCAGGGTGCAGTGTATGGATAAGGTAGGACATATAGTAATGTGGTTTATATGTCCTGACAGTGAAATACTGCAAATTTCGTTTTTCACTGTTGCAAGGCCTGTCTCTCTCATAGGATAATATGGGGGCTACCTTTAAATATGATTAAAGTGTAGATTCCCCTAGAGAGTAGATGGACATGTGGAGTTTGGGGTCCCTGAACTCACAATTTAAAAATACATCTTTTAGTAAAGTTGATTTTAAGATTGTTCGTTTGAAAATGCCACTTTTAGAAAGTGAGCATTTTCTTGCTTAAACCATTCTGTGACTCTACCTTGTTTGTGGATTCCCTGTCTGGGTCAGTTTGACAGTTGGGTTGTTTTTCACCTCGCACTAGACAGTGACACAAAGGGAGCTGGGGTGTAACCTGCATTTCCTGATTAGCCATCTCTGCTAGGAGGGAGGGGTGGAGTGGTCACTCTCATCTGAAAGGACTGTGCCTGCCTCTGACAATGCAGACTCCAACCCCCTGGTGTGTGTCTGAGGCCTTGCCTGGGCAAGGCAGGATTTCACAAGTAGGTGTGAGTCCCCTTTGAAGAAAGGTGACTTCAAAGACTAAAATGGGTATAAGAAGGGCACCCAAATCTACAGACTGCAGAAACACTTCTGGAACCAAGAGGAACCTCTGCCTGGAGAAGAGCTGATAGCTGAGGAAGAAGTGCTGCCCTGCCTGTGACTGTGCTTTGTGGAGCTTTCCTGCAGTGCTGCTTCTGCCAGAGTAAGAGGGCAAAGAGTGGACTTTGTGTGCCTTCCATCTTGTGAAGAAATCTCCAAGGGCTTGAGTTAGAGCTTGTCTCCTGTTGTTTGAAGTCTCAGGGACAGCAAAGACTTCTCTCTGCCAGCACCTGGAGTCTCTGGAGAGACTCCTGCTCCGACAAGTGGTGCACTATCCAGTCCCTGGGCCCTTGAAAGGAAAGCTGGTGGAAATCCAAGGAAATCGACTTCGGACGACTCCGGCCCGACGACGATGCTGAATCCGGTGACGCCGCCGGCACCCGCGCCGTAACCTTCACTGGAACGCGACGCTCTTCGCAGGCCTGACACCGCAGCAGCCTCGCTGAAGTCCGCGACTCCGTGGAAGTCGCCGCACCACGTCGTGACCGACGCCGCACGAAGTGCGTGGATTCAAAGTTTCGCACCGACGCCGCGATCCCCGACTTTGCGCATCGGCTTGTTTTCACTCTTCACCAAAGGTACTGTACTTGGGGGTCTACACGACTCCGTGTCCGGCGCCGCTGGTGTCGGCTTGTTGGGAACGACTCGGTCACGACGCCGTGTTAACATCTCATCGAAGCATTTTTGTTTCCAAACACTATTTTTATGTTTAATCTTTAAACATTCATAACTTGACTTGTGTATGTCGGATTTTTGTCATTTTGGTCTTGTTTTGTTTAGATAAATATGTCCTATTTTTCTAAACTGGTGTTGTGTCATTTTGTAGTGTTTTTCATTAAGTTACTGTGTGTGTTGGGACAAATACTTTACACCTAGCACTCTGAAGTTAAGCCTACTGCTCTGCCAAGCTATCAAGGTGGTAAGCAGGGGTTAGCTGAGGGTGATTCTCTTTTACCCTGACTAGAGTGAGGGTCCTTGCTTGAACAGGTAGTAACCTGACTGTCAACCAAAGACCCCATTTCTAACAATGTTGATCTGAAGATCCTCACCAAAATTCTGGCCATTCGGCTAGGGACTGTGATTCTGCAACTGATTTGCCCCACTCTCGTAGGTTTTGCCCCAGGGCATACATTGCTTGACCACTTCTGAATCCTCACACATGGTCCTATGGCATGCCAAAAATGATCTGGATGAGAGAATAGCACTTTCCCTTGATGCCAAAAAGGAGTATGACTGGGTGGATAGGCTGTATATCTTCAGGATTATGGTATGAATGGATCTTGGAGACAATTTCATCTCTAAAGTCTGACTCCTTTACGACACCCCGGATGCTGTAGTTCAATGTGGTGGCTTTGTGTCTAAATGCTTTTCCATCTACAGAGGTAAGTGCCAGGTTTGTCCTATCTCTCCACTACTGTTTCTCCTCATGGTGGACTTCACTAAGCTGCCCTGCACTAGGCTGCTCAGGTGAAGGGTGTCACTGTAGGCCCTCTTGAAATAAAGGCCTTGCTTTACATGGATAAAATCCTTCTTCTTCTATCCTGACCACACTCTTCCTTGACTTTCGTCGTGTCTCTCATCACTTGCTTCTTCTGACTGTCAGATTGTAAAAAAAAAATGGACAACCAGCCAAGCCATGCCTCTATCAACAGGGACCACTAGAGCTTGCCTCTGCACAGATGATGTTCGGTGTGTCCCCAGTGGGTTGAAATACTTTGGCCTCCTAATTAACAGTGATGTCCCCAGGATGTAGGAGGACGACCTCCTGCCACTCTGAGAATGGTCTAAACATGATGTCCTAAAATGGGGACGCCTGAACCTCTTCTTCTTGGGCTGCGTACAAACAGTAAATATAACAGTGGTGCCTAGATACAATTACATCTTTGCTGTGCTGCCTCTGAGAATACAATGAGCGCTCCTGCTGGGCATAGAGGCTGACATTTGATCCTATATCTGGAGCGACAGATACCCCAGACTTTGATACACAGCCCTTTGGGATGATAAGACAGCTGACTGCATTCGCTGCCTGCACGTCTCTTCCCATTACTTGGCTTTCCATATCTCCCAGATAGTACCCCATCAGGGTGATTCTAAAAACACTCCAATATGGGCAGCTAGGGAGTGCCACCTCACAGGATCAGCGTACCCTACCACACAGCACTACCTCCTGTTGTTGGTCAACCACTGGAAGTACAACCCCAAATTACCAGCTATGGCTGCAGCTTGGAAAATGGCCCACAGGCTCATTGGGATGAATCCCTTCTTCCACAGTGTGGCATCTGTTTGTCACAATGCTGCCCTCCACATTGCCAGATCCTCCTCCTGCTGGGCAACTTGGAAGAAAAGCGGAGTAGGCACAGATCGACCACCATCCTGAAGAATGAATTCTCCAACCATACCCCCTGCTTAGTAGCAAATTCAACCTCATCCAGGTAGACTACTAGAAATATCACCAGCTTTCCCATTTCCTCTGCTCTGTATTGTCCTCTCCCAACAGAACTCCTGATCTCTTCTGTTCAACATTAACTCTGCTTGTGGGGCAGGTACAGTCAACTGGTCTCTGGACTGTAAGAAGTGTTCAATGGAAGGCCCACTCAAATAATATCATGTCTTGGACTAGAACCAAGTGGCAAACCAACCTAAGCAGCGCCTATGCCCCAAAAGACTGGGTACAATAGATCCACTCTCACAACAGGGTACTCCTAGGCTCGTGCTTCAAGTTTCTATGTTTCAAGATATTACATGATTAGTACTGGTCCCCCCAAAAAGCTATGCCCGACGGGCATTCTGTCCTTCACCCATAGCAGAAGATGCCCAGTGGTTTAGTGCAACCTGCTTCATACTCCGTGGAGCTGCCCACAGATTCAGCCCTATTGGGCTGGAGTTTGGACATACTTCAGGTGGCTTCATCCCCCGGTGTGTCCACCCATTCCCCCTTCTTGCCCTTCTGCACTATGATGATGATGTTCCTGAAAAGGATGTTCACTGTCACTGGTGGTTGGTCATCGCTCGAGTAGAGACTAAAATATGCCTCCTTCCCCATTAGTGACAATCCAGGGGCCCCACCCTGCCAGAGTGAACAGTAGTACTCCAAAGAGTAGTTTTATAGGAACAATTCACAGATGAAGTCAATGACAAACTGGAAGTCTTTGAAAGGGTCTGGGGTGCCTTCCTAATGGAGGTAAAGCACAAAGTCTGAGCCTAGCAGTGCCTTTATACTGCACCCCTTCTCTCCCTCACAGGCAAGTTGTCGGAATGGTGATCTGCCACTCTGGTGCCTCTCCTTCCATTCTTGGAAGAGAGCTCACACAATGACACTGGTCTGCCATCGGGATCCCTTGTTACCCCTCCCAACTGACTCAGCACACAACATCCCCCACTCTCCCCTTTCACAAAGGCCTCTTGTTTGGGCACTCTATCATCATCTCCTTCACTTATTGGCTACCCCTAACTACCTTACGACCCCCATTTCCTCACCTTCACCACCCTCTTCCACCCTCTCTCTCCCATTGATATTAGTTTTGGTTTTGCTGTTACAAGATGGATGACAAAGTTGACAATCATCTTTCCCCAACAGGGGCATGCCAAACGAGAATCGCGGGGGCCTCAGAACCAGTGATCAGCCTTTATCAAACCCTCTACCTGCAGCAGGATGTCTTGCTTATAGCACCCCCATCATTGCAGACCACCTGATCTGACTTACATGCTACATTGGGCTTGCTTACCTGCCACATGAAGCCCATGTGTTGGGCTCCATTTACCTTAGGTTTTGGTTGTCATTTTATTCTTGATGCTTTTTCACTGTATTTTTTTCCCAGGAAATATAGATAAAGGTTGCAAAAAAGGACAAAATTGAGAGTAATAGGTGGCTTGGATTTTTTTCCAAAGAAGAACATTATCACATTGTTATAAGATCACAAAATGTTTTAAAACACGTTTTCCTCAACTAAGAACAAACCTTGGAATTTTGCAGTTTTTGCATTCATAAATTTCAGGATCACCTGATGCCGCTGGGCAAGGTTCTTGAGGCCCTGCAAAAGGCAGGCCTCATTATCAAGGCCAGTAAGTGCTAAATAGGAAGGGAAAGGTTGTATACTTGGGCCACCTCACAGGTGGAGGCCAAGTTCAGCCACTTCAGCCCAACATCATGGCCTGCCTGTTGGTGGTGGTATTGCACGGGGGGAGGTCTTTGCTGCTGTTGACAATGGGTGTTTTGGTGTGGGGATCGGGGTCTGTGCAGTCCACCTCCACCCCTTCTGATGCCACAGGCCACGCCTGTAACCTGGTGCCACAGTCTCAATGCCGATTTTAGGCCCTGTCATCATCCAAGACCCTGGAGTGTCTCGGACCTCTGGAACTGCACCTCGGATGCCCCAGAGTGGTCACCTCTTTGGTGTCATGTTATTGTTCTGGGGCCGGATAATTTACTGGATTTTAGGCGAGATTATGCCATTGCGGTCAACGATTAGCCACATCCTGGACATTGCATCAGTGTTGATCCCTACAGTGAAGGCGATGCATCAATCCTTCCCACACAGTAGCGTAGATGCGCCTATTTTGTTCACCCAGAAGTGAGATGCATCAGGTCTGAGATGCGGTGGTTCTGAAGATGATGCGCTGCAGTTGATCCATACTGGGAGGCAATTTGTCAACTCAGACCAATGCAATGGGGCTAATATGCTGGTTCTGATCCACACAACATGGGTGAAGTGCCGGTTCTGATCCACGCAGCAGTGGCAAAGCATTGGTTTAAACTGGAGCAGCACCTTTTACCCACTTCTAACGACCCAGGACTGGATTGGCACCACTTTGCAGGACAAGACAGTTGGCAGAGTCCAGTTGCTGTAACAGGTGTACTGGAAGTCCTTTGTGCCCCTGAGACATCAGAAAACAGGAGGCAAGTCAGCAAGCTCTTGGAGTCACTTTGGTTCTGGGTTGGAGGGATGCATGTTCTGTCCTACTCACTCCCAGGGAAGGAGGGCAGCAGACAGCAGTTTAGCACAGCAGAAGTCTGGCAGAGTGGTAGTCCTTTCAGCAGCACAGCAGACCTTCTTCCTGGTAGAGTATCCACAGGTTCAGAAATGTACTAAGTTGGTGGTGTCTTAGGTCTAGTACTTGTACCCAGTTATGCATTTGAAGTGGGGGATTTCAAAGAGAGGACTTTAAAGTGCACAGAATCCCTGTCTTTCTTGTCCTGCTCCAGTTTCTCTACAGGAGTATGCAGCCCTTTCTGTGGAGACAAGATACAGAACGGCCAATCAGGTTTTTGATTGTCCATCAATCACACCTAAGCTCCCTTTGTGTATGGCTGTCTAGAGGGAATGCACAAAGCCCAGCTTTCAACCACCCCAGCTATGTATTCATAGACAGGCAGAAGGCTAAAATAAGAAAATTGCAACTCTCTAAAAGTGCCATTTTCAGAATTACAATTTAAAATCCAACTTCACTTTAAGTTGTGCATTGCTCCACTTTGTAAACCCTTGCACCCCATTATAGCTGTGCCAGGCATAATCTATGCAATGGGGGCATTCCAGTGCTAGGATGCCCGCAAAAATGGTGTAGCGCAATTTAACAGATATAACTGGCCCATTTTTAGTGTAATTTTTAACACTTGCTTAGAGCAGACGTTAAAATGATGCACCCATAGAAACCTATGGGCCTCCTTGCACTTTTCTATACGGGCGTCCACATTTTTGATGCTAGTGTAACAAAGCACCACAACAGAAAATGTCGATGCTGTCGTACTAACGACCGCCATGGTGTGCTGCATCATAAGTACGGTGCAACCATGGTTTCATTAGGTGCCGGTAGGGGGTCGCAGAAAAAGTGGTGTATCACGTCTGATGCACCACTTTTTTAAAATATGGGCCACAGGCTCTGCAAAGGCAGGCCTGAGACATGCTTGAAGTGCTACTGAAGTAGATGGCACAATTAATGCTGCAGGCCCACGAGTAGCATTTAATTTACAGGCCTTGGCACAGGTCGTGCACTTTAGTAGAGATGTATCAGTAATTTAAAAGGGCCAATTTTTGATAAGTCAATGTTATCATGTTTCAGTACTGGTTAACAGCAGAAAAGTGCCCAGAGTCCTAAAACCAGCAAACACGAGGTCTGCAAAGCAGGAGGTCTGAAGGTAAAAAGTCAGTAGACACACAAAAAACCAACAGCATACCGGATACCCAACCCTATGGAGTGTGCTGTCTGGGAGTGGTACCCAGATAATCATAAGACCCTGCCCTGGAACATCAGTTCAAGGAACCATGCACACTCAGGATAATTGGTGCAGAAAGTGCAGTTTATTTCTCTGTGATGCACTGTGTCAAACAGACGCCTTAATCATATGTCAAACAAGGACACACCTGCTGGGTAGTCTGGAACATCTTAGACATTGAAAAGGGGCACCATAATGTTTACACGGAGTGCCACCTTCGACTGTAGGAAGGGAAAGTGCAACATTTGGAGAAAACTTACACACAAAATCATAATGACAAATCAATAATGTATGATTCTACCAATATAAATGATTCATATGCAACAGCTGAGATCTGTTAGCTTCCAATCTATCACATATGTGGGCATACAAAACAGTCAAGCCCAATTGGACTGAAGTTATGTGGTTACACCCTTGTGTCAGACATGTGAGACATATAAAAGAAACAGTGGTCACAAGAATCTGTGAAATGATGCAGCACATTACAAAAATTATACATCACATCATAGTCAAGGCCTAATATTTCATATGGTAAGTTGTATACAACTAGTTACACCATGCATGAATAGCATTGTGATTAACCAAAGAAAAATCTTGAGCAAACATAATTATACAATCTCTCAAAATAACCTGACATGTCAATGTCAAAATTACTATATTATGAATAGTCAGAGCAAATAAAAGAAAATCATATGTACATCTGCTGCAATCAGAATCTTGTGTCTATAGATGAGGGTAGATGGTTGATGAGCACCTCTCGCAAGAGAGTCCCTTCCTCAACTCCTGTAAAGAGGGAAAAAAGGAGAGCATTTAAAATACAGATGACATACCTCTTGAAACCCTTAGTGTCTGAGCAGGGCAGCAAATTATAAACATAACCCACATGAATTCCTTGATTTTACATTATTCTCCCAGATGTATTGCCAGCTCTTCTTCAATATTTAAGCCTCCTAGGGCTATAGTTTCGAGCTCAGTAATGTACTTAGGCACTACTCAACTAAGCTACACAATCCACTCTTGGGACTCAGATCAATCTTCATAATGCAGTAATATTTTAACAGATAATGATCCGAGCAATGATGTTCAGCAAAATGCTGGGCCACAGGATAGTGATTTCTTATTTTTTTAGTTTTGCCTGCAAATGCTCCAGTAATCCTTTCTTGACTAGGTGAATGGTCCTGCCAACACAGAGTTTACCACAAGGGCACATTAAGATGTAAATTATATAGTTTGCACTGCATGTGATCAAATTGTTAACCTGCCTTTTACCGTTCCCTGCTGTCACAGGGAAACATTTTGTATTGGTAGTGTGCTGGCATGCCTTGCACTTACCACAAATGTAAAATCCTTTCATGTCCAACTCCATGTTATTAGTTTTTTTCCCAGAAACATCACTGTACTCTAGCCAATCAAGCAGAGATCTAGGTTTGTGATAATTAATTTTAGAGTGTGTGGAAATATGATACCCAATGATACTATTAGTTGACTTTATTTTTTGCAAAATGTGGTTATCATGTAGGTATATTCATGTGCTGATTGGGTACTGTACCCTATTACTCTTAAACAGGGCAATAGTTCTGAAAATTTCCATTATACCTTTCTTGATTTGCTCTAATCACCATGAGGGTTACTCTTTTTCCTGGAATCTCTTTGCCATGTTTTGAACTCCATTCTCAAAATCTGCATCAGAGCAGAGCTGAGCTACAGTTTTTCCTAGACCTCATAATTTAACCATAAGGGATGCTCTGTGTCTTGATGGCTATATTTCGAATGCAATAAACTGTCACTAGCTGTGTTTTTTCTGTTGAGGCTAGGTTCTAGTTGATTGTCTTTCACCATTACCTCTATATCCAAAAATACCCTTTGGTATATTGCTTGTATTACAGTTAAATTTCAAATACAAATAGTTATTGTTTAATCTCTTAAGAAAATCTCTCACCGCTGATCTGTGCAAATTACAAATAAATCATCAATATCATCAATATACCTTAACCACAAGACCACATTTCCCATATCTTCTGTAAACTATTGAGCATGGACACCTGTTCCTCCTACCAGCCCAGCATGATTTACAAAGCTGGGAGCAAAACAGGCGCCCATTGCATCCCACATACCTTTTTATATTGTACACCATTGAACAAAAATCTATCAATATCTAATCACATTTATGATCATAATGGTATGAACATACAAGGACATACGTCTCTACCAGAGAATGTGTTTTCCAGGCATTTAATGCCTTTCTCAAGTTGAATACTTGTATAGAGTGAGGCGACATTCAATGTCATGTATTCCTTCAATCTTCCTTTCTTTGTATCTTGATATATGATGGTAGTGCAGATACAAAAAGTTTTAAATAAAAGTTTATATATTATTAAATGTTCTCTAGTAAATTGCAAATTGAAGATACAATGGCCCCCCGGTGGATCTTTTGGGACTTTATGTATCTTTTGCAATAGCTATAATAAGGGTATGCAAAGATGTTCAACATTTCAAGTAGCCAAATCTTCATATTTAATTATGACCCGATATTTCCATTTATTGAGTAAATCCCAATATTCTTCAACGGTGCTCAAATATCTCTCTGAATTGATGGGCATATAGTTCTCCTTGACCGATACCTGTTTGTAACTTTCACTCAGGCACATTTTCTGAAAGAAGATAATAATGTTGCCTCCCTTGTCTGCAGGGAGAACTACAATATTTTTGTCTCAGGCTAGATTTCTTATTGCCTGCATCTGTGTGTACATCAAATTATTTTTATCTATGTATTTCTCTCTTCTTAGTTTTTTAAGATCCTTTATGAGTGCATAATGAAAAGTGTCAATACAGTCATGAGTGACTTGTGGCATAAAGCAAGATTTAGGTTTACCTTCACTAGCTTGACATTTGTCATAGGTTATGTACATGACCCAAATAACAAACTTTGCAAAATAGAAAACGTCACATTGATAATACCTATGTTTTATTGATCTAAAACAGTTTTCTCTGTTATCATTCTTACAGTTTTATTGACATATCCACCACATTGTCCAGGACATACCTTATGCACAATAGTGTGAAATGAGAACAAAATGGTTCACACACTAAAATTGCAAACACCTCCTGGAGTAATCAGTAACACTTTCTTCTAATTTAGGGGTACTGATTTCTGGACTGTTGTTAAGGACTCCAAGTTCATTAGCAGACAAAGCTACATTTCTCTGAAATATTGTAGATTGAAATGATGCTATTTTGAGTGTGCCTCAAATTTTACAAGCAGGTGCTTCAATGTAGAGATTAAAGAGTAGCGGAAAAGCAAGCAGCCCTGTCAGGTACCTTGCTTCATCTGGGTCACTGCATTATTAACTATTATTCTAATAAGTACAACTAAGACAATGACTGTTGCACTGACATACCACTTTTGGAATGTCCAAATCTTCTTAGAATTTCCCATAAATTCCTCCAATTTACTGAGTTGAAGAATTGTGTATGGCAAATGGCATTTCATTATTCTCAGCTAAATTGACAGTAGCTATTAAGGTATGTGTTAAATCATCTAGATTTAGAACTCGGTGGAAAAGGTTACACCATCACAACAGTGTCGGATAGCTCATCTGCTGAAATCTAAATCCCATTATATCTTATTAGATTTAGATTTCAGGGACGGGATATCAGTCACAGTTGTGACAAAGTAACTCATCCGCTGAGTTCTAAATCAGGACAAATAGTTTCTCCTCTCTTACTGCAGTACTGGTGTGTGACATTATAAAGAACAAAATTGAGTTTGAATTACTACTGCTTCCTTTACCCCTTTTTAAAGGCACTGTTAACACCCTGAAAGTATGAACACCACATTTATTATATATTGAGTGGGGTTATTTGGAGGCGCAACAACCTGTATATTCAGACTCAAGTGTGGGTGAACAGAACTAAATTCATGTGTCCGTGGGTGGGAAAATCAAACTTTGTAGAGGTGAGCTTTAGTTTATGTAACAATAGTTGGCAATTTAAATTCAAGGGTATGCTTCAGTAGCACATATACATATTCTGACAGCTAGGTTTTTAAGTTCTGCACCTTTCTGAAAAACATAAAAGCACTTCAAGATTTCTAAGCTTAAGGAAGATATCCCCAAACAGCCTGCTGATGGTGGAACAACTTTTCACACACAAATGAGAGAATGCACTCTTCCATCTTACAGAAGTCAATGCAAAGCACTGGCTTTTCTCACAGTATTCTGTTAAGTAGTTTGTCTTCCTGATGTGTCACAGTCCCTACCTTTCAGAGGTAATAAACCAATTATGGTGTCTGTATCAAATACTATCACATTATAATGCATTGGTATGCATGTGAGGAGTGGAATGTCAAGTTACCTGTATGATACACATTTCTTCCATGGAACAGACTAGACTTGTTTATGTGTCCGTAGCTCTACCTATAGACGTTTTCACTCCTTGTGGACTGCCTCCCTTCTTCTACTAAATGCCCTCAGGATGATTCGATCCCCCAGGTGAAGACGGCCTCTTGCCTTTTCAGAACCTAAGGCCTGGATCTCATTGCTATGGCACCTCGAGGCAGTGAAGAATGAATTATTTCTTAGGAAAATTCTGAAAACGTATTTATTTTGCAGAGCTTTTATTAGCATAAACTTTCACTGCCATTTTATTGTTCCTGTTCAATACCCTAGCTCCAAGAAGTCCTTTGACGAACAAGCGCTTTATAAGCGATAGATTAAATCATATAAAGTTCCATGTTTTTACCAGAATTTAGGACACACATCAATCATGAACCTATGGTGTCAACCTACATCTTCAGCACACCAGCAGGTTTAGTCATTTATGCTGCACCCATCTGTCCAAAGCATCTTCAATATTTTTGCGCTGTAAAATAACTTCAATGTAAAATAGTAGCAAAATACAAACGACCTGAAACAATACATAATAAATAAATAAATGCATCAAACTATGCATAAACAAATCCATAGATAAACAAGTACATGAGTACATAATAAAGGTGACAGATTAAGGTTGGTCACTTTTAAAAGGCTGTTGGAAGTGAACTGTGAAGGACACCACATGACTGAATAGAGGAACCAGAACAAATGTCTGAGCATGTTAGTAGGGATCACTTTTGTACCAATGGACAGCAACCTTATCCAAGGTGTATCCACTTTAATGATATTGCGTTGCCTGTTGTGTCAAAAGTTGCAGATACACCAAGAAAGACAAAAACGTTTATGTGCTCATCAAATGTCCATATTACATTCACCAAAAAGAAAAAAAGGCCAACGCCTTGACATGATTTGGCCTAAATGTAGACTTGGAGAATGAAGGCAAATGTTGCAGTCAAAAATGGTTGCAGCTGTGCGAGATTCCACTTGTGCAATGAGAATAGTTTTATAGTATGGACAAAGCCCAAATTGTGACAGATGGCTTAACAAAAGGACAGTTTCATAAAAAGCAAAAGGTCATCAGAAATGAAATTGAATAACATATCACTACAAAATATGTGATACACATACAAGGCAACAGTTATTATGGGATGAGATTCAAGATGTACAGTAACTACTATTTCTCAATACAGTGTAAACCATATTGCATTGCCTAAATCCCAGAATTTCCCCCCTTATGTAGTTGCAGTACAAGATATTGTGCAAAATGTGTGCTATCCAGTGCTAATCATTTGTCATTCTTTCCAGTAATACAAAGATACCTGGGTTGCTTGTCCACCATGTTTGGTGACGATTCATCATATGTCGCCTCTGCTGGACTATGATGAATTAGTTTTCAATATAATGACTTAGGTTGCGGACAGTGCATCTGCAGTTGTTGGCCAGCAACAGAGCATCATTACACCCATGGTGCCTTTTACGCAGCCACAGTTGTCAATACAAGTACATTAATGCCGAAATTATTTAGATCATCAAAGTTGTTGCATTTCACAGTCATTGTACAAAATCCATCAGCAGAACACCTATGGGGAAACCAGATTAGGAAAAATAAACTATTTCTATTCTCAGCAGCTTGGAAATCTAAGTTTGCAACCCAAGAAATGTGTTGGGAGAGTGGTCCTATGCAAATGCCATGGAGCAGGAGATGCAGCTCACACCTATATGTTGGCGACAGGACTGTTTCAGTCATTGGAGGAATGTTCAGCACTACCAGCCATATTCACGAAGTTGTATTCTGTAGTAAACAACAGTTTACAAATGAATGTAACTGTTTTACATCTGTCAGGAATCAACAAAGAGATCAATGGCAGGCGTAAATCAATTTCTGTGTATGTAGATTTCTGCTTTGAGTGGACAGTTTGATGGAGCCATAAATCCCACTTAAGTTGTGAGTAAATGGGTACTTAATGTAAGTTTATGAAAGTCCAAAGTATGTGTGTGGCTTGTGTTTAGATATTTACAATCTCCTCTCATTCCCCCTTCTACCTTGGAAGCGTGAATTATGCCCAGGTTTGGCAAAGGTGTAGAGGAAGATACTTTCCTGTGAGTGTGTGGGGGGTATATTTTTTCCTGAAGAATTACGACATGGACAATATCTCAGCACAGCTGGAATAGTATCCTAATGTCTCATGAACTTCCCAGAAACACATCTAGAAACCGATGCCTGCCTCTGCTTCCATATATTCTCCTCTGAACATGTATGAATTCCAGAAAACCTGAAAATTATGTCCAGACAGAGAATATTTCCGCCCATAATATTACAAGTTTCTTGGCGGATCATACCCTGCTGTGTTTTAAAATACAAAAATTGTGGGGAGATATGGAAAATAAAGCAGCAGAGCATGAAAATTCACAAATTATATACATGAAGATAGGGATACAAAGGACTACTACAATATTCTAGTTTGAGTTGCAAGGCTTCATTGGGAAGCAGAAGCTCCAAGTGCCCTCCTCTCTGGAGATAGTTGTGGGTTTTATAGTAGTGCAACATTATATACATGTATCGTGCTGTGTCACATGAATTTTTCTGGAGATTCATTGTAGGTTCCTTTTTCGAAAGGGGACCAACAGGCTCAGGCGAATACAGTACACTGACCCTGGGGGCATTCATCCCAGCAATTGTAAGAAGGCTATATAACCAAGCGTAGTCACCATGCCACCTATGCCACTATGCATTGTGTGAGTGTGCAGCTTGACAGGAAATCTACCAAATATTTGGTACACAGGATTCACCATATGGCTGCAATATTGACTTATTGTTATATGTAATGTCTACAAGGAAAGGATATACTTCCTTCTGCGAATGCAGAGCAGGTGTTCATCCAAAGAAGAACATTTAATATTGAATAAGAAGTTGTACAAGCCTTCCTGCAAATTCAAATCCTGCTTAGCACACGTAAAGTTACGGGTTTACCCTTTAGTGTGCATCAAATACCCTTGTGCATCAAGTCCCTTTGCTCTGTTAGGCTATTTGTGGCTACTGAGCAATGATGATATGTATTTATTGGCCCTCCACTTTTTTATTTTACTTAATTGAGTGTACTAAAGCACTTTGGGCCAGATGTATGAACAAACCCCTTTGAGAATCGCAAATAACGATTTTTAAGAAATCGCTATTTCTGAGTCGCAATATGCAATGTAACATAATTGCAATTCGGAATTAGCGATTTCTTAAAATTCGCCAATGCAATTTGCGATGCCCAAGTACCGAATTTGCGATTCGGTATTTGAAAATTGCAAATTGCGAGAACGCACAACTGGCAGAGCCTGATGACATCACAAGCAGGAAGTGAGTCATCCCAGGCAGTTTGCATGTGCCACTCCCAAAGGAGCAGTGAGAGAGAGACAGCCCAGCCACAGGGAGCAAGTCTGTGAGCAAGGCAGGACTTAACATCAGCATGGACAATTCTGCAAATGGAAAGGAGAAGGGAGAGAGGAAGAGAAAACTGAAGTTCAGTGAGCAGGAACTGGAGGTGCTCACTGAGGAGGTGGTGAGGAGCCATGACCGGCTGTTCGGGAAGAGCTCACTCCAGGTCCCAGAGAGTGAGAAACGCAAACTCTGGGTGGACATACAAACCGAAATCTGCACTGTGGGGGTTGCGCAGCACTCAGTGGAGGAGATTAGAAAGAGGTGGTACGACCTGCGTTCCCGTGCCAAGGAGAGGGTGGCCAAAAGACTACAGGAGGCAGAAACCTGCCACCCCCATGGAAGACCTGGTGGAGTTGACACTCCTCCCAGAAGCTGTCAGTGGGGTCACTGAATTAGACACATCCGGCACACCAAGCACCAGTAAAGGTAAGTGCAGTATTGAAATGTAACCCCATATGTGTATGTACAAAAGCCCCTCAGTAATTAGCAATTAGTGCAAAGCATTGCGATAAGTAGTCCATTCCACATCTTAGAAGCGGCACAACAATGCCTTATGGGAGAAGTAGTCCACAACCCAGAGCTGAAATTAGCACATAGAATGTAATTAAGTAGAGCGACATGCAGAAGAAGACAACACCCACTACATAGTGATATGATGTAACTGTACATTTATTACCATTGTGTAACCGTTGATGATACATACATAAATGACATGCTGCACATTGTCGTTGCAGATGGCCCAGGCCCAGCAGCATCAGCATGTGCCGTTGTGGGGGATGCTGAACCACAGCCTCCATCAGACTCCAACACCAGTGAGTCAGTGACTATTGCGCCAATCAGACGCAGGGCAAGGGCTGTACCTCTCCCAGAATTGAGCCAGGACTCAGATGACATGAGGGATGAAGGCCACACTCCATCCCCAGGCGGCAGATTCACCGTAATGCAGGAGTCCCAGCCCCAGTGTCATTCAACACCCCGCAGGAGGCCTCAGTATGCAGGCACGCAGCATGTGGAAGCAGGAGAGGGCCCATCATTCTTCGGTGGCCGGGAACCCTCTATGCTTAAATGCAGCGCCTGCAAAATAAGAAGATCACGGCAATGCATAGGCAGATGCAGGCACACAATGCCAACATGGGGGGCTGCATAAGCAGTTGGAGTGCCTTAATTCAAACATTTCCAAGCTGCATGAGGGACAGATCACAGCTGCCGAGAACATCAGGGAGCTGACCAATGCAGTGAAAGAACTCTGCACAGAGATAAGGCATGAGAGGGTCAGCCACTGCAGGCATGAGAGGCGATTTATAGGGATGTTTAGTGGATTCTGTAGATCTGTCAATCGGCTGGCAACATCTACGGCCCTCATATCGCAGCCTGCTGTGGCTGCACAGGTGGAGGCAGCGCACAGCAGTCGGGATGTAGCCCAGGAACTGGTCCAGATAACAAATGTTCTGGACACTATGCTGGGTAACCGCTCTGCTATACCCAGTGAACTTGGACTAGGGGAGATTGAGGACTCATCTAGCCTCAGCAGCCTTGTAGTACCCACGACAGATCACAGGCGTCGCAGTGCCAGGCACAGCACTGCCACTGAGACAGATACCAGAGGTGCCGGCAAGGCAGCTGTGCACTCTAGTGGCTTGCGTGGCCATAAAAAGTGACTTTGATGGCCACAGGGGACTGTCTGCATATTTTGTTTTACAGTGAACTATGAATACAATAGTGAGACACTATTAATGGTTATTTTATGACACGTGTTTTTTTTTTTTTTTGCTAGTGACACTTATGTTACCTGACGTTAAGGTAATAAAGGTACTGACTACCAGAACACGTCAGTGAAGTTGTGTTGTTATTACTTACTTAGGAAATGGTTGTGCGTGATGTCAGCACACCTTTGCCTGCCCTCTGCTGCACTGGTCCCGTCTGCTGGCTGTAGGGGGGGTATGGGATCATCATCCTCATCTGAGTCTGGATCAGATATTTCCACAGGTATGCCCCTGGAGGGAGCTATATTGTGCAGGATCGCACATGTGGCCACTTTTCTACAGGTTGTGTCCGGGCTGTACTGTAGTGCCCCTCCACTTTTGTGGTTGCACCAGAAGCAACTCTTCAGTAGGCCAAAGGTGCACCCCACCACATTGCGGGTTGCCCTGTGTGCTGAATTGTATCTCCGTTCTGCTGGTGTTGTAGGAGTGAGGTAGGGCGTCATCATGTAGGTGCGCACTGCGTAGGCACTGTCTCCTGGAAGGAACAGAGGGTATAATGAGTAAGTGAGCCATCTGCCATCACACTGCCATCAATGCACCAGTGTACAGAGAGACAATACCTAGTAGATATCCTTCACCAAACTCCCCAGCTAGCAGTCTTGTGTGAATCCCGCTGTGGCGAAAGATGTACGAATCATGTGTGCTCCCTGGGTACCTAGCCACGAGATCAGTTATGATGTAGGAGGCATTGCATTTCACCTGTATATTCATGCAATGTTGGTATTTATGGTTGCGGTACACATACTCTGTGGCCGATGGTGGACAAATTGCAACATGTGTCCCATCTATGGCACCTAGGACGTGGGGGAACTGCACTATCTGGTAGAAATCTATTTTTGTCTGCTGCATTTCCTGTGGGGTGTGGGGGAATCTGATGTACTGGTGTATCCTACTCAGCATGGCATTGATAAATGCATTGAAAAATCTAGAGAGGGCACTCTGTGATACCCCTCCAGCTGCTGCTATGACCCCTTGATAGCTCCCTGAGGCAAGTAGGTGGAGGGAGCATAATACCTGCACATGGGTGGGTATGCTATTTGTCCTATGTGGTGTGCGCTGCAGTATGGGTTGTAGCTCAGCTATCAGGTCAAGTATCATGGCTGAGTTCAACCTGTACTTATCATATATCTCCTCCTCAGTCTGGTCAAAAAGGGTAATGCACACTCTGAAAATGCGCTCCTGTCTCCTCCTCCCTCTCCTCAAACCTGCCAAGATCCTCATTCTCCTCGCCATGACGTAGAGTGCAGCCATTGTGGAAAAGAGTCTGAGGCATTCTGGGCCTCTTTATATAGGTTGCACCTGGTTACCACCTGCTTTCACTCCGTGGTAATTTGCATGTGCAAAAGGCCATTCTGCGAAAATTTGCAATTTGCGAATTTTTGATGCATCAAATTGCAATATGGTTTTGCGTGTCGCATTTTGCGTCTCGCAATTTCCGACGTGAAATACCAAATCAGTATTTGCGAGTCGCTATTCCGACTCGCAATTTACGAGATGCTAATTGTGATTCAGTATTTCATGTCGCAAATTGCGAGACGCAAAATGCGACACGCAAAACCATGTCGCTTCGCAAAAAATGGCATTTTTGGCAATTCCTTGGTTTTGGCCTGCGAATGCCTTTCATGCATCGCAGACCACATTTTTGCATTCGCAAACGGCCAAATTCTGCGATTCGCACCATTTGCGAATGCAAAATGGTTTGATACATCTGGCCCATAGTTCTGTGCTACATTTTACTCACATTCTATTGATTTCTTTACTTTCTTTCAAGTTCAGCAAGGCACCAGGCAAGTCCCACCTAGGAAAACAAGACATGTATACCACTAGGTATAAACATCCTAAAGTTACATACAAATAATACTGTTTCGAAAATCATGAATTACAATAGTTCAGATGAATGAAACAATGGTATCATAAAAGCATTATTTTAAAGTACCAAATTATTTTCCAGTAATACGCAGAAGGGGGCAAATTGCTGAATGTAGAACCGTGCAAATCGTGACTTCACCCAATTACATTAAAAAATAGAAAGCAAACAGAATGGACTTTGTATCTTTGAAATTTTGAAGGACAACATGATGACTCCTTGCCATAAGCCTCATGGGACACATTTAACAAGAAATTCGGTTTAGTTGATGTTGTTGTAATATTCCCCAGTCGCATTCCCTCGTCTCCACATCATAAACATCCAATGATGTTTGTGCCACTGGTTACACATTCTCAGTAATCTTTTTTTTTTTTGATCATTTAATCTGAACGTGGTAATTAGAACCGCCTTTCACAGAAAAATACGGATCCATTTTCGAAAGCAATCTGGATCCCTCTGATGTATGTCTATCATGAAAGATATTGGTGACAGCCCCTTGAATTTCACAAGAACATTACACTACCATATAAGAGCCCGAGATAAGTGATTCTAACATTAGCCCCTCTTACGATGTCAGTGCATGGCAACGCTAGTGCAGCACATCGAACATCGACGGCATGTTTCACTCTAATATCCTCTCTGTTCTGCATAATAAATACACAGCATCTTCTACAAAGCCCTAACAGATCACACAGTTGTTCACCCGTCCCACGCACCCTTTGCAGAGCCTTTAGCCTCCTCATCGACGAGAGGGGCCAATAATAATGTCAGGTCATTAAGCAAAGAGAAACAGTTGAAACAATTTGGTCTACAACTGAAGACCTGTATTCAAAATGAGTATGTATTGTAATTAGTTTAAGCACAAACTAAAAATATATTTTAGTGCCTCCGAGACGGCCTCGATCAATAGGTTTTTTACTGATAATTGGACAGCTGTCAAAAAATGTCTGTCAACTTGATTCTTGCAACACATTTAGAGAAAGCGGGAATTGCTGTGCCCCCGCAAACTCTGCCACCAGAAACACATTTCTTGTCGCCCAACAGCCACAAAAGACAGCATTCTTGGTGCTAGGAAGGCAGCAAGTTTAGAGCAGGCTTCCAATGCTGTTTTTGTCCCACCCGAGTCTGGTCTGCATTGCACGTTGGTCCATGGTAGAAAAAAAAGTATTAATGTTCCCAATGAGCTGGCGAATGGTGGTTTTATTTTTTTAAATCAAATGACAGCGTTTAGGGCTTGTCTTTAGAAAAATAAAAAATGATTGTTAGTCAGTCATGCCATAATTACATTCCATGCTGGCACGCATTGTGCAATTCGATTGAAAACCCCAAAAAGTGACAAAGGACAGAGAGAAAAAAAAAAAAAAAATGAAGAATGAAAGATGAAAGATGAAATAATAATGAAGTATGGGTTAGAGCAAGAAAGAAAAAGAAAAAGTTTGAAAAAAACATAGCCGAAGAGGTGAAGGAAGTAAAATTAAGAGTAATACAATTTTGAATTAAATTTTTCGAATAGAAAGGTGCAATCAGCCTTGTTACACAGAAAAGCTGTCCGAGTGTTAATCTTCTTGCAAATGAAGGGCAGAAGGCAAACATGGCTAAGGAATGGGGACATACCTCTTATTTTGCCCTGCTTACCCATTCGACACCCTCAAACAATATGTGCACAGTATCAGCAGACTCTCTCATTGCCCATATTCCTGTCGTTTGAGCTAAATTTGCCATTCCAACACTTCTGGAGCCTGATACTTTTTTAGTTTACACAAGGTTTCTACGTACCACTGAATGCATGTCCTGATTAAATATCGAATCACGAAGATGAGAAGATGTTGGTAGAAGCCTATTGAACGTCAAACTGTCCCCTGGTATTGAATAAGTGTCTTACTTTATTCTAAGCCACAGCTAGAGAACTAACAATTCTCCTACCCCACCAAATTCTCTGAATTCCATTTTGGAGAACTACAACCTCAGCAGTTAGTAGTGGTGCCACATCAAAATGATTACATATATATATATATATATATATATATATATATATATATATATATATATATATATATCCAATAACAATATCACACACTCAGGAGGATTTTCAAAGACATTTTATTCAGCTACACTTAAAAAATAGGCATTGACATACGCGTTTCGGCGTAAAGCCTTCTTCAATATCAAACTTTTAATCGTGTTATATAATTGAGATGCAAACTAAGAACCTGAAGGGATTGAAAATGGATGCAGGGATGAGGACCCATGTGGGTTAATCTTTATGGCACATGGGTCTGCTGATACTCATATTGTGTTTCTACATACATTAACTACCCATTCAGGCCTTGATTATATTTTGGAGAGAATGAATTCATGTGATGCCAAGGGAATTGTAGATTCCTCAAAATGAATGACAGGTACCAAAAATTTGATTTATAAGCACAGAATGAGTGGTAGTTGGTTGGTTATTGTTTTTGTGATTAGTTTCTGTATATATGGTGGGTCTATAAATTAGATAAACCCTGTATTTATTAATAGATTTGCTATATACGATTAATTGATTTGTTGAGTTGATTTGGGTTGAACTGGAATGTATTCTGTTATAATTTATGGATTTAAAAAACAGTGTATTGGTATAAGTTATAAGATGGCTGCCCTGAACTACATTGTATCACAAATTATTTATGTTAATAACTCTTTTAGTTCCCATTACATGATCGTAAGCGACAACTCTTTCTCTTGTATTTAAATGACTGGTAGGTGGTCAGCGTTTGATAATGAAAAAGGCTTTGCGCTTCACCGTGTATGTCAAAACCAATTTTTTTAAGTGTGACCATTAGAAATGGGGTCTCTAGTTGACAGAGGTATACACCCTTGTCAAAGTAGGGACCACAATCCTAGTCAGAGGAAGTCACACAGAATCCAAATTATCCTGTGTCCACCTTCTGGTAGCTTGGCACTGAGCAGTCAGGCTTAATTTAGAAGGCAATGTGTAAAGTATTTGTGCAATAAATCATGCAGTAACATAGTGAAAACACCACAAAAATACACCACACAGTTTCAGAAAAATATGAGATATTTATCTGAATAAATTAGGGTCAAAACGATCAAGATTTGAGAATCACAAATTGAAATATAACTTTGGTAATAATAATAAAAGTCTTAAGTTCTTAAAAGCAACAATTGTCTCATGCAAGCACAAAATACCTGGTATGCATCAAAATTACACGCATGGAGACCGCAGAGGAGGAGATGCGTGGAAAATGAATGGTGTGCATGGGATTTCCGAGTGCACACAGATGATGCATCAATTCTTTTCCACGCGCAAGGACTTTGCGTTGAATTTCTGAATGCAGGCTTGAAGCTTCTTTGCAATGCACAGTCTTTTGACTCCCAAGGATGGTGTGTGGAAATCCTGGGCATGCAGGATGAAGGCACAGGTGCTGCGTCGATCCAGTGGGTGATGCTTCAGAGTTTCTGTCGCACAACAGGCGCTGCATCGCATCCTCCCTCAGGAAGTCAGGCTGCGTCGTTCCGGCTCAGCGATGCGTCAATCCAGTGGGCTGTGCGTCAAAGTTCTGGTCGCAATGCTGGTGCTGCACCGAACTCCTCTCAGGGAATCAGGCTGCGTCGTTCCGGGTCAGCGATGCAGTGATTCTTTCACCGCTAGGCAGGCTGTGCTTGATTGTCACTGCACAAGGAGTTCCTTTGCAGATGTGAAGTCTTTTTGCCCCTGAGACTGCAGGAAACAGGAGGCAAGCTCAATCCAAGCCCTTGGAGAGAACTTCTCAGCAGAGCCAGAGGCCAGCAAGGCAGCAGTCCTTCACAGCAAAGCAGGCCAGGTGAGTCCTTTGGGCAGCCAGATAACTCCTTTTGGCAGGTTGCAGGATCTGGTTCAGAATGTCTGTCCCAGAATTTGTCTAAGTTGGAAGGGTCAGGGACCCAGTTTATGTACCCAAAAGTGCCTTTGAAATGGGGAAGACTTCAAAGAGTGGTTTTGAAGTGCACAAGGTCCCCTTTGAGTACAACCCTGTCTGCCAGGGTCCCAGTAGGGGGTTTGGCAGTCTATCGTGTGAGTGCAGGCCACTGTCCTTTGAAATGTAAGTGTCAGGCCCCCCACCTTTCAATCCCAGGAAGATCCATTCAGTATGCAGATGTGTGCAGGTGTGACTGAGCATCCTGTGTTTGTGGTTGTCTGGGTGAAATGCACAAGGGAGCTGTCAGCCAGCCCAGCCCAGACGTTGATTGGAGACAGGCTGTAAGTCACAGAAGGATTTTAAGTGCTGAGAAATGCTCACTTTCTAAAAGTGGCCTTTCTAAAATAGCAATATATAATCCAACCTCACCAGTCAGCAGGATTTTGTATTACCATTCTGGCCATAATAAATATGAACTGTCTACTCCTTTCTGATCAGAACCTACCACTCAAACAGTATATGATGGTAGCCCTAAGATTAGTCTATGAAATGAGCAGGACTCACAGCAGTGGAAAACAAATTTAGAAGTTTTCCACTACCGGGACACATGAAACACACAGGTATATGTACTGCTTTTTACCCACATAGCACCCTGCCCTGGGGGTTGTCCAGGGCCTACCTTAGGGGTGACTTATATGTAGAAAAAGGGGAGTTTCAGGTTTGGCAAATATTCTTAAATGCCAAGTCAAAGTGGCAGTGAAACTGCACTCACAAGCTTCGCAATGGCAGGCCTAAGACATGGTTAAGGGGCTACGTATGCGGGTGGCACAATCAGTGCTGCAGGCCCACTAGTAGCATTTAATTTACAGGCCATGAGCATGCATAGTGCACCTGTATTGGGGACTTATAAGTAAATTAAATTTGTCAATTGGGTATGTGCCAATGTCACAATGTTTTAAGGGAGAGAGCATATGCACTTTAGCTCTGGTTGGCGGTGGTAAAGTGTGCAGAGTTCTAAAACAAGCAAAAACATTGTCCAAAAGTGGAGGGAGGCAGGCAAAACGTTGGGGGTGACCTCCTCAAAGCAGTCAGGTCTTACAGTGGCTGAAGAAAATTTCTTTACACATCCTCCAGAGTGCGCAGTATTGCTGGTGGAGAAAGGAAGATACCATGAGGCCTCCAGTCACTTTTCGCAGCACCCCCATGAGAGAAGTGCAGAAACTTTTTCTGGTGGAATTAAGAAACAAGATATATATATGACCCGGCGCATCAAAGTGTTTTTTAGTATCCAAGCTATTACTGTCCCATATCTTTGAGTTGCATCATAAATCACACAGTTCCACAATCCAGTCTCATAGATCACTATGTTTTATTGTTCCAGATTGAAAATAAATAATGCATAGCCAACCCATTTCATCCTAGCGGACTTCTTCAGGGCTAGAGAAATATAAACACATAAAACCATATATCATTATAACATTATGCCTAAATCCTAAAGTGCAATACATTTAAAATGCTGTGAGAAAACCTTAAAACAACATACTGTTGTCACCATGATTTAGTTGTATTATTCCATTCAGTGATCTCCCATTATCTCATAGGTCTCTATTTTTTATATTTTTTATACAAAGCTAATATTCATTAATGATTGAGCATATAAATTTTACTAAGTTCTTACATACTCACTAAGTATATACATTACATTTTCAATTTTATATTGAACACCATCCTAGTTTTATGATGTATGTGTATGCCAGAGATAGATGAAATAGGAAGAAGATATTCAATCAATTCAGAAAGCACTTGTATTGCAATAAAATATCGTACTCAAGGGTTGATAATTATTTGCAATATTAACTTATAAAATTGGACCAGTTGTCGAAATCATGATGTTAATTACAATCCATATTCTTTGGGCTTTTGCTAAACTCAATTTTGAATAGAATGGACTTTATATGAATATACAGTGTCATTCCAATAACCACTGAGTCGCAATTACATGCCACTTTATCATACGACCCTTATAACGATTGTATTTTCAGTCATCCCAAACTCCTACCTCACACTTAAAATGTGTAACGCGCTCCCCAACAGGATGCAATTTGAACAACGTACCACCAAAACTAGTTATATGTTCTTACCACATTTATATGCTTGTGAATCCATTCGAGGCCTCATTATAGGCCAAATACTTACGGCGGCCAATTTGGAGTGGAGTCTATGCTCATACAATCGTATGTTTTTGGCGAGGTTGGTTTCTCAGAGTGGATCGGTTGTCGAAATCATAATGTTAATTTTAATTATATTATTTCATATCGACACACTACGTTATAAATTCTTATCGATTATACCATTGTTATTTACTTATTTCTATTATTACTGGCATCAATAAAGGACAGTATACAGATATTTTCTCATTCAAGGTGATATGTCTGTTATGTTGTTTATATTTTCAATCAACCTAAACTCCTACCTCATAATCCAAACACTTGCCGCGCTCCACGGCAAAACGCCATCTAAACAATGTACCAACCAAACTGATCGTATGTTCTTACAACGCTTATATACTTTTAATTAACCGCTCGCACCTGGAAGGTCCATCACAGGACTCATTCCAGGCCATGTCTCTAAGGCGGCCATTTTAAAGTGGTGTCTGCCTTCGTACAGTCGTGTAATTTGTAGCAAAGTTGATTAATTAGAATAGATTGATTAACAAAAACATGAAGTTGATTCTAATTACATTCTTTCATGACAACATACTATGCTGTAGATCCTTGATTATCACCCGATACCTTCTCATTCAAGTTGGTGTGCCTGAGCTAACCATATGATGTATCCTCAACAGGTATCTGAGGTGGCCATTTTAAAGTGGTGTCTACATTCATACGATCGTATAGTTTTTAACAGAGTTGACTCATAGGGGTAGATTGATTGTCAGCAACATGATATTGATTCTAATTACATTCTTTCATATCGACATACTATACTACAAATCCTCATTCAAGTTGGTGAGTCTCAACTGACCATATTTTGTATCCTCAACAGTCATCAAATGAGTACTTTACTACAATTCACTATGAAGAAATAGTCTATTGTACAAGCCTCAGTAATATTCCTACAATTTTTAGAATTCATTACTTTTAACTGTTCTCAAAGTTAGTTCTTATATAAATCTAATTTATTTCTTTCTTCCTATATATGAGAACACCAATTGTTTTTACAGCCATACTACAGTGCTAGTGGCATCTGTCAAATCTATGTGAACCAAATGTTGCAAATATTCCAACTTGGCAGAATTAATCTTATTATGTAACAAGATGTCACAATTCATATATCAACCGCCTATAACTGAGTGCGTAATTTTACTGTAATTTAACTTTGTCAATTTGAAGATAATTAGGGACACTTTCGTTGTCTCGATGGAAAATACGACTTATTTGCCATTATGTATCTTTTGTCATAAATATCCAATAAAGAATAATTCAGAGTTGATTACAATTACCCTTAGAGAAATCAAAAGAATATATCTAATCCAATATGTAACATCGAATACCCTCTAATTTACCCTTCCTATATTTAAGTTTCCAAAAAATAGTGAAATTCATATTGACATTTAAACCATCCTGTACTGTTTGTAAATGACTTATCCATTTTGCCTCTGCTTGTCTCAATATCAGCTCTCTATTGCATCCCCTTTCATCATTAGGCATGTGTTCCACTCCTTGAAACCATATCTCTGTATTCGTAGGATGGATCTGTTGTATATGCATGGCCACAGGATATTTTACATCCCCATTCTTTATAGCTCTTAAATGTTTCATTATTCTTATCTTTAAACTCCGTATACTACTACCAATGTATAACTTGCCACATGAACAGCCTAAGGCATAAATTACAAATGTAGCATTACAATTAATGAAGGAATTGAACGCATATTCCTTCTGAGTATTGTATTTAAACTTTTTTATTTTGTTTATTCCTATCTTACATATGGAGCACCCTCCACATATAAAAAAAAAGCCATCCGGTTTCGCATCTAACCATGTTTCAACCTCAGACTTGTTTTGGTTGTCTTTTACATAACTGGAACACAATATGTTTTCCAATGTATTGCCTCTCCGGTAAACCATTTTCAGTCTTTTAGATATGGTGCCTTCTGGTAGTGTGGCTGAATTTAAGATATGCCAGTTCTTCCTTAATGCATTAAAAATATGATTGCTATATAGATCACATTTGGTAATGAAACATCTCGCGTTTCTTATTGCTCTTCTTATTTTCATATGCTCTTTCTCCCTGTGATTTTCTTTCAGTGTATATTTCCTATCCACTTTTTCAATTTTCGTTCTTGCCGTTTTCAGGACACCCTCACTGTATCCTCTCTTATGAAATTCAAGTTCCATTGTCAACAACCTTCTTTCAAAATCCTTCTGTTGGCTACAATTGCGTCTTGCTCTCACCATTTCACCATATGGTATTGATTCTATCGTTTTTCTTGGGTGCGCAATAGTGGTATGGAGTATGCTATTACAAGCAGTCACTTTCTTGAAAACATCGCTGTGGATGGCATTATCATGTACATAAATTGCAGATCTAAGAAATCGATTCTATGTCTATCATATTTTAAGGCCAATTTCACATTGAATCTATTGTTATTTTGAAAGGCATGATCATCAACAAGATCTGATAAATTTCCATTCTATATAATAAAAATATAATCTATATAAAGTCCATAAAAAATGATGTTATTAATCCACTGATGTGCCTGTCGGTCCCAGGCATGCTCCACCTCAAACAGACCCATAAAAAGGTTTGCATAAGATGGAGCAAATCTGGAGCCCATTGCGGTCCCTTGTTTCTGTGAGAACCATACTCCATTGTAAAGAAATGCATTCCTAGTCAAGATCACCTTAGCCATATCTAGTACCATAATGGTGTGTTCTAAGAAACTGGCATTTTGTTTAAAAATAAAAAAGTTTAAGTGCTTCCATTTCACATTTAGTTTGTATTCAAGTGTATGAGCTGTCTACATCCATAGTCAAAAAAATTAGATCAGTGTTATCCCAAACAAAGTCTTCTAATTTGTTCAATAGATCCTTACTATCTCTCAAGTAGAAAGGTAAATTTTTAACAAACGGTTGTAAAAAAACATCTACATATTCTGCTGTTTTTCAGTGGGGGATCCAATGCTTGAAATAATGGGTCTTCGGGTGGAAAATCACCTTGTTTATGTATTTTAGGTAGAATAGATATACATGGATGTTTAGGATGACTTACCCTTAAGTACTTATACTCATCAGAAGTAGACATGATTCATGCCAATCCATAAGTTTAGCATTTTCCTGTTACTGTAGCTCTACATTTGGATTATTTTCTAATCTTTCATAGCAGTTCTTATCTGACAGTTGTCTTTCAATTTCTTTCAAGCAATTAGCCTTATTCATGAGTACAATATTACCACCCTTATCCGCCTCACGTATGACCAGATTATGGTCATTTTTTTAATTTGTCAAAATACCCTTCTCCTTTATGGCTAGGTTAAGCCTGTGTGAACATTTCTTGCTCTAATGATGTAAAGCCTCAATTGTATATAAGTCTTTAGTCATCTTACAATAAAAATTGTCTATTAAACTGTCCTGTGTACTGGATAGCATGAATTTCAAAGGCAATTTAAGGTAACTTTGTGTTCTCAAATTCTCTTGGATATTTAGATGGCTAGCTATGTGAGTTAAATCTCCCACCTCATCCATAGTATTGATTGTAACAATCATGTGTATGTCTCTCAAGTCTGCAATGGACAAATTAGAGATACTCGATGCACCTCCTGTACATTCGGTTTTCCTAGGATGTTCCGCAAAAAACTTTTTACATTTAAGATTTCTCACAAATTTAAATAGATCTACATGTAAACCCACAAGATCACATTTTGCACTTGGACAGAAACTCAACCCTTTGTTCAGAACTCATATTTCTTCCTGATGTAATACTCTTGAGGACAGATTGATGATCTTTAATTCCTTCGAACTTTCATCATTGCATGTCACAACATTTTTCTCCTCATTATTTTTAACTTCCAAGTTTATTTTTTCTCCCCTCTTGAGCTCTTGGCTTGTTGTCGGCTCTGTACTCCTGTTTTTATGTTTCTTTCCTCCTCTTCTGGTCCACTGTCTTTTACTCTGATCCCTCTTTTTTTGTTGCCCAGTCCGAATCTTTGTACCTCGCATAAAAAACTTGACCTTGTACTGCTAGTATTACTTGTCCCTTCTCCCAGGTCGCTATCACATGATGAAAGAGATATACTACTTGAAGAGGTACTTGTTTGTCTAATACGATAATTTTGTATGGAACATTTGTAGACAAGAACATCATCATAGCGTCTGGCAAACATAAAAATCCATCCCCTTGCATAATCATTGTCATCCCAATGAGTTTTCCTCTATTTTATATCTTTTAGATATATCTGATAACATGATAGTTCTTTCTTTAGAATCTCATAGTTCTTCTGTGTGGCTTCTGATAGATTTAACTCTGATTTCTTTTTCTAAATGATTGATCTCCTCTCTCAATTTCTTCACCTTTCTTTCTGAATTTGTTACCAAAATATTCATCATTTTATAAGATGCCTCATATAGGCCTTCTTCTCATTCTTGTAACAAATCTACCTCCAAATCCTCAAAATTTTGAAACATTAAGATTCAAAGTCCTCTTGGTATGCGTTTATTTTCTATGTATTTCTTTAAAGTGGCTCCATCCCACCACTTTGCAAGCTCCTGTTTTTTTAGTTTTTCCAAAATCATAAATTTTACTTTTAATCCATCTTTGTTCATTGTATTTATAGACTGCATTTTGGATCTAGGCGTGATTTTTGTAAGAGATCGTCCAATAACGCTTCACGATTGTCATCAAACTCCATTGTGTTTATAGTCTGCTGTAAATATTTCAGTCGGAAGTGCAGATGCCATCCAAAATTCAAATTCTTTCAATATAGCAAGGGGGTCGAGGTGATCATTGCTGCACCTTCATCTATAGTTATGTATACAATTGATGACACTGTTGGTGCTCAGGTCTTGAGGACCAACCCCATAGGCCTCAGATAACCAAAGGGTTTTAAACATTGAAAAAGGACCCGGCACATCAAAGTGTTTTTTAGTATCCAAGATATTAGTGTCCTATATCTTTGAGTTGCATCATAAATCACACAGTTCCACAATCCAATCTCATAGATCCCAATTTTCTATTGATCCAGATTGAAAATAAATAATCCATAGCCAACGTGTTTCATCCTAGCGGACTTCTTCAGGGCTATAGAAATATAAACATATAAAACCATATAACAATATAACATTATGCCTAAATCCTAAATTGCTATACATTTAAAATGCTGTGAAAAACCTTAAAACAACATACTGCCGTCACCATGATTTAGTTGTATTATTCTATTCAGTGATCTCCCATTATCTTATAGGTCTATATTTTTTATACATTTTATACAAAGCTAATATTCATTAATGATTGAGCATATTAATTTTACTAAGTTCTTACATACTCAATATGTATCTACATGACATTTTCAATTTTATATTCAACACCATCCTAGTTTTATGATGTATGTGTATGCCAGAGATAGACGAAATAGGAAGAAGATAGTCCATCAATTCAGATATATAAACACACACATATAGTTATATATTTCTATTCACTAAAAAACAACAAAGGTTACAGGGATGTTATAGTTAGGATCCGAATTTACATCACAAAATCATAGAAATTCAGCTACAATAGTCGGATTTATTTTAAGTAACTATAACACGTGCCCTAAGGAGACAATAACTCTCAAAGTCACCATGCACTGCTAATCACCCCACATATTACATCAGTAATTGCATCTTCTGTGACATTATTGATTATATCTTTGCCACATTTGCATTAGAGTTATTGGTCGGAAAACTGTGCATGGTGGGGACACCAGTTATAGTTATCTTATGGAAGCACTAGTTCTAGTTACTTGAAATAACTATAACAGCTGAATGTCAATGGTTTTGTGGTGTAAATTCTGATTCTAACTATAACATCCCTGTAACCTTTGTTTCTTTAGTGAATATATATGCACACTTAAAAAACAAAGCTTACAGGGACGTTATAGTTAGGCTCACGTCTTAAACATACAAACCATAGAAATTATTCTGTCATAGTTAGAGCTATCTCAAGTACCTATAACTTGTGCCCTAAGCTATCTACAACTCGCACCCCTGATGTACAGTTTTTTTGTAAAAGCTTTTACTGCAAATATTACATCGATATTCTCAATGATGTTATCAAAGATGTCAAAGGTGTCATGAGTGTAGTAATCAATGGTTAATTAGCAATGCATCGTAAGGGCATGATTTATAGTTACCTTAGGGCATGACTTATAGTTACTTGAGATATCTCTAACTATAACATTTGAATTTATGTGGTTTTGTACATTTAAAATGTGGGCCTAACTATAATGTCCCTGTAACCTCTGGGTTTTTGGAGTGAATTACTATGTTTTTATAAAAATTCTATTTCCTAACTATAATGTTCCAGTAACCATTGATTTATTCAGTGAATTTCTATGTTTTTTAATGTAAAGTAATTTTTATTACTATACGTTAATCCAACCCCTGCCATGCATGGCGTTGCACGGTGTGCACGGCGGGCAATGACCACAAGACCTGGCCTGCCTCCAGGCCCTGGGTCATTCCCCTATAAGCACCCAATCCCGTGCCACACATGACCTTGGGCTGTGCACAATGGGTGTTGACCGCACATCCTGACTGCAGCCAACGCCCCTAATCACCAAACTCCATGATGCGAACAACCTTTGATGGGAGTTTTCCTCAGCCTGTCTCTATGGGTGTGAGAATAGGCATGAGAGTATGTATCTGGGTGTGAGAGTGGCTGTGAGACTGTCTGTCTGGGTGTAAGAGTGGGTGGATCAGTGTCTTAGTGGGTCTGCGAGGGGGTGCGTGAGTGTGTGCACAAGGGTCTGAGTGGGTCTGTGAGTGGGTGCATGAGTGTCTGAGTGGGTCTGTGAGTGGGTGTGTAGCGTCTGAGTGGGTGTGTGAGTGGGAAAAAGAGACTGAAAAAGAGAAATTGAGAGATAGAAATAGAGGGAGAGGGAGAGAGAAATACAGTTTTTAGGCTTTGATGAATATTATAATTAGAATGTGATACTTGTGGACAAAGTGTCAACTACAAACAGTGAGATCACCTTTCAGTATGAACCTTAAATGTTTAACGTTTAAAATATATTAAAGAATGTAAACAACAATGGACACACTTGGAGTAGACCATTAACTTCCAGTGTGAAGGTCTGTGACCTTAACCTTTAGGATATAGGAGACTCCATACTGTGATGCTTCCAGGCATACCTATGACAGTCAACCCACATATATGATTGGAAAGAAGCATGAATGTTCTATCACTGGGAAGGTTTAACAGTCAAAACACTAGTAAATAAAAAAACACACTGCCAAGTCATACCAGGATTTGAACCTTCAGCCTACAGAGTGACAGCAAAAGACCTTGACCTTTAGCCCAGAAGCCCAGAAGTGACTCTCTGCATCCAAATGTAACTATAACTATAACATTCAAACCAAACATCTTGCTAATCTTACTCTTTGAATTCATTGCATGGAAAGACCATTGCAATGACAAGCTCTCTCTCTCTTCCAGCCCATTATGAGATGGAAGAGAGAGAGAGTGACAGAACCGCAGGGGACAGGACCGTGGTGGAAGCCTCAAGGTCCTCACGGCCCTAGCAGGCTCCCTGTATCCTGCATGAGCTGGCAATGCTCCCACAAGCAAAAAGCTGTTTTTGAGGTACCGATGTTTTAATCTGTTTTCCTTCACGCATATTTGCGATCAGGGAAACAGACGAAAACTTTGCTTTATGCAAGCGGGAGCTGTTTGGCAGGTCCTGTTGTTAAAAGCAGAAGCAAAAGCAAACAGTTATGTCTGGGGTGGGCACTCTAGGACAAATCAGGAGCTGGCCCTGCGGGGTGGCAGTCCCCAGGGCCCTCACTGGCTCCTCGAGAGGGGCCCACAGCCTCCCTCCAATGACTATTGTGCACCTAACCGGGGCTGGGGTCAGAAACAGACCCCACTCATTCTTGTATTTTAGCCCCGGGGAGGAGGTGTTCTGCATTACTTCAAACTAAGAAGGAATGAGGCTAATTAATGCAAAGAATGCAGCATGCTTAGTCTGAGTAATTAATTTATTAAGGCACTTACCAGGGTTCAAACATAAGTATACAAATATATTAACGCAAATGTTAACTTGAATGCAGCAACACACATGTAGCTATTAAAATAATCACAGCTGTTGAATAATAATAATCAGAAAAAATGCAATATACCAACAATGAATATGTATGCAGTGAATATATATATATATATTTTGGCATTCGCACAGTATACCTAGATAATTAAAAATTAAAAATGCATCACTTTGGGGATCGAATCCAACATCATTCTTGTCTTTGCAAATGTTAAGCTATGGAAACCTGGAAAGCTGAGACAGGAGAAATTCTCCCCAATAGGCTTGTTCTGAGCAATGCGTCCAAGTTTCCCCACCTTATATTCTTTAAACAAACTGAGGAGGAATGTTCTGGCAACCTCCCTCCCTTCGAGTAGGTTGTGAAATTCAAGCGCTGGCTGTACTGGGTCAGTGCTGAAAGCATACTCAAAGAGATTGGCCAGGTCCCAAGGTGTATTTCCAAGACTGAGCTGTATGCTTCTCTGCTATAAACATTCTCATTCTCGTACACTCCTATTAGTGTTGCAACCCTCATGTTATGTTTTCTTTCCTGGTGAGAAAAGAGAAAACACATTAACAAGCTGTGCATGGAAAAAAACCTGCACCACTAATGTGACGGCATTTAAAGCTAAGCTAAGCACAAAATGGAATCAGTGGTCGAGGTGGAATCAGTGGTTGAATACACATAGCATTACAGGTGTTGGTTGTCAGGGCTGCATAGTGGCCGCTTGCCCTCCTGCACGGAACTAAAGATTAGCCCCAGGGAGATAGTGGTCCCTGGGGCTGCATGGGGGCTGTGCACCCCCTGCATTTAATTTAAACTTGTGCCCTGGGGAGGTGGTGGTCCTCTGGGCTGTTGGGGTGGGGGGGACCCCAGGCACTGGATTTAAACTTTTGTCCATTTTCTACAAAGCCCCGGGCTTTGTTGGCGGTCGCTGAGGCTGTGGGGGGATGGGCAGCCACTCATTCAAAATGAAATGCTCCCGGGACATGGCCCACCCAGGGGCTTTAGTGAAACAAATACAGGAGCCCACACTTGTTTTTTGGGCGGGAATTTTCAGCAGATTCACAGATTCGCTGCAATATTGCACACTTTTTTAAAAAATTATATTTTTGCTCTGGGGGTCTCTCTGGGGCCCCAGCACCAGAGCTAAGGGGCCAGAGTATCCCTATCCTGGACCCTTTTGTTATTTTTTACATTTTTGTTTAGGTCTTGGCTGAAGCTAAGTCCCAACATGGCTGCCTACACTAACATTTTGAAGTATTGACGACCAATCAGATCTCAGCACGAGATCGAAAGGTTTTGTGGAGCCTTCGCATCCCTATATATACAAATTTGGATTTTCTTTAATTTCACAAAAAACTACTGAATGGATTTACACCAAATAAAGAAGGCACTTTTGGTGTACTTCCATCCAGAGGTTCTGGCACTATTCCTCTCCAAAATTCCTATGAGAAAATGCATGGGGAAAAAGTGATTTGGGACTCCCCTTTTTCTCAGCCCCCACTTGACAGATCACCCTGAAACTTTTCAGACAGACACTGAAGTGAGGGTCTTATTTTTGTGGAACATTTTGTGACTATTCATCAAATTGTGCAGTTAGCAAAACAAAAAAATGCTTTTTTCGATAGACATTAGGTCCTGACTATAATTACCTACTGGCAACTGGCACAGTTTGAGAACCTTCACAGAATTTTCCCAAAAAAAGTGTAACGGTGAGTCTTGTTGTGCACAAAAAGTTGTGGGGTGATCTGTCAACTGGGGTCAAGAAAAAGGGGAGGGTAAAAAAATCCCATCTCCCATGTAAAATTACCACAGCCTGAACCACTGGACGAATTTACATCAAATTTGATAGAAAGCCAGCTTTCGGTACGCAGATTATGCTTTCACTTATTTGGTCTAGATTTGTTCAGTAGTTTTTTTCAGAAATTAAAGGGAAAATAAATGTGTATATCTAGGACTGTGGATCCTCCATGATGACTTCGGGAGAATAAGAGCCCATTAACAGAGCTGCAGAGCTCTGATTGGCTGTCAGCACTTAAAACCAGGAAGTATTGGGAGCCATTTTGGGACTCGGTTTCAGCTGAGTCCCAGGAAAAAAGCAATACAAAATAGGAAAATGGACCAGGGCAGAGTCCCCCTGACTCCTTAGCTCTGGTGCTGATGTCCCAGAGGGAACTCGCAGTAAAAAGTAAAGACTGAAAACAAGCACTTGTTTTTTTTTAATGGCCCTGGGTGTGCCAGGTCCTGGTGGCATATAAAAAAATAAGGCCCGGTGCACCCCCCTCCAGGGGTTATTACTTCCCCAGGGACTGCCACCTCCATGGGGTGATAATGTAATTGTATGCGGAGAGTGCACGCCCCCTCCGCAGCCCTGGGGACCACCACCTTCCTGGGGCAAATATGTAATTGTATGTGGGGGGCTGGCAGCCTTGGGCCCCGCCACCTCCCTGGGGCCTTAATGAAATGGCTGGGCCCCAGGGGAGGAGGTCCCCAGGGCCAAGATCAGCCTGTGGAGGGGGGTCGATGTGGGTTGGGTTTTTATAGGGGTTGGCTGCAGGGGCTGGCCACGGGCCAGGCCCTGTAGCCAACCTTCCGCTGCTCACAGCCTTTAGCCATGCGCAGCACAGGGTTGGGTTGTTACCAGGATTTGCCACAGGGCCTTTCCCAAGGCCGTGTTAAGTGGTGGTTGGATCTACGTATAGTAATGAATATGACTTTACGTTACGAAAACATAGAATTTCACTGAAAAAAAAACCAAAGGTTACAGGGACATTATAGTTAGGAAATAGAATTTAAAAAACCTTAGAAATTCACTGAAAAATCAAAGGTTACAGAGGCATTATAGTATGGTTCTAAATTTACTTTTACAAAACCAGAGAAATTCTGCAGTTGTAGTTAGAGTTCTGACAACTATAACTTGCACCTCAAGGTAGCCATAACTCGCACCCTCGCCATACACTGCTAATTACCCCAGATACTACCGCACTCATGACAACTTTTATAACATCCATAAAAGTATAAGTGTGATACAGGGTTTACTGAGTTACATTTTCAGTAAGTCAGTAACAGTATTATTTTAGCTCATTTAAAATAGGTATACTGGCCCTCATTATGACTTCAGCGGTCAAAACAGTTGACCGCCGAAGTCACTCCCTCCAGGAGACTGCCAGTGATGGTGGTCTTGAGGCTGCCGTATTATGACTCCTGTCAGCTCTCCCCCATAAATTGGGCAGAAAGCCGCCAGCAGCCATACTGGCGGTCTAGTGGAGGTTGCTCCCCTGGCACTGACATGTCATAACGACATAACCGGCTGCATTACAACTTTGTAATTGGCGTGGCAGTGTTGTGTTGACAGGGTGGTGCCAGCGGAGCAGGCCCCATGGATCCCCCTCCCTGCCAGATGACCTCCAGGAAAGGTGATTGACCGACGGGATAGTGTTGAGTGTTGTGTGCGTGAATGGGGGTGTGTATGTGTGAATGGAGGGGGGGTGTATTTGTGTGCGTGTGGGTGCAAGTGTCTGTGTGCGTGTGTGAATGCGTGTATGCGGGTGTGGGGGAGGTGTTTTGGCCATGTGTGCATGTGTGTGTGAATTAGTGAGCATGGATGTGTGCGTATATGTATGTATGTGTGGATGTGTACATGTATGTATGTATGTGTGGTATGTGCATGTGTGTATGTATGTGTGGATGTGTACATGCATGTCTGTATGTGTGGTATGTGTGTGCATGGATCGGGGCCAGGACAGGGATCAGGGGGTCAGTAAGGGAATCAGGGGGGTCGGTACGGGGATCAGGGGAAGTCAGCATGTGGATCGGGGGAAGGGGCGTCGCTGCTTGCGGGTGGGGGTCTCCTGATGGGGTTGGGTGGATCTCTACAGGGAGGGGGGAGTTGGGAAGTCCTGTAGTGGCAATAGGAATTAGTATTCCTGTTGCCAGTATCCTTACCGCCAGGGATTTCGTGGCATGGCTGCCGCCACAGAATCCCTGATGGTAAGGATACTCATTATACTGCTGGCGGTGTTAGGTGGAATGTTGGGCCGAAAGTGGTCACCCTTCGGTCAGACGGTCCCATCCCCCTGGGGGTACAGGTGGTGAGCTGGCTGTGATGCAGCCAGTTCACTGCAATGGTCATAATTTGGCGGTCCTTCACCGCCACGCTGTTGGCGGTCTGGCCGCCGGCGTAGCGGGGCAGGACTGCCAGGGTCATAATGACCCCATAGTGTCTTCAGAGAAACATGAAGGTCCTTAATGTGTTCAGAGTAGTACATTTTACAGGTGATTATGTTTTCTTTCTCTTTGGTCCCCATTACAATATGGCCGGTAAATGGAAGTGGTGATACTGGTCACAGATTTACTGATTTGAGATGTTATCTTCAATACAGGTACCTGCTATCACTAATTTTCATACCTGGAATGAGAATAAAATGCGAGACACAGAACAACTAGGCCCATTACTGCAGAGGATTATGGGTATATTTCCTCACGCATATTCTGACTGATTTTGGCAGGAGGAAAACGTGTGTGGGAAAGCATTCGGTTTTACCCCATGTTAAAACACAATGGTGCGGGTTGGCATCCCCTGCAGAAATACCACTCTGCAGGCCTTGGGTTCGAGACTTAGTTTATCTTGTTACTTGTGCTCAGTGTACCTAGCTAGGCAGGTTCTCTTCGTTTCAAAGCTTTTCCCATTACAGATGTGTGTGATCATGTTATCCCTGAAAATATAATGTCGATAATCAACAGCTACCTATGAGAATGCTGGAGCAGAATGTTACAGTGTGCTGTAAACAGAGCCAATGCTACCGCATACCTGACTTCTGACCACTGCAGAACTCTTAAGGATGTCAACTAGAGTGGGTACCTAAGTACCCAAGCATTGGCATGAGGAGACAGAACATAAAACAAGGGTGCAGCAAGGGTCTGCTACTGAAGGATCCCTGCTGTCAACAAAGGATGGGGTAAAAGTAGGAAGTCTAACAGAGGCTATCCATCTCGCAGTTGCCAGAGTGGAAGGCCTAATTTGAAACACCCAAAACTGAATCCATGGAAATTTAATCAATGGAAGGAACACTTTGACAGTGTTGAAAAAAATACCAAGTAACTGACAGGGCCAGCTAGATGAATAGGTAATAAACTACCACAAGGGACTGAAAAACAAAGGGGCTTATTTACAAGCCCCTTGCGCTGCCGTAGCATCACTTTGTTTTACGCTGTGGCAGAACAAGCAGTGCCCTACAGTGCACCACATTTACAAACTGGCACAATGGGGTCATTGCACAAGTTGTAAAGTCTTGCACACACATTATACCTGCGCCTAGTATAATGCATGCAAGGTGGGCAGTCCCGCGTTAAAAGCCACACAGAACTACAAGATTTCACTGCACCATTCTGCACCTTCCCAGCATCAATTTTTAATGCCTGCTCAGAGCAGGTGTTAAAGTGACACTGGACTTTTTAAAATTGCACTCCCCTTGCATTGCTGGAGTACTGTCATTTCTTTTATGCTAGGCCAGCAATAAGTGGTTTAGCACCACAGATGCTTCAGAATTTCTGACGCATATGTGGAAACATGCTCCATGGAGTGCTACATCAAGTGCTACCATGGCGTCCTCAGGGGTCCAGAGCTGGCGCACGAAAACTGGCACAATGATTCTGAGGCGCTAGTTTCTTGTAAATGAGGCCCAAAGTAATCTAACATGGCAAAGTTTTATACCAGCAAAAGAATATTGAAATAAATCAGACAAATCGGTGTGTTTCGCCTGTAATCTAACGAAAAAGTTGTTTGTTGTAACTGGGCATGTTTAGGAATAGTATGGACAATCAATTTTCCCCTCCTATATTGTCATGGTGATGCAGGTGATGCTTGACAATAAATAACATTAATGACATTCATTATATCTACATTATCCTTAATCAAGACCAAAACATGTATGGCTGACCTTTGATTTGAACACTGAGGAATATTTCATGTGATTTGAAGAAACTGAGCGTTGAAAGCGTTCCAATCAGTAAGGCTAAATTAGTGAGCCAGGGAAAGAACACGGTGTTTCTTCATCTCTCTTCGTACTACAGTGACATTATTGAAAAAATAAATTGCTGAGGAGGTGTACTGGGAATGTTTTTCGTGAAAGTGCCTGACAAGTAACTTTTATTTGACATTCACAGAAAGCCTGGGAAATAGCAGAGCATCTTAAATGAGTACTTTTCAGCTAGTCGCTGCAGAGTCAACTGAACTCATTTAATATCTGCCTGATCGAACCAATTGTTAGAACTTATGGCAAGTCATGTAATGTTCAGACCTAATGTAGATTTACAGGTTTGAGATTTTTATTCCTTGTCTAGAACAAAACCACATGTTCAGCTTTTCGAATCTGCACAGTAGTGTGCTATATTGTTTCTGATGCTTTCTTTTAAGTATGCGTCTTTTTTGGAGTTAGCGGCGTCTAGCGAGATTGCTGCTTCGTGGGCAGGCATATATTGCTGTCAGCAGCGTTCACCTTTACAGTGAGGATAGAAAAGTCCAAGATGCAACACTGAAAGTGCCCAGTGCTTTTTTAGCATGTAGACTCAAACTTGTTTTGATCTGAGACTTGCACATTTAAAGACTTGTGAAAGGTGCAAAATGATCAGATCTGAAAATGGAAATTTGCCACTTAGGTCCCCACAATACAATTGAAGCAGAAAATGCCCCATTTACCATCCTCTGAATTTCAATCGCTTTTTTGATAGTGTGTCCTGTCACGGCATGAGAGAGAAGGTAATCACCTCTCCCTGACACTGCGGCCTGTATTTATACTTTTTTTGCGCCGCATTTGCGTCGTTTTTTGATGCAAAAACGGCGCAAACTTGCAAAATACCATTGTATTTTGTAGGTTTGCGGCGTTTTGCGTCAAAAAGCGGCGCAAATGCGGCGCTAAAAAAAGTATAAATACGGGCCTCCATGCGGAGATGCGTTAGAAATTAGGCCAGACTTTGTGAAAGGCTTTGAGCTAGGAGTGTGACGTGCAAGTTGCAATTGGTGTCATTTTATTCCGAACTCAAATATGATTGGAAGTTACTGAGCAGTCAGATAATCCAGTTTGTGCATACTCCGTTAATGCTGGTATGCACAAGGATAAACTTGTGCATGACGGGCCTGTTACTGAAAACAGGTTCTGCCTCTCTACACACGTCTTTGAATCCAGTCATGAGCAATCCACCTTCAATGAAAAAGCACACACAATGGCACTATGAAACTAGGGGTCATATTTATACTCCGTTTGCACCGAATTAGAGTCATTTTTTAAAAACTCTAATTCGGTGCAAAACTAACTCCATATTTATACTTTGGCGCTAGACCTGCCTAGTGCCAAATTTATGGAGTTAAAGTCATTTTTGAGGTGGAAACCTACCTTGCCTTAATGAGAAGCAAGGTAGGCGTTCCCATGCAAAAAGTGACTCCATGGCCTTAACGCCATATTTATAGTCACGTGCAAAAATGGTGCACGGGATGGAGGAGGGGTCAAAAAATGGTGCAACGCAATAGGAAACCTGTAGGCCTATTCCCATGGTGGAACATCATGGAAGAAGCCCACAGGTGCCCTCCTCAGGTCCCAGGGACTCCCCCACCCACACCAGAGGGACAGCAGAGGATGGGGACTCCATCCCAGGTAAGTATTTTATTTTAGTTTTTAAAGTGCCATTGGGGGGCCTGAAATGAGCCCCCATACATGGCACAGGGTGCGATGGCCATGCCCAGGTCCCCTGGTCCCCTGTGCTGGTCATTGGGATGGTGGGCATGTTTCCTGTCTTTTCTAAGACAGGAGTCAGGTGGTATGGATGGTTTTGCGTCAGAAAATGACTCTCTGCAGGTTAGGGTCATATTTGTTTTTTTACTCTAACCTACCTGATGTAATTTTTTGGTGCAAAACTCCCTTCTTCCATACCACCAGCCCCACCCGACTAACGTCATTTTTTTTTACACTAGCCTACCCTTTGCACCGGCTTGCACCATTTCATAAATATGGTGCCCGGCAGGTGCACAGAAATGGTGCAAACCGGTGCTAAACTTTTTTGTGCAAAACTGCGTTAGTGCAGTTTTGCAACAAAAAATATAAATCAGGGCCTAGTTCTGTGGTGTAGGAGTGTAAAGTATTAGCTGGGTTGCACAACAAGGAATAAGGCCACAGACTAGTTAAGGTAAAATACAGTTTCTGTAATTTTAATCTCGAATCAACTCTGTGGTCGCAATAGCACAAAACAGACAGACCTAATTTAGGAAAAAGTGTGAAGTATAGAGCAATACCAAAACAGTTATAAATCACAATACAACACAATGAAAAACCCATAGATAGAAAAAGGTTTAATAAGTAAACTGTCACTGAAGTGTAAATAATCCAAAAAGCGGCACAGGAAATGTGTTTTTTTAAAGATTTGAGTCAAAATGCACCAAGAAAAAGTAAATTGTCATTATTAGTCAGTTACAAGGACTTTGGCACAATTGAAGTTAAGGCAGACCGTTATGGAGCATGGACCGCATACACCAAGTTGGGTCTTTCCGGTTAAAGTTTTCACCTTTGGATTTGAGAGTCAAATTTGTACAGTGGGGTAAGGTTGCAGGCTGTATCTCTCAAAGTCTTCTTAGGGCCAAACAGCTGCTGAACGCGGTCCTGCTGAAGCCATTGGCTTTGGCAGGAAAAGCCTCAAATTGAAGAAATTAAAATTTTTGGGCCATGAAAGTCCTCTCCTTTGACAGGTAATTTTTGCACCTTCATCCAATCACGATTTTTACCTTTGGAGTTATTCATTTTTATGGAGCCCAAAATCCAGTAGGGCAGACCTGAAGCTGCAGCTGACACATTCCTTTCAAAATTAGACATCTTTGCCAAAAGGCCTCACTGATACTCCAGCGATGTTTTCAAAGTCCCAACTTTTTAGGGTTTCTGGAGCAGCTCTTTACGGTCACTTCTAAGGCTCATAAGTCAGCAAAAGCAAATAGGACCAAGACTCACCCTAGCAGAGGCCATCGGTAGGGTTCAGTTCTGGTCCATTGCTACTGGTCAGCCAGGAACTTCAGGAAAATGATTCTTGTAGCTTGTTTTGTCCCTGTAGCCACACAAGAGATAGTCTGGCTGAGTCTTGGAGTCCACTTCTTAGTGATGTGTACAAGTGGAAGCAGCACCAGACCCCCACAAAGGTCTCAAATATAAGGTGCAGTCCTTTTCTTTTATTCTGCAAGTCCAGAAGGTGTTACAGATGAACTGTTGATGAGGTGACACTTTTGAAAGACTTACCTCCCAGTGAGTGGGGGTGAGTCCTGGACACTACTTAACTAACACGGAAAATGTTTCCAAGGAAAACCTTCCCACTTTTACAACATATCCTATTTGCCTTACTGCAATTTATCCCATACTGCACTATTCTAGGTAAAATCCAAGATGGCACAGCTGTTTCACCCTTAGAGGTGTCTTGTGCACCATCCATTGGTGTATTCAAGGACATGAGCAGTCCCTTACTCTTCAGCTACACCAAACTAGCACTGGGACCAGATGCTAATCCCACTGGCCTGGTGGCAAACTGGCTACACAGAGCCCTGTAGACAAAAGGCTTCTCTTCCCCTGGTGTCCCTTTACACTTGCCTATGAAAGGGCAGACCTCACCCTGGTTGGTTTGTGAAGTTCTGGAATCCTACCCACCTGTCTTTTCCATGCCATTATATGTCACAACCCTCACAAGCAGGTATCTCTGCTGAATGGCCTGAGCCATAGTTTGTGCTCTACTGCTGACATGGTAATGCCGATTAGCCTATAGGGTGTTTAGACTGACAAAGTGTAACAGTTTAAAAGTAACTTTTCCTAAATGTTTATTACAAAATTCAGATTTGACTACTCAATTTTTTTTTTTTAATTATTATGAAAAATAGTGTTTGAATTAAAACTGGAGCTATTCACAAACCAATGATAGCAGAGTTATAATTCTCTATTTTTTTTTTTTTCATGGGACAGCTAAAGTGCTACACAGTGAAAATAGCTTTTGGGCTAACCAGTTTTGGTACATGCCAATGTTAAATTCCTGTAACATTTGAATACATGGGAATCTACTTTGTGAGCTACCATACTTACTCAAGTAAAGCAAGGTTCTTTCCTGTCAAAAAGGGTTGTTTTGCTAGGGCCAACAATGGGTTTAAAAAGCTGCTGTACACAGAATACATAGGTATGCCTAAAACCATGTTTTCTTTATCTCTCTAGTGGTGTTGTTTAGCCATTTTAGTTATAGCTCTATGCACGTTATTTTCTGTTTATCTAACTGTTTTTGCCTAGGCCAGCACTCTGTTCTCAAACAAGACAGTCTTGATCATGCTGTGCTTCTTTCAAGGCTACAGCACGGTACATTGCCGGTGAACGTGGTAGAAGTTTAGTCTCCAACATTCGTAGAAAATACACATCCTTACATAGAGACATTTTCTCAGAATATCAGCTGTGTGGTTATGAAAACACTTCCTTGTCTCTTACACATTAGAGGGAGATTCCAGCCAGGGAACCACATCATTATGCTGACTGCTGAATGCTTCGCTACAGATGCTAATGCAGACCGCAGGCCTTTGCTCAGGTGTGGGGGTTGACGTCTTCCCAGGGGAACCTGAAGGGAAGAATTAGAGCTTAACATGCTGTGCTCTATCCTAGCCTAGATAGGAACTAGTCCAATGACTATAGTGGCAATATGATAGCGTTATTCTTATGCTTCACTCTTCTAGTCACAATTGTAATACTGTCATGTTTTGTCGTCCTGGTTATTGCGGCTCACACTTAGCTATCTAAGATGCAGTCGTTTTATTAAACCTATTATTGAAACATATACTGCCTCTGTTTGTCATTTATACAGTATATGAGACTGAATTGTAAACAAGAGAAACGGATGAGACCTGAGTGACCACGACTTCCCTGAGAAGCAAAGTATGTCATGCGCTCAGCTGCCCAGGCATCCCTACCCTTGGGTGGAGATAAGGCACTGCTAGTTAGCCAGAGCAAAACCCGGATTGGAGCGACAGGTGTCGCCCGCAGTGGGTTCGACTTAGTCTCCCACGCTGTGGGCTATTCTGCCGCTCAAAATCCAGTAGTCTCATTAGAATAATGAAAGCCTATGCAACAGTGGAATGCACAATAGGTGCTGCAATCCACAGATGACATTTAACTTTCCATGTTACTGGTGTTTTTTCCTGCACCATTTACTCTGACCTTACCATAACATCACTGTAAAGTTAAATGTGTCAGTTGGGGATTAGACAATTTTACTGCATTTTAGGGATCATAGCGCATACTCTGGGGACTGGTCATTAATCCCCAAGTGTGCAGAGTTAAAAAGAGAACCAGCAATATCAGTCAGCAAAAGGAAATGGGGATTATAATATGCAAACAGGTACTTTCTCACATGTGGGTAAGCCATCACTGGTCAGCCTTATCATGGGCAGAGAAAATGGAAGCTCATATACAAGTTGTTAGTTTCATAATGAACTTCTGTGCTATTTGTGAATTCCTTTACACCATCCAAAGAAAGCCATAAGTGACAGACAAAATTTTACCCATCAACTGAATAGTGATAGGGCATAATGTGTGCATTCATGTTGGTCTCGATTTCAATACTGTCATTATAACGTTCCAAAATACATGATTTCAAGAAGGTAAAATACATCTTGCACGGAATTGGAAAGTATGGATCACAAAGGTCACATTCAAAGCAAAATAATGGACGCATCAATTATTTAGCCTCTTTTTTGTTTTCTTGTATTTGCAAGTGACACCAGGTCCGGGCTGAGAAATCACAACCAGCCCTTGCAAACATGCTCAAAACAGCCACCTTACCATCCTCCATTGCTACTGGCCACCTGGGAACATCAGGAAAAGGCTTTTTATAGCCTGTATTGTACCTGTAGTTACACAGGAAATGAGCCATCTGACTCTTGAAGTCCACATGTTAGTGCTGTGTGCAAGTGGGAGCAGGTTCAGACCTCCACACATGTCCCAAAAATCATGTGCAGACCTCTTTTTTATTTTGCAAGTTCAAAAGGTGTTCAGTTGAAATGTGAATGAGGTGACACGTTTGTAGGAACTACCTGCCAGTGGGTGTGGGTGAACCCTGTACACTCCCTAACTAATGAGAAAAAGGTTTCCAAGGAAAACCTTCCCATTTTTACAACCCATCATGTTTGCTTTACTACTATCTATCCCATACTGCACTATTCTAAGTAAAATCCAGGATGACACTGCCCTTAGAGGTGGCGTGTGTGTCAGTAAGGGGTGTATTTAAGGACATGAGCAGTCCTTTCTTCTTCAGCTACAACAAACTGGTTGTGGGACCAGCTGCTCTTTCCACTGGCTTGTTCCAATCTTGCTACAGAGAGCCCTGTGGACAAGAGGGTTCTCTTCCCCAGGTGTCCCTTTACACTTACCTATGAAAGGGCAGGCATCACCCTGGTTAGTATATGAAGTTCTGGAACCTTTCCCACCTGCCATTTCTGAGCTAATATGTGCCATATACCTCACAAGCAGGTCTGTCAACCAAATGGCCTGAACCACTATTTCTGCTCTGGGAGCAGCTTTCTGTCAGGCACTAGCCTGTTTGTCCCACAGACATACAATGTTGACTAAGTTGCTTATCCCCATTTCCTCCTAGACGTTGTGTGCCTCCCACTTAAATGCATGTGATCAGCACCTGTACATCCTGGGGGGGGCGCGGATCGATGAAAGAGAGAAAGACACCAGAGAAGCAGGTCTGGATCCAAATGAATAGTGACGGTTCAGGAAGAGCTGGAATTTCCTATGATAAATTACACATCAGTCAAACAACTCATTACTTATAACCCATTTATATATTAGTCTCTAACTACTATGTGCAAGCTAGGTGCACATGTTAGGGTCCCCTTTTCCGCTTTAGATGGTTTTTCCTCTCTCTCTCTCTAGGAATTTCCGGTAAACAATGTGGGTTACCTGTAATTAAATAAGAACATTGAACCTCCTATAGTATTTATAGCTACTCCCACTGTGACCCCAGAATGATCCCAAGTCACCTTAATTAACACCTACCTAAATGTTCTTGAAGTTCTGTGGATACCTTGCTTGAGTCACCTGGCTGAGATTTCCCAAGATGCTGACTCATTCGACTTCACAGACAATTAAATAGATAACAAAAAATGATAACAACTTCTCAGGTAATTTGGGATTGCAGACATTCACGGGTTAGTTACCGCACTGTACTTAGAAAAACAGTGAACACAATTCAGTGTTTTTGATCACACTGAAAGCCTAGGGTTAGTATCAAAAGATCACAGTGAAAAGTAAGCATCACTCTGGGAACATAGGGTTACTATCGAAAGATCACAGTACAAGGTTTGCATCACTGTGGAAACATGGGGTTAATGTCAGAAACACAAGCAATCGGTTTTATAATTGTTAAATCACAGCGTAAATTGAGCATAGCAATGACATAGTAATGACTTTCGGGCCTTATACAGAATGCTCTGTATCGCCAGCATTGAGTAAGGATTATGTAAATGTCTTATTAAACTTAGCGATAACAAAAGTATTCACAAGACATTTTTTTATATTAATTGCATACATTTCTGTGATATATAGCAAGCAAGAATGATAAGCCTTATTACGCGACAAGCAGCAAGCATCCCAGTGACCTTAAACTCCAATGACATGCCTTCTTGGGCGCATCACATTTCGAAATTTCCAACTGTTGAATATCGAGTTAGCAAATGTCAGATTCTCACAAATAAATACTTTTTGTGCACATGCAGTGCGTTACCACCTTTTTAGTCATTAATTCTTTCAATTTCTTCCTCTCCCCAGAAGCAGCATACAAGATACAGGACCAAATGTGAAGATCAAATGTGGCGAAGAAGAGATTCCATCTCTGTAGCCAGTGACCTTTACAGCAAGCGATTCACTCAGGCCAAGTGTAGTTTAAATACCTGCTGCATCTGGCCACACCCAGTCTGAGTCACAGGGATGCTAGAGGCTTCAGCAACACGTGTCCTAAACATGCTTTGGTCTTACACAAGCATTGGTCCCAACAAGCATTGTTATCTGTAAACAAGTATTGGTCTCTGTAAATCATTACTAGGGGTTACAACAAACATTGGTGCCTGCAAAGGCAGGTGATTGCCTTAAGAGTTCTTTACTGGAGCACATTCAGGTTTGCAGGCCCAACACTTCCACACCTTATTAAGGGGAAGCACTGGCAGGCCAGTTACTGACAAGTTAATGCTGGTTCGTCTATTGGATGTTTAGGCAGACTAAGGCCCTCATTATGAACATGGTGGTCCAGACCGCCATACCAGGGGTGGTGGAAATTACCTCCACCGACATGGCGGTCTGGACCGCCATATTCCAAACACAGGGGGACCAACCACAGGCGGCCCTCCACCACCGCCAGGCTACCGCCACCAGGCAGCCTGATGATGGCGGAGTTCTCTATCAGACAGGGCAGCGCTGCAAGCAGCGCTACCCTCCAGATAAAGAACCTGTGTTCCTCCAGCAAAGGCTGGCAGAAGGGGTGCTCCAGGGCCCCCCTGGGGGCCCCTTCAATGCCCATGCACTTGGCATGGGCAGTGCATGGGCCCCCGTGCACAGCACCATCGCGCAGGTCACTGCCTGATTTATGAGCAGTGATATGCGTGACGGGTGCTGCTGCACCCGCCACACTGCAGCATTGATGACGGCTCCATGTGGAGCCATCGGCAATGTTCAGGCACAGCATTCCACTAGGCCGGCTGGCGGAAACACAGTTTCCGCCGCCGGTCCAGTGGAATGTTCATTATTGGGCCGGCGGGTTCTTCAACGGGCTGGGGGTCTGTGTTTAGACCGCAAGCATGAAGACGGTGGGGAATCCTGCCGTGTTCATAATGACCCCCTAATTCTCGCTTTTTGAAAATCACTTTTCCTAAATGTTTGTTAAAAATTCAGATTTGATTACTCAATTTAATTGTTAATAAACAAGAAAAATAGTGTTTAAATTAATACTGAAGCTAGTCATAAGCCAAAGATAGTAGAGGCATAATTTTATTGTTTTTTTTTACAGGCCAGCTACAATTCTACGCAGTGAAAAAAGCTTTTGGTGCTAACCACTTTTGGTGCATGCTAACATTAAATTCCCACAACTTTTAAATGCTGGGTAATCTGCCTTATGGGCTATAATACCTACTCAAGGATGACTTATTTAGTATTTAAAAGTGAGGTTATTTTCTGTCAAAAGTTTTTTTTTGTCAGAGTCACTAATGCCTTTAAAAAGTTGCAGTCAACAGAGTACCATGTTTTTTTTGTCGCTCCAGTGGACATCACAATATGTGCTGCAATCCAGAGGTGACATTTAACTTTCCATGCTACTGGTATATTTTCCAGCACCATTTACTATGACCCCATTATAGCCTCACTGTAAAGTTAAATATGTCAGTTGGGATTCTAAAATTTTACAACATTTTAGGGGTCATAGCACATACTGTGAGGTTTAGCCATCTGTCTCCAAGTGTGCAAATTAAAAAAGTGAAAACATGGGGATGATAATGCTCAACAGACACTTTCTCACATGTGGCGAAATCGTCACTGGGCGCCTTACCATGAGCTGAGAAAATGGTAGTTCATAAGCCCATATACAACTAATTAGTTTCATAATGAACTTCTGTGCTATATGTGAATTACCTCACGCCATCCAAGGAAAGTCATAAGTGATAGGTTAAATTTAACAGAGGCAACTGAGTAGTGGGAGGGCATAATATGTACATTCATATTGGTCCAGATATAATACAGTCATTGTAACAGTCAGAAAATGCAAACATGATTCCAAGAAGGTAAAATAAATCTTGCATAGAATTGGCAAGAGAAGATTACAAAGGTAGTAATCAAGTCAAAATAATGGATGCATCAATTATTTAGCCACTTTTTTTGTGGACTCTGGGGAATCAAAACCAGCCCTAGCAAAAATGCTCAAATAAGTGATATTCCCTTTTTCACCTTGCTCTATCTCTTTCTTTCCATACATAAATGCCTTCTATCTCGTTCTATTGTCCCTCTCTGACATTTCCACTGTCTCCCCATCCCTCTCTCCCTCTCTTTCTATCTATCTCTCGCGAATCCCTCTGCATCTGCTGTCAAAATTCTTGGTGTGGGAAATTGGATTACCAGTTCAGGGGGTGGAACTCAATTCAAGTAGTGACCACTATTCCTATCACCTTGAAGTCACAAGCAACCCTAAATTAATGTGTTTTAGGTTTCTTAACACAGAGAAGTGAGGGGTATCTCAGAGGCAATTTATAAATATTTGTGCAACAGTTCAAACAGTAATACTGTAACAACATACCACAAAAAGGACCCCATACAAGACTACAAACATAGAGTAACTTATAGTAAATAAAATAAGACTAAAAAGACAAACATCCAATCAGTATAGCCAGAGATATGCAATTTAAAAAATTTGAAAGAATATAGTGGCTAAAAGTATTGTGTTAACTGCGGATATCTGGGCCGACCAGACTGAGACAAAGTCACAAGTTCAGCCTGACCGTGATTGAGGATGGGCCAGCCACAGTGGCTCACATAAGCTTGCTGAATAAGAGTACCTTAAATCCTAGTTAAGGAGTGTTGCTAGGTCCTGCATTGAGGATGCGTTGTGCAGCTGAGGTGATGCATCCATTCCAGGGAGCTGCAAGGCTGCAATGTGGGGTCCAACATCAGTGTTGAGGATAATGTTGATGAAGGAAGCTTGCTATATGAAGTCCTTCCTCAAAGATGCTCCCTGCACTGGCTGTTTCTGAGAAGGCTGAAGAATTTGTGATGTTCAGTTCTCCATTGTCGTCCATGCTGCAGTGGGTGAGAGGTTGCCATGTGTAGGCCTGCATTGGGATGTATTGCTTAGTGCTGGTTCTAATGTGAGCTGAACGGTTGATGTGGGGTCCTTGCACTTGAGGAATCCTCACAGCATTCACGATCTGTTGGTTCTGCTCAGATTGCGACGATTGTGATGTTTTTTTTTCTGTTGGATCCACAGATGGGTTGGCAGAGCACCATCAAGCCTACTTCCAAGGGCCCAGGCTGATGTGGCACGACGTGTTAGGGTAGGACTCACAGTTGCAAAATCCAAGTGCTGGTTACAAGAGCCCTTGGAGTCACTCTGGTGGACCTGTGTCCAGTTTACCGGTTCGGTCCTTCTCAACCAGGCAAGAGGGTAGCAGGTCAGCATAGCAGGCAGATGTCCTTCAGGGTGGCAATTCAGTTCAGTGTCAGTCCAGTCAGCAGCACAGCAGTCCTTATTCCTGTCATAGTCTTCCACTGGTCCAAAAGTATACGATAGAGTTGGTGTCTGGCATTCAATATTTACACCTGGTGCCTCCTTTGAAGTGGAGAAGTTTCTAGAGGTTTCCCTTTGACGTGCATAGGTTTCCTGCCTCCATTGGCCTGGCTCCAGACTAACTTCAGGGTGTGTGCAATCAGTTGTGGAAATGCAGGACAGAGCCTAATTAGGTGTCAGTGTGGCTGTGCCTAACTCTGCCCTCCCAACCTGCCAGTGATGGCCCATCCAGGCACACCCAAGCTCTTTATTGTGTGTGGCTGTTCAGAAGGAAAACACAAACACCAACTGTCAACTACACTCAGCCATGTGACCCTGAGACTGGCTGCAGGCCCCAAATTGCTATGGCAGAAACAAGGCCAACTTTCTAAAAGCGGAATTTTCAAAATTGTAGCCACAAACATGACTTTACCATAATAGAGGATTTTTCAGTACAATTCCAAATACATCAAACATGAACTGTTTACCTGTTACCATTTGTAAGTTACATCTTATTAAATCTAACAAGGTAACTCCAAAGTTATTCTAATGGAGAAGTAGGCCTTGCAGAAGTAAACAACAAATTTTAGAGTTTTTCCCTGTCAGGACATGTAAAACTAAAAATGACATGCCCTGTCTTTCAAAGACATTGCACTCTGTCCTTTGTGTTGCATAGGGCCTGCTCTAGAAGAGACATGTGCATTAAAAAGGAAGGTATGGGCTTGGTAATAGGTTTATTTTGCCAGATCTAAAATGGCAGGTTTAACCCTTTTAATGCGGGCGTCGGCCTCTGGGCAACGCCCGCACTACCTCCCTGGTGAGGGTCACGACCATTGGCCAACACTAGGGAGGGGGTTCGAGATTTTCTTTATTTTTTTTTTAAGCCCTGGGAGACACGGAAGAGCTTCCGTGTCTCCCCCCGCCTCCCACCCGCCCCTTTGTGACAGCTTTTCTGATGGGGAAAACAGCCCCAAACGGCCTTCCCCACGTTCGGAAAGGCCTCGTATGAAAGGGGAGACTCTCCCCTTTCATACGAGGCCTTTCTGAACGCGTTTCCTGGCCCTCGATCGCAGCACAGCTGCGATCATGGGCCAGGAAATGCCACTAGACACCAGGGATTTCACTTGGGGGGGGTCGGCCCCCTCGGAAAACGCCCCCCCCCCCCCACAGCCATATTTTTTAATTTTAATGTTGGGGACCCTTGGGGGTGCGCGATCGCACCATCCCCAGGGGCTAATTTTTTTAAATAACGAAATTGACAGGGGGTCGCCCTTAGGTAGGGCGACCCATTGTGGGGGCAATTTTTTTTTTTGTAGTTGTAGGGTTTCCCTGGGGGCCAATTTGGCCCCCAAGGAAACCCTACAACTACCAAAAAAAATACAGATCTATATATATATATATATATATATATATATTTATATCTCTATCTATATATAAACATCAATCCATGTAGATAGATATGTCTATCTACATGGATATATCTATAGATAGACCTATTTATATAGATCTGGATATATAGGTATATATATATATATATATATATATATAGATCTATCTATAGATATATCCATGTAGATAGATATATTTATATAGAGATATATATATGTATATATGTAGATATATCTATATATATATATATAGATCACTTTTGTCAGTGCATGTGTGGTTTCCCTGGGGGCTGGAACCAGACCCACATATAAAGTCATCTTTATATATATACTTATATATATATATATATATATGCCACCAGTTGTCTTGCAGTTGCAGCTTGCTTCTTCAAAGCAGTGCACATACTTCAACTGACGCATTTCAACTGTAGCTTTTAGGCAACAATAAAGAAGTCAAGTAAGTCTTGTGATTATGTTTCTGCTACAAAAGGATCAGACTTTTGTCTAGTGGCAGTTTTAGTGCCATAAAGAAGCGCAGATGATTTATATGACTACTGCAAAGAGCAAATCTGTATTTTATGTAAATAGCTGAGTACATTAGTAAAGTCAGCCACTACCTGCGCTGTAATACAAATTAAATGTATGTGCGAGGTGGGGGGTGGCTATGGAGAGATGAAGAGCACGTTTGCTGGGTGGTAATGAGGGAATCCGAGGAGGAGGACATGGGAGTGGGAGCACCAATAATTATTGTTGGACTGGGCGCAGGAGGTGCTGAAGACTGTGACAAATGGTATGTGACAAGGTGTTTGAGTGTCTTGAAAGAACGTGCTGATTGAGGGAAGAAGTGCAGGTAAGGTGGCCTCTACTGTTGCATGGATCACACACACACACCAGCAATTTTGTGACTGTCTATGTAGGCTAGTGTTTTAGAGCAACAGTTTAGCCAATAGCAGAGATGGCATCCTGATGGATGACTGCTGCTGACGTCACTCTGGTTATAGAGGACAGCTCTGACATAGGATCAGAGACTGAGACAGCAGATACTGAGACAGCATCTGAGGGATAGGACAATGGCGCAGACTCTGGGAGTGATTTTTCAGTTGGAGGAGTCCCATTGGATAACTCCTTCCAGTAAATTGTGAGGGAGGTGATGAGGACAGTCCTGTTGTCCCTTCGCAAGCACAGTCTGTGCAACAGGGCAACAGTGGGTTAGCCCAACCCAGAGAGCAGGTGAATGCGGGGGCGAGCACAGAGAGGGTGCTCTCTTGGGAGCTTCCCAATTTAGTTCAGCCCCAAATTCCACTGCCCAAATTGTATTGTGGAGACATCAAAATTATCTATCACAAAACAAACTGGTTTTGTAAGGCAGGCACCTGTGTTTTTGGTCCTGGGTTCGGCGGCTATATTGGGAAACATACTAAACCCAAACATTTCTGGAAACTAGACATCCAGGGGAGTCCACAGAGGTGTGACTTGTGTGGATTACCCAAAGTTTTCTTACTCAGAATAACCTGCAAAGCTGAAATGTTGAATAAAAACTCTATTTTTCTTGCATTTCTGTCACACAAACTACAGGAATATGCTGCGATAAACAAAATTCCTACCACCCAGTGATTCCTCACCTGTCCCGATAAAAACACTACCCCACTTGAGTGCCTATACCTAGTGCCTGCGTAAGGAATGGATCATCCCAGGGTCAACAGTTGCCTCATGTAAGTACCAACATTGACCGTTGTGTGACCTATTCCTGTCTCGGGCACTAGGCCTACCCACACAAGTGAGGTACCATGTTTATCGGGAGACTTGGGGGAATGCTGGGCGGAAGGACATTTGTGGCTCCTCTCAGATTCCAGAACTTTCTATCACCGAAATATGAGGAAAAAGTGTTTTTTTTTCCAAATATTGAGGTTAGCAAACTATTCTGGGTAACAGAACCTAATCAGAGCCCCACAAGTCACCCGATCTTGGATTCCCCTAGGTGTCTAGTTTTTAAAACTGTGCAGGTTTGCTAGGTTTCCCTAGGTGCCAGCTGAGCTAAAGCCCAAAATCCACAGCTATACACTTTGCAAAAAACAGCTATGTTTTCTTTGTGAAAATGTGATGTGTCCACGTTGAGTTCTGGGGCATTTCCTGTTGCGGGTGCTAGGCCTACCCCAACAACTGAGGTACCATTTTTATCGGGAGACTTGGGAGAACGCTGGGTGTAAGGAAATTTGTGGCTCCTCTCAGATTCCAGAACTTTCTGTCACAAAAATGTGAGGAAAAAGCGTTTTTTTTGGCCACATTTTGAGGTTTGCAAAGGATTATGGGTAACAGAACCTGATCAGAGCCCCACAAGTCACCCCATCTTGGATTCCCCTTGGTGTCTAGTTTTCAAAACTGTGCAGGTTTGATAGGTTTCCCTAGGTGCCAGCTGAGCTAGAGGACAAAATCCACAGCTAGACACTTCGCAAAAAACAGCTATGTTTTCTTTGTGAAAATGTGATATGTCCACGTTGTGTTTTGGGGCATTTCCTGCTGCGGGAACTAGGCCTACCCCCACAAGTGAGGTATCATTTTTATCGGGAGACTTGGGTAAACACTGGGTGGAAGGAAATTTGTGGCTCCTCTCAGATTCCAGAACTTTCTTTCACCGAAATGTGAGGAAAAAGTGTTCTTTTGGCCATATTTTGAGGTTTTCAAAGGATTCTGGGTAACAGAACCTGATCAGAGCCCCACAAGTCAGCCCATCTTGGATTCCCCTAGGTGTCTAGTTTAAAAAAATGTGCAGGTTTGGTAGGTTTCCCTACGTGCCGGCTGAGCTAGAGGCCAAAATCCACAGCTAGGCACTTTGCCAATAACACATCAGATTTCAATGTAAAAATGTGATGTGTCTAAATTGCCTTTCCTGTCGCGAGCATTAGGCCTACCCACGCAAGTGAGGTACCATTTTTATCAGGAGACTTAGGGGAACACAGAATAGCACAACAAGTGTTATTGCCCCTTGTCTTTCTCTGCACTTTTTCCCTCCAAATGTAAGACAGTGTGTAAAATAGATGTCTATTTGAGAAATGGCCTGTAATTCACATGCTAGTATGGGCACCCCGGAATTCAGAGATGGGCAAATAACCACTGCTGCTCAATACCTTATCTTATGCCCATTTTTAAAATACAAAGGTTTTATTGATACCTATTTTTCACTCTTTATATTTCAGCAAATGAATTGCTGTATACCCTGTATAGAATGAAAACCCATTGCAAGGTGCAGCTCATTTATTGGCTCTGGGTACCTAGGGATCTTGATGAACCTACAAGCCCTATATATCCCTGCAACCAGAGGAGTCCAACACACGTAACGGTATATTGATTTAAAACATCTGACATTGCAGGAAAAAGTTAGAGAGTAAAACGCTGAGAAAAATGGCTGTTTTTTTCAGCTCAATTTCAATATATTTTTTTCAGCTGTTATTTTCTGGAGGAAACCTTTGTAGGATCCACACAAATGACCCCTTGCTAAATTCAGAATGTTTTCTACTTTTTAGAAACACTTAGCTTTCCAGGATCCAGTGTTGGTTTCACACCCATTCCTGTCACTAACTGGAAGGAGGGTGAAAGCACCAAAAATAGTAAAAATGAAGTATGTCCCAGTAAAATGCCAAAATTGTGTTGTAAAAATGTGGTTTTCTGATTCAACTCTGCCTGTTCCTGAAAGCTGGGAAGATGGTGATTTTAGCACCACAAACCCTTTGTTGATGCCATTTTCAGGGTAAAAAACATAAGCCTTCTTCGGCAGCCCTTTTGTCTCATTTATTTGAAAAAAACTAAATTTAAAGTGTATTTGGGCTAATTTCTGGGTCTCCTCCAGGGGAACCCAGAAACTCTGGGTACCTTTAGAATCCCTATGATGTTGGAAAAAAAGGACGCAAATTTGGCGTGTATAGCTTATGTGGAAAAAACGTTATGAAGGCCTAAGCGTGAACTACCCCAAATTGCCAAAAAATGGCTTAGCAAGGGGGGGGGGGGAGGCCCAGCAGCTAAGAGGTTAAGGTGTACACGCAGGCTGCAATCGAACGCCATAGACAGTTTTGCAAATTTACTTAATTAGGAGTCAAAGCAAGTGCTGCAGGATCACTAGGATCAATTAATTTACATTCCCTGGGTAGCTGTAGTACCACTTTACTATGGACTTATAAGTGAAATAAATAGGCTGATTGGGGACATAGCAATGTTACCATGTTTTAAGGAATGAGCCCCCATGGACCCATTCCCGCATCACGTCTTCAACAGAGCTGCAGACACCATCGCCCCCAAGCTCTGCCTCACCATCAACTGCTCACTAGCTGCCGCCACCTTCCCCAATGACTGAAAACACTCCGAGATCAACCCCCTCCTCAAGAAACTATCCGCTGACCCCACTGCCCTCAAAAAATTTAGGCCCATCTCCTTACTTCCATTTCCTGTGAAAGTCATAGAAAAAATACTCAACAGCCAACTCACCATGTTTTATAAAACCACAACATCCTCAACATATCCCAATCCGAATTCAGGTCAAACCACAGCACTGAAACGGCCCTCCTGTCAGCAACAGACCGCATCCCTCCCCACTGGGCAAGGGAAAGACAGCGGCACTCATCCTACTTGACCTCTCGGCAGCATTCGACACAGTATCCCATCACACCCAGATAAGAAAACTCCACAAAGCCAGCATTAGAGACGAAGCCCTCGACTGGATCCAATCCTTCCTCTCCGGCAGAACGCAAAAATTGAGACTCGCCCCCTTCCTCGCAGAACCTAGGCTGTTCAACGTCTACATAGCCCTGCTAACCTCCATCGTCAGAAGCTATGGAATAAACATCATCTCCTACGCCGTGACACCCAACTCGTCCTTTCCCCATCCAATGAATCAGACAAGGCCAAACACAACTTCCACAATGGCATGAAAGCAGACGGCAACTGAATGAGAGATAGCTGCTTTCAACTCAACACAAACAAGACCGAGGAACTCATCCTGGGCCCCCAACACAATGCATGGAGCGACTCCTGGCAGCCACCCACCCTCGGAAACCCGCCCAACCCCGCCAGCCATGCCCGCAACCTCGGATTCATCCTGGACCCCAACCTCAGCTTGAACCATCAGATCAATGCAGTTACCTCCACATCCTATGCAAGACCTTCAAATAGATCCCCCTCGAGCATAAAAAGACCATTACACACGCCCTCATCACCAGCAGCCTGGACTACGGCAATGCACTCTATGCCGGAATCAACAAAAAACTAAAACTCAAAAACACGAATTGCAAAACATCCAGAACGCCGCTGCCAGATTGATCCTCGACCTACCCCATCACTGCCACGTCTCACAACACCTATGCACACTGCACTGGCACCCTATTGAGAAAAGAATCACTTTCAAAATCCTCACCTGCGCACACAAAGCCCTCCACAACACCGGACCTGCCTACCTTAACCGGCGACTCAACTTCCACGTACCCCACAAGGCTCTAGGCTCAGCCCAACTCTCTCTTGCAGAAGTACCCCACATCAGGAAAACCAGAACAGGAGGACAAAATATTTTCGCTACTATTCACAAAGGGGAAGGGGTCCCTTTGGGACCCCTTCCCATTTGCAAATTGGTTAGCACCAGTTTGAAACTGATGCTAACCGATTGTTTTGCAACTGCATTTGCGGTCACAAAACAATCATACAAACCATCTGGATTCGGTATTAGGAAGGGACGCCCTTGTCACGCCCCTTCCTAACACCGAATCGCAAAACCGAAACTGCGATTCAGTAACAAGTTACTGAATCGTAGTTTGGGCTCTGTACATCCCAAATAGCATTTTTCAAGTCGCAAACGGCCCGATTCGCAGTTTGCGACTTGAAAACTGCTTCGTACATCTGGCCTTTGCTTCTTTATTTTGGTATTAGCAATTTGCACCTAGAAGCTCAAATTGGGACAGCCTTGAACGTATGGTTTGTGCATCGCAGTCATAGATTCTATAATTGTAATTCACAAATTTGGGTCACAAAAATTAGCTATACACAAAACGGTTGTATCACAAAAAAACAATTGCAAACGACTTTCACACATTGGAAATACCCACATTTTGATTCACAAAACCATTTGCAGCTGATATGTGAATCGCTAATTCTTCTTACATCTAGCTCTATATGCACTAAATGTGAAGTACAAGAGCTCATGCATTCTGAATACAATGGTTATGCAATTGAAATGTCACTTATTGGTGGAGCAGCACATGGAGGATACTTCGCTGTCCACAGCACACATGCAGCCACATACCTTACTGCAATGACTTTAGCACTATAAATAAAAATGATAGATGGACACATTTCACCTTTTGTATTATGGCACATTGCTAACATGATGGCTTGCAAGCAAACTGGACTAATTAAGAGGATGTGGGCTTTCACTGAGCCATTCACTCATTGTCATTCTGTGTGAAGGGCAGCACTGAGTATAAAATTGGTGCTTTTAGTAGACATAATAAGTAAAAAGGAATGACTACAGACATGAATCCCTTTACGGTTGTACACTGCACTCTAACAATTACAGACGAGAAGAAATATTGAGATAATAAGAACTGAATCACCACTAGCAGCTTCCATACTTTTAGGAGGCATTGGAGCCAGGAGATGTTTAAATTGAGGGAGAAAACATTCTATGCCCTTATTTATCAGCCAAATACTGGTGCTGTGGGGAGCTCTCCTGCAACCTCACACAAAGAACTCAAACTTGATCAATTACAGCCAAAAAACTCACAACAGAGTACTTTTCCATGAACCAACCGATCACAAGGACCAATTAAGACATTGATACAAGGGTGGACCTCTGCACATAGCACTTTAGACACTGGTTAAGTCCTATCTAGTGGCAACACGCCTGTGCCGTAACCGTCTCAGCGATCATAAACTGTACGGCACTTGGGTGACCTGCTGCACCTAGCATAAGAGTCTGGTCATCCTTTTTGTAGCGGCGGTACATCCGAATTTTAATTCAACAAGTTTTAAACACGATCAGTATTTTCGTCTTTTATTTTTTTATTTTTTCATACTTATCTGAGCTGTCTCTATTGTTTGTTATGGTTGTTATTAACTAAACAATAAAGTTGACATTGACATTAACAATTAATCTAGAGGTATTCTCGCTCCAAGAGAACAGCTAGGTGTCACTTGGCTTCTACATTGAGTACATTCTCATCTTCCTAACCCACACTGCTCAAAATATGGAAGCCATCCCAACTGTTGTTTTTTTGGAGAAGCCCTTTCTTTTGAAGGCAAGCTTCACAACTGACAGACGGACTCTGGTCCTCCCGCACCTTGTTTGAGCTAATACGCCGCTAACAGGAATTATGTAATCAAACTCGACAGCCCAGAACATTGCCCTAAGTTAAGAAATTCCCTAATTATATATATTTGGAAGTTTAACAAGATTTCTCTTCCTCTCAAAGAAGTATCCTTCGTCCCCATATCAGTCCACATTACCTTCAAAATGTGCAGCCTAACATGCAAAGCTCTGCTGACCTGGCACACAAGATCACATTCTCTGGATGCATCGGCCACTCCCACAGAGGAAACATGACAAGATTGGCATTCAAGACTTGCAACCAGGAACTGCATGAAGATTTTTTAGTATTTAGTAACCAGTGTTTACTGTGAAGTGCTGAAGAATGCAAAATAAACAATTCATATTGCTTCATAGCTAGAAACAGTTGATTTCATGCCTAATGTTTCATCCATAATAGTCTTTTTTCCACTGGTAACTTTAGTGTTCATCACCTTGGCCTAGACAGCTTGTTGCTTTGAATTTCTTCATCTTTTTCAATGCATTTCACAATTTTTTAAATACAAACTGTACTAAAATTTCACCCAGATATTCAATTTATTAACATACATTTTCACAAGTTTATAAATACAATTTACTTAAACATTTATTCTTTTTACACACCTTAAAAGTAACAATTAACAAAACAATGTAAAGAAACATGTAAACTTTATATAAATGCAATATAGCAAGTCTTCCATGGATCAGCTGCAATGCCACCACAAATCTGCTGCAGTTTTAAGAACACACCCAAACATGAGGGCCTCATTCCAACTTTGTCAATCCTTTTAGAAGACCGCCACAGTGGCAGCCTGTAGGAAAGTACCATTTTGCCTGGCATGTTACCCACATTTTTACATGTTTGTAAGTTAGTTTTTTGCCTGTCTCACTAGCCAGGACCCCAGTGCTCATAGTTTGTGGCCTGAACGTTTATACCTGTGTAGTGACTAACTCATTGCTTATGCTCTCTCTGCCTTTAAATTTGTCACTATAGGCTAGTGACCACTTTTACCAATTTCAATTGGCACACTGGAACACCCTTATAATTCCCTAGTATATGGTACCTAGGTACCCAGGGTATTGGGGTTCCAGGAGATCCCTATGGGCTGCATCATTTCTTTTGCCACCCATAGGGAGGTCAGGCAAACCTTTACACAGGACTGCCACTGCAGCCTGAGTGAAATAATGCACATGCTATTTCACAGCCATTTTCACTGCACTTAATGAACTTCTAAGCTACCTATATGTCTAACCTTCACTTCCTGAAGGTGAGGTGCAAAGTTACTAAGTGTTGGAAAATGGGTTATTGGTAAGGGCAGGTAGGTACCTACACTTAGCAATAGGCCACTAACCTCCATTTAGGTCCAGTTAGGTCTCAGTAAATTAAACCCAGCTCAACCCTTGGTAGCTTGGCAATGAACGACAAGGCTTAACTCAGGAGACAGAGTGTAAAGCATTCAAATATCACAAAACAGTAATTAACTAAAACACAGGAAACAGTTTAAAAATCCAAAACCAATTTATAAAAATAAATTATATTTTTATCTTTAAAATGACACTAAAATGAATAAAATCAGATACCGGGAACTGGAGATATGATTTTTTAAAGAATTATTGTTTTCTAGCGCCTAGAAACAAAAAGCGCCAATCTGGTCATCTGGTCGCACCACGACCGGGGCAAAGTAAAAGTTTAAGGCCGACTGCGATGGAGCCCGGCTCGGCTACAGCCCGCGGGAGGCCTCGGTCAAAAGTTTACCTTCGCACTTAGTTGTTTTTCTGAAGATTTTTTTCAGCGGGACGAACCTGCCAGTCCAATACGACCTCCCGGAACTCTTCTCCGGATACGTGCCATGGGAGCCCTCGGTGGTGATTTTTACCTTCGGACTTAGTCATTTTTTTGAGGTGAAAATCCTTCGACCGGGGTAAATCTGGACCTTGATCCGACGTCCTTGGAGCCCTCCTTGGATACGCTGGCTGGGAGGTCCTGGTCAACTTTCTACGTTCGGACTTAGTCTCTTTTTTGGAGATTTTCTTCACGGGGACGAACCTGCAAATCAGGCCGGGTCGCGGTTGAGGTTGAGGCAAGCCGGCTAGAGTTGCTGCAGCGGGTGGGTCCCTCTATGGAGCTTTTTTTCAAAAGTTCTCCAAACTTCTTGTTCTTCTCCCAGATGTTCTTTTAAGGTTCTTTTGGGCTTCACAGCTCATCCCAAGGCTCCAGAAGCACTGAGATGATCCTTGGAGGTGTGGACTACAACTCGCAGAATGCACCTGGCGCAAACTCCTTTTTGGCCACTGGACAGTGGTCAGCTGGTTGATTTCTTCAGGAGTTGGTGCGGGGGAGCAATTTTTCACCTGTAGCAAACAAGGAGTCCCTCCTTGAACCAGTTGAAGCCAGGCAAAGTACTCCTTGTGGTGAAGCCCAAGTGTGCAGCTAGTGCAGTCCTTCAGAGTGCACGGTCCATGTGCAGGTCAGGGGTACAGCAGGGCAGTCCTTCTTCTCCTTTGGATCTTCCTTGTTGGAATCTGATGGGGATCTGAGGTGTGGGTGCAGGTCTGCCAGTTTTATCCTTGTTCCTTTGTCCTGAATCTCCAATCAGGTTCAGGGTCCTTCCCCCTGTGATGACCACTTCCTGGGAAGTGTGGCAAAAATCAATCCCAGGAGGCAACATTCCTCAAAAATCCATCATGGCTGAAAGTGATTTTTGGAGGTTACATCTGGCTGAGCCCACCCACTGGTGTGGCTAAAAATCATAAACACACCCCTCTCCTGCCCTCTCCTAATCTAATCAAGGGGGCACCTAGTTGTCTGGAGTTTTCAGGGTGTGGGGGTGTTGCTGGGTTGCTCCAAATGTCCTTCTCTGCCTTCGAAGACCAATTTGGCTGCCCTCCCCCTTCCTGCCTCACCATCTGCTGAGGGGAGATCTCCTCCCACAAGCACATCTCTTTGTGTGAAGCCAGGCCACTTCACACCTCATCAAGGCAATCTGGCCAGGCGGCCAGAGGCTGGCCAATCAGAGCACAGCAGTAAAAACAATGCAGGGCTGAAGTTGGCAACTGTTCAGGTAACGTTTAAAACTCTTTACCTGAACAAGGTATATTAAATCCAACAACTGGAAGTTGTGGGATTTATTACAGCAATTAATTTGATTCCAAACTCTTTGTATCTGTCACTTAAGGGGACTTTTAAAATTAAAATAAAGTCTCCCCATTCTAGCCTATGAAGGCCATTCACTACAATGAGGGAAAAACAAATGTGCCTGTTTTTACTTCACCAGGGCTTATAAAACTATTTTATAAGGTCACTGCTTATAGTTACATGGCACCCAGCCCTAGGGGCACATAGGGCACACCTTAGGGGTGACTTATATATAAAAATAAGGTAGTTTAAGACTTTTGAACTACTTTTAATTCCAAAGTTGAATTTACATATAACTTTACTTTAAAAGCAGCCAGCAAGGCAGGCCTGCCTTTAAAATGACACTGGGCACCTCAGCAGTGCACCTATGGGTGCACTAACTATGCTGTGGTCCCTAAACCTACATGCCCTACCATATACTAGGGACTTTTAGGTAGGTTGACTCAGCCAATTATAATTAGCCTAATTTGCATATCCACTTTACACAGAGCACTGGCCCTGGGACTGGTAAGCAGTACCCAGGGCACAGCAAAGAGTCAGTAACCACAAGTACCTGTCCAAAAAGTGTGGGGGTGACCAGGGCAAAAAGGAGGACTTTCCTACACTAAGTGTGAGGGCACCCTTGCAATAGTAAAGGTGCTCCCACATAGTTGAGGGCCATTTCCACGGACTTTGTGAGTGCGGGGACACCATTACATGAGTTCACTTCATATAGTTCAATACCTCTATGTAGCTTCACAATGGTAACTTCAAATATGGCCACAACACATGTCTAAGATCATGGAATTGTCCCCCATTCCAAATCTGGTATTGGGGAGCCAATTCCATGCATCCCCGGGGCTCCACTATGGACCCTGGGTACTGCCAAATCAGCTCTCTGGGATTTTCTCTGCAGCTACTGCTGCTGCCACCCCACAGACAGGGTTCTGCCTTCCTGGGGTCTGGGCAGCCCAGTCTCAGGAAGGCAGAACAAAGAAATTCCTCTGAGAGAGGGTGTTACATCCTCTCCCTTTGGAAATAAGTGTTAAAGGCTGGGGAGGGGTAGCCTATCCCAGCCTCTGGGACTGCTTTGAAGGGCACAGATGGTGTCCTCCTTGCATAAGCCAGTCTACACCAGTTTAGGGAACCCCCAGTCCCTGCTCTGGTGCGAAACTGGACAAAGGAAAGGGGAGAGACCACACCCCTGTCCATCATCACCCCAGGGGTGGTGCCCAGAGCTCCTCCAGTGTGACCCAGACCTCTGCCATCTTGGATCCAGAGGTGTGAGGGCACAATGGAGGCCTCTGAGTGGCCAGTGCCAGCAGGTGATGTCAGAGACCCCTCCTGATAGGTGCTTACCTGACTAGGTGTTCAATCCTCCTCTGAGGGCTGTTTAGCGTCTCTCCAGTGGGCTTTTCCTCAGATAACGTCTTGCAAGAATTCACCAGAGTTCCTCTGCACCTCTCTCTTCGATTTCTGCCAAGGATCAACCGCTGACTGCTCCAGGACGCCTGCAAAACTGCAACAAAGTAGCAAGAAGACTACCAGCAACATTGCTTCAGCAGGCACCAAACTTCTGCGTCACCGGTACTCTGGGACCCCTCTCATCCTGATGAGCTTGGCCCCTGGAGCACAGGTGGTAGAACCAAGTGACCCAGACTGTCCAGTTGTCCAACTGTCCAAATTTGGAGGAGGTAAGTCCTTGCCTTCCCTCTCCAGACAGTAATCCTGTGCACCACGTGAACTGCAGCAACAAGGGCTTCTGTGCACATTTCCACAAATTCCTGCATGCACAGCCAAGCCTAGGTCCCCAGCACTCAGTCCTGTGATGCGCAGCTCCCTGCGTTGATCTCCGGTGTCGTGTGACCCTCCTTTGCAGTGTTCAGACAACTACTGTGTTCAGACTTCTTGAACCCATGTTCTAGGACTTCTGCAGGTGCTACCTTCTTATGCGTGGGCTCTCTACGTTGCTGAGGGCCCCCTCTGTCTCCTCTCCCAAGTGGCGACATCCTGGTCCTTCCTGGGCCCAGGCAGCACCCTTTTTATTTAACTGCAACTCTTGCAGCTAGCAAGGCTTGTTTGCTGTATTTTGCCAAAGAAACAACTCTGCATCCTCCAGCACTTCGTCTTCATAAAGGAAAAGTTCCTAGCACCTTTCGTTGTTGCAGAATCTTGAGCTTCTTCATTCTGGAGGCAGCCATTTTGCTCCTTCATCCTGGGTTTAGAGGGCTTCTGCCACCACGGACACTTTCACAACTCTTGGACTTTGTCCCCTTCCTTTGCAAGTCCTCAGCTCCAGGAATCCATCTCCAGTGCTTTAGAGTCTGTTGTGGTCTTCGCAAAATCCTCTATCACGACTTTAGTGTGTTTCTGGGGAAATAGTAGTACTTTACACCTACTTTCCAGGGTCTTGGGGTGGGGTATGTTGGACACTCTTAATGTTTTCTTACACTCCCAGCAACCCTCTATACACTACACTAGCCTCTGGGTCCATTCGTGGTTTGCATTCCACTTTCTTAGTATATGGTTTGTGATGTCCCTAGGCCTATTGCATCCTATTGTATTCTGCAGTGTTTGCACTACTTTCTGACTGTTTTACTTACCTGATTTAGGTTTGTGTGTATATTTTGTGTATTTTACTTACCTCCTAAGGGAGTACATCCTCTGAGATATTTTTGGCACATTGTCACTAAAACAAAGTATCTTTATTTTTAGTAACTCTGAGTATTGTCTTTCTTATGATATAGTACCTATATGATGTAAGTGGTATAGTAGGAACTTTGCATGTCTCCTAGTTCAGCCTGAGCTGCTCTGCTATAGCTACCTCGATCAGTCTAAGCTGCTAGAACACTACTAATCTACTAATAAGGGATAACTGGACCTGGCACAAGGTGTAAGTACCATTGGTACCCACTATAAGCCAGGCCAGCCTCCTACACAGCCGCAGAAAGACCGCCATGTTGGAGTTCATCCGACCACCATATTAAGAGTCACACAGTGAAGACAGCCAAAACACAACCAAAAATGCGAGACCGCCAGGTCATTGGAGGGCAGGAAAGAGGTGGTTCCACCATCAGCACCTCCAGCTCAACAAACATCCACCCATCAGATTACAAGCTACAAATCAGCACAGCGGTCCTTCCATGGTGGAAAACCATTGGCGGTGCGAACCACTGCAGTAAAAACCACACCAGGAAGAACATCACATCACATTGGATAGTTTGAATACCCCACACCTGACACACATCCACACACTTGACACACCTCATTGCGCTATATCACACACCCATACACAACCCACAATCCTTTGCAAACAGAATACCACTCACAGCCAGAAACCAGGTAAACAAGTGTTACTATCTAACCAAGTAATAGGCACCCCTACACATTACACACAGCACACACCCCACACTTGCACAACATACAAAACACACAATTAACAAAAGAACACAATACACAACCACCACCTACTCACATTCCAGCACCCACACATCATCACAAACATTATTCATCCTTTTCATAACTTCCTCACTGTCTTTACCACCACTATCATGTCCCCACAAAAACACCCATATTTCACTGATGAGGAGTTGAGGGTCACAGTGGGTGAAATTGTCAGGGTAGAGCCACAACTGTTTGGAGCACAGGTCCAACAAATATTGATTGCCAGGAAAATTGAGTTGTGGCAAAAGATAGTTGACAGGGTCAACTCAGTAGGCAGCCATCCACGCGTGAGGGACAACATCAGGAAGCGGTGGAAGGACCTACGGTAGAAGGTGCGTTGCATGGCATCACACCACCTTATCGTTGTGAACAAGACTGGTGGTGGGCCCCCACCTCCTAGCTCACAGTTCATATCATGGGAGGAGAAGGTATTGGACATCCTCCAACCGCAGGGCCTGATTCGAATACCTGGGGGACTGGAGTCTGGTAAGTAACTTCAACAGTCATGTCTTATCACTGTATTCTCCTGCATGTCTCCTCACCACCCAAATACTCTGTAATTAACTAAATTACCCACAGCACCACCCACCTATTCACCTAATTCCCCTCTCCTGCATGCCACCACTCCACCCAGGCCGACTGCCCAACAGCCCTTAGCAATGGCATGTTAAAGCCTGCCTAATCAAATCACTACAACTCCCAGAATACACTAACACCACTTTGTGAAAACCATGCATGTGCACAACACATCACATTTGATGGATGTACAACTAAAGTACAAGTTCCACCATCTAGAATGCCCTAGTAACAACCAGTACATGGCAATGACAGAAATGCAATGGCATACTCACAATAGCATATAGAACAACATACAGCTACAGCTGAGTGACCATTTTTAATAGGCGAAGATCAAAGATCCCAAACCTGAAATAGACTGAAATGGTTTTGAATGTAAGATGGCTGAGTCAAAGCACATGTACAACATCCCGATAAAAGACTTTGATCCCTGCATGCTCACATACTGTGTACCCACTAGTACACAATTGTGTATTATCCAACTATAAATTGTGACATCTGGCAAGCCTCACAAATCACTAGCTGACAGAGATGGACAGTCAGGCCAATTATCAGACAATCACAGAACTCATCTGCTGGGCAATCTGTACCAAATCTGTATGACATCTCCCACATGGAGTATGGCAATCAAGTCACAGAGTAGTATGTACAACAAAGGTATGCTGTGCAGCACCTGTCAATGTCATTGCTGGGAATAATGTAGAGCCACTCATCAAGATGTAATCTGACACACACTGACTAGGAAATCATCTCCCAAGTCCTGGAAACATACCAACATTCCCAGGACAGAATGGGCCTAATAATTACCATGTTGGGGGAGAATCAAAGGCTGCTTAGGTAATACCACCAGAAAGTAATGCAGCAGTGACAAATACATAATGCCACCATGGCTACCATTTCAGGGGTGCTGAGGGACATTAATACAACCCTCATTGGTTTCTTTTCTCCCCATCATGCCCCTTTCGCTAGTAACTCAACTTCAGCCACATCTATATCTCTGGCAGCTAGTGGAATAGAGGCCCTGCCAGGGGAACCACATACCTCAAACGCCCCTCCCTCAGTAGCAGAAGAACCCCCCACAAACGTGGACATCCACCAAGACATCCAGCTAGAGCAGATGGCAAGACCAAACCCACTGCCAGGAAGTGAACCTCACCTGATATGTCACCCTTGTGTGCCACTGAGACACCCTGTAGACTGTTCTGAGACATGACTCTATTTTTCCATGGTACAAGGACACTGTACCTGTGTAACCAACTGGTGTAGCTACTACTCTGATGAATCCATCTACCATGACCTAACTCATCATTCCTTATTTTATTTTGCGAATTTGATTATGATATGCACAATAAATAACAATTGAGCACAGCTACTGTATTTGTATCTTTATTAATAACTCAACAATTGCTATGCTTGCCAACTGTGGTGAGGTCATGCCCCCTGCACCGAACAGCCAGTCTAATGGTCATCAGACGGATCCTCCCACAGCATGAAACATCATACCACAGAGATTTCACAGGATAGGTGTCACAGAGGTTGCAATCCAGGGCAACACTATAGTATAGTCAGTATTTCAATTTGCAAATAGAGCATGACAGAGTGTACTATCAGGTTGGAAGGCATGGTGGCACTCAATTTACAAATACAGGTAACAGACGTCATGGGCATGGTAACCCACCTACAAAGCAGGGGCACTCAGAATGGACCTACATATCACCAGGTCCAGAATCTTCACATACACATAACATAGCTACATGATCTCATATCCCATGATACACACATATGACATCACAAAGGACCCAATAAATTAACAATACAGAAATATAGGGCCTATACCTGTAGTAATGTTCTCACTGAATTGTCACTTGACTGTCATCTGCACCTTGTAAAGCAACGTCAGATTACAAACACAGCTAGGTCCCATGGTCATCACACACTACTTCATCCACTGTGTAGCCAGAGGCCATGATTCATTCTTCACACAAGTCCCACATGCTTCAAATGACATGAAATACACAATTTCACATCGCCCAACCCCACTGGTAATAGGTAAGGTGAATCTGTCCACATTTTCACATGTATAAATGGAGTACAAACAAGAAAACATCCCACTGTAACTATTTCCATTTCACCTACTACCTGTCATTAGCAACTCGTATGTCTGTCATTAACTAACATTGGTTACTGACAAAAAATACCTCAAGCCATAGGTTGCATAGCCAAACAGGAAAATACAATTAAAGTAGTTGCAAGGAAAAGAGGATAGGAGAATTCAAGAAGCACAGCTCTAGACTAAATAGTCTATTCCAGAAGTGAATATTGGGATCGGATGTACCAATGCATGTCAGAGCTGACCATCTATTACTGTACACCTTACAATCTATCAGTCACTTCCCCAACTCACATATAGGCATTGGAGCTCACCACCACTAATGAATCTAGTCAGGAGGTATATTGGCACCCATCCACATCAAAATGTGCGAACGCAGCACTTGTAAAGGTTTACTACACATACCTGCATGTCAGTGGAAGTTCTAATTGATAAGCTCTATTCTAGAGTCAGCTGCTCCTTCTTCCTCTGGCTCTTCATCACTGCCATATCTGCATCACTGGCCACTGGTCCTGCTGCCTCCTCCTCATCTGCTATCAATGGTATCTAAAGTCTCAGGGCCAGATTAAGGAGCATGCAGCAGGCAATGATTATCTGACATACCTTGTGAGGCACGTAGAGGAGGGCACCTCCAGATAGGTCCTGGCACCTGAATCTTGCCTTCAAGAGCCCAAATGTTCACTCTATTACATGCCTTGTCCTCCCATGGGCCTGAATGAAACAGACTTCCTTGGCCTGGCTGGGTACCACACTGGTGTCAACACCCAAGGAAGGTTTGGATAGCTAGAGTCACCTGTGAATACAATGTATGATCAAAACAGAATTAGCTACAGTAACCACATATGATGTAATGACAGGTGACATAACACAGAAACACACAATACAATGCATACTTACCAAGCAACCAGGCCCTTTCTGTTTGTAGTTGTGCCATTAAATGTGGAACATTGCTGTTCTGCATTATGTAGGAATCATGTACTGATCCTAGATATTTGGCTGTGAGATGTACTGGTCTGCCAAACCCACCACCTGTACATTGATTGGTAGTTCTTCCAGTTCCTATACACCTGTTCATTGGCATTGGGAGAGACCAGGGCTACATGTGTGCATTCAATGGATCCTACCACATGAGGGATGTGTCCCATCTCATGGGAGCCTGCCTTCACAAACACCAAATCCACTCTTTGCAGGAACCCAAGTACTATAAATCGGAAGAGGAAAAAATAAAAATGAAAAACAATGAATTGCTAAATTAAATAAGAAACTATGTAGAATAAATTGCAACTCGAAATAATCAAGTTTGCAAAGATTAAATAAAGACCTACCCATTCTTGAACATTGTAGTATGTAATCCGCATAGGTCAGTGTGGAGTATTTATAAATGCACCTCCTATCTGAAATCCTAGCAAAAGACTTCATAAATGCGGAGAATTAGAGAAACCTATACCAATGCGTTTCCAGTAACCGATATCGAGAAAAAGATATATATCAGCGTTCGCTTACCTATCAAGTAGACCTGGCGGACACGAAATACGCGTGTCCCGAAAGCTGAGTACCGCTTCCCGGTCGGCTTGTTAGCGAGCCGGCACCAGTAGTAAACCCCCTTATAAGGGGTCCTCACCGTTAATAAGGGAAAGTTAAAAGGGACACTTCCCCATTCGGTGGATGCCATCTTGAGAGTATGACCAATGATTCCACTAGAATCTGTTGTTGCACAAAAAAGCCCGATACTAGACTTTATTGGGTTGGTAGTGGGCATCAAAAAGGGGAAAAATTCTAAATTTTATTTAAGTTCTCCATGATTAAGATCACTGACAAAATTATTTCAAAAAAATCAAAACCACAGAAACATGGAATGTCAATGGGCACAATTATGCTAAGCCACATGTTTCTTATGGAGACTGTGATTAGAAAAACAGAACCTGAGAGCTAATTATCAAAATCCAAGAAAGATATAAACCATATGTCAACAAATTACACACGAAACCCAATGAAAAACATAACTGAAAAAGATGTATAGAAATAGACGATGAGAAATAAAATGATGAGAAATAAAAAGAGACTTTATTAATATATAAATAAATAAGAAAGGGATAGAAATAAATAAGACCCAGTAATTTAAGGACAGGATGATTCATGCGTGTGTCACAACAAATAATACTACCAAAATAAGCCATAAACCTGACATAATCTACTTTGCAAAATACAACGAGTAGATCAACCCCATTAACTAGGCATTAGTCATGACATTGTAATTTAAGGACAAGATGATTCACGCTTGTGTCACGACAAATATACCACCAAAATAAGCAATAATCCTGACATAATATACTTTGCAAAAATACAATGAGTAGATCAAACCCATTAACTAGGCATTAATCTTGACGATGTTAGAAAGTGAAATTAAACATACATAGCCAATATTAACTCATTTTTTACCACTGTCCTCCTCCTCCTATCCACATGAATCTTGTCATGATAATCAAATTAAAATTAATCACCCAGGAAATACTCCATTTCGTAATTTATATTAAGGCCTTCTTCCACTGCCCTAAATTTAAGGATCCAATAACATTCTCGCTTTCTGAGAGATAGTTCCCTATTCCCTCCACGAGGATCCCTATGTATGTACTGAAAGCCAAAAAATTCAAAGCTCTTAGACTGACCTTGTTTGGGGCATTAATACCAGAGATTACCATCCTCTCTCAATTAAGGAAGTTCATGACACAGTGATGTTATTATCCATTACAGACAGTAAGCATGATCCCACTACTGTCTCACAGATTTTATCGGATTTAGAAAAGATTTTGGAAAATAGAAATAGGACTCAGTATCGTACCCTTCACAATAATTTAAATCATGAGGAAAGGGAGACCCTAAGATTTTTACAGAAATGCGACTATATCACCATTAAGGAGGCTGATAAGGGTGGCAATATCGCAGTCATGAACACCCAGGACTATGAACTAGAGATTCACAGACAGCTAGAAGATAACACATGTTATGAGAAAATTGGGTCAGACCCTATACTAGGACTTACAAACAAGATCAATAGGTTTTTGAAACAGTGTTTCAACCAACATTTATTGAACGAGTCTTTAGACCTAGATATCCGTGTATATACACTTTACCAAAAATCCACCAAAATCTGAGTTTTCCACCAGGGAGGCCACTTGTATCAGGAATGGGAGGTCCAACGGAGAGACTCTCTGAATACGTAGACATCTTTTTAGAGCCTTTTGTGGTCAATCTTCCCACTTTCATTAAAGATACTAAGCAGATTTTGAGTATCGTAGCGGATATCAACTTGGAACCAGGAATGACTCTAGTAACCCTAGATGTGACATCTTTGTATACTAGTATTAATCATAACCTAGGAATGACTACCTTACAACACTTCTTACATAGTAGATCAGCGAGCTTGTATGAACATACCGAAATGCTGTTAACTATGGTGGAAATAATTCCATCTTTGAATATATTCCTGCTGTCTCATATTCTTTACTTTTTTACTTTTTTCTTTTCTTTTCCCGCTACTCGTTTTTCCTCATTAAGGTTTGCAGGACTCTTGGATTACTTTGAATTGGACAGTGCTCACACGGGTGTCATGATTTGTTATGTCAATACAAATTATTGGTTTTTAACTGAATGTTTTATTAACCTTCATATTGTCTTTGAATGTTGATAAGCTCAATTATGGGTGGCTCCATATGTAGATGTTGAACACGTACTACCTTATATAATGTAATTTCCAATTTCATTCATCTTTGTCTGGAGTTTCCAACAACGACGTTTTCACATAAGTCACTTGGGTTTTGGTGTCGGAAATTTAAAACGGATGAGTAAATAATCTGTTTTATTTAAGTCTTAAGACTTGACAGAGATAGTATTTGTATAATATTGGTTACAATTGTGTTGTTTTTCACAGCCCTGAGGAAGTCAATGAGACTATTGTCTCTTATGACGACACACGTGTTGGCTGTTTTTCTGTCGTACCAGTATTTGAATACTACATCTCAAGAATAAACTGGATTCATGCTAATTCGTCCTGGTCTGCATTGTACCTGATCAATTGGAGGAGGACTTTACTGTACACAATCATGGACCATGTCTCCTTTAATTCACGTGTGCCTTGACACTTGTTTACATGGGTCCTGGACTTGATGTCTTCCCCCTCCTCTTCCCCATCGCTCTCATCCATTCTCTGAGGTGGCAGGGGTGGTTGGACAGCATCCACCTCATCCAGTAGTGGAATAGTTTTCCTCAGAGCCAAGATGTCCAACATATAGCAGGCCACCACTATCTGGCACACCTTGTCAGGGACATAGCACAGGTACCCTCCAGAGAGATGAAGGCAGCAAAATCTTGCCTTAAAGTGTACTATGGTTCTCTCAACAACCCGCCTAGTGGAACAAAGAGCCTCATCATAATGGATTTCAGCATCTGTCCAGGGATTCCTCACAGGTGTCAGGACCAATTGCATGTTTGAGTAGCCAGAATCCCCTGCAAAAGTGGGTGAAAGAGGGTTGAAACACACAAAATATACTTGCATACAGCCTGCCTGTCAGCTATGTAAGTGATCCAGTGTCATACACACTCACCTATGAGCCAAGCTCTGACCCCATGTAGTTGTCTCATCATGTGTGGCACACTGCTGTTTCTCAGAGCAAAGGAGTCATGGACTCATCCTGGGAACCTTGCGTTGACCTGAGTAATGGACTGATCAGTGGTACAAACCAATTGGGTATTAATGGAGTGGACGTTTTTACGATTTCTGAACACCTGTTCTTTTACTCTTGGGGGTATGAGGGCTATGTGGGTACCATGAATGGCACCTACCACATGGGAAATATTTGCAAACACATAAAATCCAGATTTGATGGAGGGGAGACCAGACCTTTGAGGAAAATGGACATAACTCTGCAGGTGTTGCAACGAAGGAATCCAGAAATTTGGACAGGATGTGGCTGAACAATGGCTGAGATACACTGGCTGCCATGCCCACTGTCACTTGGAATGAGCCTGTGGCCAGAAAATGTAGCACAGATAATACCTGCACAGTTGTAGGGATGGCATGGGGATTCCTATTGGCTTGCATCAACACAGGCCCCATTTGTGCACAGAGTTCCAGGATAGTGACACGATTCAGGCGTTAAGTGACGATGATGTGACTTTCCTCAATGGTGCCCAGATCAACCAGGGGTCTGTAAACCGATGGTGCCCTCCCTCACCACATGGTTCTGAACCTATGCGGGGGGAGAGAGATGCATTGATTTGCCATATACAGTTCAGTCACAATATTTCACAATTCAAATTGTGCATGCAACATTATTGCCCCTCACACAGACGCAGAGAACATGGTAATCCTGTCTGGGTATTGCCTGGTGTGGAGTGTATAGTGCATTGCATCACAGTGTAGGGACTCTTCCCACTATGGTTCCATGAGGAGTATCACTCATCATACCATTACTCGACGAAGGGGAGAGGGAATTGAGCCATGGATTAGGACCCCAGACAGACTATGAAGGCATGGTGTATGCAAAATGGCAGCCCCCTGCTGTACAGGTAGTGTAGTGCAGGAAGGACCACATTCCGCTGACGTTATTCATCATGACGGTAGATGGTGTTCTCTGCCGTGCACCTTTTCATTGGATAGCATTGGCATCTATGGGGAAGCAGGGCCAACCACGATCACCGCCGGAGGTGACGGTGCACACCGCCACGGTATAAACCGCTATTTTGTCATGTCCTTGTCACTTGACTCCTACACCTCAAGAGGAACGGAACTCCACTGCGTAAGCTGCTGTGTCCTGACTCTGGATCTAGTAATGCCATGTGTTACTGGGGAACGGGCCTCGGCCTTCACTGCAGAGGAACTTCAGAAGCTGGTGGACGGGGTCTTACCCCTGTACGCAAAGCTGTATGGGCGTCCAGGAGGCTCAGGTAAGTTGCTATTAGTCCTCCTTGAATGTGTGTGAATGTGGTGGATGCCTGTAGGCATTGTTGATGGCTGTGGGGATGCTTACCCGTGATGTGTCTGGCAGTTTTCGTCTTGGCTATTGTCAATATGTGTGTCTCCATGGGCCATTTGAGGTTGAACTGGCATGTCATATGTGTATGGGGCACCCACACTGACGCTTGTTTGTGTACTCTGTGTGTCCCATGCAGGTCAGCAGCCATCAGAAGAAAGGAATGTGGCAAGCCATCGCCAAGGAAGTGCAGACCTTAGGGGTCTACAACTGGCAGAGAACCCTCTGCAGGAAGCGGTGGGAGGACCTCTGGCACTGGGCCAGGAAGACTGGAGTGGCCCAGCTGGGGATGGCCTCCCAACGAGGGAGAGGTCACCGTCAGACCCTGACCCCACTATGGCCTGCATACCGGTGGTGGCCTATCCTTATTTGAAGGGGCGCTATCTACACTAATGTGATGCTACTATGCTGTGTGTAGTTAGGTGCCATGGGGTGCATGCAGTGTAGTGGCAGGCTGTTAGACAGGTGTGTCCCTGTAGTCCTGCCCCTCTATAAGTCAGTGGGATAGTGCCCTTAGGTAGATATAGCTGGGAATTTAGGCCTGTGAGGAGTCCCCTGTTTGGGCTATTGGTTCAAATGTGGCCTCACAGATTGACAGATTTGTTGTCTTGCAAATGTCTCTCGTTGTGTCCCATTGCAAAGTGTTACATAGTAGAGGGCCAGGATGGTCATGTAGTATACTGTGAGATGTTGCCTAGCAGTCAGGAGCACATTCAGGTGAATGATTCTGTCTGCTGGGGGTTAGTTCATTAGATGGGTGGGGGTTTATGTGTGCCAGCAGGTATTTTTGATCTGGTGTTGATCTACTTTTTTCTTGTTTTGTCCCCCCGTGCTCTTGTGTACTTTCACATCATCTGGCGAGGGAGCTGAGGCACCGGCGAGTGGGTATGCTGCAGCCCACAGTTCTCAGGAGATAGAGTCCACTGACGCCAAGGGGATGAGTGGGTTGGAGGGTGAGGGGAGTACCACGGGGGAGGCAACTACCACTGGGGGTAGTGACTTAGACACATCCTCCAACGGCATCTCCCTGGTGGTGGAGCCTACTGGGCCCAGCCATTCCTTAACATCTTCCACCACCACCCATACTATCACTGCCCTCCCAGTAGCTCCCTAGCGTGTGGACCGTGCCCGCTCACCCAGGAGGGTGGGTGTCTCCTTCGCCCCAGGCACTTCATCTCCCACGTCTGTTAGCCATGCTGCCCTCACTGAGGAGGCTATTGACCTCCTGAGAAGCATCTCTGTTGGTCAGACAACCATTGTGAATGCCATCCAGGGGCTGGTATCCCAGATGCAGCAATGCAATGCATTCCTAGAAGGTATTCACAGTGCCACGTCTGGCCTCAAGAGATCTTTTCAGGCTCTGGACTCCTCTTTGATGGCAGCCAGTGTCCCTGATCTTTCTGTCCCCCTCTGACAATCTCTACCCCTACCAGTACCCCACTCCCTTCTCCCATCCCTAAGCACACATCCAGACAGCCATGCACCCAAAGCAACACCCAAGAAGCATGCAGACAAACACAAGCACCACACGTCCCACCACATGCAGGCACACACCCAACATTCAAAGGCAGACACAGCAACATCCACCTCCCACACTGTGTCCACCCCTTCCTCCCAGGACACAGAAACGCTCCCAGACATCCACTCCACACATATCCACCAAACATGGTCATACTGTACAGGTAAAAAAGACTATTGAGGGTCCCTGGTGTGATGAGTAGCCCATCCAGGGAGAAATATTTGAATACAAGAGAAAGCGAAATGAGCTACAACCAATATTCACTATTATCTTACATAATATGCAAAACAACTGAACAATAACCACAATTTCAAAAATACTATTTATTACAAATGTATGTACAACAAAAACAGACGCAAGTAACTAAATTATACAAATATATAAATATGGGAAAACAGACAATTATTTCAATAGATACCTATACACAAATAAACCAATTAATAAACAAAGACAGAGTGCCACACAAGACAAGACAGTGAGAATAATAAAACCATGACATTAAACAAAGAAATATATACACATTTCAAAAATGTAATGAGATATAAACTAAATATATACGCTTTCTCTTTCTGGAGCTATGATAATATTGATAGTAATATCATACTATTGTTAAAATCCTGATTGTATCTCCATCTTACTAAATCAAGAACAATTTATATTTTAGCACCATAAATTCATAGTCCATCCGGACAACAGTAGGAACCAAGCCTACGCGCGTTTCGGCGGTGACCATCAGATTTCTAAGGCCGCCTTCATCAGGGCAGTTCCTTTTCCATACTTAATGTATAATGTTGCAGACTTTATAAGTTCTCATCCTTCCCATAAATATGTATCCTAATGGACACAAAATACAATAAATTGATACATTTGATCCAAGCTCTTGAGACTCAGCTAACCACCAATATCTAACACCAAAATACCACCACAGAACAGAATTCAAACTGGAAAATCCACAGAAGAAAAATGTGAAAAAATAAATATGAAAAAGTAAAAATAAAAAATAAAATGAAATAAAAAGTGATGAAATTGATAGACAGTCAAATCATCAAAAAAACTTAAAACCAAGAACCACCAAATAGAAGTGAATAGAAACAATAAATAAATACATGCACCCAAATCTCCCATATGTGTGGGAACCCCAATAGCAACCTTAACACACATGGCAAGATCATAAATACCAGGCGACGATGTTGATGAGTTTCCTCGAAAGTAATACAAACTGGGTTGAATTTTCTAATTCCAACTTCCATGCGCAGATGAATCTTTATATAACTGCACAACCAAATGCAAAGAATTACCCGACCTTGTTTTTGAAACATATTTTCTCAAAGAATAAAAAGTGTAAAACCCTAATCTTCTACCCATAGAAACAAAAACTTGCTACTTAACCTACCGAAATAAATTTTAAGGTAAGGAGTTTCTCGAGGGATCTTTCAAGTATCCTTCATGAGTACTCCGTCTATATACATAAAGAGAAAAAGGAGAAATAGCAACAAAAAAATGATACATTTCCTCCAAGTTAGCTGACCACCTATATTCCTTTAACAAACTATCTGTCCTTCCAAATTCCTTTCTATTGAGAGGTTTAATCTATTTGAATACCGATGCTTTCCTCAACGGTTTCGAAACCCCATTTTTCAAACTAAAGTAATACACTTAAGGAATACACACCGATCAAATAATTCTATAAGCCAAGAGAACGCTCAATTCCTGTCAGCAAGAATACAACAGCCCTATCTTCTCAGGAGCGAACTACATTTTATATCAACGGGTATACCTTTTCATTAGTTGATTTCTTCTGTAAACGGATTACGAGCTTGCCGATGAAAAGATTGCTGGATGGAAAATCTCCATTTTAAGGTCAGGCATCCAATTCTAATTCACGATCAAAATACCGCGAGACTTCTCGCGTGTTTACAAGGTCGCCGATCGGAACAAAGGAACTGAAAACGGTGTCGGCAATCTTAGAGTGGACTCCCTGCATATATTAAAGACACGGGACACATTATTTCAAAATTGGAAGGGGTTAGTTTCAATCCGGACATTGAGCTTTTGGTGACCATGGACATCGAGGCTCTTTACACGAATATTCCTCAGCATGAAGCTTGGCAGGCAGTTCGTCAACTATTTGTTAAAGAAGGTATGACTGATCATTTGCTGATTGTCCTTGACTGTTTAAAAATTGTCTTGGAAGGTAATTTTTTTGAATTTGATGGAAAAGTGTACCAGCAGAAGAAGGGAGTAAGTATGGGGGCGTCTGTTTTTGTTGAACATACATTTGTAATAAATAGTATTTTTGAAATTGTGGTTATTGTTCAGTTGTTTTGCATATTATGTAAGATAATAGTGAATATTGGTTGCAGCTCATTTCGCTTTCTCTTGTACTCACATATTGTACAGATACCTGCATCCAAGCACATCAGACCCGTACCTCATACCTCCACTCCCAAACTTGTCTCCACAACCCCTCCAGCTGCACCTCATAAGCTTTCTCTCTCCCATGTTGACCTGTTTGAACCCACTAGCCCACCATGTCTTGTCCCTAAACGCCCCCTTGGCCTCCAGAAACCCACTCCTTCCTCATCCAAGTCCTCCGCAGTCCACCCTACCAATTCCTGTGCCCCTTCCCAGAGAAGAAGGCTCGTGTTGCTCCTGGTCCCTCTGCCACCCCCGATCCAGGCCCACTCCTCCTGCTCCCAAAGGCAAGCCCAAACCCCTTCCACCTCCAGAACCTATGCCAAAGACCCCCTTTCCAAACCTGAGTCCCCACCCCAGAACCCTCTTCCCCTGAACCCTGAGGTGTCTGGCTACCCAATTGATGCCCCTTCTCAGTGGAGTGTTCTTTTACTTCGTAGGAGTCAAGTGTGGGCTATCCTTTACATACAAATTTGCTGCCCAGCAGACATGTTGGTGCTAAATTGAGCTGTTGTGCAGCGTTTCACTGTGGGGGTGTGGTGTTCACAGGTGTGTGCATTGGTGCAGGTATTGTGCCCTTTCCTCCCTTGTGTGTGAGGCTGGGGGACTTACCGCTGTTGTCTTTGCCGGCTGTCATGGTCCTGGAGAAATATGGCAAGGAGAAGCACTGGCATTATTTCTAACTCTTGCTCTATGCGGCATGTTGTGTGAACTTCCGGTGAGTGTTTCCCTTTCATAAGGGCCATTTTTGTCAGGCTTTGAGCGGCAGTGATTCCCGCCCTGGAACTGCTGGCGGTGTGGTGTTCATAATATCCTGGTCGGGTTGGGCCCTTCCGCTGGCCTGGAGATGGCCTCTTCCATCGTCGGCGGGGCTTCCAAGATGGCCATGGGTGGATGGGCCGCTGGCTGTTTCTCCTGTGCTTCATTATTTGGTGGTCTGCACTTCCGGCCTGTTGGCGGTAGTTACCGCCACCAACGCCGTTGTGGTCATTACTGCCAGGTTCAAAATGACCGTCTATGTCTAGGTCTGTCCTGCAGCATATGTGTTCTAGTTGTTCCAAGGTGTCTGAGCACTTTAATCTGTGTTGATCATTTGTAGTAGCAAATGGGTGCCTGAAATATTCTACACAGGGGATATGTAACATTTTTATGGTACTAGTAGTGCCTCCATGTGAGGCAGTCCTCTCCATCTCTGCACAGATGAGGCCAGAATCAAACAGTACATATGGGTCTATAAATGAATCCCCATTGTCTCATCTTTTTCATACTTAGGAGTTTGTGAAGGTATTAAGGGAAGGCTATTAAACTGCGGGTGTTTGATTTTGTCCTTTCCATGCATGTCCTTGACATTGACATCTGGGCAACTCACGTGTATCCCAAAGGCTTTGCTCCCTAGGTGGTAAGTTGCTAGGCAGAGCTACCCTATCACTATAATGTCCATGCAATGTGTACAAATGTCCTACCAATTAAAGTGACACATATGTTATTATCTGCCTACATTGTGTCTTAATGGTTACTTGTGGTCAGATGTAATAGAGTGGGTCAATCATTACTACCCTCTGCCTAGATTATGTGGACAGTTTGGACAGGATTTGTCATAGAATGACTTCTTATGCCATTGCATGATGGTTTAGCTGTACTGCACTTTCTAAGACAGTGATTGTCAGTGGATGTGTCTTGTGTGCTTTGTAGCCTACTGAAGTTGCACATGCATGTATGAAGTGACATGGTGTTTCTGTGTACATTGTCTGCTGAGGTTCCTCTGGAATTTGGTGCATGTAGTCAAATGACAGTCCTTAAGACATGTATTATACAAATAAGATGTCACCTGTGTGGTAGTGCCTCATGCTGTGACTATATCAGTTATTGTTTCCATATATGTACAGAGGGTTCAGTTAGGCATGTGATTTGAACGGCAGGTGCTGTGTGGTTAGTGAATTGAGTTTATTTACCATCGTGGGACATCACCTAATGGACATGGACTGGTCAGATGTAGATTCAATAAATGGATGCTAATGTTGTGATTAGTAAATTGTTTTACCTACAGATTATAGGAGTATGGAGAGTTTTGATCCTGATTAGGATACATTTTTTGCTTCAGCCAGGGCATGATGAGCATGCTGACATACCTTTTCAGGTGATTTCTTAGAATGCTCCAGTCGTGCTACCACATTTGGATTATGATGCGAGTGAAAAGGAAGACATGAAGGGGTGGATAGGATTAACATGTTGGGACATGATGGAGGTTATGTGGGTTACTAGATGACATAGCCTAGCCAGGAGATGTACGACTACAGTTGCCCTTGATCTAATGTGTCTATGTGAAGAATGTGATAACCCTCTCTCTCCCTCTCTATCTGTCCCTCCCTCTATCTCTATTTGTGTGCATCAGCATTAGCAGGTGAAGGAGATAGGGCATAGGCGAGTGGGGATGCTGCTGCCCATGGGACCCAGAGTGCTGATACCACCGACAGTGAGGGATCCAGTGGCCTCAAGGGTGAGGATAGTGCCACGGGGTAGCCCGGATCTTCTGTATCATCATCCTCAGAATCCACCTATAGTGGACAATCCCTGGCAGTGGTGGACCCTTCTGGGACCACCCCAGTACCATCTTTGTTCGTTACGCCCATAATACCACTGTCCTACCTGTAGCTCCCCACCCAGTAGTTCGTGCTTACTCACTCGAGAGGGTGAGCATCTCCTTCACTGCAGGCACCTCTGCTCCTACCCTTGTGAGCCCTGATGCCCTCAGTGAGAGGGCTATTAACTTCCTGAGGTCAATCTCTGTTGGTCAGTTGATCATCGTGAATGCCATCCAGGGAATGGCAACTCAAGTCCAGTCCAGCAGAGTAATGTGTTCATGGAGGGCATTCACGGTGCACAGGTGGGCCTACAGAGATCCTTTCAGGATCTGGCCTCCACACTGAAGGCAGCCAGTCACCCTTTGTCTTCAGTTCCCCCTCCACCTTCCTATTCCCAATCCCAAACCCCTATTCGTCGTCCCAGCCAAAGCTCAAAGACAGACAAGCATGCATCCACCTCAACATACAAGGGTACCGCAGATAAACACAAGCACCACAAGACTCACCACCGGCATGCACACAGACAACAACCACCTGTAGACACACAACACTCACTACCCACACTGACTCCCCCATCACTGCCACCTTCACAGACACTACACCAGACACACCTGCAGACACCACACTCACTGATACAGCCACAACTCCTATCCTACCAACAGTCACCACAATAGCAGGCTCTCAGATATCCACCCCAGTCACCACATCCGCAGCCACCACAACCACAGACATGACTACATGCAGCACATCCACCACACCTGCAGTCACCACCCTAACAGACAGGCACCCCTCCACCACACCATCTCCCAGCACCTCCACCACCCTCTTCCCAAAACACATACATAAATGGCCATACTCACCCACCCACACAAGCATACCTCACACACACATGCACCCAAAACATACACTAAAACACCTCAAACACTTTCTCTCCCTCCACTCCCAAACCCTTTTGCCATGTCTGTCCCCGTGTGTCTAAGAAATGTTTCCTCTCAGAATTGAACCTTTTCCCCTATTCCTCTTCCACCCCCTGTGACCACCTGAAGATCTGTCTCCCTCCACACGTCCAGTTCTTCCACTTCCAAGTCCTCTCCTGGTCCCCCCTGCAGGTACCCATGCCCCTCCTCCACCAAAAGGTCTACCCCTTCCAAGAGTTCCCAGCCCTCCCCTAAGCCTCAACCTAAGCCTCCTCTCCCAAGCCCAAGCCCAAGCCCAAGGATCCACCTCCCAAGCCCAAATCCCCCTATTTGCCCCCCCATTCCCTGATGTGACTGCCTGCTCCCTTGGTGCCCCCTAAATGTGACAGTTGTAGAGAAGTCAGGTTTCCTGGAGGTGCACTGGAATGTGCCATCTGTGCATGATGCACATATTTGATTGGACTGGACAATGGCCTACTCATCTTGTACATAGTTATGTATATATTTATGTATTTGCTTGTTGCCATACATCAGGCCAACCAGTTGTTGGTTCCAAGGTAACATCTTTGTCCTGTCTTTCATTCCTTATGGCTGTTCTTGTCTTGGCTGCTCTACTTTGTGTGTGAGTACGTTTTGCATATTGTGTAATGGGCATGTATTAGTTAGGGACATGGATTAATGTTGATATTGTGTGTAGTGATTGTTTTGACATGTTATTTCAAGTGTTGTGTGCCCTTGTATGCTTGGACTGTGTGTGTGAGTGTGTGTTGATTGTTCTGTCAGATCTGTTGTAATGTGTGTTGTAGGTGTATGACGCATGCCTTGTTGTATGGATGTTTGATTGTGTGGGTTGGTTCTCTGAGGTTGTTAGGTTGTGCTGTATGCATGATTTGTCAAGTGGAGGTGTGTATTGCGGATGTATGTAAGTGATTTTGAGGTGCTGCGATAGTGGGTGTTGGTGTGTGGTTTGAAAGTGTGTGTGTGTGTTGGTGTTTTGTGTGTACTGTAGGAGGCTGGCCTGGCTTATAGTGGGTACCTGATGGTACTTACACCTTGTGCCAGGTCCATTTATCCCTTATTAGTAGATTAGTAGTGTTCTAGCAGCTTAGGCTGATAGAGGTAGCTATAGAAGAGCAGCTTAGGCTGAACTAGGAGACATGCAAAGCTCCTTCTATACCACTTAAATCATATAGCGCTATATGGTAAGAATCACAATACTCAGAGTTACTAAAAATAAAGGTACTTTATTTTAGTGACAATGTGCCAAAAATATCTCAGAGGATATACTCCCCTAGTATATCAAAATCAGGTAAGTAAACAGTTAGACAAATAGTGCAAACACTGTAGAATACAATAGGATGCAATAGGCCTAGGGTCAACACAAACCATATACTAAGAAAGTGGAATGTGAACCACTTAGGGACCCATGGCCTAGTGTAGTGTGTAGATGGTCACAGGGAGTGTAAGAAAACACTAAGGGTGTCCAAGATACCCCACCCCAATACCCTGAAAAGTAGGAGTAAAGTGGTACTACTTCCCCAGAAACACACTAAAGTCGTGATAGGAGATTCTGCAAAGACTGCAGCGGATTGCAAACGGACTGCAAAGCAGTGAAGACTGATTCCTGGACCTGGAGACCTGTGAAGGAAGGGGACCAAGTCCAAGAGTCGTGAAAGTGTCCGGGGGGGACAGGAGCCCACGAAACCCCAGATGAAGGTGCAAAATGGCTGCCTCTGGATGGAAGAAGCTGAAGATTCTACAACAACAAAAGGTTCGAGGAACTTCTTCTTTGTGCAGAAGTTGTCCCACGGAGTGCTGGAGGATGCAGCATTGTTTTTTTGGAGAAAGACCGCAAACTAGCCTTGCTAGCTGCAAAGGGTGCTGCCCGGGCCCAGGAAGGACCAGGAGGTCGCCACTTGGAAGAGAAGACAGAGGGGGCCATCAGCAACAAAGAGAGCCCATGCACAAGAAGGCAGGATCCACAGAAGTACTTGAACACAGGATCAAGAAAACTTAGCACAGCGGTCATCTCAACAGTACAAAAGAGGATCCCACGAAGCCGGTGGTCAACTCAGCGAGTTGAGCAATGCAGGACGGAGTGCTGGGGACCTGGGCTAGGCTGTTCTCGAAGGATTCCTTGTAAAAGTGGTCACTTGGGTCCACCACCTGTGTTCCAGGGGCCACGCTCGTCAGGATCAGAGGGGTCCCAGAGTACCGGTGACGCTGAAGTTTGGTGTCTGTTGGAGCAGGGGGAAGATTCCGTCAACCCATGCTAGATTTCTTCTTGGCTTCCAGTCCGGGGTGAAGGCAGACAGCCCCCAGAGCATGCACCACCAGGAAACAGTTGAGAAAGCCGGCAGGATTAGTCGCTACAATGTTGCTGGTAGTCTTCTTGCTACTTTGTTGCAGTTTTGCAGGCGTCCTGGAGCAGTCAGCAGTCGACCCTTGGCAGAAGTCGAAGAGGGAGATGCAGAGGAACTCTGATGAATTCTTGCACGTCGTTATCTGAGGAAAAGCCCACAGGAGAGACGCTAAATAGCCCTCAAAGGAGGATTGGTCACCTAGAGAGGTAAGCACCTATCAGGAGGGGGCTCTGATGTCACCTGCTGGCACTGGCCACTCAGAGGCCTCCATTGTGCCCTCACACCTCTGGATTCAAGATGGCAGAGTTCTGGGACACATTGGAGGAGCTCTGGGCACCACCCCTGAGGTGGTGATGGACAGGGGAGTGGTCACTCCCCTTTCCTTTTTCCAGTTTTGCACCAGAACAGGGACTGGGGGTTCCCTGAACTGGTGTATACTGGCTTATGCAAGGAGGGCACCATCTGTGCCCTTCAAAGCATTTCCAGAGGCTGGGAGAGGCTACTCCTCCCCAACCCTTAACACCTGTTTCCAAAGAGGAAGTTATTTGTTCTGCCTTCCTGGGACTGGGCTGCCCAGACCTCAGGAGGGCAGAAGACTGTCTGTGGTGTGGCAGCAGCGGCAGCAGCAGAGAAAACCCCAGATAGCTGGTTTGGTAGTACCCGGGGTCCATAGTGGAGCCCCGGGGATGCATGGGATTGGCACCCCAATACCAGATTTGGCATGGGGGGACAATTCCATGATCTTAGACATGTTACATGGCCATATTCGGAGTTACCATTGTGAAGCTACATATAGGTATTGACCTATATGTAGTGCACGCGTGTAATGGTGTCCCCGCACTCACAAAGTCCGGGGAAATTGCCCTGAACTATGTGATGGCACCTTGGCTAGTGCCAGGGTGCCCTCACACTTAGTGACTTTGCACCTAACCTTCACTAAGTGAGGGTTAGACATATAGGTGACTTATAAGTTACTCAAGTGCAGTGTAAAATGGCTGTGAAATAACGTGTAAGTTATTTCACTCAGGCTGCAGTGACAGTCCTGTGTAAGGTTTGTCTGAGCTCCCTATGGGTGGCAAAAGAAATGCTGCGGCCCATAGGGATCTCCTGGAACCCCAATACCTCAGGTACCTAAGTACCATATACTAGGGAATTATAAGGGTGTTCCAGTTTGCCAATTAGTACTGGTGAAAATGGTCACTAGCCTATAGTGACAATTTTAAAGGAAGAGAGAACATAAGCACTGAGGTTCTAGTTAGCTGAGCCTCAGTGACACAGTTAAGCACTACACTGGTATACACATACAGGCCACAAACTATGAGCACTGGGGTCCTGGCTAGCAGGGTCCCAGTGAGACATATAAAACACATTGACAAATAGGGTTTTCACTATGAGCACTGGGGTCCTGGCTAGAAGGATCCCAGTGAGACAGTAAAAACACCCTGAAATATGCTCACAAACAGGACAAAAGTGGGGGTAACAATGCTAGAATGAGGCTACCTTCCTACCTGCACTATGTATGTGAGTGTGTGTATGTGGCTATGTGTGGGATGTGCGTGTCAGTGTGAGGGTATGTGTGTGTGTCGCCCTCGCCACCCATTCAGGATGTGTATGTTTTGTGCGTGTATATACATTGACATTGTGCAATGGTGTCAGGTAAGTGTGCATACTCACTGTTGCTGTTGTCGTCGCTGGTTCCGGAATCATTGAGTGAGCAGGAGCAGTTGGTAGATGTGTAGCTCAGGTTCCATGGCGGCTCCAGACAGGTACCTGCTATCGTCCGTGGCAGTTTGACCGCACTGGCAGTGCTGACGGGGGAATGGCTGTATTCTGTTGGGAAGACTGCCATGGTCATAATTTGGTGGTCTTCTCTGCCAGCCTGTTGGAGGTACGACTGCCAGCACCAACATAGCGGCCATGAGACCATCAAACTCGTAATGACCCCCTAAGTCTCCAAATATCCACACTGCAAACCATACCCTAAATCAGTTATTTGGGTTTCACATCTCTATGGAGAAAGACTCAAAACCACAGCTCCTTAGTTTTTCTGGCATTCCTTCAAAAAAGAGTGTTTCAAAGTTAAGATGTCTCCTGCTGTACATAGAAGAGAAGGGGAGAAGCAGGATGAATAAAATGACTTACCACCTCCAAAGAATTCCTCCACCATTTGAAAATATTTCCCCATCCTTTTAGGAGAAAAATATTTTTTCCCCAAAAATTGTCCAATGCTATATGAGCAGAAAAAACCTGTCAAGTGGTATGGTGACGAAGTATTCACATGTCACATTCTCTATTTGAAAACACCTGCTGGACCATCTTTGTGACCCTTAATTCTTGACAAGATTGTTACCATCTTGGTTGACCAAAACTGGAAGACATGGTCACACATTCTAGCAAATTCCATAGGCCAGCTGCAAAAAAGTGTCATCTTTTGGCCAGCTTATGATGCTGTTAACAAGCATAATTCCTATTTTTCACGTCACAGTCCATCTTCCATTCCTTTATAAACACAAGTAGTTATCTGAAAAACAAATACAGAATAGATTTATCTTTACTTTACATATTAATATATTGCATACTGTAAACATTTGAGTAGCTACATAAGTGGTTATGTCAGTGAGCAACAGGCTGTGTAAGCATCTGAGTATGGGTGAATAAATTGGTACATTACTGAGTGACTGGGTGTGTCAGTGATTGAATGGATATTTGAGTGAGTGTATCAATGCCTCTATGGGTTTGTCACTGGATCTATACGTAGCTGTGTGTGTGTGTGTGTGTGTAACAGGGTGTGTTAGTGACTTTATATGTGTCTAAATGGGTTTTTGGCTATGTAACTGTGTGTGCAAGCAGCTATATTAGTGGTGGATAAGTGCTGTGTGAGTGTGTAAGTGGATGTGTAAGTGGCTCTGTTGCTGTCTGACTGGGTGTGTGAGTGGCTCTATGCTTTTGTTAAGAGGTATGTGAGTAGGTGTACAGTTGGGTGACTGGGTGTATAAATGGGTATTCAGGTATGTAAGTGAATGTGTAACTGACTGACAGCCAGGTACATGACTAGCTGTATAGGTGTATGAGTGGGTGTGATAGTACCTGCATAGGTGTGTGAATGACTATGTAGGTTAATCTACAGGTGAGTAAACAAGTGTGTGAATGGGTTCATGGGTATGTTACTGAGTGTGTCAGTTACTATTGGTCTATATGACTAGTGGGTACATAAGTGATTTTGTATTACTGTAACTGTCTCTGTAAGTGCCTGTCTGACTGTGTGAGTGGGTACAAATAATATACCATTAAATTATATACTAGAAGCAAGCACCCACATCAAATTTCAAACACATTCATTTATACTGGCTTAATAAAACAGCTATAGTTTCAGTATACCAATTCCTCTTACTCCTTTGCTGCTTTTTACTTAATGTTCTCATGTAACCTCCTTTTTATTTTGCCTTTTACTGTAATGTCTAGAAGCTATACTTTTTTCAGCTTATATGCACTCTTAAATTTGAATTTAGTTGTTTATAGTACAACCTAATTCACATACCTGTAAAGTCTCTTTGCTATTGTCCAATGTTAATGTTAGTACATGCTAATATCTGCTTTCCACTGCAAATTTCAAATCAGAAATATGGCAATCCTCCTTCACTCTCAGTAGAAAAGTACCACTAAAAGCTACCCTCCCCACGGTGCCCTCTTTCAGACTGCTGTACTTAGCAAAGCACAGACTTCCTTTCATCTTTTATTTGTGTTGCATCACTTCTAAATGGTGACTCTTTGCTAACAACTTCCATATTGCTTATAAAGAAGCAAAATTAAATGTGTTTTTTTGCAGATCCGCAGATCTACTGTGGGGCTCAGCTTCATCCCCCATGTGGTCCGTGGGAATCCTTGGACCCATCCAGAATCCTTTAAAGGCATTCAATAATCTGCTGCCAATGCTTCTCATTTATATTATACTTTGTAAAATATAGTCAAATAAAAGACATACCCTACAACACAATTTGTGTACACCAGTCCACTTTTCAATTTTGCACTGCATTCTTTTTTATTCCTTTTCCCCAAACTCGTTTAACTCTGTTTCCGTAGTAAGCATTCATCCAATAGTCTCGGCCCACCAGTAGGTAAAAAGTTTACAAGACTTTCTCTCAACAGCACACTAGCTTCATACTAATTCTAGCAGGTGTGGTTGGACCTCACACTTTCTACTGGATCATTCCCCAAACATTTTGCCTTCTCCACCTTATTTTTCTGACCCTTTTTGCCTGAAGTTATGACTCTGGACTCTTTACCACTGCTAATCAGTGCTAAAGTGCGTGTGCTCTCCCTTGTAAACTTGGTATGATTGACTTATTCCTGATTGGCACAATTAATTTAATTGTAAGTCCCTTGTACAGTGGTATCTCTATATCCAGGGCCTGTAAAATAAATGCTACCAGTGGGCCTGCAGCGCTGCTTGCACCACCCACTGAAGTAGCCTTTCAAATCTGTTTCAGGCCCTCTAGTGCAGGACCTGCATGCACAGAATGACACTTTTACTACATGTAAGTCACCCCTAAGGTAGGCCCTAGCTAGCCCCAAGGGCAGGGTGCTATATATGTAGAAGGCAGGACATGTGCCTAGTAGCGTGGCCTGTCTGGGAGTGAAAAACAGCCTATTTGGTTTCTCACTGCTGTGAGTGCTGCCTTCTCATAGGATTGCATTGGAAATGCCCTTCCTTATCTATAGGGGGTATTGTCTGATTTATGGGGGGTAGCGTAGGCATGTTTGGTATGGTTGCAATGGTAGTGAGAATTGCTGCTTGTTGGTGTAGGTATTTTTTTATTATCATTACAGAAATGCTACTTCTAGAAAGTGAGCATGTGTCTGTGCTTATGACTCTCTTTTTTGCAGCTTTCCTCCAATCCATGTCTGGGCAGAGTGACAGTTAGTTGGGCCTTGTCCATACTTCTCAGACAGCCTGTACACAGGGAGGGTGGAGGTGTCACAGAGGTGCATCTGCATTTTGAGTAGTCTTCCTGGGCTGAGAGAAGGGGGGAGGCGGGGTACACATGCATCTGTAAAGGCTATGGCCGGGCCTCACACAAAAGGATTGTTTACCCCCAACTGATGTATGGGGCCTAAGCTGGAGGAGAGAGGGGACATCCCCAGAATCAGTTGTAGCTGGTTGAAACCCCCTCTTCTCTTCATTGGAAATGCTTTGCAAAACTGAGTATAAGTACAGGGGATGTTTCCCCACAATTTAGAAATAAAACATACTTGGAACTGCACACAGGACGCTGCTGGATGGACTCACCAGTAATCGCCTTGGACTGATGCTGCTGTGCTGACCTGTGACCTGCAGGGCCACTAGGGGGACCTGACACTATCTACAACCCTGGTGCTGGCCTGTTTGTGGGACCTTGCAATCCTGTGCTCCCCCTTTCTGTCTCCAGGGGCTGGGTGCTGTGGCTCCTCCCCCTGCATCTCATTGTTCCCAACAAAGGAGTGCCTTTGCTATGGTTTTCCTTTGAGAGCAAGGATGAGCTCTTTTCTCTAATTTCTAAAGCACAGGAAGGAGCGCTGTTATTTGCTTCAATCTCCTCAGAGCATAGGGGGAGCTCTGCCCTCCTTTTCCTTGTAGAGTGGGAAGAGCGCTTTGCGCTTAACCCAGTGTGGCCACTGAAGGAGAAATCTCAACATGCCCGAAGCATGTGCTGTAACCGGCGTCCGGGGCACCAGAATGCCTACAGTAGCGGCCCTGGGTCACCAACAGGAACAGCTCCTTGAAGACGTTACCGCCACAGCCTGGACCGCACAATGGGTGCGTCACTTCATGCCGGGAGGATCCCCTATTGGGGGATCCCCCCCTCCAGCCAAATGTGTTGCTGGACCCCCCTTCGTGAGCTCCAGGGATCTGAGAACCCTGTCAGTCCGGTAGACGAGGTGATGAGTGCTACCGACCGAAAGGGGTGCAGGGCTTTGTGAGCCCAGAGCCAGGAGACTCATTGAGAAATCTTAGTCCCTCCTGATTTGGGGCACGGATGTCCGGGTTCTGACCCGCATTGTTTGAACACCTCATACAGGCCACATACTTCATTTACCGGATCAGGTGAGAGCACTGGATTATGCTACGTGCATTACTCCTGTGTTGTTTTTATGCCAAGTTCATGAACCCTATACTGTGACCTGTTAGGCCCACTCCTGGCCATGTGGGGGCAGAGATGAGTATGTATACCCAAAGTATTTAGGGTGATATGTTTCATGACCTAAATAGGCTGATGTTCTTTCTTATGGGCATTGTATGCTAATATATCTTCATGACTTGCCATATGTTCTCTAATGTGTCTTTTATGGACATTTATGATAAGTACATTTTTACAGTAATGCTTGCCCGATCACTGCTTATTCTGCAGAATACTGAATACCTATGTGTTCTATTACGACTACTGCTTATTCCACAGAGTAACATATGCTGTTCTGACAACTGCTTGGGTAGCAGGATATTAGTGACATGTTATGTTTGGTGTAATTATGTTTTGTGTAATGGAGTTTATTTTTACATACCTTGGTGTTGTGTTCCTTTGTGGTGTATTTATTGCATCAAGTGTGTTGTGCGTGTTGTGCAAATGCTTTACAGATTGCCTCCGGGTTAGGCCTGACTGCTCGTGCCAAGCTAACAAGGGGGTTGGAAAGGGTTATCTTGTGCGTGCAACATCCTTTCCCTGACTAGAGTGGGTGGGTTCAGCCTGGCTTAGGTGCATACCCTAGCCAACCAGAATCCCCATTTCTAACAAAAATGCTGTTTTATATTTTACTTGCTGTCCTCCAGTTTAACTGCCTTTCATTTTCAAAACAGCCTTTTTCTTTGTACTACTCCTGCTTGTCTCCAAATGGTCAGAGTCTGAAATGAGGGCCAAAGTTTTGTGTTTTGGGCCAGAGAGAGTGCTAAAAAGAGTGGCATTGACAGGGACTTAGGTTTACCTAATGTACACATTACTTGGGTTGGCCAGAGAGGGATAGATTGGCATCAATTGCTGCCATTGGTTAAAAGCATTGCGGATTGCCAATATTCAGATCTCATTATTGTGCACTGTGGTGGCAATGACCTAGGCACAATTCTTTGGTAGGACTCCAAATTCTAATGAAGGATACCTTTGGAAAACTGTCACTTTTCCCACCTACTGCCTTGGTGTTTGCCAACATTTGCCAAAGAAAGGAGTGGCAGTTGTCAACACAAGTTTGTCCCCAGACAGGGAATCCAGGAAACATGCCAATAAAACTGTCTCTGCAGTTATCGGGGACTACAAAATGGGATCTGTATGTGTTACCTCTGCAGGTCCTCTCAATTATCCTTCTGGTTCACCCATGTGCCTCACCATAATGTTCTTCAGCCCTTGTCCTGGCATTCCTCACATGGGTCAGCAGCCACAATAGGTTTGGGTAGCCAGAGTCCCCTGCAAGTATTAAGGGACAACATTTAGCCACACACAATCCTATGGGGTCAACACCAGAGGAATACACTAACATACAGTGGGTGGGGACAAAGGCTTACATATTAGCCACACCTTCTGCCTCTGTAGTTGAGCCATCACATTTGAGATGCTACTATTCCTCAGGACAAAGGCATCATGCACCAACCCAGGATATTTAGCATTGACATGGGAGATGTACTGGTCCTCTGGCACACCATCTGCACATTCATGGAGTGTAAACTCTTACGATTCCTGTACACCTGTTCATTCTGGTGGGGTGGACAAACGCAATATGTGTACTGTCAGTCACCCCAATAATATTGGGGATATTTCCCATTGCATAAAATCCACCCTTCACAGTGGCCAAATCTTCCACCTGGGGGAAAGCTATGTAGCTGAACATGTGAATTACCAGTGTAGACAAGACTCTTGCCAGCACGATTGAGAACATTGGCTGTGACATTCCTGCTGCCAAGCCCACTGTCACTTGGAATGAACCTGCACTAGAGGGGGGATCCTAGCCAGATGACAGATTGCTGATATGAGGTCAGGCTCCAACTGTGATGTCGCCCTGTCCAGTCTATAGCTGAGTATAATGTGCCTGTCCTCCAGTGTAGTTAAGTCCACCAGGGGTCTGTACACAGGGGTATGTCTCCATCTTCTATTCATCCGCAGTGGTAGGTATCTAATGGACACAAGAGTGAGTAGGCTGTCACAATTTAAACAACTATACCAAAACAGCAGTCCACACCATCCAATCATGTTTTGGGACACTGTAATTTAAAAGTATGTGCCTATTTATCCTGTGACGCAGCAATTATCCATAGCCCTGTTCACCCCCCACTGAAATGGCAACAGCCTGTCTGGTGTGGAGGGACAGGTGGAAGTGAGGTAATCCCACCGACGTTGTGCACCATGGCAGTAGGCGGTTGTGAACCGCCGTGCAATTCCTCATTGGATAATATTGGGCCCTATGGGGTTCAGTGGCCAATGGGGATCTGCCGCGGACGTGACCGTCATTTTCTCTATCAGTCCTCACTTGTTTCCTGACCTTCCACAGGAGAAGACCTACACTGCATGTGCTACTGAAACCTACATGGCCTGTGTGTCCGGGGACAGGGCCCCAGCCTTCACTTCGGAGGAGTTGGAGCGACTTGTGGATTAGGTCCTACCCCAGTATGGACTGCTGTATGGGCCTCCATACCAACATGGGGAGTAGTACACTGTGGGCACGATGCATGTGGCATGAATGCATGGAGATATGTGTGAAGGCATCATATAAGAATGGGTAGGGGTGAGGGGATTGTCTGTTGGCGGTGTACATGTTGTGAGCTGGCCCATATGTGTGCCAATGGGATCGGTATGGTGTGTGTGACAGGCTGGACTGTTTGTTTAATGGAGTTCTCCTGTATGTATTACCTCTGCAGGTCAGTGCCCATCAAATGAAGGGATTATGGTGTGCCCTCGCCAAGGACATGCAGATCCTGGGGGTCTATGGAAGGCAGAGCACCCACTGTCGGAAACGGTGGCAGGACCTGAGATGCTGGGCATGGAAGACCGCAGAGGCCCCGCTGGGGATGGCCTCCCAACGAGGAAGGGATGCTCGTCCGACCCTGACCACCATGATGGCCTGCATACTGGCGGTGGTGTGCCCTGAGCTGCATGGGCGCTTGAGGGAATCACAGCAGCCACATGGGGGTGAGTACAGTGGGTATCATTACAACTTATGGCTGGTGGGGTGGTATCCGGGTGGTGGTTGTGAGTTAGTGGGTGCCCCTAAGGCCATGCCAGACATTGCAGCATAGGTCCTCTGAAGGGTAATGGTTACATGGCAAACACAGGCTTCTCTTCCTGCCTTGGTGACTAGCCATTTCACTGGTAGTGCAATGCATAGTGCGTAGGCCTGTTCTATGTGTGTGAGGGTGCTGTGTACGCCAGCGATGGTGTTGTTGCGGTCATTGACCCAGTGTATCCTTTGTCTCTCTCCCACCCCTTCTTGTTTTGTCATCCTGTCCTTGTGAGCATTAGCATCATCTGGCAGAGGAGCAGAGGCACCAGTGACAGAGGGAGCTGCATCCCACAGGACCCAGGAGGCAGAATCCACCGACACCGAGGTAACAAGTGGGACGGAGGACGAGGGGAGCACCACAGTGGATACTGGAGGGGACAACACAGACTCTGATACCTCCTCCGAAGGAAGCTCTCTGGTGGTGGTGGACAACTCTGTGACCACCCCAGCTGCAGGTACAGCCGCTACCCCGTACCAGCACCACCCTCCCAGTAGCCCCTCAGTGAGTTTCCTGTGCCCGCTCACCCAGGAGGGTGTGTATCCTCTTTGTCCTAAGCACCTCAGGCCCTTCCCCAGTGAGCCCTGCTGCCCTCAGTGAGGAGATTATTGACCTCCTGAGATCCATCTCTGTAGAGCAGTCAACCATTGTGAATGCCATCCAGGGGCTGGCATCCCAGATGCATCAATGCAATCCATTCCTGTAGGGCATTCATGGTGGTTTGGCACCCCAACAGAGATCAATTCAGGCTCTGGTCTCCTCTCTGATGGCGGCCATTGTCCCTGTTTCTACCGTTCCCCCTCCAACTTCCACTTCCTGGTCCCAATCTCCTCAACCCCAACCCATCCCACGCACACAGACAGACGAGCATGCACACATGGCAACACACAAGAGAGGCACAGGCAAATACAAGCACCATTCTTCATCCCATATGCACTTACACAAATACCATACTGTTGCAGACACGACAACATCCACAGCCTCCACTGTTTCCCTCTCCTCCTTCCCCTCCACCTCTCTCCCAGTTACATCCACAATCATACCTACATGCACTACATCTACATCCACTATCAGCATCACCACACCAAGCAGAACACACACCACACTGGCAGACACCTCCACAACATCCATGCACGCGTCCCCTGTGTCCTCTCCCACCGTGTCTGCCCTCCCCCCAAGGGACACAAACACAAGCACTCAGACACCCAACAGCCATCCACCTCACATCAGCATACATCCATTGTACCTTCACCCAAATCCAGCAGACATACACCTCTAACAACTACGCCGTCATCCTCCACTCCAATTACTCCTCTCTCCTCCTGTCCCAACATCCCTTAAAAAACTTTTCCTTTCTCAAATTGACCTCTGAACCTACCCTTCCCCCAGTCCTGCACGTATGGGCAGGGTACCAAGCACACAGCCCAGTACCTCAGCCAAACGGTCCACGGGGACAGTGGTAGCACCACCTACTCATGGTGGTATGGATACCAGACCTACGACACTGAAGGGGAAGGAGCCAGCACCACCAGGGATGAAAGGGAAGAGTCCTGCACTAGCTGTGAGGAAGGGAAAGGAGCCTGCACCAGCTGTGAAGAAGGGGAAGGAGCCTGCACCAGATGTGAAGAAGGGGAAGGAGCCTGCACCACCAGGCAGAGAAGGGAAGACCCCATCCACCCCTGCCAGGAAGGGTAAGGGATCCCGACCCATGAACAGATGGAGACGCGGCACTCTACGCCAGCGGAAACTGTCAGGCTAACACTGCCACCATGACCAGCTGTCATGGGACCCCCACCACCAGCTGTGGATGTGCAGCCATCAGTGAGTGCAGGGGCTACCCAGGAACCTCCTCCAAAAAACACCACAATGTAGCCATCAGTGAGTGCCTGGGCTGCCCAGGAGCCTCCTCCAACAACCACCACAATTTTGCAGCCATTAGTGAGTGCAGGGGCTGCCCAGGAGCTGCCTCCATCAACCACCACAGTGCAGCCATCACCACCGGCAGACGCCATGTAGTCCACCCTCCAGGGACTACTGTCCGGGCCGCCTCATCCAGAACAGGTGGGCAAGTCCCCCACTTAAAAGACTGTGGGCTTGCACGTCCCAGGACAAATCAATGGGCATGTTGCCCCCTCCAGAACCAGTGTGTAAGACACCCACTTGAGAGACTGTGACCTTGTACTCCCCAGGACAAAGCAATGGGCATGTTGCCCCCTCCAGAACCAGTGGGCTTGTTCCCCCATCCGGCTGAGGTGCCCCGTCCCCCTGACGTGCCTGATGCCCCTGCAGTGTACTATCCGGATGTGGTCAGGATTTGAGTTGAGTCTTAGACAGTGCCCTTTGGCCATGTGGGCCCTTTGAACATTGGACTGGGCAGTGTCCCTTTGTGTACATGTGTTTATTTGACAAATCGAATTATTAGTTTTGAATTTGATCTGATTACAATCACTTTAGTCAATTCCTGTTGTCCTTGCATTATTCTGCCGTTTTTCAGAGACAAATTGTTTTTCTTATGCAGCTTGATGTGTGTATGGTGTGTGTGTGTGTCGGATGAGTGTTGTGAGTGTGTGTGTCACTCTCATTTTCCTCCCACCCTCCCTTGTGTGCTAGGCGGCTGTACTCACCGTCATTGTCTTTGTTGGCGTTGGAGTTCCAGGTGGAGCATAACATAGAAGATCATCAGGAAATCTTGCAGTTTGGGCTCCTTTGCAGCGTGGTTCTTCCCTGTGTTTCCAAAGGTGAGTCCTCTCACTTCTGAGCTCTGTTTCTGCCAGGCTTTTGTTGGCGTTGGTACCACCCCAGAAAAGATGGTGGATTGCAGGGTTAAAATGTGGTGGGTGGTACTTGTCTTCCGTCTAGCTGTTGGTCGCTACCCCTGTGGTGGCTGTTGTTTCTGCCTTGGCGGTTGGTGTGGTACATTGTCTGTCTATGGGAGTTATCACCGCCATGGTCATAATTTGGTGGAATTTACCGTCAGCCTGTTGGCGGTATTACCGCCACTTTATCACCCACGGCCAGGGTCATAATGAGGGCCATATTCTAAAAAAATCTATGCTATGAAAATGGAATAAAACAAATAAAAATGTTCACTCTAAAAAGCAAAGCAAAAAAAATATATGAAATAAGTCAATTAAAACATGACAATTTGCTTATAAACAAGGACCAAATTTAAAAGTTAAAGGAAAAGAATCCAAAATAGATCCCATATCTGCATATGGCAACATCTCAAGAGCCTCAGTAAGTCGGACGAACAAACATGATCAAGAGCCTCAGCCTCCACTGACTAAGTAACTTACTGTGCAGTGCCCGCAGTGGGTGTACCAGAAGAAAGGAATCCTGGAGCCATAGCATTCATATCTGTCGGACCTGGCCCTTTTTGTAGGGTCATCCCCAAACTTTTTGCCTCCTTCCTCCTAATTTTTCTGACCTGTTTTTGTTGGCTTTAGGAATCTGGGCACTTTTCCACGCCTAACCAATGCCAAAGTGTTTATGCTCTCTGTGTAAATTGTACTGGTGATTGGTTTATCCCTGATTAGCATATTTAGTTTACTAGTAAGTCCCTAGTAAAGTGCTCCAGAGGTGTCCTCCTGGATATATTTTTGATACCTGGACTCTGGTTAGGGGTTGCACCAGTGAGAACCTGGCAGAATGGAAATTAACTTCTGGCACCTATCCATGAAGGAGCTAAACATTTTCTGCAATGAAAGTGGACTGGTTTTCAAGAAGAGGCCCAGAAGGGAGGATCTTGAGTCAGCCCTGTTTTGTTATGAGGTGAAACACTGGAAGGCAACACTACCTGATAATTCTGAGGAGGACTACTCTGATGAGGAGGGCAGTAGCCCTGAAAGGGAACCAGAGAGAGAGGAATAGATTCTAGCTTGTGAGTGGAGGCTAGATGAAGAGCATGAGAGGGCTGAAGCTGAGAGAGCCTTAGCCAGGGACAACAAAATGTTTGTAGCTCATGAGCTGAGCTGTGAAGAGCTTAAGCTGGAAGCCATGAGGGCTGAGTCCATTTAAGATGGTGGCAACAAAAGTGTTACATCCAATACTGATGAAGAAGTGCACATGCCCAGAGACTTAGGGCCAGATGTAGCAAAGCGTTTGCGACTCGCAAACGGCGAAAAACGCCGTTTGAGAGTCGCAAAAGCCTCACCGGAATGCAGAAATTCATTTTGCGAGTCAGATCCGACTCGCAAAATGCATTTCCGACTCGCAAATAGGAAGAGGTGTTCCCTTCCTATTTGCGACTCGCAATGCTATGCAATTCCATTTCGCGGTCGCAAATGGACTCGCAGTTACCATCCGCTTGAAGTGGATGGTAACCCAGTCGCAAACGGGAAGGGGTCCCCATGGGACCCCTTCCCCTTTGTGACTGGACATAAAAATATTTTTTCAGAGCAGGCAGTGGTCCAAGGGAACACTACCTGCCCTGAAAAAATCTGAAACAAAAGGTTTTGTTTTTTTTTTCTAAGTGCAGCTCGTTTTCCTTTAAGGAAAACGGGCTACACTTTGAAAAAAAAAACTGCTTTATTTAGAAGCAGTCACGGACATGGTGGTCTGCTGTCTCCAGCAGGCCACCATCCCCGTGAGGGCACAGACTCGCTATGGGGTCGCAAATTGCGACCCACCTCATTAATAATAATGAGGTGGGTCTTTGCGACCCCATAGCGAGTCGCAAAAGGCGTCTGAGACACCTTTCTGCATTCCAAATTGCGAGTTGCAATTTGCGAGTCGCTGGGACTCGCAAACTGCAAGTCGCAATTTGGAGTTTTGCTACATTTGGCCTTTAGTGCCCTACTTGAAGGAGAAGGGTAACATACTCTAGGAGGTTCAGGGGTATGAGGTAGCTCCAGTGATGCGCAGGGTCCGAGATGCAGAATGGGGACCTGGTATGGGAGTCATATTCCTAGTGGTGGGAGAGACATTTTACTGGATGTAGGTGAGAGTGACAGGGAGAGGGGTTCCCCCCAGGTAGAGGTCCTGTTTGTGGAGTGTGGAGACACCCCAGAAGAGTGTGGGTTGAGTATCAGGAAAAGTCAGGTACTGTCTCACCAGTCTCAGGAGGGTCACATGGGGTACTTTTTCCAGGCTGAATCACTGGATGGTTGAGTGAAGGGTAGTTTGATTAACTCATGTGAGGGGCTGTGTGATGTGATTGCGGGAGACAATGGGCCTGATTCTAACTTTGGAGGACGGTGTTAAACCGTCCCAAAAGTGGCGGATATACCACCTACCGTATTACGAGTTCCATAGGATATAATGGACTCGTAATACGGTAGGTGGTATATCCGCCACTTTTGGGACGGTTTAACACCGTCCTCCAAAGTTAGAATCAGGCCCAATATGTCCAGTCCTTGTTATGCCAATACCAAGTGGAGTGTGAGTTCGCTGCAGTGTCTCAGGTATGTCCCAGTGTAGTGGGATGGGTGAGGGATCCCATGTTCAGTCTCATAGGAGAGGGAATGTGGTGGGCTGAGTCACAGAGTGCCAGATATCCAGTCCCAGGTCCTGGAGGTTTCCATGAGTGAACGCCAGGAGGGGAGCAAAGCCTGGACCATAGGGCCATCTGCTGAACGAGACCTCAGTGCGTCAGGAGAACTTGGGGGGGTGGCTATAGCGAGTGTCCCGCCAGGTCTGGAATCTGGCAGTACCACCCATAGTGAAGGAGTGCAGAAGTCCAGACAGAGGGTTGAGAGGGGGTTGCGGGTGCCAGTGGAGAACCAGGAGGGATAGGGGTTAGCTCTGAGGTCAGACACCCCAAGGAATCACCTTGGTGATACTATTTCCTTGCTGGGGGGAACTAGGCTCTGCCAGGTGGGCAGAGGTCAGGGGACCACCACCAGCTAGACTCTTGTGCAGCCCTTAAAGAAGGTATTTCTTTGGTGGGAAGTAGGTGGCTCCCCAAAAAGTCTTGGCTTGCCAGGCAGTGGTCCAGCCTGAGGGTGGTGACTCTGGGATGTATGGTCAGGTTCAGGGGGTAAGATCTGACCTGACGAAGGGTAGGTGCTTTCCAGGAAGTCCTGGATTGCCAGAAAATGGTCCAGTCTGAGGGTACAGACCCTAGGCTGGAGGATCAGTTACAGGGGGTAAACCCTGACCTGATGAGGGGGCGGTTTGCCCAAGCAACCCCCCTGGGGTGACTTATAGGGGCGCTCTCCCCTAAATGTTTTCTATGTTTCTCCAACTCTAGACTGAATGGACTCTTACAAACTATAACTGACAGTTAAAAAGTATCACCAGTCACTTGCGAAAGTCCAACCTGACCCGAACGTTCTGTTCCTATTGGTCACCCCTCCCAAATTAGGATAGGGCTTCATGGGATCACGCAGGCCATTAGCCAGGCTCACAATACACTTTGTGTAATCCTGACGGCGGGTATATTCACCTACCCCTGGTCGCGCTCCCGGTCCTGGAGCTTTCGTAAGTGACTGGTGATACTTTTTGACTGTCAGTTATAGTTTGTAAGAGTCTATTCAGTCTAGAGTTGGAAAAACGTAGAAAACATTTAGGTCCTGAAGAGGCGTCAGAGGATCCTGGTGGACCACAGAGACGCGAAACATGTCGACCCCAACCTAAGGTGAGTCTGGTAGTTCCCGACTTCCTTACTTTTTTCACATTTAGTATCAGAGAGTGGTTGAGCATTATCTCTACCTCACTCTCTGGATGTATTTTTAATCTTGGCCATCACCCCATACAGATAAATAAACATAGTACTCAGTGAGGGTCTTGAGCCAATTTTATCCAGTTGTGTGTGATCTCTCCTTCCCTTATTTCCCTCACTTATCTGTGGGGCATCAGCAGCATCATCAAGAAAAGATCCCCGGCAGAGAGCCCCCCTATGGGGGGTACCCGTCAGACATTGCAGCGCCGGTCTGACGAGGAGCCCGTCCGATGATGAAGCATGACACCCATTTGGGTGTGTGAGGACTCTTGCTCCTAACTATTAGGACTCCCTTATGTTCACCTTGTCTTTTTTCTTTCCATCCTTAGAACAGTGTATTTCATTATAAAGCTGCTTCCACAAGCAGCCTGACAATTCTGGACTCTGGGGGTTGCAGCTTCTAGGGGGAAGGTACTGAGCCCTGGAGGGGAGGACCAGTGTCAGGCTGTCATTCCTGACCTGGTGGAAGGGAGAATGGTCAAAGTGTGCCAGGGACCTGGGGCTATTGCCCACCACTCACCACAGTCACAGTGGTTGGAGAGCCTTGAGAGTCCTGGGCCTAGCTCTCATCCCTGACAGCTGTCAGTGGCCGCTGTGGCTCGCGGTCCTGGTGGACAGAGTTGCCCCTTCGGGGGACAGGACTCACACCCCAAGGTAGAGTGGACCACACCAATGTGTTGGCCATGGTGGTACTTTCTACCCCCTGTGATACATCTGTGAGCAAAGTAAGATTAGGTGCTGCACAGGTGGTATCTTCAGGTGAGGAGAACTGTTCCCCATGGGTTAGCTTAGTGGGCCCTGAGAGTATGGACAGAGGGATCCAACTGGAGTCAGGAAGGCATAGAACTAGAACATGCTCCTACTGAAGTGGGCCTGAGTCCCTGTTCCATCGCCCCAATCAGAGGAGTCCATTAAGGTATTGATTAGACTCCCCTGGCTTCAGGCCGGTAGGGGTGTTCTGTTGGACCTCGCTCTTTTTGCCGGGTCATCACCACACTCTTCATTTTTCTGACCTGTTTTTGCTGGCTTTAGGACTCTCAGGCACTTTACCACCTCTAACCAGTGCTAAAGGGCACGTGTTCTCTGTGTAAATTGTATTGATGATTGGTTTATCCCTGATTAGCATATTTGATTTACCAGTAAGTCCCTAGTAAAGTGCTTTAGAGGTGCCCAGGGCCAGTAAATCAAATGCTACTAGTGGGCCTGCAGCACTGGTTGTGCCACCCACTTGAGTAACCCTACAAACATGTCTCAGACCAGCCACTTCAGTGTCTGTGTGTGTAGTCTTGCACTGCCAATTCAACTTGTCAAGTATACCAGCTTGTCAGGCTTTAACATTTCCATTCTATACATGTAAGGCACCCCTAAGGTAGGCCCTAGGTAGCCCTATGAACAGGGTGCACTGTATGTTAAAGGTGGGACATGTACTGATGTGTGTTACATGTCCTAACAACGAAATCCTGCTAAATTCAGTTTTCACTATTGCAAGGCCTATGTCACTCATAGGTTAACATTTAACATGGGGGCTGCCTTTAAATAAAGTTAAAGTGCAGATTCCCTTTGAGAGCAGATAAAAGTTTGGAGTTTGGGGGTCTCAAAACTCACAATTTAAAAATACATCTTGTAGTGAGGTTGTTTTTTAGAGTGTTAGTTTGAAAATGCCACTATTAGAAAGTAGGCATTTTCTTGCTTAAACCATTCTGTGACTCTGCCTTTTAGTGGATTGCCTGTCTGGGCCAGTTTGACAGTTAGGCTGTTTGTGAATCACCTCTAGAACGTGAGACAAAGGGAGCAGGGGTGTAGCCTGTATATCCTGATGAGCCATCTGTGCTAGAGTGGAGGGAGGGGTGGTCACTAACACCTGAATGGGCCAGTGTCCGGGCCCTGGCCTGGGCAAGGCAGGATTTTGTGACCAACAGAGACTTTCCTTTGAAGTTTGCCTACTTCAAAGGCAGAAAGGTGTATTAGTGGTGGACCCAAAACCACAGACTTTAGATTTCGTCAAGATTACTTCTGGAACCAAGAGGAACCTCTGCCAAGGAGAAGAGCTGAAGAGCTGATGAGGAGTGCTGCCCCTGCCTGTGACTGCTTTGATTGGCTATCCTACAGTTGTTGCTTCTGCCTGTGAAAAGGGACAACAACTGGACTTTGTTGTACATTCCTGCTTCTGAAGAATCTCCAGGGGCTTGAACTGAGCTTGCCTCCTGTTTTGAAGTCTCAGGGCCATCAAAGACTTCCCCTACTAACATCTGGACTCTCTGCTGAGACTCCTGCCCTGCCAAGTGGTGTCCTATCCAGTCCCTGGGCCCTTGAAAGGTGAAGATTGCAGACAAGAGCTGAAAATCAACGCACTGATCGCCATATGGGGAAATCTTCGACGCACCATCTGCAACGCGGCAATAAACAATGTGACAACCAGCTTCACGGCTAAAATCGACGTTCGACCTGTATCGCAGCTGGAAGATCGATGCATCCTGGCTGGAGAAACGATGTGCAACACCCACTTGCGGCTGCTGATAACGATGCAAACCTAACACAGCATGGTTTTCTAACACTGTGCAACAGGATTTGGGCGTCAAAGTCAACCCGACTCTGCACGGATCTGAGGTGCCCCGTCGGAAAATTGAGGCATCGCTCTCTTGTGAGGGAGAAAAATGCCACATCGCCAACCCGACATGAGAAGAAACGACACACGGCCTCCCTTGTGAGGAAGGAATCGACTCATCGCTGCCTTTTCCAACGCATGCCCGGGCAGCTTTATTTTTTATGCTAACCAGGTACTTTGTGCAAAATCATTGTTTCCATTGTTTTCTATGCAGTAATTCTCTTATTTGTTTGAAAATTCATATTCTAATTTGTGTATGTTGCTTTTTTGTCATTTTGGTCTTGTTTTATTTAGATAAATTATGCCTATTTTTCTATCATGGTGAGGTGTTGGTTGTGTAATGTTTTCACTGTATTAATGTGTGTGTTGGTACAAATACTTTACACATTGCTTCTGAGTTAAGCCTGCCTGCTCATGCCAAGCTACAAGGGAGTGAGTGGGGGTTAAACAGGTGTTTTTCTCCTTTACCCTGACTAGAGTGAGGGTCCTTCCTTGGACAGGGGGTAACCTGACTTCCAACCAAAGACCCCATTTCTTTCAATATCCATGTAGAATGGCTCATAAAATGCATCCTAAAACAATAGTAGTCTCATAGGACAGCTCCAGAAATGAGCAACTAATGGAAACATCAGCAGATTCATGTTCATAGATAGTACCAATTGTGTTGTGAGACACACATACAGTGCACACTCAAAAGGGCATCAAAGACAGCAGAACAATGGCTGCACATAGTGCAACAATACTGGCTGGAAAAACAAAGACCAGTTGTCACTTAGGTGGTCATTACAACCCTGGCGGATGGTGTTAAATGGAAATACTGCAAACAGGCCGGCGGACAAAAAAAGGGAATCACGACCCTGGCGGAAACCGCCAACAAAGACAGCCACTTTAACACATCGCCCGCCACGGAGGTACAGACAAACAGCGCGGCGGTCACCGCCAACAGAGAGGCGGGAGACAATGTACCGCCCACACTATTATGACAGGCCAATCCGCCACCTTTTCCGGGGCGGATTCTCCGTGGATAAAAACACGGCGGAAACAGCTTTTGCTATGGGAAAACGCTCACCTTAACACACTCCACGAGGAACGACGACTCCATGGAGCCGGAACTCCAAATCCTACCTGCCTTTGTCTTTCTGCTCCTCCGCGACCAACAGTGACGTAGGCACAGAAGATACCGGTGAGTACTGCATCTACGACACGGGGGAGGGGGAGGCAAAAGTTAGGGGGACACCCACCAAACATCCCCACCCTCGCATATCACAACATACACACCAATGCAGTCAAAAATATCACATTAACAACCCACAATCCCCCAGGAAGAATGCTAAGACAAAGCGAATTTCGGTCAAACATTGTAATGTGCCAATATACATGTCATACAAAAAAATACTGATATATATCTCAAAATCTGTCATATTTAAATAAACAATACAAGAAGTAGTGCAGATATGTACACAACAATGTCCGTGCACCAACAGTCCAAAAATGCATGGCCGAGGCCCACAATAGATACCTGACCAAAATCCGAGAGAACACTGCCGGGGCATCAGATAGAAACACTACAGGCACCTCAGGGGGAAGGGAAGGGGGGGCACCTCAGCCACATGAATGCGAAGCCAGATCCACGATGGGGCTCCATGCCCATTGATGTATCCTGGGGAGTGCAAAGCCACAGTCTCACTAGTCTCTGAAGTGGGTGGCTTGCCCACTGTTACATCCTGGGGAGTGCAAAGCCACAGTCTCACAAGTCTTTACAGTGGGTGGGTTGCCCACTGTTACATCCTGGGGAGTGCAAAGCCACAGTCTCACAAGTCTTTACAGTGGGTGGGTTGCCCACTGTTACATCCTGGGGAGTGCAAAGCCACAGTCTCACAAGTCTTTACAGTGGGTGGCTTGCCCACTGTTACATCCTGGGGAGTGCAAAGCCACAGTCTCACAAGTCGTTACAGTGGGTGGCTTGCCCACTGTTACATCCTGGGGAGTGCAAAGCCACAGTCTCACAAGTCTCTACAGTGGGTGGGTTGCCCACTAGACCATCCTGGGGAAAGCAAAGCTACATTTTCGCAAGTATCTGCAGTTCTCTACTGGTACTGGGTGGGACTGGTGCCCAGACAGGATGAGTCTCCCCATGAAAGTTCATGTCCTGTCACTGTCCCAGCTGCACATGGGATAAGGATGCCTGATGTGGCGGACTATTCATACCCACACGGTGTTTGCCTTGTTCAGCGGTCTTCACCATGCCAGTCTTTGCCCTGTTCAGCGGTCTTCACCATGGCGGTCTTGGCCCTGTTCAGCGGTGCTTTGACATGGCGGTCTTTGCCCTGTTCAGCGATGCTTAGCCATGGCAGTCTTTGCCCTGTTCAGCGGTCTTCACCATGGTGGTCTTGGCCCTGTTCAGCGGTGCTTTGACATGGCGGTCTTTGCCCTGTTCAGCGATGCTTAGCCATGGCAGTCTTTGCCCTGTTCAGCGGTCTTCACCATGGCGGTCTTGGCCCTGTTCAGCGGTGTTTTGACATGGCGGTCTTTGCCCTGTTCAGCGATGCTTAGCCATGGCAGTCTTTGCCCTGTTCAGCGGTCTTCACTATGGCGGTCTTGGCCCTGTTCAGCGGTGCTTTGACATGGCAGTCTTTGCCCTGTTCAGCGATGCTTAGCCATGGCAGTCTTTGCCCTGTTCAGCAGTGCTCTGACATGGCGGTTCGGATACTGACACTGGTGTGTGGCATGACGAACTCTACACTGGACATTGGTGTGTGGCTTAAAGTTCCATCACTGCCCAGCGGGGCTGTGGGATCCTGGTTCCTCCTGGGCTGTGACTCCGGCGGTGGTCTCCTGACCAGTGACGATACTTGGGCCCTCCTGGGCTTTGACTCTGGCGGTGGTCTCCTGACCAGTGACAATACTTGAGCCCTCCTGGGCTGTGACTCTGGCGGTGGTCTCCTGACCAGTGACGATACTTGGGCCCTCCTGGGCTGTGACTCTGGCGGTGGTCTCCTGACCAGTGACGATACTTGGGCCCTCCTGGGCTGTGACTCCGGCTGTGACTCCGGCGGTGGCGGTGGTCTCCTGACCAGTAACGATACTTGAGCCCTCCTGGGCTGTGACTCTGGCAGTGGTCTCCTGACCAGTGACAATACTTGGGCCCTCCTGGGCTGTGACTCTGGCGGTGGTCTCCTGACCAGTGACGATACTTGGGCCCTGCTGGGCTGTGACTCTGGCGGTGGTCTCTGGACCAGTGACGATACTTGAGCCCTCCTGGGCTGTGACTCTGGCGGTGGTCTCTGGACCAGTGAAGATACTTGGGCCCTCCTGGGCTGTGACTCTGGCGGTGGTCTCCTGACCAGTGACGATACTTGAGCCTTCCTGGGCTGTGACTCTGGCGGTGGTCTCTAGGCCAGTGACAATACTTGAGCCCTCCTGGGCTGTGACTCTGGCGGTGGTCTCTGGACCAGTGACGATACTTGGGCCCTCCTGGGCTGTGGCTCTGGCGGTGGTCTCCTGACCAGTGACGATACTTGGGCCCTCCTGGGCTGTGACTCCGGCGGTGGTCTCCTGACCAGTGACGATACTTGGGCCCTCCTGGGCTGTGACTCCGGCGGTGGTGGTGGTCTCCTGACCAGTAACGATACTTGAGCCCTCCTGGGCTGTGACTCTGGCGGTGGTCTCTGGACCAGTGACGAAATTTGGGCCCTCCTGGGCTGTGACTCTGGCGGTGGTCTCTGGACCAGTGACGATACTTGAGCCTTCCTGGGCTGTGACTCTGGCGGTGGTCTCCTGACCAGTGACAATGCTTGGGCCCTCCTGGGCTGTGACTCCGGCTGTGGTCTCCTGACCAGTGACGATACTTGGGCCCTCCTGGGCTGTGACTGCGGCGGTGGTCTGCTGACCAGTAACGATACTTGATTCTTCCTGGGCTGTGACACTGGCGGTGGTCTCCTGACCAGTAACGACGGTGCTGGCGGTTGTGTCTCGACCGCCGGAAATTATGGTGCACTTCTCCGCCGTGACACTCACAACAGGCTGATCAGACTTCCTCAGGACCTTCCCCACCTTCTTTGGAGTTACAGCTGGCTCACCAATCGCCTTCGATCCCATTTCAGTTGTTGTCCCACCAGGAGTCTTGACACGGTCCCGTCGTCCACTCTCCAATTTTGGAGCCTTTACAGGGGGTGGGCTGCCAGTGCCTTGGCTCCGGGTCCTACTGCCTGCCCTGGTGGACGGTGCACTTCAAAAACCTGGAACACGCACCACTGGCACTGGAGGCTTTTTGGCTGAGGCGCTACGACGGGACTGATGAACTGGAGGGGGGGTGGGGGCAAACAGGTCAATTTGACATAGGGACAGTTTCTGATGGACACTGGGATGGGTAGCTGGAGGGGGTCTGGGAGTGGAGATAGAGGAGGTGGATGTAGGAGGTGTCACTTTAGGTGTTTTGGGTGCAGGTGCAGGTACTGGAGGCTGTCGTGAGGTAGATGGATGTTGGGTGAGTGATTGCCGGCGTTTGTGTACTTTGGGAGGGGGCGTCACAGACACACTGGGAGAGGACACAGGGGACGTGTAAATGGCAGTGGAGGTGGTGAGTGCAGGTGAGCGGCTTGGGGTGCTGGGTGTCCTGGTGCGAGTCCTAGTGCCTGTAGATGTGGGGCATGCAGGTGTGTGTGTAGAGGAGACTGGGAGGGAGGAGGGAGAAGAGGAGGTGGGGGACACAGTGGAGACAGAGGATGTTGTTGTGTCTGTATGGGTGTGACACTTGTGTGAGGGCCTGTGGTGTGTGTGGTGCCTATGTTTGCTTGAGCTACTTTTGCGTGTTGACTTGTGTGCCTGCTGGTCTGTAGGTGTGCTTGGTATGGGCTGGGGTACAGGGGATTGGGTCTGGGTGGAGGAAGTTGGAGGGGGGAGGCTGGACACAGGGACAATGGCTGCCATCAGTGCTGAGGCCAGAGATTGCAGGGTTCGCTGAAGGACAACCTGACCAGAATGAATGCCTTCCAGGAATGCATTACCATGTTGCAACTCTCGTTCTACACCCTGGGTGGCATTCACAATGGTAGACTGCCCAACAGTGAGTGACCTGAGGAGGTCAATGACCTTCTCACTGAGGGCAGCAGGGGTGACTGGGGCAGGGCCTGAGGTGCCTGGGGCGAAGGTGATATCCACCCTCCTGGGTGAGCGGGCACGGGGTGAAGGCTGAGGGGCTGCTGGGAGGGCGGTGCTGGTAGGGGAGGTGGCGGCTGTACCTGTAGAAGTGTGGCGCACAGATGGTGCCGCCACCACAGGGGAACTCACATCGTCGGACGAGTCTGTGTCGCTGGTTGGTGATCCTGTGGCCGACGTGAAGCTCCCCTCGCCCTCCATCCCACTGGTGCATTCAGAGTCTGTGGTGTGGCCCTCCATGGCCATGTGGGATGCAGCTCCCTCGTGCTCCGGTGCCACTGTACCTCCGCCTGATGATGCTGATGTACAAAAGGACAGGGAGAGCAGGAAAAGGGGAGGAGACAGAAGAAAGAGAGTTTTAGTGCATGGCATACCGCTGCCGTTGGCGGACAAGACAGACGCAGCAGCCCCATGCATTACGCCGTGCTCCTGCCCTCTGCACATGCAATTTCTGGGATATGGCCTACATGGCATGGTAGAAATCTGAGCACATGGATTGCAAAGGGGCAACTATACATCAACTTGCCTCTGTTCTGGGCTGGGGTAGAGTCCCACATGGCCTACATTACGAAGGGGCCTTGCCTACCTAACTCGCCCTGGCCTAGGGACACCCACAGCCCACCTCCCCCACCCAGACACCTCCACTGCACGCAAAGTCCACAGAATGAGGTTGTACTCACCCCCTTGTGTCTGCTGTGATGTCCTTAAGCGTCCATCCAACTCCGGGTAGGCCACCGCCAGGATTCGGAACATCAGGGGGGTCATGGTGCGACGGGCACCACTCCCACGTTGGGAGGCCATCCCCAGCTGAGCCTCCGCCGTCTTCTTGCTGCAGCGGCGAATGTCCTCCCATCTCTTACGGCAGTGGGTGCCCCGTGTCTGGTGGGCCCCCAGGGTCCGGACTTCCTTGCCGATGGCACACCAAATGTCGCTCTTCTGGTGGGCGCTGACCTACATGACATGCACAAGGAAAGAGGAACAGTCATTACCTACTGCACCGTCAATGTGAGTGGGCCCCTCCCAACCCTGTCCATGTGGCCCATTCATCCCCATGCATTTCTGTTGTAAGAACTGTGCCCCCTTCGCTCTCCCACCCAGCCCTGTCCACCCAGGCCTAGCCCATCCAACGTGCTACCTGTGTACTAACCTGTTGGTCTGGAGGAACGTAGAGTAGCGTGTACTGGGGGAGGACCCCATCCACAAGTTTCTCCAACTCCTGTACAGTGAAGGCAGGGGCCCTTTCCCCAGACGCAGCAGCCATCGTCGCTTCCAGACCGAGGTCACAGCAGCACTAGCAGTGTAGGTCCTCTCCTGTCGAAGGTCAGGTATCTAGTGAGTGAACAGATAGAAAATGGTGGTGACGTCCGCGGCGGTGACGTCCACGGCGGGGCGCATCATCACCGCCAACGCACCTGTTCATTGGCTCCTGGGACCCATAGGGTCCAATGTTAACCAATGCAGCATTGCGCCGCGCTCTACGACCGCCTACCACGACGGTGTCCAACGCCAGCGCAGTTACCCCACAATTCCATTGTCCCAGTTTAGAGGTGAGGCAGCCGCCATTTCAGGGGCCCACATGGCTTCATTTACTACTGCGTCACACATACCGAGGCCTACACTCAAAACTTTTCCCGGATGGGTTAATTGTCTGTTGTAGTCTTGTGTGTGACTGTGGGTACATACCTGAAGGAATGGTGACAGTTTCTTCGGTGTTGTCCTTCTTAGGCACCGTCAGTTGAGACATATTGGAAGATGGCGGAATCCGCCAGTGTACCGACCGCTGGTGGACCTGTTGACAATGGAAGAGAGACATTTGATCGTGACCTACCGGTTCGACCGTGCCACAATCCAGCAACTATGTACCCAGTTGGAGCCAGAGCTGATGTCACCAATCCGCCATCCGACAGGAATCCCCCCTGACGTGCAGGTGCTGTCAGTGCTCCATTTCCTTGCAAGTGGGTCATTTCAGACAACAGTGGCCATGGCATCAGGGATGTCCCAGCCTATGTTTTCCAAAGTGTTGTCCAGAGTGTTGTCTGTCCTGCTGAAAAACGTAAGGAGATACATCATTTTCCCTGAGGTGGAGGATTTGCCTACAGTTAAAGGTGACTTCTATGCCCTTGGACATATCCCGAACGACATAGGTGCCATTGATGGCACCCATGTAGCTCTGGTCCCCCCCGCAGGAGTGAACAGGTGTACAGGAACAGGAAGAGTTATCATTCGATGAATGTCCAGATGGTCTGTTTGGCAGACCAATACATCTCCCAGGTAAATGCTATGTTCCCTGGCTCTGTGCATGACGCCTACATCCTGCGCAATAGCAGCATCCCTGATATGATGGCTCAACTCCAGAGGCACCGTGTATGGCTATTGGGGGACTCTGGTTACCCCAACCTTTCCTGTCTATTGACCCCAGTGAGGAATCCCAGGACCAGGGCAGAGGAACGCTACAATGAGGCCCATGGGCGGACTAGGAGGGTTATCGAACGCACCTTCGGCCTCCTGAAGGCCAGGTTCAGGTGCCTCCATATGACAGGTGGGTCCCTATTCTACTCACTTAAGAAGGTGTGCGACATCATCATCGCCTGCTCCATGCTCCATAACTTGGCATTGCGATGCCAGGTGACTTTTCTGCAGGAGGATGATCCAGATGACAGTGTTGTAGCAGCGGTGGAGCCTGTGGAGCCTGTGGACAGTGATGAGGATGAAGCTGATGAAGAAGAAAACGACAACAGGGGGTCAGTCATACAGCAATATTTCCAGTGAGACACAGGTGAGTACGTTTTCAGGTTTAACATAACATTAACTTTCACACGTCTACCTCTATCCTGTACCTACATTTCACTCACTATTTATTAACTGAGTTGTCCCCTTCCATTTCAGTTTCACAAATGTGGTAACCTACGTGTCAACAGCTTGCACCCTTGAAAGGCTTGTGATGTGTGACATTGGTATGTTGGCCTTCCAATGGGTAACCATTTTTGACACTGTAATTGACAATACAAAGTTCAAATTCATTGACTGACTCCAGTTTTATCAGTGTTTCAAGGGTGTTTATTTGAGTGCATAAACATGAAGGGGGATTGTGAAATGGGGATGGGTTATGGTGGAAGAATGTCCATGGCAGAGTCCAGTCTATTAGTCTCACAGGTACATTGCACATCTGGCCATTGGAAGTGGAGCTGGGGCAGTTCCGATTTAGACAGGGTAACAAAGTGGGACAGTGGGGTACAATCAGGGTGCTCTTATTTCCTGACGGGGGTCTTGCCATCTTGCTCTGTCCTGTTCCTGGATCTCAGGGACCACTTTCGTGGTGGTTGTCTGTCTGCAGGGGGTGGGGGGCTGGTGTGTTGGTCCTGTGGCGGGGCGTCCTGTCCACTAGCGCCGGCGGAGGTGGTGGGCATTTCATCGTCGTGGCTAGTGTCAGGGGCCCCTTGGAGTGCCACGGTGTCCCTCAAGGTCTTTTGAATGTCCGTCAGCACCCCTACGATGGTGCCCAGGGCGGAGCCGATGGTCCTGAGCTCCTCCCTGAACCCCAAATACTGCTCCTCCTACAGACGCAGGGTCTCCTGCAACTTGTCCAGGACCGTTGCCATCGTCTCCTGGGAGTGGTGGTATGCTCCCATGATGGAGGAGAGGGCCTCGTTGAGAGTAGGTTCCCTTGGCCTGTCCTCCCTCTGTCGCACAGCAGCCCTCCCAGTTCCCCTGTGTTCCTGTGCCTCCATCCCCTGGACCGTGTGCCCACTACCACTGCCCCCAGGTCCCTGTTGTTGTTGGGGTGGTGGGTTAGCCTGGGTGCCCTGTAGTGGTGGACACACCGCTGATTGACCTGTCCTGGGTAGGGAGGTATGGGCCCGCTGGGTGGGTGCTGTGCTGGTGTTCCCAGAGGGTGGAAGGTCAGTGTTGGGCTGTGGCTGGGCAAGGGGAACCGACTGTCCTGAGGCCCACGATGGCCCGGGCGGGTCATCAAGATCCAGTAGGGCAGAGCTGCTGTCGTCACTGTGGGCCTCTTCTGGGGGTGGAGTGGTGTTGTCTGGACCCTCTGGTGTGGTGACGGTCCTTCGGGTTCCTGCGGGGGTATAAGTACATGATTATTGCATGTGTGTGTTTCATGGTGTGCAATGGTTGGGTGTGCGTGTACCCCAGTGCAGGCATTCCTGTGTGGGGGCTTGTGTGCTGATGGTTGGGGGGTGTTCTGGGTATGTGCAGTGGGCATGCTTTAGTGATGGGTATCCATGCTTAGTTGTGTCATGCAGGTCTTGGTGTTGGGATGGGTGGTTGGTGTTATGGGTACATTAGTGAGGAGTTAGGGTGATAGGGGAGGGTGTGAGAGTGGGGGTGTGTGATAGCATGCAGGTAAGGTGGGGGATATGATAGTTAAGATTTGACTTACCAGTGTCCGTTCCTCCTACGACTCCTGCGAGGCCCTCAGGATGCAAGATGGACAAGACTTGCTCCTCCCATGTTGTTAGTTGTGGGGGAGGAGGTGAGGGTCCACCGCCAGTCCGCTGAACCGCGATGTGGCGCCTGGATACCGTTGAACGCACCTTCCCCCGTAGGTCGTTCCACCTCTTCCTGATGTCCTCCCTATTTCTTGGATGCTGTCCCACAGCGTTGACCCTGTCGACTATTCTTTGCCATAGCCCCATCTTCCTGGCTATGGATGTGTGCTGTACCTGTGAGCCAAATAGCTGTGGCTCTACCCGTAGGATTTCCTCCACCATGACCCTGAGCTCCTCTTCGGAAAAGCGGAGGTGTCTTTGGCGTGCCATGGGGTGGTGTGTGTGATGTGTGAGGTGGTGTATGTGTTGATGGTTGTGGTGAGTGTAGTGGTATGTGGTGTTTTGTGCGTGGATGTTGTGTGGGTGATGGTGTAGTGTGCCTCTGTGTGATGGGGTTCTCTATTCTGTGCTGTCACTCTCTGGCCTTCTCTCTAATTTCAGGTCGTAGGGGTTTGTGGGTGATGTGGGTGTGTGTTTTATATTGAGTTGGGTGTGTGGGAGTGGAATGTGTATGTGTATCAGGTGTGTGTATTTGGAATTGTCCAATGTGGCTGTGTTTTGTAAGAGTGTGTGTATTTTGAGCGCGGCGGTGTGTACCGCCAATGGAATACCACGGTTGCAAGACCGCCGCGTGGATTCGTGTGTCGTAATAGCATGGGCGTGTTTCTGTTGGCGTGGAGGTGGAGGATTTGTTTCCGCATATTTATCGCTGACCTTTGGTGTGGCGGGATTGTGTGGGTGTTTGAATTTCGGCGGATTCCGTGGTGTGTGTCATAATAGCTGTGGCGGTCTACCGCCGCGGTGTATTGGCGGTCTTCTGCATGGCGGTAAGCGCCTTTTACCGCCAATGTTGTAATAACCCCCTAAGTTCCTCCAATAAAAGTGAGCCAAAGTACTGTATCATGCATTCAAAACACAGCTGGACATGCAGCAGTGCGATCACCATTTCTCTTAGAGATGGGACATCCACTGCGGAGCAATAGAAGTAGGGTTAGGATACCACCAATTAGGAATAACACAAGTGGTATGCCTCCAAATACACTCAAAAAGTAAGTAGTGTATAAAGGATGGAATCCCTCCAAAAACAGTCTGGAAGGTGCTGACAAACACAGACCCAATCACCTTAAAAAGTGTACAACACCCCTTGTGTTGAAAACATTAAAATATGACTCACAGGTTCACAACAATGTCTTGGAAAGTTGGTATTCAACAGTGACTCTGTTTCAGAGAATGGCCATGCAACTTCCAATTCAAAGGTTTCAAGGGGAGATGTAAGTACCACTTGTTTCTGAAACAATAGGACTGTTAGTCAGCCCAGCTTGTTAAAGTTAACATTAAAGGTTGGCATGGAAGGCCACACGCTAGCTACCCTAACCTCATATGTGGGGGGAAAAAATATTTTACAAATGTAGATAACTGTTTAAGAAACAGAAACCACGTAGGGGACACCTGTTCTCATCCCACAACAGCTGTGATCATTCAGCATTAAGTAGCTTCCATTTGAAAGTAACTGAAACCCTGGGTGAATCAAGGAAACAGGTACTCCCTTCGAGTACCATGCCAGATTGGCTGTGGAAGTGTTTCAGGCTTTGTGCAATGTCACATGTTTATAAAACATACATTTCATATTTGTTTCCACTAAGAAAATCTTCCCTGTCCCCGCTCGCATATTTGTAATTGAAGGGTAATTCCCACAACTTGTGTCTAACACTTTCTCTTAAAGCCTCATGTCTACCTCCTGGAAAATGTTTCAAACATGATGTACACTAAAATGTAGATATGGTCAATGAGATAACTGTTTATTAGAAATACTGCTGACAGTGTTTCGGCCTCTGTGAAAGGTAACTTTTCTAATTCCTCTATATTAAGCATTGTGTACGCAGCATCTTTCTATGCCATTATCTGTTGTTTGTGTGTTGAATTAAATGGCAAAACCAATTCTTTTGAGTTCATGTGCTTCCAAGGCACCAGTTTGTTTTCAGAACTTGCTATGTCCAACTTAATTGCATAATAGATCTAAACTGACTTTGCCTATGATGTAAAAACATATATCATTATATATTATGTCAATTGCAGAAGACACAATTAACAATAGCCAACACTTTTTCCAAATTAGCCTGATCTATTTTGTCTTAAACAAGCAACTGCTTCTATTTGAGATAGCTTCCAAATCTCATTATAAATTGCATAAAGGAACCTTTTCGAACAAGGTGATTTAGGACCCAATAAGAAATATTGTAAATCCATGTAATCAGAGAAGAGATAGAGGTGCCCTTTCACAGCTGATAATATGGAAGGTTGCAACCATTAATGACATGACTTCCCTAGCTGTAAGCGGTGATACTATCTGGGTGTTGTGCCAGGATATAACAGGGACCTGTTCTGCTCGCTGTGAGGAGTTTATGAAGCATGCATGACAACCATTTGTACCCATTGCAAACAATACCTAACCCTTGGGACCTGAAAGTGCAGAGTTAAATCTTTCATTCTGTCCTAAAGTTAACTATGTGGTTAACTACATTGTGTCAATTGTCAAAATGTGCAACTGGGGGAATTCTGGGCACATCGATTTCTGTAGTTTTTGGTAGACCAAGGCAAGTAGTCTGCTGAACTGAGTAATTTGAATTAATCATCCCCAGTGTACTCAGACATACTTTAAATAAGGCATTCATGCCCTGCACTTGCCAATCTTTTGTTCCCCATACTGATTTTAAATGAATTGTTTCTTTCCAATATTCATAGCCTTTAACAGCTAGCTGGAAAAACACATGAATTTGAGCAAATTAATTTAGTGTTAGTCAGCATGGTTTTCCTTGCTTTTGAAACTGATAACTTAAATTAATGAGAAACAGGATCTGAAGTAGCATGACTAGAAAAATATGTGAATTTACGTAAATATGTTTTTTAACTACCCACTGGTGGAGTCGGGCACTGATTCTATAGCGTATAATTAAAAACTGCATGTGGAGTACTAGCTCTGTGTAGGGAATGGTATGCATAGTATTGGTAACAGAGCATTTCACCGTAATTGGCCAAGTTGATGTACAAATCTTCACTTTCAAATACAGCATAATAATCAAGGTCTGCAAGCATGGAAGAAATTGTTTTTACATGCCAATCATCAGATACAACATCTGGTGTTACCACATCATAGCTAGCCATTTACAAACATATGGCATTTAAATTAGTTCTGTAGGACCAAAGGTTTCAAAGAGAACCTTATCCTGACAAATCCCATCAGGAATGGGGAAAACAGAAATGTTCAAAAGGGACAGGTCCCTACGCACTTTGTGAGAAGACAAATGAGGCTTCAGTACCTCATTTACCAGTTCAACAACAGCGCATTCAGGAAGATAATGCCCATTTGTAAGCAAAAAGAAAACTGTCACAAATCCAATCCACAAGAAGAGACCAAACAAAGCAAGTAAAATCTACGATGAAGAGAAGTGGTAGTAGAATCCTAAGAGAAGTCATCTATGTTGACAAAGTCCCCAGAAGCAGTTAGTTTGAAAATAAGAGCCACAGGTGGTTCATCATAAACAACTCCATTCAGAAGTAGTAGAAAATTCTAGAGTTACATCTGGTGTGTTTCTTCAATTTGCGTTGATAACCGGAACAAAACTTAATTTTCCACCCTCCCCAACCAAGACAAACAACACTTGGAGAAGGTATTTCTTGTATGACAGTGAGAGGGATTAAGGAACTTTCCAAAGTCCTCAGGCCTACTGTGGAGTATCAGCCACTTGATTGATGGAGGAAAATCATTTGTCTTTCTGACCAGCAAGCAGTGGCAAAATCACAGTTCTGGTACCTTATATTGCAAGGACTGGCATCGGTGAGTGGTATGATGGGACAAATGCTTCCTTCACCGCAAACGTTTCTCAAACTAGATCCCCAACCTTTAGAATCCAGCTAGTAGGTGCTAGTTGATCCCTCACCCTTCCAGTGGAAGGATGTGTAGTGGAACACTCATCTCTGAAGTCTTGGAGTTCGTGTAAGACAGTGAAATGTTCATTTATGTCAAAAGGTGTTTCTTTCACCACTGTGGCAGGAACATTAAAATCTGGGACATATATCTGAATCCCAAACAGGACTTCAAAAGGGGTTTGGACACCCAAAGATCTTCTAGGCAGAATATTTAATTTTACCTGATCTCCATAAAGGTAGAGGATCCAACTGCAACCTGAACCTAATACTCTAGCTGTTTTAGATTGCTTTAAGACATGATTTTTCCTCATTACTATCAAATTTCTCTCAGAATGTTCCCAAGGTATTCCTGTATGCTTTAGATGCAAACGCAGGGCCCTGGTCGGAGTGGATTGCGGCTACTGGATATGTCCTGATAAAGACATGGAAATCTTTCATAACAGTGCAAGTCAGACGAACACTGTGGCCACACCCTGAGGAATCAGGAGCAATAATCTACAGCAAGTAGAATGTATTTAAATGCACCATCTGAGTTTAGGATTGGCAACAGTGGTCCTGATATACACACTGCAATGGTTTGTTTGAAGGTAGGAGGGGTGTCTGCAGTGGGTGTTTGATAGTGGATCCTTTTATTTGCAGGCAAATGTCACAGCTAAGTATATATGGCTTTGTCTGTTTGTACAGGGCATACCACCAGTAGTGTTTTTGTAGCAGAGAAACTGTAGCTGTCACAACTGAATGGGCAGATGCAACCATCTCATGTGCAATTCTAATCAATTCTAATCTGCGGTCTTGTTTAGGAATCACTTGATCAACTATTCCTGTAATGGTTATATAAGGGAGGGTTTAGGCACTTAAGTGAGAGGAATATTTTGCTGGAAATGCTTTCGGTAAAGGGGTGCATTTACAGCAGACAGAGTTTCTTCATCCACCATTGTATGAGAAGGAGTAATCACAGCTAATGTAGCAGTCTTAACTGCAGATTTGGCAGCTCCATCAGCCAATGAACTCCCTACAATGTGTATTCTAAGATGTTAGTGACTCAATGGTTGAATCGTATATGCCAGTGGCAGACCATCCTTGAGCTGTGCCACTTTCCCCCAAAGCACGTATGCATGATCATATTTCCTTTAGAATCTCTTAATCCAATTAGGCACCAATAATGAAAGCTTCTATTAAAAGACTTGACTCAGTAATACAGATTGCACACTATTAGAGCGGAATCAGGATCCGTATGTTCCAATACTAGATTTAAAGTTTTGAGTTCAGTAAGTTGTGCAGTGCAATCCCCTGGGAACTGTGTAATTATTTGATGAGGATGGAACTCCACATCTCTCATTACTCTTTAAACAGCTGTGCACCGCAGAGAAATTAGGTTTGGTGCCTTTAGCAGGCCGAGCTGAACCATCAGGATATATAGGGGGTCATTCTGACCCCGGCGGTCAAGGACCGCCGGGGCCAGGGTCGGCGGCAGCACCGCCAACAGGCTGGCGGTGCCCCGCAGGGCATTCTGACCGCGGCGGTTTGGCCGCGGTCAGAAGAGGAAAACCAGCGGTCTCCCGCCGGTTTTCCGCTGCCCACATGAATCCTCCATGGCGGCGCAGCTTGCTGCGCCGCCATGGGGATTCAGACACCCCATACCGCCATCCTGTTCCTGGCGGTTCCCCCGCCAGGAACAGGATGGCGGTATGGGGTGTCGTGGGGCCCCTGGGGGCCCCTGCAGTGCCCATGCCAATGGCATGGGCACTGCAGGGGCCCCCGTAAGAGGGCCCCACAAAGAATTTCAGTGTCTGCTTTGCAGACACTGAAATTCGCGACGGGTGCAACTGCACCCGTCGCACCTTCCCACTCCGCCGGCTCCATTCGGAGCCGGCTTCCTCATGGGAAGGGTGTTTCCCACTGGGCTGGCGGACGGCCTTTTGGCGGTCGCCCGCCAGCCCAGTGGGAAACCCAGAATAACCGCAGCGGTCTTCTGACCGCGGTGTGGTATTCTGGAGGGGGGAACTCTGGCGGGCGGCCTCCGCCGCCCGCCAGAGTTAGAATCACCCCCATAGTGTATTTCTACTGATCAGGAGGCAAAATGTTAGCTGGCATGAGGTATTTGTGTTTATATTTTGCGAACGTCTTGAGTTTGTAGCTAGGGTCAAAATTATCATCTACACCAGCGGCAGTCAAGGAAGTGGCTGTAGGAAAGTATCCTCTTTTTGGCATGTTACCCCCACTTTCTGCCTGATGTCAGTGTTTTTTTTTGTTTTACTGTGTCACTGGGATCCTGCTAGTCCGGACCCCAGTGCTTATGGTCCTGCTTGTCAGTATGCTTCACTGTTTTCTAAATTGTCACTGTAGTCCTGCTAATCAGGACCCCAGTTATCATGCTCTCTATGTTTCCAAATTCATCCTTACACACTGGTAAGTCAGTATTCCTCTCCAAATTGGCATACTGGTCCCCCCTTATAAGTCCCTAGTATATGGTACCTAGGTACCCAGGTCATTGAGGTTCCAGGGGATCCCTATGTGCTGCAGCATTTCTTTTGACACCCATAGGGAGCCCGTGGAAAGGCTTCTACATGACTGCCATTGCAGCCTGCAGCCTGTGTGAAATAATCCATGCACAATTTCACAGCCAGTTTCACTGCACCAGGTCACTTATAAGTCACCTATATACCAGTTCTTCCAACCCTGAAGGCTGGGTGCAAAGTACCATTAGCAGAGGAGCCCCAACATCGTCCACTCCCATTTTCCAGGACTTCATGAGTGCAGGGTTGCCATTTTAAGTGTTCACTGAACAGAGGTTAATACCAATGTCCAGCTTCACAATAGCACCCCCGAATATGTCCATATAAGGTGTCTAACAACTGGGAATTGTACCCCAAAACTGATTCTAGTATTGGTTGCACAATTCTATGCATTCTGGGGGCTCTGCTATCGCCCCCAGTACTGCCATACAAGCCTTCTTAGGTTTTCCAGGCAGCCACAGCTTCTGCCACCTCACAGAAAAGTGTGTGCCCTCCTGCTGCTTGAGCAGCTCAAGCACAGGAAGGCAGAACAAAGGATTTCCTTTGGGAGAGGGGTGTTACACCCTCTCCCTTTGGAAATAGGTGTTACAGGCTGGGGAGGGTTATCCTCCCAGAGGCTCTGGAAATGCTTTGAAGGGCACAGATGGTGCCCTCCTTGCATAATCCAGTCTACACCAGTTCAGGGACCCTCAGCCCCTGCTCTGGCATGAAACTGGACAAAGAAAAGGGAAATGGCCACTCCCCTGTCCATCATCACCCCAGGGGTGGTGACCCGAGCTCTTCCAGAGTATTCCAGGGTTTTGCCATCTTGGATGGGTGGTGGGGAACTCTGGGAGTATCTGATTTGCCAGTGCCAGCAGGTGACATCAGAGACACCTCCTGATAGGTGCTTACCTGGTTAGATGACCAATCCTCCTGTTAGGGCTATGTAGGGTTTCTCCTCTGGGTGTTCCTTCAGATTCGGATTGCAGGACACCAGCAGGAATGCTCTGCATACTTTACTTCATCTTCCACCAACAGAACAGCCGCTGACCGCTCCAGAAACTCTACAAAACTACAACAAAGAAGCAAAGACGACTTCTGCAACATTGTAGCTTCAGTCCTGACAGCAACTACAACAGTTTCCAGGTCGTGCATCCTCAGAAGACTGACTGTCTTCAGCCTGCACCAGAAGAACCAATGACAGGCATAGATCCAGCAACACGGGTGGTGGACTAAAGTGACTCCGACAGTTTGCCTGTCAAAAGTAACATTTACAGACAGCCTGCCCATGTCAGGGACTATATTAAATCAGACGTTCACAAGATGTTGGACTTAGGAGTGATTGAACACTCAGATAGCCCCTGGGCCAGCCCAGTGGTGCTAGTACCAAAGCCTCATTCTCAGAATGGAAAAATGGAGATGAGGTTTTGTGTTGATGATAGAGGGCTCAACACAGTCACCAAGACTGATTCTCATCCTATACCCAGGGCAGATGAGCTGATAGATACACTGGCATCTGTCAAATATCTGAGCACTTTTGACTTGACTGCAGGGTATTGGCAGATCAAGATAGCAGAAGATGCTAAACCTAAAACTTAATTCTCAACCATTGCACGGCATTACCAATTTACAGTTATGCCGTTTGGTCTGAACAATGCACCTGCCACTTTCCAATGGCTGATAAAGGTCTGGAAGCTTTTAGTGCAGCTTATCTAGATGATATTGCTGTATTCAGCTCCACCTGAGATGACCACCTGGTCCACCTGTGGAAAGTTTTGGAGGCCATGCAAAAGGCAGGCCTCACTATAAAGGCTTCAAAATGCCAGATAGGGCAGGGGAAGGTAGTTTATCGGGGAGACCTAGCTGGTGGGAAACAGATTGAACCGCTACAGAGGAAGATCCAGACTATTTTAGACTGGTCTCACCCTACTACTCAGACCCATGTCAAAGCCTTTCTTGATCTCACTTGGTACTAGCGGAGGTTCATTAAGAACTATTGCTCCTTTGTAGCCCCTCTTAATGACCTCTCTTCCAAAACAATGCCCAAGAAGGTATTATGGACAGCCAGATGTCAAAACGCTTCTGAGGAGCTTAAGTAGTCTATGTGTACTGCACCTGTCCTGAAAAGCCCAAACTATTCTAAGAAGTTCATTGTCCAGACAATGCTTCTGAGGTAGGGTTGGGTCAGTGTTATCACAAATAAACTCAGAGGGCCAGGATGAACCTGTTGCTTTTATTAGTAGAAGGTTGGCCCCTAAAAAAAAGCATTGGTCAGCCATTGAGAGGGAGGCCTTTGCTGTGGTCAGGGCCCTGAAGAAGCTAGGACCCTACTTGTTTGTGACAGACCCCAAGCCCCTTTTATGGTTAAACAAATGAAAGGTGAAAACCCTAAATTGTTCAGGTGCCCCAGCTGCTGCCACCTCACAGACAGGTTTCTTCCCTCCTATTGCTTGAGCAGTTCAAGCCCAGGAAGGCAGAACAAAGTACTTCCTTTTGGAGAGGGGTGTTACACCCTCTCCCTTTGGAAATAGGTGTTGATATAGCTGATAGAGGAGCAGGAAGACTATTGCAGGGAGTAACATGCGGTTCTGGCTCCATAGCGTCCTGGTTCCTCGTGGGGTGTGGTGAGGTGAGTGTTTTCCCTTCCAAGTCCTGTTTCCGCTGTGTTTTTGATCGCATTGTGATAGGGTGGACGGTACATTGTCTTCTGCCGGTCTGTTGGCGGTGACCGCCGCGCTGTTTGTTTGTACCGCCGTGGTGGTTGGAGTGTTAAAGTGGCTGTCTATGTTGGCGGTTTCCGCCATGGTCGTGATTCCATTTTTTTTTCCGCCGGCCTGTTGGCGGTCTTACCGCCGCTTTAACACCGACCACCAGGGTTGTAATGAGGCCCCTAGTTCTTTGTGCATGAATCGGATGGTAGAAGCCACCAACCCTCAATTGAATGAATATTCCACAGTGCATGACAGAGTGTCTGAAGACGTATCACGGAGGAAGGGCCGAAATGATAAGGTGTCAAGGAAACGGAGAGCAAAGATGAGAGATATCCAAGTTGGTGAATTTGTTCTTGTAAAAAACAGACGTTTGGGTAGTATGTTTATGCTGCCTTTTGAAAAGGATAAAATGAGGTTTACTATAGTTAGTTGTTAGGTCCAACTCGGCCATGAATTCAATAAACAAATCTAAAAGTCACTGTAGGTTTCTGACTGTACGGGCAATTAAAAGCATATCATCTGAGTATAAAAGCGCAGGAATGAGTCTACCACCCACTATGGAATTGTCCAGGCCATCTTTAGACAACACCCCTTCCAAATCACTGATATACATAATAAATATAAAAGGGGCAAGGGTGCAGCCTTGTCATACACAACTATTGAAATTAAAGGGTTGTGTGTGTTCCCCATCAGACCCAAATCTGACCACACCCATCAGACCGGCATAGAGATCCCTCAAAAAGGTAACCTTTGGGATCCCATGTTTTCTACAGATTAATAATATCATGACAACAAAGTACCTTCAGCCTATAAGGATCTCCTATTTTTTTCTGCAGCTCTTTATATTCCAGTTTAGGACTTTGTGCTCCCGGGAGTAGTGAGGTTGCTGCAATTATCTATGCAGCCCACTCAGGGGCTCCAACCTGTTACTCAGGGGCATCTGGTGACTCAAGGAGTGACCACGACTCTGAACTGCTGCCTCACCACTAAAATGAAAATTCTGTTCCCCCAAAAGCCCCTCCTTTCCCTCCATAGTTTATTCAAACAAGCAAGAGGTAAAAACATGATCTTACTTAGTGGGATTGTATTTAGGATAGAACCACCCTTACTTAAATTTGCAAAATTAAAGACAATGCAATCCCCTTCTTAAGTATTCCAGATCCAACCTACCTTTCTAACTATTATTATTTCATTAAACATCGTCTGTTTCACTAAATTGGGAAATTGTGCCACTAGTCAATGCAACAACCTTATTATGGAATTGAGTGTAAGATTCTGTATCAGAATGCCTCAATGAGGTTACTTCGGCCAGAACCAAAACATATGGTTCACAAGCTGGGGGAAGCTGAATGGTGACATCCCTGTTGAAGGGGCCTAAAGAGTTGTTAGCATTTCAAGGATGGCCCACCCTGGAACCATGTGACTCCTTGCTTTTAAACTGGGTAGCCAGGGGGAGATTTCCCTCCACCCTTCATATAGAGGTTACGTTAGAAATGGGGTCTTTGGTTTACAGTCAGGTTACCCCCGTCCAAGCAAGGACCCTCACTCTAGTCAGGGTAAGTCACACACAATCCAAATTATCCTGGGCCCACCCTCTGATAGCTTGGCACTGAGCAGTTAGGTGTGACTTAGAAGGCAATGTGTAAAGTATTTGTGCAATAAATCATGCAATAACACAGCATATGCAGGAGGCTGGCCTGGCTTATAGTGAGTACCTGATGGTACTTACACCTTGTGCCAGGTCCAGTTATCCCTTACTAGTAGATTAGTAGTGTTCTAGCAGCTTAGGCTGATAGAGGTAGCTATAGCAGAGCAGCTTAGGCTGAACTAGGAGACATGCAAAGCTCCTACTATACCACTTACATCATATAGCACTATATCATAAGAATCACAATACTCAGAATTACTAAAAATAAAGGTACTTTATTTTAGTGACAATGTGCCAAAAATATCTTAGAGGATAGAAATCCCTTAGGAGGTAAGTAAAATATACAAAATATTCACACAAACCAAAATCAGGTAAGTACACAGTTAGAAAAGTAGTGTAAACAATGTAGAATACAATAGGATGCAATAGGCCTAGGGGCAACATAAACCATATACTAAGAAAGTGGAATGCGAACCACTTAGGGGCCCCTGGCCTAGTGTAGTGTGTAGAGGGTCGCTGGGAGTGTAAGAAAACATTAAGGGTGTCCAAGATACCCCACCCCAAGACCCTGAAAAGTAGGAGTAAAGTGACCCTACTTCCCCAGAACACACTAAAGTCATAATAGGAGATTCTGCAAAGACCACAACTGACTGCAAAGCACTGAAGACGGATTCCTGGACCTGAGGACCTGTAAAGGAAGGGGACCAAGTTCAAGAGTTGTGAAAGTGTCCATTGGGGGCAGGAGCCCACTAAACCCCAGATGAAGGGGCAAAATGGCTGCCTCCGGGTGCAAGAAGCTGAAGATTCTGCAACAACGGAAGGTACCAGGAACTTCTCCTTTGCACAGAAGATGCCGCACGGAATGTAGGAAGACACGGAGTTGATTCTTTGAAGAAATATTGCAAACAAGGCTTGTTAGCTGCAAAGGTTATGGTTAAAGGAAAAGGGTGCTGCCCGGGCCCAGGAAGGACCAGGAGGTAGCCACTTGGAAGGGGAGACAGAGGGGGCCCACAGCAACACAGAGAGTTCATGCGCAAGAGGGCAGCACCCGCAGAAGTACTTGAACACGGGTTCAAAAAAACAGAGCACAGGGGTCGTCTCAACACTACAAAGGAGGGTCCCACGAAGCCAGTGGTCAACTCAGCAAGTTGAGCAATGCAGGACGGAGTGCTGGGGACCTGGGCTGTGCTGTGCATGAAGGATTTCTTGCAAAAGAGCACAGAAGCCAGAGCAGCTGCAGTTCATGTAGAACACAGGATTACTGTCTGGCAAAGGGAGGCAAGGACTTACCTCCACCAAATTTAGACAGATGGACCACAGGACTGTCGGGGTCACTTGGATCAACCACCTGTGTTTGAGGGACCATGCTTGTCACGATGAGAGGGGACCCAGCGAACCGGTGAAGCTGAAGTTTGGTGCCTGCGTTAGCAGGGGGGAAGACTCCGTCAACTCACAGGAGATTTCTTCTTGGCTTCCAGTGCAGGGTGAAGGCAGACAGCCCCAGAGCATGCACCACCAGGAAACAGTTGAGAAAGCCGGCAGGATTAGGTGCTACAATGTCGCTGGTAGTCTTCTTGCTACTTTGTTGCAGTTTTGCAGGTGTCCTGGAGCAGTCAGCGGTTGATCCTTGGAAGAAGTCAAAGAGGGGGATGCAGAGGGACTCTGGTGAATTCTTGCACGTCGTTATCTGAGGAAAAACCCACAGTAGAGACCCTAAATAGCCCTCAAAGGAGGATTGGCCACCTAGTCAGTTAAGCTCCTATCAGGAGGGGTCTCTGACGTCACCTGCTGGCACTGCCCACTTACAGGCCTCCATTGTGCCCTCACACCTCTGGATTCAAGATGGCAGAGGTCTGGGACACACTGGAGTAGCTCTGGGCACCACCTCTGGGGTGGTGATGGACAGGGCAGTGGTCACTCCCCTTTCCTTTTTCCAGTTTCACACCATAGCAGGGACTGGGGGTTCCCTGAACCGGTGTAGACTGGCTTATGCAAGGAGGGCCCCATCTGTGCACTTCAAAGGATTTCCAGAGACTGGGGGAGGCTACTCCTCCCCAGTCCTTTACATCTATTTCCAAAGGGAGTGGGTGTAACACCCTCTCTCAGAGGAAATTCTTTGTTCTGCCTTCCTGGGACTGGGCTGACCAGACCTCAGGAGGGCAGAAGCCTGTCTGTGGATTGGCAGCAGCGATTGCTGCAGAGAAAACCCCAGAGAGCTGGCTTGGTAGTACCCGGGGTCCATAGTGGAGCCCTGGGGATGCATGGGATTGGCACCCCAATACCAGATTTGGCATGGGGGGGACAATTCCATAATCTTAGACATGTTACATTGCCATATTAGGAATTTCTATTGTGAAGCTACATATAGGTATTGACCATGTAATGGTGTTCCCACACTCACAAAGTCCAGGGAAATTGCCATGAACTATGTGGGGACACCTTGGCTAGTGGGAGGGTGCCTTAGTAACTTTGCACCAAATCTTCACTAAGTGAGGGTTAGAAATATAGGTGACTTATAAGTTACTTAAGTGCAGTGTAAAATGGCTGTTAAATAACGTGGACGTTATTTCACTCAGGCTGCAGAGGCAGTCCTGTGTAAGAATTGTCTGAGCTTCCTATGTGTGGCAAAATAAATAAAGCAGCCCATAGGGATCTCCTGGAACCCCAATAACCTGGGTGCCTAGGTACCATATACTAGGGAATTATAAGGGTGTTCCAGTGTGCCAATTAGAATTGGTGAAAATGGTCACTAGCCTATAGTGACAATTTTGAAGGCAGAGAGAGCATAAGCACTGAGGTTCTGATTAGCAGAGCCTCAGTGACACAGTTAGGGCCAGATGTACAAAGCTTTTTGCACGTCGCAAACAGCAAATTTTGCTGTTTGCGACGTGCAAAAAGCACTTTGCAGTGCACAAACCCCATTTTGCAATTCGGTAACCTGGTTACCGAATCGCAAAACGGGTTTGCGAGTTGCAATTAGGAATGGGTGTTCCCTTCCTAATTGCGAGTTGCAGTGCAATGCAGGATTGCTTTGTGACCGCGAACGCTGTTGCAAACCAATTGCAGTTTGCACCCTTTTGTAATGGGTGGTAACCCATTCGCAAAAGGGTTGGGGTCCCCATGGGTCCCCTTCCTCGTTATGAATGGCACTGCAAAAAAAAAACTCAGAGCAGGCAGTGCTCCTATGGACCACTGCCTGCTCTGTAAAAATGAAACGAAAACGTTTCATTTTTTGTTTTTGTAATGCATCTCGTTTTCCTCTAAGGAAAATGGGATGCATTACAAAAAAATAAAACAGCTTTATTAAAAAGCAGTCACAGACATAGTTCAGGGCAATTTCCCCTGACTTTGTGAATGCGGGGACACCATTACACGCGTGCACTACATATAGGTCAATACCTGCATGTAGCTTCACAATGGTAACTCCGAATATGGCCATGTAACATGTCTAAGATCATGGGATTGTCCCCCCCATGTTAAATCTGGTATTGGGGTGCCAATCCCATGCATCCCCGGGGCTCCTCTATGGACCCCACGTACTGCCTCAGCTCTCTGGGGTTTTCTCTGCATCTACTGCTGCAGCCAACCCACAGACAGGCTTCTGCCCTCCTGGGGTGTGGGCAGCCCAGTCCCAGGAAGGCAGAACAAAGAACTTCCTCTGAGAGAGGGTGTTTTGCACCTTCATGCTCCTAGCCCCCCTGGACACTTTCATGACTCTTGGACTTGGTCCCCTTTCTTTACAGGTCCTCAGTCCAGAAATCCGTCTTCAGTGCTTTGCAGTCAGTTGTGGTCATTGCAGAATCTCCTATCATGACGTTAGTGTGTTTCTGGTGAAGTAGGGTCACTTTACTCCTACTTTTCATGGTCTTGGGTGGGGTATCTTGGACACTCTTATGATATTGTAGCACCTAATCCTGCCGGCTTTCTCAACTGTTTCCTGGTGGTGCATGGTCTATGGGCTGTCTGCCTTCACCCTGCACTGGAAGCCAAGAAGAAATCTCCTGTGGGTCGACGGAATCTTTCCCTGCTAACGCAGGCACTAAACTTCAGCTTCACCGGTCCTCCTGGTCCCCTCTCATCGTGATGAGTGTGGTCCCTGGAACACCGGAACTGGATCCAAGTGACCCTGACAGTCCAGTGGTCCATCTGTCCAAATTTGGTGGAGATAAGTCCTTGCCTCCCCACGCCAGACAGTAATCCTGTGTACTGCATGAACTGCAGCTGCTAGGTCTTCTGTGCACTTTTGCAAGGAATCCTCTGTGCATAGCATAGCCCAGGTCCCCAACACTCCATCCTGCATTGCTCAACTCGCTGAGTTGAACACCAGCTTCGTGGGGCCCTCCTTTGTTGTGTTGAGACAACTGCCATGCTCAGTTTTCTTGAACCCGTGTTTAAGTACTTCTGCGGGTAGTGCCTGCTTCTCCATGGGCTCTCTACGTTGGTGAGTGCCCCCTCTGTCTCCTCCTCTAAGGGGCAAGCTCCTGGTCCTTCCTGGGCCTAGGCAGCACCCATTTTCTTCAACCGTGACCTTTGCAGCTAGCAAGGCTTGTTTGTGGTCTTTCCTTGTGGAAACAACTCTGCATCCTCCAGCACGCCATGGGACATCTTCCGTGCAAAGGAGAAGTTCCTGCCATCTTCCATTGTTGCAGAATCTTCAGCTTCTTCGACCCAAAAGCAGCCATTTTTCACCTTCATCCGGTGTTTAGTGGGCTCCTGGCCCTCCTGGACACTTTTGTGACTCTTGGACTTGGTCCCCTTCCTTTACAGGTCCTCAGGTCTAAGAATCTGTCTTCAGTGCTTTGCAGTCTGTTGTGGTCTTTGTAGAATCTCCTATCACAACTTTAGTGTGTTTCTGGGGAAGTAGGGTAACTTTACTCCTATTTTTCAGGGTCTTGGGATGGGGTATCTTGGACACCCTTAGTGTTTTCTTATACTCCCGGTGACCCTCTATGCACTACACTAGGCCTGGGGTCCCTAATTGGTTTGCATTCTACTTTCTTAGTATATGGTTGCTGTTGCCCCTAGGCCTATTGCATCCTATTGTATTTTACAGTGTTTGCGCTACTTTTCTAACTGTTTACATACCTGATTTTGGTTTGTCTGTATATTTTGGGTATTTTACTTACCTCCTAAGGGAGTATGACGGTCATTACAACATTGGCGGTAAAAGCCGCTTACTGCCATGCAGAAGACCGCCAACACACCGCCGCGCCTTCGGAAATCCGCCACAGCCATTATGACCCACAGCACGGAATCCGCCAAAATTCAGACACCCACACAAGTCCCCACACCAAAGATCAGTGATAAACTGGCGAAAACAAAACCTCCACCATCACGCCAACAGAAATACGCCCACACTATCACGACACACGAATCCACATGGCGGTTTTTCAACCGCGGGATTCCATTGGCGGTACACACCGCCGCGGTCAAAATACACACACACACACAAAACACAGCCACATTGGACAATTCAAAATACACACACCTGATACACATATGCACACCACTCCCACACACCCAATACAATATAAAACACACACCCACATCACTAACAAACCCCTACGACCACAATTGAGAAAGAAGCACAGAGAGAGACACCACCATCAACAACACTAGCATCCACAGGCACACAACACCATCACCCACATAACTTCCACGCACCTCACACAACACCCCACTACATATCAACACACTTATCACCACACACACCACCCCACACATCACCCACACCACCCCATGGCACGGCAGAGACACCACAGGTTCTCGGAGGATGAGCTCAGGGTCATGATGGAGGAAATCGTCCGGGTAGAGCCACAGCTATTCGGATCACAGGTGCAGCAGACCTCCATTGCACGGAAGATGGAGCTATGGTGAAGAATAGTGGACATGGTCAACGCAGTGGGACAGCACCCAAGAAATCGGGATGACATCAGGAAGAGGTGGAACGACCTACGGGGGAAGGTGCGTTCCGTGGTCTCAAGACAACACCTTGCGGTTCAGCGGACTGGCGGCGGACCCCCACCTCCTCCCCCCCAACTAACAACATGGAAGGAGCAGGTCTTGGCGATTCTGCATCCTGAGGGCCTCGCAGGAGTAGATGGCGGAATGGACTCTGGTATGTCAAATCTTAACTATTACATCCCCCAACCTACCTGCATGCCATCACATACCCCCACCCTCACCCTCACCCCCATCACTCCAGCTCCTCACAAATGTCCCAACATCACAACCCACACATCCCAACACCAAGACCTGCATGCAACAACAAAGCATGGACACCCATCACCAAAGCATGCCCACTGAACAAACCCATACACCCCCCTAAACCATCATCACACAAGGTCCCACACAGGAATGCAAGCACTGGGGTAAACGGTCACCCACCCATTGCACACCATGCCACACACAGATGTAATAAACATCCTTTTGTACCCCTGCAGGACCCCTACCCAACGTCACCGGACAGGAGGGTCCACACATGTCAACAGCACCAACAGAAGAGGCCCACAGTGATGACAGCACCTCTGTCCAACTGGATCTAGATGACCAGCCCGCCCCATCGGGGACCTCAGGACAGTCGGTTCCCATCACACAGTCACAGGCCACTACAGAGCTTCCACCTTCTCGAAACACCAGCACAGCACCCACCCAGCGGGCCCGTACCTCTATCCCCAGGACACGTCAATTAGCAGTGTGTCCACCACTACAGGGAACCCAGGATAACCCACCACCCCAACAACAGGGACCTGGGGGCAGTGGCATTGGCACATGGTCAAGGGGGCGGAGGCCCAGGAACACAGGGGAACTGGGAGGGCTGCTGTGCGACGGGGGAGGACAAGCCAAGGGAACCCACTCTCCACGAGGCCCTCCCCAACATCATGGGAGCCTACCACCACTCCCAGGAGACGATGGCAACGGTACTGGACAAGTTTCAGGAAACCCAGCAGCTGCAGGAGGAACAGTATTTGGGCTTCAGAGAGGAATTCAGAACCTTCAATTCCTCCCTGGGCACCATCATAGAGTTGATGAAGGAAGTCCTCAACACCAGGAGGGACTCTGTGGCACAACAAGGGGCCCCTGACACTATCATGGATGATGAACTGCCCACCACCCCCGCTGGCGCTATTGGACAGGAGACACCGCCACAGGACCACCACACCAGCACCCCACCCCCTGCAGAGGGAGAACCACCCCGCAAATGGTCCCTGAGATCCAGGACAAAGAAAGAGAACGATGCCAGGACCCCCGCCAAGAAATGAGACCACCCTGAATGTCATCCTTCTGTCCCACTTTGTCCCCCTGTCCATCCTCCAACTGCCCCAGCTCCACTTCCTATGCCCATTTGGGCAATGCACCTGTGAGATTAATAGACTGGACTCTGTCATGGACATTCCTCCACCATCACCACTGACCATTTTGCAACCCCCTCCAATATTGAGCACTTAAATAAACACCCTTGAAGCACAAAACAATCTGGAGTCAGACTGTGATTACGAAATAGTGTATTAGCAATTACTGTGGCAAAAAGTTCTTTCAATTGTAATGTCAGCATACCTATGTCACACAGCTCTAGTCCATGAGGAATCAAAGCAGATGTCACACAATGTGACCCACATCTGTGAAACCGTAAGTGAAAGTGACAACTAAGTGACCATACACTGGGTGAAAACGACAGACAGTAGAGAGGTAGTAGTGTTAAAGTACATGTAGTAGGCAGGTTTGTATTCTTAACTGTGTCTCACTGGAAATTTTGCAGGATCACTGAGTCCCTGTTGTCCATGTCTTTTTCTTCTGGTTCCTAGTCTTCACTGTCCACAGGCTCCACAGCTGCAACAACACTGCCATCTGGACCATCCTCCTGCAGAAAAGGCACCTGTCGTCGCAAAGCCAAGTTGTGAAGCATACAGCAGGCCACGATGATCTGGCACACCTTCTTTGGTGGGTAGAATAGGGATCCACCTGTCATATGGAGGCACCTGAACCTGGCCTTCAGGAGGCCGAAGGTCCGCTCGATTATCCGCTGTGTTCATCCATGGGCCTTATTGTAGCGTTCCTCTGCCATTGTCCTGGGATTCCTCACTGGGGTCAGTAGCCATGACAGGTTGGGGTAACCAGAGGCACCTTCAAATGGTGAGGGACAACTGTTAGACACACACCAACCTGTAGGGATATCCCCAGACCCAGACAACCATTCCCACTGACTTGGTTCCAGGTGCTCACCTAATAGCCACACACAGTGCCTCTGGAGTTGACCCATCACATAAGGGATGCTGCTATTGCAGAGGATGTAGGCGTCATGCACCGAGCCAGGGAACTTGGCATTCACATGGGAGATGTATTGGTCTGCCAAACGGACCATCTGTACATTCATCGAATGATAACTCTTCCGGTTTCTGTACAGCTGTTCATTCCTGCGGGGGGGGACCAAAGCCACATGTGTCCCATCAATGGCACCTATGATGTTGGGGATATGTACCAGGGCATAGAAATCACCTTTCACTGTAGGCAAATCCTCAACCTGAGGGAAAACGATGTAGCTCTGCATGTGTTTCAGCAGGGAAGACAACACTCTGGACAACACGTTGGAAAACATAGGCTGGGACATCCCTGATGCAATGGCCACTGTTGTTTGAAATGACCCACTTGGAAGGAAATGGAGCACTGACAGCACCTGCACTTGAGGGGGGATTCCTGTGGGATGGCGGATAGCTGACATCAGGTCTGGCTCCAGCTGGGTACACAGTTCCTGGATGGTGGCACGGTCAAGCCTGTATGTGATGATCACATGTCTTTCCTCCATTGTCGACAGGTCCACCAGCGGTCTTTACACTGGAGGATGCCGCCATCTCCTCACATGTCCCAGCGGACGCTGCCTATGAAGCACAACAGCGAGCACAAAGTCAACCAATTCAGAGTCATGTACCCACACCTTACACAGAACACGAATCCTAATCCGAAAAGTGGCCTGCATGTGTGTTGAGTCTAGGCCTAGGTATGTGTGACACAGTAAAAAATTAAGCCATGTGGGCCCCTGAAATGGCGGCTGCCTGACCTCTAAAGTGGGACAATGGGGTGTGAGGTAACTGCGCTGGCGTTGTACACCGCTGCGGTAGGCGGTCGAAGACCGCGGCGCAATGCTGCATTGGTTAACATTGGACCCTATGGGTCCCAGGAGCCAATGACGATGTACGCTGGTGGTGACGGTACGCACCGCTGCGGACGTGACTGCCATTTTCTATCTGTTCAATCACTCGATACCTGATCTTCGACAGGAGAGGACCTACACTGCAAGTGCTGCTGTGACCTCGGTCTGGAAGAGACAATGGCTTGAGTGTCTGGGGAAAGGGCCCCTGCCTTCACATCTGAGGAGTTGGAGAAACTCTTGGACGGGGTCCTCCCCCAGTACACGCTACTCTACGGTCCTCCAGACAAACAGGTAAGTACACTGGGAGCATGCTGTATGGGCTATGCCTGTGTGGAGTGGGGTGGATGTTAGCAGGGGGGAGATTGCAGCGTGCATGAAACAATGGTGAGTGCATGTGCCACATGGCAAGGATAGGGATTGGGGCCAATGACTGTGACGGTGAACTTGGTAATAAGTTTCTCTTCCCCCTGTACAATTCATTTAGGTCAGCACCCACCAGAAAAAAGATATTTGGCGTGCCATCGCCAAGGACGTCCGGACCCTGGGGGTCTACCACAGACGGAGCACCCACTGCCGGAAAAGATGGGAGGACATTCGCCGCTGGAGCAAGAAGATGGCGGAAGCTCAGCTGGGGTTGGCCTCCCAACGTGGGAGGGGTGCCCGTCGCACCATGACCCCCCCTGATGTTCAGGATCCTGGTGGTGGCGTACCCAGAGTTGGATGGGCGCTTGAGGGCATCACAGCAGCCACAAGGTGGTGAGTACACTCTCAATCTGCTGATTTTGTGCGCAGTGGAGGGGTCTGGGTGGTGGAGGTGGCCTGTGGGTTTCCCTAGGCCAGGGCGAGTTTAGTAGGCAAGGTCCCTACGTAAGGCAGGCCATGTGGCACCCCACCCCACCTCTGTAGAGTGTCAAGTACACCTAGTCATGCCCCTGTGTCATCCATGTGTACAGGCAGATGTCGTGCATATCCTAGTAGACCATTTCCCATGGATTTAACAGTGGAGCTCAAGAGCGCGGAGTAGTGTAGGAGGCTTCTGTGTCTGTTGTGTCCGCCAACGGTAGCGGTAAGGCATGCACTCAACATGTCTTTCTTCTGCCGTCCCCTCACTTTTTGTGGTCTCCCTGTTCTTGTGTGCATTAGCATCATCAGGCGGAGGAGCAGTGGCATCGGAGCACGAGGGAGCTGCATCCCACATGGCCATGGAGGGCCACACTATGGACTCGGAGTTCACCAGTGGGACGGAGGGCGAGGGGAGCTCCACAGCGGGTACAGGAGCTGACACCAGCGACACGTACTCGTCCTCTGATGGGAGCTCCCTTGTGGTGGCAGCAACATCTTTGCCCCCCCCATCTACAGGTACAGCCGCCACCCCCCCACCAGCACCGCCCTCCCAGCAGCACCTCAGCCTTTGCACCGTGCCCCCTCACCCGGGAGGGTGGGCATCACCTTCGCCCCAGGCACCTCAGGCCCTGCCCCAGTCACCCCTACTGCCCTCAGTGAGGAGGCCATTGACCTCCTCAGGTCCCTCACTGTTGGGCAGTCTACCATTTTGAATGCCATCCAGGGTGTAGAAAGGCTATTGCAACAAACAAATGCATTCCTGGAGAGCATTCATTCTGGTCAGGCGGCCCTTCAGCGAGCTTTTCAGACTCTGGCCTCAGCACTGATGGCAGCCATTGTCCCTGTCTCTAGCCTCCCCCCTCCAAATTCCTCCACCCAAACCCTATCCCCTGTACCCCCAGCTTATCCCAAGCACACCTTCAGACCAGCATGCACACACGTCAACACACAAGGGAAGCTCTGGCAAACATAAGCACCACACATCCCACAGGCACTCACGCAAGCATCACACACATGCAGACACACCAACACCCACTGCCTCCACTGTGTCCCCCTACTCCTCATCTCCCTCCTCCCTCCCGGTCTCGTCTACTCTCACACCTGCATGCACTATATCTACAGCCACTACTGCCATCACCAGCACGCCCACCACCACACCCCGCTCACGTGCAATCACCACCCCCACTACCATTCACACGTCCCCTGTGTCCCCCTCCCAGTGTGTCTGTGATGCCACCTCCCAAGATACACAAATGCAGGCACACACCCACCCAACAGCCATCCACCTCACGACAGCTTCAAGTGCATGCACCTTCACCCAAAGTCACCAAACGAACACCTCCTACTACCACAACCTCTTCCTCCACTCCCAAACCCCCTCCAGCTTCCCGTCCCAGTGTTCCCAAAAAATGTTTCCTGTCCAACCTTGACCTCTTTCCCACACCTCCCCCACCCCGTCCGTCTCCTAGGGCCCGACTCTCCAGGTCCCAACCTAGCACCTCAGCCACAACATCTCCGGCACCAGTGGTGCCTGTAGTCACCGAAATCTGGAGTGCACCGCCCACCAGGGCAGCCAGTGTGGCACAGAGCCACAGCACAGACAGTCCCCCACCTGTCAAGCATCAAAAGTTGGTCAGTGCCTGGCGGGAGAGGGGGAAGACTCCAGCCACCAAAGCCGGTCCCAGGGGTCCCGGTGGGAGTGTGGCATCAGCTGCGACACCTTCCAAGGTGGGGAAGGGCCACAAGAAACCAGGAAAGTCTGGGAAGAGCAGCACAGCGGAGGAGACCGCCATCATCCCCCCTGCACAGGATTCCACGGACATCATCCCCGCTGGCCAGGAGGCCAACGACATCATCCCCGCTGCCCAGGAGGCCACCAACATCATCCCCGCTGGGACAGAGAGGACCGCCAGCACAAGCCCCGCTGGGAAAGAGAGGATCTCCAGCACAAGCCCCGCTGGGACAGAGAGGAACGCCAGCACATTCCCCGCTGGGACAGAGAGGACCGTCAGCAGATGAGTCACTGCAAAGGAGCCCGCCGCCTCAGGCACCACTGAACAGGGCACCGCCGCCTCAAGCACCGCTGAACAGGGCACCGCCACTCCAAGCACCGCAGAACAGGGCACCGCACCGCTGAACAGGGCACCGCCACTCCAAGCACCGCTGAACAGGGCACCGCCACTTCAAGCAACGCTGAACAGGGCACCGCCGCTCCAAGCCACGCTGAACAGGTCACTGCCGCTCCAAGCCCCGCTGAACAGGGCACCGCCGCCTCAAGCACCGCTGAACAGGGCACCGCCACTCCAAGCACTGCTGAAGAGGGCACCGCCACCTCAAGCACCACTGAACAGGGCACCGCCGCTCCAAGCACCGCTGAACAGGGCACAGCCGCTCCAAGCACCGCTGAACAGGGCACCGCCACCTCAAGCACCGCTGAACAAGGCACCGCCGCTCCAAGCACCGCTAAACAGGGCACCACCATTCCAAGAACCGCTAAACAGGGCACCGCCGCCTCAAGCACCGCTGAACAGGGCACCGCCACTCCAAGCACCGCTGAACAGGGCTCCGCCGCTCCAAGCACCGCTGGCCCATGAGCGCCAAGGGCACTGACTCTACTGAGTCCGTCACGAGCAGGATGAAGCACTCTGGGCACAGAGCCCCCTCCAGAACCAGTGGAGACTGTCATCCACTACCTCTGTCCTTAGCAGGATGAAGCACTCTGGGCACAAGGCCCCCTCCAGAACCAGTGGAGACTGTCATCCACTACCTCTGCCCTTAGCAGGATGAAGCACTCTGGGCACAAGGCCCCCTCCAGAACCAGTGGAGAGATACATCCACGTGATAGACTGTGGCTTTGCACTCCCCAGGATGGAACAGTGGGCAACCCACCCACTGTAGAGACTTGAGAGACTGTGGCTTTGCACTCCCCAGGATATGGCAGTGGGCAACCCATCCACTCTAGAGACTTGAGAGACTGTGGCTTTGCACTCCCCAGGATGGAACAGTGGGCAACCCACCCACTGTAGAGACTTGAGAGACTGTGGCTTTGCACTCCCCAGGATGGAACAGTGGGCAACCCACCCACTTTAGAGACTTGAGAGACTGTGGCTTTGGACTCCCGAGGATGGAACAGTGGGCAACACACCCACTGTAGAGACTTGAGAGACTGTGGCTTTGCACTCCCAAGGATATGGCAGTGGGCAACCCACCCACTGTAGAGACTTGAGAGACTGTGGCTTTGCACTCCCCAGGATATGGCAGTGGGCAACCCACCGACTGTAGAGACTTGAGAGACTGTGGCTTTGCACTCCCCAGGATGGAAGAGTGAACAACCCACCCACTGTAGAGACTTGAGAGACTGTGGCTTAGCACTCCCCAGGGTTGAACAGTGGGCATGTGGCCCTCTCGTAGATTTGGCATCGTGCACTCAACTGACTGAGGTGCCCCCCCTTTCCCTCCCCCTGAAGTACCTGTTTTCTTGCTCTCTGATGCCCCTGCAGTGTTCTTTCCGTCATGGTCGGGGATCTTGTGTGGGCCTCGCCCATACCGTGTGGGCCCAGTGTTCCACGGAATTCATTGGAGCACTACCTGGACTACTAAGCTTGGTGTATAATTTGTTTATGGTGTATATACATATTTTTGCGTACTGCATGTTAATATATTACAATGGTTACACTCACTTCCTTTTGTCTTCGCATTCTTCCGGGGGGTTTGGGAGGTGTATCTGTGATGTATCAGTGTGTATTAGTGTGTGTGTTGTAGTGGGTGAGGGTGGGGGTGTTGCGTCTGTGTCCCCCTGTTTTTTCCCTCCCCGTGTCATAAGTGCAGTACTCACCGTGGTCTTCGCCGCCGGCGTTCGTGCTCCTGGTAGAGGAGCAAGAACATGGAGGCTGGCAGGATGTGCAGCTCTGGTTCCATGGCGTCCGGATTCCTCGTGGGGTGTGTAGAGGTGAGCGTTTTTCCTTCACAGTCCTGTTTCCGCCGTGTTTTTATCTGCAGTGAATCCGCCCCAGAAAAGGTGGCTGATTTGTAGGTTGTGATACTGTGGGTGTTACATTGTCTTCCGCCTGTCTGTTGGCGGTGACCGCCAAGATGTTTGTCTGTACCGCAGTGGTGGTCGGAGTGTTAAAATGGCTGTCTTTGTTGGCGGTTTCTGCCCCGGTCGTAATTCCAATTTTTTTACCGCCAGCCTGTTGGCGGTCTTTCCGCCGCTTTAACACCGTTCACCAGGGTTGTAATGACCACCTATATCCTCTGAGATATTTCTGACACATTGGCGGTCATTCTGACCGCGGCGGTCGTCGCCCGCCAAGCGGTTCCCGCCGAAAGACCGCAGCGGCCATTCTGGCTTTCCCGCGGGGCCGGCGGGCGACCGCCAGAAGACCGCCGGCCGGCCCAGCGGGAAAGCCCCTTTCAACAATGAAGCCGGCTCGGAATGGAGCCGGCGGAGTTGCAGGGGTGCGACGGGTGCAGTGGCACCCGTTGCGATTTTCACTGTCTGCAAAGCAGACAGTGAAAATCTTTGTGGGGCCCTGTTAGGGGGCCCCTGCACTGCCCATGCCAGGGGCCCCACGGCACCCGTTCCCGCCATCCTGGTTCTGGCGGTGGACACCGCCAGAAACAGGCTGGCGGGAAGGCGGTCTGAATTCCCATGGCGGTGCTGCAAGCAGCGCCGCCATGGCGGATACCCTGGGCCAGCGGGAAACCGGCGGGAAACCGCCGGCTCCCCTTTTCTGACCGCGGCTTTACCGCCGTGGTCAGAATCGCCCAGGAAGCACCGCCAGCCTGTTGGCGGTGCTTCCGCCGCCCTCCGCCATGGCGGTCATGGACCGCCAGGGTCAGAATGACCCCCATTGTCACTAAAATAAAGTACCTTTATTTTTAGTAACTCCGAGTATTGTGATTCTTATGATATAGTGCTATATGATATAAGTGCTATAGTAGGAGCTTTGCATGTCTCCTAGTTCAGCCTAAGCTGATCTGCTATAGCTACCTCTATCAGCCTAAGCTGCTAGAACACTACTAATCTACTAGTAAGGGATAACTGGACCTGGCACAAGGTGTAAGTACCATCAGGTACCCACTATAAGCCAGGCCAGACTCCTACAAGGGAGGCAGGCAAAATGTTAGGGGTGACAGCCCTAAGGCTGTCAGTTCTAACATGTCCACCCCTAGCTGAAAGTGGGGAGAGCTAATCAACCTCCTGGAACCTCTCATCACTAAGGCTGAAGTATCTGGAGGGACCATCAGCGTTGGCGTGTTCAATCCCCGGGCAATGCTCCACTGTAAAGTCCATCCCTGTAGGGAAATTGACCACCTTAAGTGTTTAGGATTTTCTCCCCTCATTTGCATGAGCCATCTGAGGGGCCTGTGGTCTGTCTGAACCCGGAAGTGAGTCACAAACAGGTATGGTCTCAACTTCTCCAGTGCCCAGACCACAACAAATGCTTCTCTCTCAATAGCACTCCACCTCTCTTCCAGTGGTAAAAGTCTTCTGCTAATAAAGATTACTGGTTGGTCTAGGCCCTCCTCTTTTAGCTGTGCTAGAACCACCCCTACGCCATGCTCTGAAGCATCTGTCTGCACAATAAACTCCTTGGAGTAGTCAGGTGCCTTGAGCATGGTTTCCTTCAGGGGGTCAAAGGCTTTCTGACAAGCCTCTGTCCAATTCACCAACGTAGGTTGTTACTTGGATGTCAGTTCTGTTAAGGGGGCTACTATGGTGCCATATCCCTTAACAAATCTGTGGTAATATCCGGTGAGGCCTAAGAAGGCTCTCACCTCCGTTTGGGTTCTAGGTGGTTGCCAGGCCTTGATAGTTTCAATCTTGGCCTGGAGGGGCTACACCTTGCCACCACCTACTAGGTGTCCCAAATACACCACGGAACCCTGACCAATCTGGCACTTACTGACCTTGATGGTAAGGCCTGCCTATTGCAGGGCCAGCAGCACCTCCTTGAGGTGGAGTAGATGACGTCCCAGCTAGAACGGTAGACGGCAATGTTGTCTAGGTAGGCTGTGCAAAAGGCATCCTTTCTAGTTAGGATCCTGTTAACCAACCGTTGGAAGGTAGCAGGGACATTTTTCAACACAAAGGGCATTACTCTGAATTGGTAATGGTCCTCAGGAGTAGAGAAAGCAGATCTCTCTTGAGCCCCTTTAGTCAAGGCGATCTGCAGGTACCTTGATGTGAGGTCAAAGGTACTAAGGAACTTGGCAGTGCCGAGTCTGTCTACGAGCTCATCAGCTCGGGGGATGGGGTGAGCATCTGTCTTTGTGACAGAGTTAAGACCCCAGTATTCCACGCAGAACCTAAGTTCTGGCTTGGCACCAGGAGCCTTGGGAACCAATTCCACTGGACTGGACCAGGGACTTCTCTATCACCTCAAGAGCCAGCATCTTGGAAACTTCATCTTTGATGCTGGACCTCACTTGTTTGACACCCTGTAAATTGTACTCTTTACAGGTGGACTGTCTCCTGGGTCAACGTCTTGAACACACAAGTGTGTGAGCCCAGGAGTGAGGGAGAACAGGGAAGAGAACTGCTCCAACAACTCGTAGCAGTCTCCCCTCTGATCTCCAGTCAGGGAGTCAGAGAGATTAAAACCCTCCACTGACCCATCACCTTCCTTGGCAGAGAGGAGGGCGGGGAGAGGTTCACTCTCCTCTTCCATACTCTCACCTGTCACAAGAAGCATACTGATGTCAGTCCTCTCAAAATGAGGCTTCAGTCTGTTATGTTGGAGAACCCTTATGGGGTTTCTAAGGGTTTTGAGGTTGACTAGGTAAGTGGCCTCCCCCTTTCCCTCCTTGACTTCAAATGGGCAAGTCCAGTGGTCCTGGAGAGCTCTAGGCTCTACTGTCTCCATCACCCATACTTTGCATCCAGGTGAGAATTCTACCAGAGTGGCCTTCTGTTCAAACCACTCCTTCATCACCTCTTGACTGGCCTCGAGGTTGCTCTTGGCCTGTTTCCAGAAACACTGAGTCTGGTTGCAGAGGGCCACCATGTAACTGACCACATCGTCGGACGTTTCTTGAGAGCTTTCTCCTGTCCCTCCTTCACTATGCTTAGTGGTCCCCTGACAGGGTAACCATAGGGAAGTTCAAAGGGGCTGAACCCCACCCCTTTCTGGGGCACCTCCCTATAAGCAAAGAGAAGGCATGGTAAGAGGACGTCGCACTTACGCCTCATGGCTTCAGGTAGGCCAGTGATCATGCCTTTCAGGGTCTTGTTCAATCTCTCAACAAGCCCATTGGATTGAGGATGGTAAGGGGTGGTAAACCGGTAGGTTATCCCACACTCATCCCACATGGACCTCATGTACTCTGCCATGAAGTTTGTGCCTGTCAGACACAACCTCCTTTGGGAACCCCACACAGGTAAATATCCTCATCAGAGCTCTGGTCACCACCGGTGCAGTCACTGTCCTTAGAGGGATTGCCTCTGGATAACGGGTGGCATGGTCCACCAAAACCAGGATAAACCTGTTGCCTAGGGCTGTTTTGCGATCCAAGAGACCAATGATGTTGATGCCCACCCTTTCAAAGTGGATGCCACTGATGGGGAGGAGTATCAGGGGAGGCCTTAAGGCTTTTCCCTGTCTTCCCACTAGCCTGCCAGGTTGGGCAGGACCTACAGAATGCATCTCAGGCTACCCGCACTCCCGGCAAATAAAAGTGGGTGACAAGCCTTGCAAAGGTCTTGTCTTGGCCTAAATATCCTGCCAAGGGGATGTCATGAGCCAGGCCCAGTAGGAAGGCCCGGTAACACTGGGGGACAACCAACATACGAGGTGCCCCAGCGGCTGGTACCTTAGGCTCACTGTAGAGGAGATCATTCTCCCAAGTATAAGTGGTGATCGCCAGAGGCTTCACCTGCTGCTTGGGCTCAGGCCTGTTGCCTCAGACCCTCAAGAATGGGGCACTCTTTCTGTGCTTTCCAGAATTCCTCCCTGGTTGGCCCACCCTCCACTTGCCAGCCAGCAAGCTCAGGCACGTTACCCAGGTCGGCAATATACTCCCCAGTTGGCTCAGGGGCCTCCTCTTCTGGGACCCCGTCAACCACCCAGGGAATATCTGGGTCTCATTTCCCGTACCCCTTGCCCTTCTTCAGTGCAGCTGCCTGGGCCATTGTTCCAGGCTCCAGATGCCCTTGACTTCCTTCCCAGGCAGCTATGGACCAGGTGGTCATGCAGACCCATTCAGGCAACCCTAACATCTCCAGGTGGGATCTGAGCTCTACCTCTTTCCAGGCAGTGTGCTCAAGATCTTTGCCTAACAGACAATCTACAGGCATGGCAGGACTCCCAGCTACATTTTTAGAGTACCAGAGCCCCCCCCCCCCCCAACACTCAAAGGGAACCAGAGCGACAGGTAGTTGCCTGTCACTATTGTAAGCAACTATGACCTGGTGGAATGTATTAGGGATGACTTGCTCTGCTGACACCAGCTGACCCCTGACAGTAGTCATACTGGCTCCTGTGTCACGCAGAGCCTCCTCCCTTTGCCCATCAGTGGTGACCCACTGCCTACACTTGGAAGTAATGGCAGGCATGTGGGTTTTTGGCATCATTACCTTATCTCACAGGGACATTAGGGATACCTCTATCTGTTCCCCCAAGCTAACTGGGACCATCTCCCCCCCAGAGCACTACACTAGCCAACCCAGGTGTCTGCCCTTCAGTGGTGGGTTGTGACCTCTTGGGACACTGGGAGTCGCCCTTAGAGTGTCCAAACGTGAAGCACTCTAAGCATTTGTGGAAAAACTTCCCTTTCTTCTTGTCAAAGAATCCCGGTCTCCTCTCAGACTCAGGTTGGGACTGGGTACCACCATACCCCCTGGGAATTGTTTTGGGGGTCTTTTGAGAACTCCTTATTTTGGGGGTTTTCTCCCCCCTCTCTCTTCTGTTGGGAACCCTGACCACCATTGTGGGTGTACCCCCAGGTACTTGCTTTAGATACTCTGGTGCTAACCCAGAGGTCCGCTTCCTCAGCAAGCTTCCTAGGGTCAGTCAGCTGACTCTCAACTAGGTGCTGGCGCAACTCTGTAAAGCAAACACTGAACATATGCTCTTTCAGGATCAAATTATATAACCCCAAATAGCCATCTACTTTACTGCCCCGCAACCATCCATTTAGTGCCTTAATGGAGAAATCAAAAAAGTCTACCCATTTCTGTGTGGAGAGTTTAGTGATGTCCCTGAAGCTCTGATGGTACTTCTCAGGTGTCAGCCCAAACTTGGTAAGCAAAGCATGGGTGAGTATCTATCTTGATCCTTAGAATCCAATGCAAGGATTGTGTCTCTCCCCACTACTGGTACATACCACCACAAGTCCGCCCCCTATTGCTCTTCAGAGACCCCATGAGCCATTAGTGCAACTTCGTAAGCAGCCAATCACTGATCAATGTCATCTCCCACCACATAACTTGGCACTACATTTTTGGGTATATGAACCTTCTTTTCCCCAGCAGGTCCTGCATGTATGCTGCCACCATCACTTATAGACTGTTTCGCCTTGATATCCAGCTCCTGGAGGCTCAGTTCATGACACAAAAAAAGTTTATTTTCAGCCAAGACTCTCTCAGCTTCTCTCTCTCTGCTTTCCTCTCCTCTGCTTCCATGTTTAACTTTGCCATTTGTAGTTGAAATTCTCTCACCTCCCTCATTTCCTCTGTGGTCAGGCCATGGCTAGAGACACTGCTCCCTGGTTTACTAGGGGGCACAATTCCAGGGGTAACATCCCCCACTACACGCAACAAAATCCTCTGAGGGGCCCTCCTCTGGACCCTCCTCCTCAACATTCTCATCTGAATGGGCGTCTGCCTAGGCTCTCAGTGCCTTTTGGTATTCCTCCTTTTTGGAGGCACCTTGGGTAGGTACTCTCTTCCCCTTGCAGAACCCCTTCATCTGGTTAACAGTGTATGTCTCCAGTTGGCTAGGTCAAAGTCTTCAGCTACTGCTTGAGACCCAACCAGAGACGTGTTAAAATGTCAGGCGGAAAACAAAATTGCAGAAAAAGACAAAACAAAATCAAGTTGACCTTCAACTGTGGGTAGTTACTGTGCACGTAACTATTGTATGTCACTGCACAAATATAAACCGTATCCTCACCGCTGATTACCAATGTTAGAAATGGGGTCTTTGATTGGCAGACAGGTTACCCAATGTCCAAGCAACGACCCTCACTCTAGTCAGGGTAAGTGACACACAATCCAAATTATCCTGGGCCCACCATCTGGTAGCTTGGCACTGAGCAGTCAGGCTTAACTTAGAAGGCAATTTGTGACGTATTTGTGCAATAAATCATGCAATAACACAGTAGAACACCACAAAGATACACCACACAGTGTTTAGAAAAATTTATCATATTTATCTAGTTAAATGCAGGTCAAAACGATCAAGATTTGATAAGTACACGTTGAAATATCACTTTAGAGAATGATAAAAAGAGTCTTTAGTCATTAAAAAGCAACAAGTGTCTCTTGCAAACACAAGTACCTGGCTTGCGTTCAAATTCTCTGCTGGGGACCTCAGAGGAGGAGATGTGTAGAAAACGGAGAGGTGTGCATTGATTTCTCTGGGTGCACACAGATGATGCGTCAATAATTTTCCACGCAGGGAAGGCTTTGCGCCGATTTCTGGTGCACTGATTGGATCCTCTTGGGGCTGAAGGGTTTTCAGATGCCCCGGGGACGATGCTGAGAAATCCTGGGCACGCAGGACGAAGTTACAGGAGCTGCGTTGATTCGGTGGGCGATACTGAAACGTTTCTGCTGCACAGCAGGCGCTGCGTCGATTCTTCTCGCAGGAAGTCGGGCTGTGTCGTTCTGGCTCGGCTATGCGTTGATCCAGTGGGCTGTGCATCGAAGTTCCAGTCACAATGCTGGTGCTGTGTCAATCTCCTATTGGGGAGCTGGGCTGCGTCGTTCCGGTTCGGCCTGCAGTGATTTTCTCACCGCACTGCAGGCTGTGCGTCATTTCTGGCAGGCTGTGCGTCGATGTTTCACCGCACAAGGAGTTCTTTGCAGGAGGAAGTGTTTTTGGTCCTGAGACTTCAAGGAACAGGAGGCAAGCTCTATCCAAGCCCTTGGAGAGCACTTCTCGTCAGAGCCAGAGGGCAGCAGTCCTTTGCAGAAAAGCAGTCAGGTGAGTCCTTTGGGCAGCCAGGCAGTTCCTCTTGGTAGTTTGAAGGTTCTGGTTCAGAGTTTCTTCACCAGTGGTATGTTGTCCAGAAGTGTCTGAGTTGGTAGGGTCAGAGGACCTGTTTAAATACCCAAATGTGCCTTTGAAGTAGGGGAGATTTTGTATTACCATTCTCGCCATACAAAACATTATCTTGTTACTCCTTTCAGATCAGAATTTACCACTCAAACAATATATGAGGGTAGCCCTATTTTTAGCATATGAAAGGAGCAGGCCTCACAGCTGTGTAAAACAAATGTAGGAGTTCTACACTACCAGGAGATATAAACTATGCAGGTAGATGTCCTGCCTTTTACCTACATAGCACCCTGCCCTGTGGGTTACCTAGGGCCTACCTTAGGGTGACTTATATGTAGAAAACAGGGAGTTTAAGGCTTGGCAAGTACTTTTAAATGCCAAGTCGATGTGGCATTGAAACTGCACATACAGACCTTGCAATGCCAGCCCTGAGGCATGGTTAAGGGGATTCTTATTTGGGTGGCACAATCAGTGCTGCAGGCCCACTAGTAGCATTTAATCTACAGGCCCTGGGCACATGTAATGCACTTTACTGGGGACTTGCAAGTAGATTAAATAAGGTAGGAACCAATGTCACCATGCTTTAAGGGAGAGAGCATATGCACTTTAGCACTGGTTAGCAGTGGTAAAGCGTGCAGAGTCTTAAACCAGCAAACACATTGTCCAAAAAGTGGAGGGTGGCAGGCAAAAAGTTAGGGGTGACCACCCTAAGGCTGTCAGTTCTAATACGCTATATAACCTTTCACCTGTGACATCACTGGGGAAGGTGGGGGACCAACAAAAAGCAGAGTGTTATTAACCACACGCCTACACTCCCCCAGATGATCTAACAAGTGTGGCAGACTATTACTCCCCTTCCCACCTGGTGCTGGGGACACACAAGAGCCCGGGATAGGTGATACTATGGGAGAACACTTTAACACCATGGTTCGCATCTGCATAAGCAAAGTTCCCTTCAACTTGCCAAGAGTCCCCACTATCGTCTCTAAACTGGTGTTTCTCTGACTTAGTTTATCAAATGTTGTTAGAATCCTACTTTCCATTTTCAGGAGAAATTCCTGCAAAATGCTCTCAGCAGGTATTGAAATCTGAGTGCACCTTTTGGGCCCACAAGGCTTATTATTCCCAACAGCCAGATCTTGCAAATGCAGCCTGTGAGAAAGTAGCCTCTTTCTAGCATAGTTACCCCCACTTTTGGCCTGTTTGTGAGTGTATGTCAGTGTGTTTTTAAAGTGTCACTGGGATGCTGCTAGCCAAGACCCCAGTGCTCATAGATAAAAAAACTATATGTCAGCATGTTTTGCCTGTCTTACTGGGATCCTGCTAGCCAGGACCCCAGTGCTCATAGTATGTGGCCTAATGTGTATGCATGTGTAGATCCTAACTGTGTCACTGAGGCTCTGCTAATCAGAACCTCAGTGCTTATGCTCTTTCTGCTTTTAAATTTGTCACTGTAGGCCAGTGACTTCACTTACCAATTTAAATTGGCATACTGGGCCCCACCTTATAAGTCCCTAGTATATGGTACCTAGGTACCCAGGGCACTGGGGTTCCAGGAGATCCATATGGTCTGCGGCATTTATTCTGCCACCCATAATGAGCTCATACAAACCCTTACACAGGACTGCCATTGAAGCCTGCATGAAAAAATGCACACACTATTTCACAGCCATTTTCACTGCACTTAAGTAACTTATAAGTCACCTATATGTCTAACCTTCACTTGCTGAAGGTTAGGTGCAAAGTTACTAAGTGTGAGGGCACCCTTGCACTAACAAAGGTGCCCCCATATAGTTCAGGGCCATTTCCCTGGACTTTGTGAGTGCGGGACACCATTACACGCATGCACCACATATAGGTCAATACCTATATGTAGCTTCACAATGGTAACTCCTAATATGGCCATGTAACATGTCTAAGATCATGGAATTGTCCCCTCATTCCAAATCTGGTATTGGGGAGCCAATTCTGTGCATCCTGGGGGCTCCACCATGGACCCCCAGTACTGGCAAACCAGCTCTCTGAGGCTTGCACTGCAGCTACAGCTGCTGCCACCTCACAGACAGGGTTCTGCCCTCCTGGGGTCTGGGCAGCCCAGTCCCAGAAAAGCAGAACAAAGCGTTTCCTCCGAGAGCAGGGTGTCACACCGTCTCCCTTTGGAAATAGGTGTTACAGGCTGAGGAGGGGTAGCCTCCACCAGCCTCTGGAAATGCTTTAAAGGGCACAGATGGTGCCCTCCTTGCATAAAACAGTCTAAACCGGTTCAGGGACCCCTTCTGTCCTGACCTGGCGGGAAACTGGACAAAGGAAAGGGGAGTGACCACTCCCTTGTCCATCATCACCCCAGGGGTGGTTCCCGGAGCTCCTGCAGTGTGTCCCAGACTTCAGCCATCTTGCTTTGGAAGTGTGGGGGCACTCTGGAGGGCTCCAGGTGGCAAGTGCCAGCAGGTGACGGCCTGTCCTGTGGGTTCCGTTCAGATTATGCTTGCAAGTTTATGTTGCAGGAATCCTCTGCAACACCTTCAGACTCTTCTGACCTTGGATCAACCGTAGCCTGCTCCAAGAAGCACTGTAACTGCAACAAAGTGTCTACAAGAGACACTTTTCTTCAGCAACTTCAGCTCCAAGTCAGCAACTGCAACAGTTTCCACGGTGTGCATGCTCTGGGGACTCCCTGTCTTCATCCTGCACCAGAAGGACTGAAGTAATCTCCCGTGGAGTGATGGAGTCACTCCCTTGCTCCAAGAAGGCACCTTCCAAGGTGACAACTAGTACCCTGGGACTCCTCTCACAGCAACGAGCATGTTCATAAGGACACAGAGGGTGGACGTCATAGACTATATTAAGGTCCTGCTGACGCAAGTTGGAGGATGTAAGACCTTGCCTTCCCCAAGCACGACGGTACCACTGTGTATTGTGTCTTCTTCTTTGCCTCCTGAGGCCTCTGTGCACTCTTTGCAAAATTCCTTGGTGCACAGCCTGTCCCAGGTGCCCAGCACTCCACACTGTGACGCTCAACTCGCTGAGTTGTTCTCCGGCAGCATGAGACCTTCTTTTGTTGTACTGCATCAATAATGTTTTTTACCTCCTTTTAACCCAGATCCTGTGACTTCCGGGGGTGCTGGCTGGCATCCTGAGGGCTTTCTAAAGTGCTGAGAGTCCCCTCTTCTTCCTCACACAGAGTAGAGCCCCCCAGGTCCATCTTGGGTCCATCCAGTGCCATTTTGATGAAAAACACAATTTTGTCGTAGCCAAGGCTTGTTGGAGTCTTCCAACTCGAAATCTTATCTGCAACGATCTTCAACGATCTTCAACGATCTTCAACGATCTTTTGCATCATGCACGAACCTGCTGGCATCTTCCTAGGGTGCATTTCTTAAGTTTTCTACTAACCGGGGACTCTTCTTTTGCACCCTCTTCTGGGTTGGCATTGGCTCCTGTCCTTCCTGAAACTTCCTTTGACTTCTGGAATTGGTCCCCTTCCTTTGCGGGTCTTCAGGGCCTATAATCCAGCAGTTGTTCTTTGCAGACTTGGTTGGCTGCTGCAAAATCCCCAAAACGAGGTGTAGTGTGTTCTAAGGAAACTTGCAGTACTTTACTCCTGCTTTTCTCGGCTCTGGAGTGGGGTAATTTACTTACTTTTAGTGTATTCTTACTCTCCAAGCGATATATTGTATATAATATTTACCTCCAGAAGGAGTATTGTCTCTAAGATATTTTTGGTATTGTGTCACCCAAATAAATACCTTTATTTTTGGTAACACTGAGTATTGTATTTACTTGTGTATAAGTACTGTGTAACTATAAGTGGTATTGCATGAGCTTTGCATGTCTCCTAGTTCAGACCAAGCTGCTCTGCTATAGCTCCCTCTATCAGCCTAAGCTGCTAGAACACTACTACTTCACTAATAAGGGATAACTGGACCTGGTATAAGGTGAAAGTACCCAGGGTACCCACTACAAACCAGGCCAGCCTCCTACACAGCCCCCTACTTCCTTTTGGCCTGGTCGACCACCCTTCCCACCAGCTTTGGGTAATTTCCGTGAAACTTTTAGGGCACAGGGGATGGTGATGGTAGATTTCCCTACAACTGTCTCAGTTGATGTTTTTGAGGGGATTTGTACTGCGGTGGGGGAAGCAATAATTAATTCACTTGGGTCGGGTTCCTCCAGCAGAATGTGAGAGTCCGTTACCTGTCGAGTTTCAGTAATTTGCTACTCCACACAAGAAATCTCTTCTGTAAGCACCCTCACTACATTATTTAATTAAGTTAAAATTATGTGATTTTTTTCCTGGACATTTGTCCATGCCACTTTGTGCCTCCCCTTTTGTCTTACCCAGTGAGTACTTGCTGTAAGGAATACGTATAGAAGCTGTCCTCCCAGTTAAAATACTAAGGCCCATATTTATACTCTGTTTTCGACAGATTAGCGTAATTTTTTACGCAAATTCGGCGCAAATTTAACTCCATATTTATACTTTGCCGCTAGACCCGTCTAGCTCCAAAGTTATGGAGTTTGAGTCAATTTCTGTACGTGAAACCCTACCTTGCGCTGATGACATGCAAGGTAGGCATTCCCGTGCAAAAATTACTCTAAGGCATGTGCGCCTTATTTATCCTACGGAATCAAAATGAAGCACAGGCGAAGGCAGGCCTTAAAACATGGGGCCCAGCCGGATTAGCGCTGTTTTTTAACGTCTGAGTCAAGGCAGGCGTTAAGGCACCTGTGGGCTCATTTCCATGGTGGGAGACCATGGAAGCAGTCCACAGGGGCCCTTCCCTGCACCCAGGGACACCCCCTGACGCCCTCGCCCACCCCTGGAGGACACCCATGGATGGAGGGACCCATCGCAGGTGAGTGCACGTATGTGCAGGTAAGTATAATTCTTTTTTTTTTAATGGCATGGGGGGCCTTGCTTGGGCCCCCTGGCATGCCATTGTGCCAAATGGGCATGCCCAGGGGACAGACGTTTCCTGGGCATGGCCATTGGGCAGGGGGACATGACATTTCCATGGGGGTTGTGCGTCAAACAATGCCGCAAGTCAGGTTAGAGACAATATTTTTGACTCTAACCTGACTTGCACCATTCTTTGGCACACTACCCCCAGTCTTCCCTTCGCCTCCGCTGCCCGGTTACCATAATTTATTTTGACACTAACCAGGCCGCAGGGTCGGCTAATGTCATTCCATAAATAAGGCGCCTGGCTGGCGCGTTGGCATGGCGTTCGCCGATGGTAACGTTTTTGACGCAAATCTGCACTAGCGCTGATTTGCATCAAAAAGTATAAATATGGGTCAAAATGCACAAACTGGGCACAACAAAGAATCTAGTGGATGAGCCAACCAATGCCCTCTCTGAGCTCTTTGACAAAAGACCCCAAGTCACAGAAAAAAGGGGGAGCCAACCAAGTTCCAGCCTGCCCAATGATCCCCATGCATCCAAACTGGGAATTTCTGGGGAACAAAATGCACATCTTGTTGACATATGATGTGTAAAACATGCCATTATTATGCTGCACTGACACAAGCCGAAGCGATAAAGAGGGCTCTTACCAGTCTAAACATATACTTCCAAAGGACCATGCGATCACCCTGCCCTGCCTCTTCCTCACACTGACGGTCACAGGATGGGCCTGCACGTAGCCCAGGCTTCACCCGGGCACGGCCTGTGCACATTCCATGCAGCAACAATCCTTCTGGCACTTTGTAGCAGTGGTGCAGCTCTCCTCCCTCCTACAGGCATTGCAACAGGAGCACCTCTTAACACATTGAGTCCTGGGACCTGTAGTCTCGTCATCAAGATGCTGGTAGCTTTTGTAGGTGTTCTGCCCAGCAGGAATCCTTCTGGTGCTTTGTAGCACCCGGTGATGCTCTCATCCCCCCTGCGAATGTGGCAACCAGAGTGCCTCCTATTGAGGTGAGTCCTTGGAACTGGATTCCCTTCTTAAAGATGTTGGTGACTATTGCGAGCATCATGCACAGCAGCAATCCGTCAGGTGCTTTGTAGTGCCTGGTGCACCTCTCCTCCCCCCCCTGCAGGCGTGGTAATCAGAGCACCTCCTAGTGCAGAAAGTCCTGGAACCTCAAGTCTCTTCTTAAAGATGCTGATGACTGCGTCCAAGACAGATCAATTCCATACTGATCTGCATCTCTCACGCAAGTGCTCAAGGCAGTTATGGTTTTTGGAACACAACATGCATGAAACGGAACACAACCAGCCCAACTGAGGATAAACATGTTAACCCTTATGGTCAGATATGTAGTCCGGCTAAAAAACAGGACAAACTGATGTCAGGATTATCTGTGTGCATACCAGGCATCGTTTCTGACTGGGGGAGAGAACTATAAACGAAACAGAACAAATCCATACTGATTTATGCCTGTCAGAACCGCATCTAAATTTTCAGAACTTGTTCAACACAATAAAGTAAAATCAAAGTAAGGAAAACCTCAGGCCCAAACAACTCAGGATCTCTGACTTAAGGGTCAGAAATTCATATCTGAGCCAAAATGTGCAAAAACCAATGTCAAAAGGCCTAACAGATATTATATAACGATGGAATGGTTACATGCTGCAGGAAGCAGGCAAATGATTCAAAGAAATGTGTGTATAACTTGCCCATCTCACACTAAACCATATAGTGCCCCGCCAATGCAGATAGTCTGCAGGGGTACATTTTGTAGTGGGTATGGAGCATCACCCTTCTACTGCCATGACACATGTAAATCAGAAATAAGGCTTTCATTCTTTATGGACCGTGTTGCACCTCATCTAATATATTATGTCAAAAATGGATGACCAAGGCATTTCGTCACTAAGGCCATGAATGTGACTATGTTATTTAACGATCCACCTTTGTTTCCTGCCACACAGATATTGGGAGGTATATGTGACAGACATCAGTATAGGTTTATCTAATACTGTCCACTGTATGTCTATTCTCAATTAAATGATTCATCAGTTTTGTGGCTGCTTTATGGCATCATATCGTACTTTCATGGTCCTTGATGCATGTCCTGACCTTGCATGTGGTCATACCAACATAACATGAACCACAGGGGCAGGTTATGAGGTAGATGAGTTTGTCGCTGTTGCGATTGGTGTGCTTTCGGAGTTACCAAGGGGTATTGGTCCCTATGTCTATATGGGTGGTGTGCTCAATGAGAGCGCAAACCCCACATGACCCACAGGAAAAATAGCCTTGTGCCTATGGTAGGCCCAAAAGTGTATCTTGTCTGTTTGCAGTCACTGTCCAAGGTCTGGTCTTTACAAGCCCATTCTTGATGTTGATATTGTGGCTGCATTTGAAAGCAAAGAGGGGGTGTGGCATACTTAAGCTCCCCTTGTTCAGTATATGCCAGTTGCTGCATATTGACTTCTTGATAGAGTTTGAGAGGCTGCTGTTAGACCTGACATCCTTGGCATGGTCTCCTTTGTCTTTTTTGCCTCTGCTTCCCATGTGTTAAATGTGTGCTGGACTCTGCTTTTGCTGTTTTTGATACTGTGGGCACTTTACCACTGCTGACAAGCTCTAAAGTGCAAGAGCTCCCTATATAAATTGTATGTGAAATTGGCTTTTCCATGATTGGCATATTTGATTAATAGTAAGTCCCCAGTAAAGTGAACTAGAGGTGCCAGGGCCTGTAAATCAAATACTACTAGTGGGCCTGCAGCACTGATTGTGCCACCCACATTAGTAGCCCTGTAAACATGCCTCAGACATGCCACTGCAGTGTTTGTGTGTACAGTTGTAAACTGCCAATTTGCCTGGCAAGTGTATCCACTTGCCAGGCCTAAACCTACCCTTTTTATAAATGTAAGACACCCCAAAGGTAGGCCTTCGGTAGCCCCATGGGCAGGCTGCAGTGTATGTTAACGGTGGGACATGTACTGGTGTCTTTTACATGTCCGTACAGTAAAATACTGCCAAATTCGTTTTTCACTGTTGCAAGGCTGATCTCTATCATAGGTTAACATGGGGACTGCCTTTAAATATCTTTTAAGTGCAGTTTCCCTTTTGGAGCAAATAGAAATGTGGAGTTGGTGTCTCTGTACTCACAATTTAAAAATACTTATTTTGGTAAAGTTGTTTTTTAAATTATCAGTCTGAAAATTCCACTTTTAAAAAGTGGGCATTTTCTTGCTTAAACCATTTTGTGACTCTGTCTGCTTGTGTATTCCCTGTGCGTGTCAGATTGACACTTGGGCTGTTTGTGAATCCCCTCTAGACAGCGACACAAAGGGAGGTAAGGTGTAGCCTGCCTATCCTGATGGGCCATCTGAACTAGAGTTGAGGAAGGAGTGGTCGCTTACACCTGAATGGGCTGTGCCTGACATCACACAATGAAGCCTCCAACTCACTGGTGTGAGTCTGGAGCCAGGCCTGGGCAAGGCAGGATCTTGTGAACAACAGAGACTTGCCTTTGAAGTTTGCCTACTTCAAAGGCAGAAAAGGGTACTGTAGGAGGCTGGCCTGGTTTGTAGTGGGTACCTTGGGTACTTACACCTTGTACCAGGTTCTAGTTATCCCTTATTAGTGAAATAGAGTAGTGTTCTAGAAGCTTAGGCTGGTAGAGATAGCTGTAGCAGAGCAGCCTAGGCTGAACTAGGAGACATGCAAAGCTCCTGCAATACCACTATAGTTACACAGTACTTATACACAAGCAAGTACCATACTCAGTGTTACCAAAAATAAAGGTAGTTTATCTTAGTGACACAAGGCCAAAAATATCTTAGAGGCAATACTACTTCTGGAGGTAAGTATTATACACAATATATACACTAGACATCAAAATAAGGTAAGTAAATAGTCATAGGATAGTGCAAACAATAGGAAATGCTATATAATGCAATAGGAGAAAATAGGTCTAGGGCAACACAAACCATATACTAAGAAAGTGGAATGCGAATCACAAAGTCCCCCCTAGACATGTGTAGTGTGTAGAGAATCACTGGGAGAGTAAGAAAACCACAAAGGTGAGTAAAATACCCCACCCCAGAGCCTAGGAAAGTAGGAGTAAAGTACTGCAAGTTTCCTTAGGACACACTACAGTTAGTGATTAGAGTTATTGCAAGAACCATGCAAGACTGCAAGCAACACATGGTAGACTCCTGGACCTGAAGATCTGTGAAGAGAGGAGACCACGTCCAGAAGTCGCAGATGATTCCAGGAAGGACAGGAGCCCCTGCCAACCTAGGTGATGGTGCAAAGAGGAGTTCCCGGTTGAAAGAAGACTGCAGAAGAGCACCAAGGAAGATGGTTGTGGGTTCCTGCATGATGCAAAGGATGTCCAATGTGGAGATGTTGACTGCAGGTGAGTTGCAGCAATGGATTCGTCCAACAAGCCTTGGTTCAAGCAATATCGCGGATTGCATGCAACTCTGGACTCAGGAGGGACCTGGGGGCCTCAACTCAGACTGAGGAGGCAGATGGGGCTCCCAACACTGGAGGGAACCCACAGATGACCAGACAGCACCCATGAAGGTCCCAGGACACGGGGACAAAGAAGGTGCAAATTACGGTTGTTGCTGTACAAAAGAAGGTCCCACACCGCTGGAGAACAACTCAGTGAGTTGAGCGTCACAGGATAGAGTGCTGGGGACCTGGGCCAGGCTGTGCATGAAGGATTCCTTAGAAATAATGCACAGAGGCCTCAGGAGGTGAAGATGACACGGTGCTCAGGGGTACTATCGCAAACTGGGAAGGCAACCTCTTACCTCCTCCAAATTTTGACAGCAGGAACCTTGAGCAGACGGTGTTGAAGGGGTCCACCACCTGTGTTCCAAGGAGCACCCTCGTCGCCAGGAGAGGAATCCCAGAAAACCAGTCATCGTCTTAGGAAGGTGCCTGATGAAGCAGGGAAGTGACTACATCACTCCACGGGAGATTTTGACAAGACAGGGCCACTCACCTGAAAAGCAGGATGTCTACAGGGGCGATGGTATGCCCCCAACCTCCTGGAACAACTCTCGACACTTCCTGGTGGACACAGAAACCCCGGCAGGTGTCCCAAAAGGAAAGGGGGAGTGGAAGAGAAAGAGACAAAACACTGCCACGTCTTGCCGGTCCAGCCAGGCACCCTGTATCTTCTGGGTGGCAGGTCGTTGTTGACAGAATGATAGTAGAGTTAATGCACTCAACTTCCTTGAAACTGAAACTAACACTGCATTATCAAAAACCCAAACTCAGTGCCATAACAATAAGTACTGCGACACTAGGGCTGGCTTCAGAGAGATTCAGGGCCATATTTATACTTTTTGACGCAAAGCTGCGCCGGCGCAGCTTTGCGCCAAAAATTTTAACGCCGGCTAATGCCATTTCGATGCGCCGTGCGGGCGTCAAATTTATACTTTGACGCACGGCGGCGCAATCAACAGGTGAGAGTCATTATTTTGTGACGCACACAGCGGCGTCAAGTCGTAAAGGAAACCAACGTTAACGCGACGCAAATGACTGTGGGTCGATTTACGACAGCGCAACCCGGAAAGCGCTGTTTATTTTGACGCAATAGCGTCAAATTTACCCGCAAAAACTGCCCTTTCAGCAGAGGAGAACCAAAATGGATCCCAGATGCCACAACAGACCCCAGGAAGATGACAGCAGACCAGGAACCAACCAGGATGATCCATACAGGAACCAGGACATTTTCAGAAAAAAAAGAAAGTGTTGCTTCAGTGCAGAGGAGCAGGAAATCCTGGTTAAAGAGGTGACGGAACACCAGCACCAATTGTTCATCACCTCTACATTGCCTATCAGTAGGAGAGAGGCCATATGGCAAAAAATTGTGGACAAGATCAACAATGTGGCTGAAGAACGCAGATCAGTCACCGAGTGTAAGAAACGCTGGCATGACTGCAAACGTAGGACAAAAGAAAAAATGGCCAGGAACAGGAAGGCAGCACTGCAGACTGGAGGGGGGAGTCCAGCACACCAGGAGGCCCTGGACCACATGGAGGAGATGGTCGCAGCCGTCATCCCTGAGGAGATTGTCACAGGGATTCAAGGACAGGACAGCGCAGACTACCACAACACAACGCACATGCAGGGTAAGTCGCAAGGGGAATCATAATACAATAATGATAACTGCAACCGGGGGGGGGAATACCTACTACACAATGCATGTAACTCAGCATATATATGAAGTGGCATGGGTAAAGGGGCACAGCAGGGGGGCATGGCCAGCACAGACTGAAGCTGGGGCATGACAAAATACAGCACCAACAACAGTCCCATGGGGCCATCCTGTAATTACAACAATGGAGCCAAGGGAAGGCAGCGACAGGTGGGAAGGCCACTACGTCAAACTTAGATCCAGGCACTCGTCAGTCAAAATGTATCCTACATAAACTAGGTCCCCATCAGTAATCCAGTAGCCAAAACAACAACTGCAATGTAACTGCGACAACAGTTGACAATAACACCTCTGATCTCTGTGCAGCTATAGTAGCAAATGGCAGGAACCTCCCCATGGAACATACATTCCTAAATTAGGGGGTGAGGATGACATCTGCAACTATTTATAGAAATAAGACAAAGGCACCAGTACACTCAAATGCCAATGCCCATACTTGACACATACATCAGCCAAAGTAAACAGCAATAGGAGCCACACAGCACTAAGGACACACACATGCTGCATACGTCAGGGTCCCTCACGTGCCTGGCTAACAAGGCAACATCACTAATGTCATACTGCTCAGACAACAACATTGAGGAGGGGACACCTGCAACTGGTCACTGAAACACACCTGCACAGTCTGAGAACCAAATAGGACTTTGATACCATAAACAGGGCAATCCAATTAAACAGATGTTACCCAACATCATCTCGAAACATCAACAATGTTTACATCCATACCACATCCTAACATTGCCATGCATAGGATATGCCACATAACATGTACATTTAGGTCAATGTGAATAAAAAGTGTTTGGGGCAGGTCCTGAGAGGCAAGTGTGCTGCCAGGGCATTCACAACACCCACAGCCAGTCAAAGTGTAGTGTGGTGTGGTAAGTTTTACGTATACTTTGCACATTAGCTTCAGGCTTTATGCCTCTGTGCACCTTGCCCTGAATGCACTTTTACTCATTTGCTAACAGCTTAGAGCCTCTGTGCACTTTGCACTAAATGCTTTTTATTAGGCTTCGTATCAGTTATTTTGTAAATAGCCAGTTCTACGGTGTTGTTTTTTAGTCATATCACACTGTTTTGCCTACTTCAGCACTGCAGTTCTCCAGAACATATTCACTCTGTGCTCCAGTCAAGGATACAGTCTGGTACATTGCCGATAGACGTGGTAGGAGTTCAGATTTGGCATTCCTGCGTAGGGACACTTTGTCATCACGATGACATGTGAGTTATAAAATCACTTCCTTGTCCCAATACACGCAAGAGGGAGTTTCCGAACAGAGAACCACAACTAGACGCTGCCTGCCTTGCTGCAGATGCTGAACCAGATCACAGGCCATTGCTCAGATATGTCTCCCCAGTGATTCAGACAGGCAAGCTCGAAGCTTAACATGCTGTGCTCTAAATAGAACAAGCAGAGGGAGAGTAGAAACAGTTAGGCACCATGATAGCTTTGTTCAAATGTTTTACACTCCTGGTGACTATTTCAATTCTACCATGTTGTATTGTTTTGGTTATTGTGGCTCACACCTAATTATCTAAAAGTCAGTTGTTTTATGAAATCATCATATAAAACAAATACTGTCTTTGTCATTAGTATATGAGATCATACTGGAAAAGAGAGAATTGGTTTGGATCTGAGTGACCACGACTTCCCTGAGAAGTTCCAAAGATGTCATGCGCTCGGCTGTCTAATCATTTCTTTGCCGTGGGAGACATGAGGCACTGCTAGTTAGTCAGAGCAAAAAGAAAGAATTAGGGTGACAGAGTTATGTACAAGTGGGTCAGACTCAGTCCCCCACACCATCAGCTATCCTGCTGCCTAGAAATCCAGTAATCTCATGTAGGATAATGAGAGCCCACGCGACAAAATGTCTCTCCATAAGAATAGATATACACGGAGGGACGAGTAGGACAAAAAGATGGCTATTCCCAAATTGGTACAAAGCAACACCTAGAGGCAATTAGGCAGACAAGTCTGATAACTCTATATCATACATGTGACACACAGGTGGGCCATAGGCCTATAACAATGCCCATATGAAGGACAGCAGATACCAATACCAAACCAGAGCACAAAGTTAAGTCATCCAAAGGCTTGTATCTTATGGCAAAATTGTCACAACACAGACACACTAATTGTACCCTGTTTCATTGCAGAGGAACATGGATCTCCTGCCGATATGCCTGTCCCTGATTTCCCTGATGACATGGATGACGAGCCCATAAATATTTCCCAGGAGACCATCCAAAAGGTCCTTGAAACCCTCCAGACCCCACCTTCAGTCACAAGGAGGAGCACAGAAGAAGCAGCTATCACAGAAGAACCACCCACCACCCCAATTCTAAGACCTGCCAGCTCCAACACAGCTGAGGACTCAGACGACACTGGCACCAGCTTTGAAAGAACTGTAGTTGGTGTACCACGTGAGCTGGCCAAGGAGGTGCGGGTGGGTATGCAAAACATGGCAGCCAGCCTTGAGGGGGTGCGTTCCTGCATGACGTCATTTGCAGATCAGGCAGCTGCTACGCAAGCCCGAACATCTGTCTTGCAGGAACTTGCCAAAACACTGAAGGAAATCAGCACAGCTGTCATCCAGTTGACACAACACCTACAACTGCAATCCAGTCAACGTGTGCACAAATGCAACATTGAACCCCTCAGGGCCGACCTGGCTGCCTACCATCGTGATGTGGCTGCCATTCTCAAAAACCAGCAGGCCCTCCTTGCTGCAGTACTGCCCTTAATAACTCCACAGGGAGCAGCCCCCGGGATGTCTGCCTCCACGTCTTCTAACACTGAGGTGTGTGTTGCCCCTTCACAACCAACAACAACAAGGACAAACCAGGCAACACACACATCAGAAGAAGAAGAAGACATGGAACAGATCACATTCTCACGGAAGAGTACCCGGAAGCACTAGTCCCTGCACCATGGCCTACTTTGACCAAGGTCCTACGTTTTGACAAATGCCAGTCTCACTACAACTACACTCAATGACTGTTCTGCAATCCACTGTATGACTTGTCAGCATTGCCAGTGAATGTCTCTCTCCTACTATTTGCCAATTCCTGTCCCTCTGCACTGTCTGTGACATCACCCCAGCATGTCAGGAGCATCATCCACACCCCTTCTGTAGGATCACCATGTAAGAATGCACCAGAACGGACCCAGCAATCATGGACAATGGATATTTTACACTACAGCACCTATAAATAAATAGCACTTGCACACCTATTATGTCTCTGTGTTATTTCACACTTCAACTGTGCAGTACATAACTCCAAAGTGCCTGTGTGGCAACCATGTAGCTTGTCAATACAACTGTCCTGACATCATGTAGTCTGATACATCTGTGCAGTGGCCAGGATTGAATCATAGCCTTACCATACTGAGGAGAATAACTGATGAAGGGACTAACCACACACAATCATGCTGTGTTGGACAGAATGATGCACCATCTATAGCAATTCTAGTCAACTAATGGTGGCTGAGATATGTAGGCACCATGCAATACTAAAACATGAAATTATGCTGCAAAATGTAAGCAAACATAAACAAATAACACTGCATCAATCACCCTTTCTGAGTATACTTCCATGAAGGAAAGTCATGCAGAATTAGTACACACATGATGTAGGTCAGCAATGAAGGCAACAAGACAAGAGTGTTAACAACACCTCATCTACAAAGATCTCCCTGAACATCACACTGCAGTCCGACCTATGAAATTACCCACAATAACAAGTCCGGAAGCACACTTTGTGAAGTAGAATACATACTCACCAACACAAAACCTTGGTGATCGATGCAAACTACCAATGGTGTGTCTCCCAAATGGTGGATACTTACCAAGTTATCACACGGGTAGCTGGCATGTTAAACCTCCATTTTCTGGGGATGGCTAGCATAGGACACTAATGTCATACAAAAACATTCACCTACACTGATGTCAAGGCCATGATAAAGTAGCACCTAACGCATCATGTAAAGGGTTAACTATATATTTATTACTATTTATTCACACAAGAGGCAACTAAGGGAAAAGTAATACCTACACTAATCTAACCTGACTACTACTAACCCACAACTGTCCCTAACTAACCTAAGCTAAACTTACTCTACACATATAACGAAACGATCTAAACATCAACCCCCCACCCACCATTATGAGACAGGACACATGCAGGACAACACTTACTAACCTACACACATACTATACTATCCTAAACAATCATATATATATATATATATATATCTTTTTTTTAAACAAACAGGAATCCCAACATTGACACTCCCCCACACAAAAAATAAAGATAGAAAGAATAAGGACCCCCCACCCTCTTCCCTAACACTAACTAAGCTAACTACCTATACTAACCTACTACTAATCCCCAAAACCCAACTACCAGTACAAAATAGGAAAGAGGAGAGAGGGGAGGGGTAAAAGTTAAACAAGGCAAATGTCCTAGAGGTTGGCCCTCCGTAGGGTCCGCTTGATGGAGCGAACCCTTTTTTTTATATACGCCACATCCTGGCTTAGCTTGTCCACCTTATTAAACACCTTGTCCAATTTACGGCTCAATGCCAGGAATGCGGCTGGGTCCACAGGAGGGGCTGATGCTGTCTGTGTGCCGGCCGAGGTGGACCTTGTGCCAGCAGTTGAATGCCCACTGGACTGTCCTGGTTGTTGAACATGTCTGGGTCCAGGTCTTGATGAGGAGCCAGGGTCAACTGTGCCCGACGTTGCTGGGGCCACTTGGGGAGACCTGGTGGATGTGGTGGTGGTGGCTGTTGTGGGCAATATAGGCCCACCCTGTGGTGAGGACCACCATGCCTCGGAGGCCCGATCTGATTGATATTTTCGGGCCATCCTCCTGTACCCCGACTGCACCTGCAGGATGTGCCGGTATCGCATGGCACGCCTCTCAAATTGGTGTCTATCTGCGGCACTCATGTTTGCAGCTGTGAAGAGAAATGGCAAATATTTACCATGGGAATTGCATTGGGTGGAATAGCACAATGGGTTATTTGTACATTACTTGTACTGTATTTGTTACAGCAATTGTCACAACATAGTTCACTAAAAGTCTCAGAGGAAGTACATGTGAAGCCTGCATACATAAGGGCATCTCACACCTAGCATATCCATGTCTCTACATGATGGATGACATCAGCCTAAACTACTCATCCAAATAATGCCTAATGCAGCTGACATTATGGCTGAACCTCTTCCGCATACTGACTTCACTACATATGTCACTCTATGTGCTAACTATCACAACCCTCACTCAATGCCATTTGTAAATTGTTGTTTGCAAATATTGAACCCATGGGCCATAACCGAATGTGTACACTAGGGGCCAGATGTAGGAAGACGGCAAATTGCGACTTGCAATTTGCTATGCAGAACGGTGTCTCAGACACCGTCTGCGAGTCGCTATGGGGTTGCAAAGACCCACCTCATTAATATTAATGAGGTGGGTCCCAATTTGCACCCCCATAGCGACTATAGGCACTCACGGGGATGGAGGCCTGCTGGGAACAGCAGACCTCCATGTCCGTGACTGCTTTTAAATAAAGCAGGTTTTTTTTTTCCAAGTGTAGCCCATTTTCCTTAAAGGAAAACGAGCTGCACTTAGAAAAAAAAACCAAAACCTTTTGTTTTGGATTTTTTCAGGGCAGGTAGTGGTCCCTTTGACCACTGCCTGCTCTGAAAAAATATTTTTGGGTCCACTCACAAAGGGGAAGGGGTTCTATGGGGACCCCTTCCAGTTTGCGAGTGGGTTACCATCCACTTCAAGTGGATGGTACCTGCGACTCCATTTGCGACCGCGTACTCGGTCGCAAATGGAATTGCATACCACTGCGAGTCGCAAATAGGAAGGGAACACCCCTTCCTATTTGCGAGTCAGAAATGCATTTTGCGAGTCAGTTCCGACTCACAAAATGCATTTCTGCATAGCAAACACACGTTTGCGACTTGCAAACGGCGATTTTCGCCGTTTGCGACTTGAAAACTGTTTTCTACATCTGGCCCTAGGTTCTAAACAAAGATGCAAAAGGTCACAAGTACGTGTAACATACTGATTGCTACAGTCCTAGGTACCCTATTCCCAATCACATGACAGTCTTTAAGGGTGGGGTGGGAAGAACAACCAACAAGCCCAGGTTCAATGCACACCCAGGAGTGTATAGAAAGGTCAACAAGTATGTGCCTCCACACACAACACCAATGAAGGGCTAGCAACACGTTGGAGTTAGCCAAACATTGTCATATCCAAGGTCCACACATGTCAAAATGCTCTGACTCAGGCCAACATCACATACTATCAGTGAGGCATGTTTTACAACACACACAGAGGAGCAAGAACACCCATGATCATGAGTCGACTGAACCCCTAGGCCATTGCACTCTAGTCACACACACTTCTAGTTCAACTTGTGGAAGTACATGCCCCCAGAAGATCCGACCTACAGTGTACACAGGGCATTCTCAACTAGGAAGCTGCATATTTCATAGAAGCCATTTGCCAAAGCTATCTGGGAGAATGTCAGTCTGATATGCAGACTCAGTTCAAGCCAAGTCCCAGAGCAACTCTTACATTAACCAGTGTATTCCACATGACTCATCCCATTCCCCATAGCGGGCCGACTGGAATGACCTACAGCCCCTAAATCTGAGAGATGGCTAAGTATTGGTCTACAGAAACAGAAGTGATAATTGAAATCCCAGTAAAGCAACAATGCCAATGAACGGGCAGCGCATCAAATCATGAATTCTGTTGAACACACAGTAGTCCATCATGCATCACTAGCAAACAATAAAAATAGCACTCAGGCCACACTCACTGTAGGTATAGGGGTCCTCAAAATGTGCCACCTCTCCCACGGTGTACGGTGCTGGTCCACCTGTAAAGCATGAAAGGAAGAATATACTCAGACTCCGTGCACTGACAAATAATTGCAGTTACTATGACACTGTGTGAATATGACATGGTAATGATACACTTTCCCACATGCTCATACTGCATGGATGAATTTTTAATCAACATTAACATTGGATAAGTCTCCTGCTACAGTTACACACCCTACTACACACATGCAGTGGCCAGGACAGTCATGTGTTGTCAAAGATACACCTCCATTAGTATGCCCCAACAATATAGGGTTGCATTCATCTCATCATGTGCATCCCAGAGAGACATCCAAAAGCTGGTTACTTGAGGACTGCATGACCCCTCAAAATCAAACAGGCTAGGTGGACATTTTCAACACACAGCAACCAGACACACATGTGACATATGTGTGGACAACATAGCTAACTTCATGTGACGTGAAGGCACCACACATTTATAGCATCATCATGGTTTTACATTTTTCTGTCTAGCTATGGCGTGGACATATGTAGGTATGTTGTTTCAACATAACTTTCTCACTGGCCAATATTACCTGTAGAGTTCAAATAGAGGCATTAACGTGTCGCTTGTCTGACACAAAGGCAACACTACATTACATACAGCTACAGGCATCCGGTATGTGTTGAAAACATGAGCCATCTGACTGCTAGCATTGGTCTTCCTACACATTGTGCAACAAATACACATTAGGTTTCCCTAGCATTACACACAGTCAGCTACTTATCTAGCAGATTGGGTAACAATCATCACATGTCCCCACACAGATTTCAATTCTTCACATGTAATTGATTTCTTCACCAACATGGCCACCAATCCTGATTCCCAGGTGGTCCAGCAGGTCCTGCTCCCTGGATATGAGATCAGCCCAGCGGTGCTTTAGTTGATGCTCATTCCTAATGCTCCCGTACACCCGGACCAGGTGATGGCGCACCTTCCCCCACCGGACTTTCCGTTCCTCCGTGTGATACCCCTGTATCACACGGCCCCCAGCCTCCAGCATGAGTGGGAGGAAATGGCAAACAAGCCAAATGAATCCCCCCAATTCCTCCTCACCCATCCTGCCAAGCCGAGGCCTACCTGACATATTAACAAATTGAAAGGTGAAAAATGAGACAAACAAGTAAAAGTGGGAAATGGGGAAAGGTAGAGTAGTGAAGGAAAAATAAAACTTAAGAAAAATAGCCCAACTAACCCCAAAGTTAAACTACCCAGAACAGACTCCCACAGACAATACAAACAAAAACAGGATTGGACAAAAGTATACTAAACAGACTAAGACAATATTAGACAACAAGACTATGATCACAAAAGCACAAAATACAAGGTACACAGGACACAAAAGCAGTTAAACACAGGACTACACTTTTCACACAACCACACAGTCTAGATAAATCTGAGACTGCAAAGTGAAAGTGAAAGTGAAAGTTAACTCACAGTACAGATTTTGTAAACAGGATATCCTATTACATCACTTCCTGCATAAAATGGCCGCCGTTTTTATTTTCCCGTTATGCGTCATATTTTCATGCAGACAGATTGTGTGTCATATTTTTTGAAGCATAACATTGCACATAATGCAGAGTCAAAAGTAATTTCTTCTTTGTTCCCTTACATTATTGTGAGGCTGAGTTTACAGTTCTAGTGTAGAATTATAATTTCCTGGCAAATATGAGAAACATTTATGAAAATTTATATTTGACTCTGCATTCTGTGCACTCCTGTACGTGAAAAAATTATGACGCCCATGCTGTATGCGTGGATATTTGACGCTACATGAACAATATGGTGGACATGTCATGTACCTTATTAATTTATTATTTTTCATATCATATTTTTTGACTCTGCATTCTGTGCACTCCTGTACGTGAAAAAATTATGACGCCCATGCTGTATGCGTGGAAATTTGACGCTACATGGACAATATGGTGGACATGTCTTGTACCTTATTAATTTATTATTTTTCATATCATATTTTTTGACTCTGCATTCTGTGCACTCCTGTACGTGAAAAAATGATGACGCCCATGCTGTATGCGTGGAAATTTGACGCTACATGGACAATATGGTGGACATGTCATGTACCTTATTAATTGATTATTTTTCATATCATATTTTTTGACTCTGCATTCTGTGCACTCCTGTACGTGAAAAAATTATGACGCCCATGCTGTATGCGTGGAAATTTGACGCTACATGGACAATATGGTGGACATGTCATGTACCATATTAATTGATTAATTTTCATATCATATTTTTTGACTCTGCATTCTGTGCACTCCTGTACGTGAAAAAATTATGACGCCCATGCTGTATGCGTGGAAATTTGACGCTACATGAACAATATGGTGGACATGTCATGTACCTTATTAATTTATTAATTTTCATATCATATTTTTTGACTCTGCATTCTGTGCACTCCTGTACGTGAAAAAATTATGACGCCCATGCTGTATGCTTGGAAATTTGACGCTACATGGACAATATGGTGGACATGTCATGTACCTTATTAATTTATTATTTTTACTATCATATTTTTTGACTCTACATTCTGTGCACTCCTGTACGTGAAAAAATTATGACGCCCATGCTGTATGCGTGGAAATTTGACGCATTTTTAAATTATGTCTTCATTTTTTAAAGTTGAGGAAGGAAATTTGTCATGACCAAATGGTGCTATGTGATACACATTTGTGGTTAGCTATGACACATGTCCCTTATTGGATGTATAGAAGGCATTCACACTGTAATATTTATGATACCTCAAAAAATGTATTAACCATATTTGTACACATATTTTGGGTAATTGCTGATGGCTATTTTGAAATGATGAATGGGATACCATGATGTATTCCTTCTCAAACATGTGTCCACATTTATCATGGTAATGCATTTATCTATAGTCCAAACAGGGAGTGCAATAGTCACTTACAGTTTTTGTGGGGCTAACCATGTCCTATTATGATTTTGTGTATCTGATTTGTGTTTGACTTTTGACATGTAGGCCACACATGCGCCTTATGCATGTGTTTAGTTCACAAGTACATGGTTCTTGTATATTTGGGGGGCGGTAGAGGTGGACTTAGGCCCCCAGCACCCTAGGTTTTGCCCTTCCAGATTTACTATTTTATCCATGGCTTTCATTTATTCTGTTATGCAAAACCTGCAGCAGCAGGCTAATGTAAGGCCATAGGGTATGAATCACTGTTAGCCATTCATTCATCTCATTAGCCCATTTGACGTTTGCCCTATTGATTATTTGGAGCAATCTGACATACCATTTTGCACTTACTATGTTTGCTAAATCTCAGCGTTCCTCATGTGCTGATGACAAATAGGTTGTTGATGTATGTGGCCCTTTATGCATTACCTGGTTTAGTGGCATGTTACATTCTTCCTGCTAGGTTCGAACTGGGACACTACTGTGATGGGCTGCTTGCAAATATTTGGTTGATTGGATGACATATGTTTATATGTGTGTGCGAATGTGGATCCACTATCACCTGTCTGGGTGTATGTTGTCACTGTAACTTCAAGGTCTCCTCATGAGTTCGTGGCAGCTGATGTTGTTCCAATTGGGTATTGTTTATATCAAAAATTGAGAGAAGCCATTGAGGACATGGTCACGTACACATGGATGGTCCCACCCTGTCACTGAACACGTGTAATGAGACTTTCAAATGATCAACATTTTTGGGCTGAGTGAGAGACTGTCTCAGGTGTCTGGATCAGGCATTTGTCATTGCCACATTTGTACTCCTGTTGGCCTCTGTGGATGGTAATGTATCATGTAACATCCTACCCTCTGTGCAGACATTTGTGATGTTTTTTTTTTGTGTGATGAGTGTTATGTCATTATTGCTCAATGAGACGACATTCTTCTTCAGCAATTTCGAACTAAAGGTGGGCAGAAATGAATAGGCCAAAGCATGATGGGGTGTTTGTTATATGTGTTTATTTACAATTGTGCAATAAGTGTTGATATGAAAAAATTATGAATTTTTTTTATTTACAAGCTGTTGGCGCCTACGCACTCCTGCTGCCGTGTTTGGTTGTTCCCCCTCCTGTTGCAGGCCAGCATCCTCCTCTTCGTCATCTTCAGGCATGTCTGGGTCTGGTTAAAGGAGGGGAATGTTCCTTTTTACACAAATGTTGTGCAATATGGCACAAGTGAGTATGATCTTACAGACCATCTCTGGGGAATAGAGTAGGCTACCGCCTGTGATGTCAAGGCAGCGGAACCTTGACTTTAGGATCCCAAAGGTCCGCTCAACAATGCTGCGTGTCCTCTTATGGGCGTCGTTGTATGCCCGCTCTGCAGCAGTAGTGGGGTTCCCAAATGGTGTCATTAGCCAAGGCTGGATGCCATACCCCTGATCAGCTGAAATAGAAACACAGAATGGGATCAATTAGATGTAGAAAGCACTCTTGTACAGACCTTTGATGGCAGTAGTTGTCTTGTGTTGTCTGTGACTCTTTTGTGTACTAATGTGACAACCTATACTTGTAGGGTAAAAGTTTTGCATTGAGTTTTTTCCTTGGCTGAGCAAGTGTTTGTTAGATAACCGTTTGTCAGCAGTCTGTATTTTGATTTTCATAACAGTGTGCCCTCCCTTGCATTGTGACTTGTGATACACGTGTCCGTGTGTCTTCACTGGGGGTGAGATGAGAGTTCCATGCAGAGTTAAAACATGAAAGTGTAGTTAACACGTTCATATGAAAGTACCCTGGACATCCCATACCTTAAGACTTATGCAATGTGTTGATGTACAGGTTATTGTGACACTTCCAATTTGCAATGTGACATTTAGGCAACCACACTCATTAATGTCTTCACATTAAGCTGTGGAGTACATTCCAATGTGCGACAGGTTCAATGGTGACTTATGACACATGGCTAGTGATGTGAGTTCCTCAGTGTGTTCCTGGCTAGGTGTTGCTAATGTGGTGTATGTGTTGTTTGTCCTAGAGGGTTGCTGTGCAGTGTGTATATGAGTTTGATTTTTGTCCTTACCAACAAGTAGTCCATTGCCATACCGTCCATCCTGGAAGTGTTGGTTGATGGTGCTGTGACGGAAGATGAATGCGTCATGTACACTCCCAGGATATTTAGCCACAATGTTGCTCATCAGTCCTTGGTGATCGACTATGGCCTGCACGTTGATTGAATGTGTGTGCTTCCTGTTGCGGTAGAGGTGTTCTGTTGCAGCAGGTGGCACAAGGCGTACATGTGTGCAGTCGATTGCACCAAGGACGTGTGGGAAGCCACTGATGGCGTAGAACCCCTGTTTAGTTTCCTGCTGCTTCTGCAGTGTGTTAGGGAAGCAGATGTGGCGGGGTGTCAGGCGAATGATGGCATCCAGTACTTTTGGCAGGAATGCAGAGAATGATGGTTGTGATATTCCACCAACCAGGGCACCAGTTGTCTGAAACGAGCCACTTGCCAGCAGGTGAAGTACGGCAAGCAGCTTTGTTTCTGTTGGGATGGTGCGGGGTGTCACCAAAGTGGGGGCCAACTGCGGTTCAATGTTGGGCAGCAGCTGCTGAATGGCCTGCCAGTTCAACCGTTACCTCTGGATGATGTCGTGTTCCCTGAGGCCATGCAGGGTTGTTCTTGGGCGGAATATCCTCTCCTGCCTTCTGCGCTGTCTTTGGGGTCCCTGCTGTTGTTGTTGTGGCTGCTGTTGTTGCTGCAGGGCTCTGCGTCTACGTGCATGCTGAAGAAAAATCACCTCCATGTCTCCCTGTTGCTGCTCTGCTGCTCTGTTGTTTGTTCTGTGTGTTCTGATTAAATCCAGGTGTGTTTGCCCCATTTTAACGCCTGCCCTGACCCAGGCGTTAAAATTTGACGCACATCGGGCTTTGCGTCATTTTTTTGCTCCGCCTACCGGCCGGGAGTCCTTTTTGCCCGGAAGCATAAATACGACGCGCGGCCGTGTGCATCGTTTTTTGGACGGGAACGCCTACCCTGCATATCATTAACGCAGGGCGGGTTGCCGCTTCCAGAAAATGGCGCACACTGCGGATTTTTCGCGTGCGCGGCCTCGGGCGTCAGGGTTCAAATATGGGGCAACGTTTGCGCTGATTGTGCGTCAAAGTTTTTGACGCACATTCGGCGCAAACGGAGTATAAATATGCCCCTTACTGTTTCACACTACAATTAGAACTGGGGTTGCACTTATCATGCACAAGAAAGACAAACAAGGGCATTAATTATATCACATATAACTTTCCTGCATGCATAGGGTTAAACTAAAAGGAACAAAACCAATCCAAGAAATGCAATTGTCCCCTCTGGGTTTAAACAGTTAGGGTGGCAAAGTTTTATTTGGTTTCACTGTGTGTGTGAAAAACCCTTCAAAATTAAATTCCTCAAACCTGAAACAAAGACATGAATGACACAATTTAAATCCAAGACTTATGCTATTAGAGAAAGAAAAGTGACGTAAACGCTTTTTTAAAATTGCACTGTCATTTTTTGTAGTACTTGAGCTCAAGCAGATTTCCTGAAGCACATTTAGGCAAGTAACTACAATAATAATGTAGAATGTTCAGAAAAGCATTTGTCTCTTCAAGATAAGCACTCCCACAAAATACGAAGTCTGAAATACACCAGCTGTTCTAGGAAAGCGCTGCTCTCAAAGAACAAACTCCCTGGAGAATACTGGTCACTTAGCTGCAGTCTTTGCCGGAGTGCTGGAGGAATGCCTGGTGTCAACTGGTAGAGGAACGAAGAAAAGAATTGCTTCAAAATATCCTGAATACGAGGATGACAGCAGGGGCTGGACTGCCAAATCAGATGCTGAGATCAGAAAGCAAATCAAAGCCAAGCAGGAAGGCATGGTTCACTTTGCTATTTATAGCCAATCAGGAAAGCAGTTGAGTTTCCACATGTGGATGAGTCACCACACTCAATTAGAAGCACATGTCTACACCACACCCAATTAGTAGCACATGTCTACACCTGCTCACATTATCAAACAAGCATTGGTAAAACAAGCATTGATAAAAACCAATTGTGTAACAGAGCACATTATGTTTACTTAGAAACGTGAAGGTTTAACCAAGAACAGAGATATGATTTAACCCTCATCCCTGGGGATGCTGACAGATAACGCAAGAGGCACCTTGGGGATTCCTGACAGATTTTTTCAGTCCTTCTGGTGCAGGGTGAAGATAGGGAGTCCACAGAGCGTGCACACCATACAAACTGTTACAGTTGCTGGCTGGAGCTGAAGTTGCAGAGTCGAAGTAGCCCTTCTGGATACTTTGTTGCAGTCACAGCGGTTCCTGGAGCAGTCTGCGGTTGATCCGAAGTCAGAGGATGAAGCAGTGGTTGCAGAGGATTCCTGATGGAAACTTGCAAGCAGAATCTGAAGAGAAACCCCCAGGAGATACGCTAAATAGCCCTGAGAGGGGGATTGGCTACCTTATCAGGTATGGACCTATCAGGAGGGGTCTCTGATGTCATCTGCTGGCACTGGCCACTCAGTGTCCCCACACCTTGGAAAACAAGATGGCTGAAGTCTGGGACACACTGGAGGAGCTCTGGGCACCACCCCTGGTATGGTGATGGACAGGGGAGTGGTCACTCCCCTTTCCTTTGTCCAGTTTCACGGCAGAGCAGCGATTGGTGGTCCCTGAACTGGTGCACACTGGCTTATGCAAGGAGGGCACCATCTGTGCCCTTCAAAGCATTTCCAGAGGCTCTGGGAGGCTACCCCTCCCAAGCCTGTAACACCTATTTCCAAAGGGAGAGGGTGTAACACCCTTTTACTAAAGGAAACGCTTTGTTCTGCCTTCCTGGGACTGAGCTGCTAAGACTGCAGGAGGGCAGAACCCTGTCTGTAAGGTGGCAGCAGCTGTAGCTGCAGTGCACGCTTCTGAGAGCTGCTTTGGCAGTACTGGGGGTCTATGGTGGAGCCCCAAGGATGCATGGAATTAGCTCCCCAATACCAGATTTGGAATGGGGGGGACAATTCCATGATCTTAAACACCTTACATGGCCATATTCGGAGTTACATTGTGAAACTACATATAAGCAGTGACCTATATACAGTGCACGTGTCTAATGGCGTCCCCGCACTCGCAAAGTCCGGGGAATTGGCCCTGGACTGTGTTTGAGAACCTTTGCTAGTGCAAGGGTGCCCTCACACTTATTAACTTTGCATCTAACCTTCAGTAAGTGAAGGTTAGACATATAGGAGACTTGTAAGTTACTTAAGTGCAGTGAAAATGGCTTTGAAATAGTGTGTGCACTATTTCACGCAGTCTGCAATGGCAGTCCTGTGAAAGGGTTTATCTGAGCTCCTTATGGGTGGCAAAAACAAATGCTTCAGCCCATAAAGATCTCCTGGAACCCCAATACCCTGGGTACCTAGGTACTATATACTAGGGACTTATAAGGGGGGTCCAGTGTGCCAATTGAAATTAGTAAATGAAGTCACTAGCCTATAGTGACAAATCTAGAAGCAGAGAGAGCATAAGCACTTAGGTTCTAGTCAGCAGAGCCTCAGTGACACAGTTAAGCACTACTGACAACACACACATTAGGCCACACACTATGAGCACTGGGGTCCTGGCTAGCAGGATCCCAGTGAGACAGTAAAAACACTCTGACACACACTCACAAACAGGCCAAAAGTGGGGGTAACCATGCTACTTTCTCATAAATATAAGTAGTGGACCTAAAACCTTAGATTTTTAAATTACCTTTGGAATCAAGAGAAACCTCTGCCAAGGAGAAGAGCTGAAGAGCTGGAGGAGGAGTTTTGAAGTCTCCTCTATTGAAGTCCTCTACCAGCACCTGTACTCTTTGCTGGGATTCCTGCCCTGCCAAGTGGTGCCCATCGAGTCCCTGGGCCCTTGAAAGGTGAAGCTGGTGGAACAAATACTGAAATCCATGCACAGGATGCCTTGCTGGGAAAATTTTGATGCACCACTTGCAGCGTGGCTGAAAACGATGCGCCACCCCCTTCGTGGCTAAAATCAACACTCCACCTGCATCGCGGCTGGGAGATCAATGCATTGCGACTGGAGAAACAATGCTTGCGACTTCTGATAACAGCAAAAACCCCATGCACATTGTGTCCGGATATCCAACACATCATCTCTGGGCATCAAAAGTCAACCCATGCCTGCGTGGTTCCGAGGTGCCCATCTGGACATCAACCTATTGCTCTATTGCGAGAGACAAAAACAACTCATCGCCTATCCGAATGGAGAAGAACATGACGCATGGTCTCACTTGCGAGTGAGAAATCAAAGCATCGCTGGCCTTTTTGACCCCCCCCTTACCCATGCAGCTTCGTTTCTGACACAACCCTGGAACTTTGTGTAAAATCAACATTTCCATTGTTTTCTATGACATAAGACTCTTCTTCTTTTGAAAATTCATATCTTGACTTGTGTATGTTGGATGTTTGTTGTTTTGGTCTTGTTTGATTTAGATAAATATTACTTATTATTTTAAACTGGTGTGGTGTCCATTTTGTAGTGTTTTCACTGTATTACTGTGTGCATTGGTACAAATACTTTACACATTGCCTTTGAGATAAGCCTGATTCCTTGTGCCAAGCTACCAAGGGGGTGAGCAGGGGTTAGCTAATTCTGTATCTCCATTACCCCGATTAGTGGGAGGGTCCCTGCTTGGACAGAGTGTAAATTGACTAACAACCAGAGACTTAATTTCTGCAAAACGTGGTCACACAGACAAGTGTCTCTAAAGCAATTTGATGGGCCTACTATCCAACAGAGCATCTTGATTGTTACTTCTGGACATCTTTGCTTTTGTACATACTAGTAGCTCAGGATACTGTTTGTCTTGGAGTTACATCAACAGGGCTTTAATGTGTTTCTTCAGTTTGCCGATTTGAGAGCAATTGTGCTTAAGACACTAGAACTGGCCTAATGGGAGGTTGTCTATCAGGAATTTGGGATGAAAACTGCTGTACAACTGTAAGGGATTCAGTGCAATAGGTTTTCTGTACAGCTCAGTTTCTAAATGACCCGCTCATGAGTAAGTCAGGAGGTGAAATAAAGGGAGTTTCTTTACTGTACTCACAGGTGAATTTCAGTACTTGGCTCTGAGAATTCAATCTTTGATAAAATTCTGTGATGTGGACGGTATCTCCTTTCCATGAGAAAGAAGTTGTCAATATATCACTTCCACAGCTTGATATTCGAACAGTATGGATTGGTGGAAAACAGAACATATTTTGTCTGAAAGTCATGCAAGTACAGATTTGCCAACTTTGTGGCAAAGGTGCTGGCCATGGAAGTACCAGATGTTTGTAGGTATTGATAGTCTTCAAACTGAAAGAAGTTTTCTTTCATGGTGCGATGGGCATATAGCATTAGCCAACATACTTAACCGCTTCAGTGCCTTGGACGAGGTGACCTCGTCCAAGGCACCAGTTCCCTTGTGCCTTGGACGAGGTCACCTTGTCCAAGTCACAGGAACTGGGGGGAGCGCTAGCGCTCCCCCCCTGTGCTCCCCACCCACCCCCCCCAAGGCAGGGATGGAAGGGGAAGCCCTTCCGCTTCCTCCCCCGGCCTCCCCCAAACCCCCCCTGTGACATCAGCGCGTGAGCGCGCGCTGATTTGTCACAGGGCCTTATCCATTGTGCTCAGCTTCCATCGCGATCGAAAGAGAAATGCAAAGCATTTCTCTTTCGATCACGTGGGGGAGGCAAGGAGAGGCTTCAAAGGGAAGGAAACGTATTTCCTTCCCTTTGAAGTCTCTCCAAGTGTTTCAAAAGCCGGATTGCTTGCAATCCGGTTTTTGAAACGCCCACTAGACACCAGGGATGTCTTTTTTTTGTGTGAAATAGACATAAGGGAGCGACCCATTGGGCAAGGGTCGCTCCCAATGAAGGGCATTTTTTAGGAAGGCCTTTTCTGCCCCCCCTGGGGGCAGAAACCTCTAGGGCACCAGGGATCTTTTTTTATTTTTCTATTTGTTTTTTTTTGTTTGTTTTTTAGGTGGGGAGCGACCCCTTAGGCAAGGGTCGCTCCCCTAGAGGGCAAATTATATTTAGGCTATTTCTCCCCCCCATGGGGGAAGATTGGCCTATTTTGATGAGGCCAATCTGCCCCCAAGGGGGGCAGAAACCACTAGACACCATGGAGTTTTTTTTGTTTTCGATAATTTCACGCAAGGGGAGCGACCCCTTAGGCAAGGGTTGCTCCCCTGGGGGAGGGGGAATTATTTTAGGCCATTTCTGCCCCCCTGGGGGGTAGATCAGCTTATTTTGATTAGGCCGATCTGCCCCACTAGGCACCAGGGATTTTTTTGGTTTTTGTTTTACAGATGGGGAGTGACCCCTTGGACAAGGGTCGCTCCCCTGGAGGGGAAAATTGTATTTAGGCCATTTCTGCCCCCTTTGGGGGCAGATCGGCCGTTTTTTGCTACGCCAATCTGCCCCCAAGGGGGGCAGAAACCACTAGGCACCGGGGATTTTTTTTTGGGCGCCAATGTCACGCAGGGGGACAGATCGGCCTATTGTTATTACGCCGATCTGCCCCCGGGGGGGGGGGCAGAAACCTCTAGGTTGGCAATGTTTTGTTTTTGTGTTATTTTTTTTTTTTTTTTTTTTTTTAGAGATGGGGAGCGAACCATTAGGTAAGGGTCCCTCCCCTGGGGGGCAAATTGTATTTAGACCATTTCTGCACCCCCTGGGGACAGATTGGCCGATTTTAACTCAATCTGCCCACAAGGAGGCAGAAACCACCAGGCACCTGGGATTTTGTTTTTGGCGCCAATGTCACGCAGGGGGAGCGACCCCGTCTGCAAGGGTCACTCCCGGAGGGGGGGTGGGGGGCCAAATTTATTTTAGGCCATTTCTGCCCCCCCTGGGGGCAGATCGGCCTATTATTAGGCCGATCTGCCCCCAGGAGGGACAGAAACCTCTAGGCAGCAGGGCAAATTTTTTTTTTGTGTTTTTTTTTTTTGTTTGTTTGTTTTTTTAGAGATGGGGAGCGACCCATTAGGCAAGGGTCGCTCCCCTGGGGGGCAAATTGTATTTAGACCATTTCTGCCCCCCTTGGGGGCAGATTGGCCGATTTTAACTCAATCTGCCCACAAGGAGGCAGAAACCACTAGGCACTGGGGATTTTTTTTGGGCGCCAATGTCACGCAGGGGGAGCGACCCCATAGGCAAGGGTTGCTACCGGGGGGTGCTGGAGGGGTGGGGGGGTACATTTTTTTGGGCCATTTCTGCCCCCCCTGGGGGCAGATCGGCCTATTGTTATTAGGCTGATCTGCCCCCAGGGGGGTAGAAACCTCTAGGCGCCAGGACAATTTTTTTTTGTGTGTTTTTTTTTGTTTGTTTGTTTTTTTAGAGATGGGGAGCGACCCATTAGGCAAGGGTCACTCCCCTGGGGGGCAAATTGTATTTAGACCATTTCTGCCCCCCTTGGAGGCAGATTGGCGGAATTTAGGTCAAACTGCCCCCAAGGGGGCAGAAACCACTAGGAACCGGGGATTTTTTTTTGGCGCCAATGTCACGCAGGGTGAGCGCCTGCGTAGGCAAGGGTCGCTCCTGGGGGGGCAAATTTATTTTAGGCCATTTCCGCCCCCCCGGGGGCAGATCGGCCTATTATAAGGACGTTAATTTTTTTTGTCTGTTTTTTTTTTGTTTGTTTGTTTTTTTAGAGATGGGGAGCAACCCATTAGGCAAGGGTCGCTCCCCTGGGAGGCAAATTGTATTTAGACCATTTGCGATTTTAGGTCAATCTGCTCCCAAGGGGGCAGAAACCACTAGGCACCGGGGATTTTTTTTTTGGCACCAATGTCACGTAGGGGGAGCGATCCCGTAGGCAAGGGTCGCTCCTGGGTGGCGGGGGTTGGGGGGGTGGCGGGGGTTGGGGGGGTGGGGGGGGTAAATTTATATTAGGCCATTTCTGCCCCCCCGGCGGCAGATCGGCCTATTGTTATTAGGCCGATCTGCCCCCAGGGGGGGCAGAAACCTCTAGGCACCAGGGCAAAAAAAAATGTGTGATTTTTTTTTTTTTGTTTTGTTTTTTTTAGAGATGGGGAGTGACCCATTAGGCAAGGGTCGTTCCCCTGGGGGGCAAATTGTATTTAGACCATTTCTGCCCCCCTTGGGGGCAGATTGGCGGATTTTAGGTCAATCTGCCCCCAAGGGGGCAGAAACCACTAGGCACCGGGGATTTTTTCTTTGGCGTCAGTGTCACAGTGGGGAGCGATCCCGTAGGCAAGGGTTACTCCCGGGGGGGGGTTGGTGGGGCAAATTTATTTTAGGCCATTTCTGTCCCCCCCTGGGGCCGGCTGAGCTAGAGGCCAAAATCCACAGGTAGGCCCTTTGCAAAAAACACCTCTGTTTTCTGTGAAAAAATGTGATGTGTCCACGTTGTGTTTTGGGCCATTTCCTTTCATGGGCGCTAGGCCTACCCACACAAGTGAGGTACCATTTTTATCGGGAGACTTGGGGGAACGCTGGATGGAAGGAAATTTGTGGCTCCTCTCTGATTCCACAACTTTCTGTCACCGAAATGAGTATAAAACATGTTTTTTTAGCCAAATTTTGAGGTTTGCAAAGGATTCTGGGTAACAGAACCTGGCCAGAGCCCCACAAGTCACCCCATCTCGGATTCCCCTAGGTCTCTAGTTTTCAGAAATGCACAGGTTTGGTAGGTTTCCCTAGGTGCCGGCTAAGCTAGAGGCCAAAATCTACAGATAGGCACTTTGCAAAAAACACCTCTGTTTTCTTTCAAAAAAAGTGATGTGTCCACGTTGCGTTTTGGGGCATTTCCTGTCGCGGGCGCTAGGCCTACCCACACAAGTGAGGTATCATTTTTATCGGGAGACTTGGGGGAACGCTGGGTGGAAATAAATCTATGGCTGCTCTCTGATTCCAGAACTTTCTGTCACCAAATGTGAGGAAAATTTGTTTTTTTAGCCAGATTTTGAGGTTTGCGAAGGATTCTGGGTAACAGAACCTGGTCAGAGCCCCACAAGTCACCCCATCTTGGATTCCCCTAGGTCTCTAGTTTTAACAAATGCATAGGTTTGGTAGGTTTCCCTAGGTGCCGGCTAAGCTAGAGGCCAAAATCTACAGGTAGGCACTTTGCAAAAAACACCTCTGTTTTCTTTCAAAAAATGTGATGTGTCCACGTTGCGTTTTGGGGCGTTTCCTGTCGCGGGCGCTAGGCCTACCCACACAAGTGAGGTATCATTTTTATCGGGAGACTTGGGGGAACATAGATAAGCAAAACAAGTGTTATTGCCTCTTGTCCTTCTCTACATTTTTTCCTTCCAAATATAAGAGAGTGTGTAAAAAAGACATCTATTTGAGAAATGCCCTATAATTCTCATGCTAGTATGGTCACCACGGAATTCATAGATGTGCAAATAACCACTGCTCCTCAACACCTTATCTTGTGCCCATTTTGGAAATACAAAGGTTTTCTTGATAGCTATTTTTCACTCTTTATATTTCAGCAAATGAATTGCTGTATACCCGGTATAGAATGAAAACGCACTGCAGGGTTCAGCTCATTTATTGGCTCTGGGTACCTAGGGTTCTTGATGAACCTACAAGCCCTATATATCCACACAACCAGAGGAGTCCAGCAGACGTAACGGTATATTGCTTTCGAAAATCTGACATTGCAGGAAAAAGTTACAGAGTAAAACGTAGAGAAAAATTGCTGTTTTTTTCACCTCAATTTCAATATTTTTCTTTTTCAGTTGTTATTTTCTGTAGGAAACCCTTGTAGGATCTACACAAATGACCCCTTGGTGAATTCAGAATGTTGTCTACTTTTCAGAAATGTTTAGGTTTCTGGGATCCACCATTGGTTTCATGTCCATTTCTGTCACTGACAGGAAGGAGGCTGAAAGCACAAAAACATGTAAAAATGGGGTATGTCCCAGTAAAATGTCAAATTTGTGTTGAAAAATTGGGTTTTCTGATTCAAGTCTGCCTGTTCCTGAAAGCTGGGAAGCTGGTGATTTTAGCACTGCAAACCCTTTGTTGATTCCGTTTTCAGGAAAAAAAAACACTAGCCTTCTTCTGCAGCCACTTTTTCCCATTTTTTTTTAAAAAACGAAATTTTCACTGTATTTTGGCTAATTTCTTGGCCTCCTTCAGGGGAACCCACAAAGTCTGGGTACCTCTAGAATCCCTAGGATGTTGGAAAAAAAGGACGCAAATTTGGCTTGGCTAGTTTATGTGGACAAAATGTTATGAGGGCCTAAGCGCAAACTGCCCTAAATAGCCAAAAAAAGGCCTGGCACAGGAGGGGGAAAAGGCCTGGCAGCGAAGGGGTTAGAGGACACCAAGGAAAATCTTATCCATCTGAATTACCTCAAATTTGACATACAGAGTGTTTAATTTCATTTGATGTTGAGTCCCTGTGCACTTGAGTTCCTCAGGACCAGACCCTTGCGACTGACAAGTCATTGATCTCAGCCAACACACACAAATTTATTTCACCAGTCTCGTTCATAATGCAATGTGCCCAGCTGGCAGAGAAAGAAAACTTCTTTTATTTTGAAAACTGCCTGTACTCTATGCTGGCCAAATGAGTATTTAGATTATCATGTGCAAGGTATTTGTCATCGACATTGGACAACACTTCTGGATCAATATCATGCAATATTGAGATTACATGAGCAGAGAACAGTCCTGAACTGTTTTTTACTCTTGGGGAAGCCCGCAAAAACAGCATTGAGAGCTGAACAAAGAAAAAGTGCTACAGTCCCTGCTTTCAGGTGTTATATTTTGGCAGAAATACCCAATGAAAAAATTAAAGGTATGTTGTATTCTTTATGGACACTATTGTTCATTAAAGCCTTACTGTATGCATTTTGTATAGCAAATGCACTTGTGTGGCTGTTTCAATGTTGACAATATAAGACAATTCTATAGGAAGCATCTAGCTTAGCTACTGGAAACAGGAGATTGTTCACGGGACGTACACAGGGTTTACTTACTCCCTGCTGCTCAAATTGTGAAGCAATTTCTCTCACAGCAGCTTTTGCTTCATGTTTTATTGGATATTCGGGTTGTAATTTTGAGCAGACCTTATGGGTTTTAGAGAATAAGGCAAGTCCTTATCCCAGCCCAAGTGGTTGCAGTAAAGGGCAGGGGCTTGTGCAATAGCCCATTCTGCAGCGTACTCTTGTTCTATTTGCTCAGGAACAAGGACCGAAAAATATGGCAGAATCAAATTTTCCCCTTATGGTAGGGTCCTAACTAACTCCAGGAGACAATCCTTTTCAGCCAGGTGAATGTAAAAACTAATGGCCTGATTTAGGTATTGTCAGAGGAAATACAGGCCCTCATTACATCCCTGGAGGTCGGTGTTAAAGCGGCGGTAATACCGCCAAAAGGCAGGCGGTAAAGAAATTGGGACCACGGCGGAAACCCCCAACACAGCCAGCCACTTTAACACACTGACCGCCACGGCAGTAGCAACAAACACCAGGCGGTAACCGCCAACAGACAGGCGATAGACAATGTACAGTCCACCCCATCACAACCCGCCTATCCGCCAGCTTTCTGGGGCAGTACCAACGTCATCAAAAGCACTGCGGAAACAGGACTTTGAAGGGAAACCACTCACCGCTCGACACAAACAAAGAACCAGGACGCCATGGAGCCCGAGCTGCTGGTCCTCCCCTTGCTGGTCTACCTCCTCATCTACCAGGAATATGAAAGGTGGCGGCGACGAGCTGATGAGTACTGCACCTAGTACACAGGGGAGGGGGGAGGAAAAAGAGAGTGACCCATACACGCAACATGCAACACCCCCAACCCCACCCTCACCCAAAACACCATACACACAAACACATGCATCAATATTACATTTACACCCGTAACACCCTGGAAGAATGCAAGGACAAAAGGAATAGAGTTAAATCAGTGATATTTCAGAAATATTCAGAGATACGCAATAAATAGAAAATCAGTATTTACAAAAATATACATTATGTACGTAAGGCAGTACATTGTCTATTCAAAATGTTCGTGGGTCACTGGGCCAAAAATCATGGGCCAAGCCCACACTTTACTCCTGCCTCAATACGGAGAGAACACTGCAGGGCATCAGGTCAAAAACACACAGGCACCTCGGGGGGATGGGGAAGGGTGGGGCACCTCAGCCGGAAGATGAAGTAATGCCACTGCTACTCAAGGGGGCTCCATGCCCACTGCTTGGTCCTGGGGAGTGCAAAGCCACAGTCTCTCAAGTGGGTGGGTTGCCCACTGCTTGGTCCTGAGGAATGTAAAGCCACAGTCTCTCAAGTGGGTGGGTTGCCCACTGCTTAGTCCTGGGGAGTGCAAAGCAACAGTCTCAAAAAGTGGGTGGCTTGCCCATTGCTTGGTCCTGTGGAGTGCAAAGCCACAGTCTCTCAAGTGGGTGGGTTGCTGACTGCTTGGTCCTGGGGAGTACAAAGGCACAGACTCTCAGTGGGTGGGTTGCCCACTGCTTGGTCCTGGTGTAGGAGACTGGCCTGGCTTATAGTGGGTACCTTGTGGTACGTACACCTTGTGCCAGGTACAGGTATCCCTTATTAGTAGATTAGAGGTGTTCTAGCAGCTTAGGCTGATAGAGGTAGCTATAGCAGAGCAGCTTAGGCTGAACTAGGAGACATGCAAAGCTCCTACTATACCACTTATATCATATAGCACTATATCATAAGAATCACAATACTCTGAGTTACTAAAAATAAAGGTACTTTATTTTAGTGACAACATGCCAAAAGTACCTCAGAGGATATACTCCCTTAGGAGCTAAGTAATATACACAACAATATATGCACACAAACCAAAATCAGGTAAGTAACAGTTAGAAAAGAAGTGCAAACAATGTAGAATCACAATAGAACGCAATAGGGAGAAATAGGCCTAGGGGCAACAAAAACCATATACTCCAAAAGTGGAATGCGAACCACGAATGGACCCCAGGCCTAGTGTAGTGTGTAGAGGGTTGCTGGGAATGTAATAAAACACTAAGGGTGTCCAAGATACCCCACCCCAAGACCCTGAAAAGTAGGAGTAAAGTTCCCCTACTACCCCAGAAAGACAGTAAAGTCGAGATAGGGGATTCTGCAAGGACAACAATTGACTGCAAAACACTGAAGACAGATTTCTGGACCTGAGGACCTGTAAAGGAAGGGGACCAAGTCCAAGAGTCACGCAACTGTCCGGGGGGCAGGAGCCCACTAAACCCCGGATGAAGGTGCAAAAGGGCTGCCTCCGGGTGGAAGAAGCCAAAGATTCTGCAACAACGGAAGGTGCCGGGAACTTCTCCTTTGGTCAGATGTGGCACGGCGTGCTGGAGGATGCAGAGTTGTTTCCACACAGTAAGACCGCAAACAAGCCTTGCTAGCTGCAAGAGTTGCACTTGAGGATTTTGGGTGCTGCTAGGGCCCAGGAAGGACCAGGAGGTCGCCCCTTGGAAGAGGAGACAGAGGGGGCACTCAGCAACTCAGAGAGCCCACGCAGAAGCAGGCAGCACCCTCAGAAGCACCTGAATAGGAACTTAGAAGATCTGAAGACTGCAGTTGACTCAAAGTCGCAAAGGATGGTCCCACAACGTCGGAGTCCAACTCAGTGAGTTGGGCAATGCAGGACGGATTGCTGGGGACCTGGGCTAGGCTGTGCACAAAGGAAGTCTTGCAAAAGCACACAGAAGCCCGAGCAGCTGCAGATCACACATTACACAGGATTACTGTCTGGCGTGGGGAGGCAAGGACTTACCTCCACCAAATTTGGACAGAAGGGCGACTGGACTGTCGAAGACACTTGGACCTAGCTCCTGTGTTCCAGGGACCAGGCTCATCAGAATGAGAGGGGACCCAGAGGACCGGTGATGCAGAAGTTTGGTGCCTGCGTTGGCAGGGGGAAGATTCCGTCGACCCATAGATTTCTTCTTGGCTTCCAATGCAGGGTGAAGGCAGATAGCCCTCAGAGCATGCACCACCAGGAAACAGTAGAGAAAGCCGGCAGGATGAGGCGCTACAATGTTGCTGGTAGTCTTCTTGCTACCTTGTTGCGGTTTTGCAGGCGTCCTGGAGCAGTCAGCGGTCGATCCTTGGCAGAAGTGGAAAAGAGAAGTGCAGAGGAACTCTGGTGAGCTCTTGCATTCATTATCTGAAGAGGAACCCACAGGAGATACCCTAAATAGCCCTCAGAGGAGGATTGGCTACCTAACCAGGTAAGAGCCTATCAGGAGGGGTCTCTGACGTCACCTGCTGGAACTGGCCACTCAGAGGTCTCCATTCTGCCCTCACACCTCTGCATTCAAGATGGCAGAGGTCTGGGACACACTGGAGGATCTCTGGGCACCACCCCTGGGGTGGTGATGGACAGGGGAGTGGTCACTCCCCTTTCCTTTGTCCAGTTTCGTGCCAGAGCAGGGGCTGGGGGATCCCTGAACCGGTGTAGACTGGTTTATGCAAGGAGGGCACCATCTGTGCCCTTCAAAGCATTCCCAGAGGCCAGGAGAGGCTACTCCTCTCAGGCCCTTAACACCTATTTCCAAAGGGAGAGGGTGTAACACCCTCTCTCAGAGGAAATCCTTTGTTCTGCCTTCCCGGGACAGTGCTGCCCAGACCCCAGGAGGGCAAAAACCTGTCTGAGGGTTGGCAGCAGCGTAGCTGTAGAGAAAACCCCAGAGAGCTAGTTTGGCATTACCCAGGGTCCATGCTGGAGCCCCGGGGATGCATTGGATTGGCACCCCAATACCAAATTTGGCTTGGGGGGACAATTCCATGATCTTAGACATGTTTCATGGCCATGTTCGGAGTTACCATTGTGAAACTACACATAGGTATTGACCTATATGTGGTTCACACGTGTAATGGTTTCCCCGCACTCACAAAGTCCAGGGAAATTGCCCTGAACAAACACAGCAGACAGACACCTCCTACCACCACTCCCTCTTCCTCTACTCCCAAACCTTCACCCTCTTCCAGCCCCAGTGTCCCTAAAAGGCTTTTCCTCTTCACCCCTGACCTATTCCCTTCCCTTTCCCCGGTCCTTCACTTCGGGCCAGGGTGGGCAGAACCCAGGCCAGCACCGCAGCCACCCGATTCCACGCCACTGTAGGTTCTGCAGCTACTGCAGGTCTTAGAGGCTCTAAGGAGACACCCTTCAGCACTGCCAGTGTGCCTGCACCAGCTAAAAAGGGCAAGAAGGAACCACCAGCTACCAAGGGTAAGGAGGCACTACCAGCTAGCAAGAGAAGGAGGCACCACCAGCTACCAAGGGCAAGGAGGCACCACCAGCTGGCAAGGACAGGAAGGGAATAACATCTGTCAGAAGCAAGGAGGCATCACCAGCTGCCAAGGGCAGGAAGGAAACACCAGCTGCCAAGGGCAATGAAAAAGGTACAGACATCGCAGGCAGGATGGATCTGGCGCCTGCTGCGGGGGAAGGGCTGGAGCCTCCTTCCCACCACTGGCAGCACCACCGATAGCACCGCCGCCAGCACCACCACCTGCACCGCCACCAGCACCACTGCTAGCGGCAGCAGCCCCAGTGGGCAGCCGTCCGAGGCTGAAAGGAAAGGGCTGGAGCCTCCCCCTACCACTGGCAGCACCGCAGCCAGCCCTGCCATTGACACCACTGAGCAGCCGTCACCGCCAGCAGGCAGTGTGTAGTCGTGCCTCCATGGGCTGTAGTGCGTCCTGGCACCTGCAACAACTGTAGGTGTGACACCCAGGTGAGAGACTGAGACCTTGCACCATCCAAGATCTGCATCACTGGGCACAATGCCCCCGCCAGAACCAGTGGAGAAGCCACCCACTAGAGAGACTGTGGCTTTGCATTCCCCAGGACCAAGCAGTGGGCAAACCACCCACTAGAGAGACTGTGGCTTTGCACTCCCCAGGACATCGTAGAGGGCATGTAGCCCCCTCCAGGAGCAGTGGCATTGTACCATCTTCCGGCTGAAGAGCCCCCCCATTCCCCTTCCCCCTAAGGGGCCTGTGTACTTTCGATCTGATGCCCCAGCAGTGTTCTCTCTGTATTGAGGCAGGAGTCAAGTGTGGCCTTTGCCTATGTGATATGGTCCTGTGGGCCACAGACATTTTGGACTGGGCATTGTCCATCCATTTGTATATATTGTTGATACTGTTTTGTTCTTTGAGGACATATTTCTTTAAATGTATATAATTACACTTACTTTACTCACTTCCTTTTGACCTTGTGTTATTCCTGAGGGGTAAGGGGTGTATATGTAATGTTGTTGCATCTGTTTGTGTGTATGTTGGTGTGGTGGGGATGGGGGTGTTGCATGTGTGTGTCACTCTCTTTTTCCTCCCCCCTCCCTTGTGTGCTAGGTGCTGTACTCACCGTGGTCGTCTTCGCCTCCGTTCATGTTCCTGGTGTAGGAGGAGGTATACCAGCATGGAGAACACCTGCAGTTCGGGGCTCCATGGTGTCATAGTTCTTCCTTGAGTATCGAGAGGTGAGTCATTTCCTTTCTGTGTTCTGTTTCCGCCGTGCTTTTGATGGCGTTGGTACCACCCCGGAAAAGCTGCTGGATTGGCTTGTTGGTATAGGGTGGGCGATACATTGTCTTCTGCCTGGCTGTTGGTGGTTACCGCAGCGGTGCTTGTTGCTACCGCTGTGGCGGTCGGTGTGTGATAAAGTGGCTGTCTGTGTTGGCAGTTTCGGCTGTGGTCAAAATTCCAATTTTTTTACCGCCTGTCTGTTGGTGGTATTACCACCGCTTTATCACCGACTGCCAGGGTTGTAATGAGGGCCTTTATTTGCTTTAAAATACTTCAGACACTTTGGTGGTCATTACAACCCTAGCGGTCGGTGGTAAAGCGGTGGTAAGACCGCCAACAGGCCGGAGTTAAAAAAAATGGAATTACGACCATGGCGGAAACCGCCAACAAAGACATCCACTTTAACACTCCGACCGCCACGGCGGTACAAACAAACAGCTTGGCAGTCACCGCCAACAGACAGGCGGAGGACAATGTACCGCCCACAGTATCACAACCTACCAATCCGCCACCTTTTTCGGGGCGGATTCACCGCAAACAAAAACATGGCAGAAACAGGACTTCGAAGGGAAAACGCTCACCTCAACAAACCCCACAAGGAATCTGGACGCCATGGAATCGGAACTCCACATCCTGCCAGCCCTTATCTTCTTGCTCCTCTACCAGGAGCACGAACGCCGGCGGCGAAGACCACGGTGAGTACTGCACCTACGACACAGGGGAGGGGGGAGGGAAAAAACAGGGACACACACATGCAACACCCTCACCCACGACAACACACACACTAATACAGCATGATACATAACAGTTACGCCCCCCCAACCCCCTGGGAAGAATGCAAGGACAAAAGGAAATGAGTGTAACCATTGTAATATATTAAAATCCAGTACACATAAATATATATATACACTATAAACAAAATATACACCAAGAATAGTAGTCAAGGTAGTGCTCCATTGAAGTCTGTGGAACACTGGGCCCACACGGTATGGGCGAGGCCCACATTCAATCCCCGAAATGACAGAGAGAACACTGCAGGGGCATCAGAGAGCAATAAAACAGGCACCTCAGGGGGAAGGGAAAGGGGGGGGACCTCAGCCGGTTGAGTGCACAAATCCATGAGGGGGGCACATGTCCACTGTTCCATCCAGGTTCCATCCTGGGGAGTGCAAAGCCACAGTCTCTCAAGTCTCTACAGTGGGTGGTTTGCCCACTGTTCTGTCCTGGAGAGTGCAAAGCCACAGTCTCTCAAGTCTCTACAGTGGGTGGTTTGCCCACTGTTCTATCCTGGGGAGTGCAAAGTCACAGTATCTCTAGTCTCTACAGTGGGTGGTTTGCCCACTGTTCCATCCTGGGGAGTGCAAAGCCACAGTCTCTCAAGTCTCTACAGTGGGTGGTTTGCCCACTGCTATATCCTGGGGAGTGCAAAGCCACAGTCTCTCAAGTGGATAACAGTCTCCACTGGTTCTGGAGGGGGCATTGTGCCCAGAGTGCTTCATCCTGCCAAGGACAGAGGTAGTGGATGTGATGCTCCACTGGTTCTGGAGGGGGCTTTGTGCCCAGAGTGCTTCATCCTGCCAAGGACAGAGGTAGTGGATGTTTATCTCTACTGGTTCTGGAGGGGGCTTTGTGCCCAGAGTGCTTCATCCTGCCAAAGACAGAGGTAGTGGATGTGATTCTCCACTGGTTCTGGAGGGGGCTTTGTGCCCAGAGTGCTTCATCCTGCCAAGGACAGAGGTAGTGGATGTTTTTCTCCACTGGTTCTTGAGGGGGCCTTGTGCCCAGAGTGCTTCATCCTGCCAAGGACAGAGGTAGTGGATGTTTTTCTCCACTGGTTCTGGAGGGGTCTTTGTGCCCAGAATGCTCCATCCTGTTCGTGATGGACTCAATAGCGTCAGTGCCCTTGGCGCTCATGGGCAAGCGGTGCTTGTTGAGGTGGTGTCCTTGGCAGCGGTGCTTGTTGCGGCGGTGCCCTGTTCAGCGGTGCTTGTGGCGGCGGTGCCCTGTTCAGCGGTGCTTGTGGCGGAGGGGTTCTTTGCAGTGACTCAGCTGCTGGTGGTCCTGTCTGGCCCAGCGGGACTGGTGCTGGTGGTCCTTCATGGCCCAGCGGGGCTGGTGCTGCCAGTCCTGTCTGGCCCAGTGTGGCTGGTGCTGACAGTCCTTCATGGCCCAGCGGGGCTGGTGCTGGCAGTCCTTCATGGCCCAGCGGGGCTGGTGCTGGCGGTCCTGTCTGGCCCAGCGAGGCTGGTGCTGGCGTTCCTGTCCTAGGCAGCAGGGCTGGTGCTGGCGGTCCTTCATGGCCCAGCGGGGCTGGTGCTGGCGGTCCTTCATGGCCCAGCGGGGCTGGTGCTGGCGGTCCTGTCTGGCCCAGCGGGGCTGGTGCGAGCGGTCCTGTCCTGGACCAGCAGGGCTGGTGCTGGCAGTCCTTCATGGCCCAGCGGGGCTGGTGCTGGTGGTCCTGCCTGGCCCAGCGGGGCTTGTGCTGGCGGTCCTGTCCTGGGTAGCAGGGCTGGTGATCACGGTCCTGTCCTGGGCAGCAGGGCTGGTGCTGGCAGTGGCCTCCTGGGCAGCAGGGCTGGTGCTGACGGTGGCCTCGTGGGCAGCGGGGATGATGGCAGTGGCCTCCTGGGCAGCGGGGATGATGGCGGTGGCCTCCTGGGCAGCGGGGATGATGGTGGTCTTCTCCACTGTGCTGTTCTTCCCAGACTTGCTGACTTTCTAGTGGCCCTTCCCCACCTTGGAAGGTGTTGCAGCTGACTCCACACTCCCACCTGTACCCCTGGGAGCGGCTTTGGTGGCTGGAGTCTTCCCCCTCTCCCACCGGGCACTGGGCAACTTTTGATGCTTGACAGGTGGGGGACTGTCCATGCTGTTCCTCCGTGACACACTGGCTGCCCTGGTGTCCGGTGCACTCCAGATTCCGGTGACTACAGGTACCACTGGTCCTGGAGATGTTGTGGCTGAGGTGCTAGGTTGGGACCTGGAGAGTCGGGCCCTAGGAGACGAACGAGGTGGGGTAGGTGAGGGAAAGAGGTCAAGGTTGGACAGGAAAAGTTTCTTGGGAACACTGGGACGGGTAGCTGGAGGGGGTTTGGGAGTGGAGAAAGAGGTTGTGGTTGTAGAAGGTGTTTATTTGGTGACTTTGGAGAAAGGTGCATGCGCTGGAGGCTGTCGTGAGGTGGATGGCTGTTGGGTGGGTGTGTGCCTGTGTTTGTGTATCTTGGGAGGTGGCGTCACAGACACACTGGGAGAGGACACAGGAGACGTGTGAATGGCAGTGGGGATGGTGACTGCACGTGAGCGGGGTGTGGTGGTGTGTGTGCTGGTGATGGAAGTAGTGGCTGTAGATCTAGTGCATGCAGGTGTGAGTGGAGACGAGACAGGGAGGGAGGAGGGAGACGAGGAGGAGGGGGACACAGTGGAGGCAGTGGATGTTGGTGTGTCTGCATGTGTGTGATGCTTGCGTGAGTGCCTGTGGGATGTGTGGTGCTTATGTTTGCCTGAGCTTCCCTTGTGTGTTGAAGTATGTGCATGCTGGTCTGAAGGTGTGCTTGGGATAGGCTGAGGTAGAGGAGATTGGGTCTGGGTGGAGGAAGTCGGAGGGGGGAGGATAGAGACAGGGACAATGGCTGCCATCAGTGCTGAGGCCAGAGTCTGAGAAGCTCGCTGAAGGACCGCCGGACCAGAATGAATGCCCTCCAGGAATGCATTTGTTTGTTGCAACTGCCTTTCTACACCCTGGATGGCATTCAAAATGATAGATTGCCCAACAGTGAGGGACCAGAGGAGGTCAATGGCCTCCTCACTAAGGGCAGCAGGGGTTGACTGGGGCAGGGCCTGAGGTGCCTGGGGCGAAGGTAATGCCCACCCTCCCGGGTGAGTGGGCACGGTGCAAAGGCTGAGGGGCTGCTGGGAGGGTGGTGCTGGTAGGGGGGGTGGCGGCTGTCCCTGTAGATGCGGGGGGCACAGATGTTGCCGCAACCACAAGAGAGCTCCCATCAAAGGACGAGTCCGTGTCACTGGTGTCAGCTCCTGTCCCCGCCGTGGAGCTCCCCTCGCCCTCCGTCCCACTGGTGAACTCCGAGTCCGTTGTCTCGCCCTCCAGGGCCATGTGGGATGCAGCTCCCTCCTGCTCCGGTGCCACTGCTCCTCCGCCTGATGATGCTAATGCACACAAGAACAGGGAGATCACAAAAAGGGGGGGATGACAGAAGAAAGACATGTTGAGTGCATGCATTACCGCTACCGTTGGCGGATACAACAGACACAGAAGCCCCCTGCTCTACGCCGTGCCCTTGGCGTCCACTGTTCAATCCCAGGGACATGGCCTACAAGGCTCTGGCCGACATCTGCACACATGGATGACACAGGAGCCTGACTAGGTGTACTTGGCACTGTACACAGTTGGGGTGGGGTGCCACAGGGTCTGCCAGAACAAGGGGACCTAACTAGCACACTCGCCCTGGCCTAGGGAAACCCACAGCCCACCTCCCCCACCCAGACACCTCCACTGCACGCAAAATCAGCAGAATGAGAGTGTACTCACCCCCTTGTGGCTGCTGTGATGCCCTCAAGCGCCCATCCAACTCCGGGTACGCCACCGCCAGGATCCTGAACATCAGGGGGGTCATGGTGCGAAAGGCACCCCCCCAGTTCGGAGGCCATCCCCAGCTGGGCCTCCACCATCTTCTTGCTCCAGCGGCGAATGTCCTCCCATCTCTTACGGCAGTGGGTGCTCCGTCTGTGGTAGACCCCCAGGTTCCAGACGTCCTTGGCGATGGCACACCAAATATCGTTTTTCTGGTGGGCGCTGACCTACATGAATTGTACAGGGGGAAAAGAAAAGTTATTACCAACTGCACCGTCACAGTCATTGGCCCCCATCCCTACCCTTGCCATGTGGCACATGCACTCACCATTGTTTCATGCAAGCCTCAATCTCCCCCCCATCTTTCATCCACCCCACTCCACACAGGCATAGCCCATATAGCATGCTCCCAGTGTACTTACCTGTTTGTCTGGAGGACCGTAGAATAGAGTGTACTGGGGGAGGACCCCATCCACGAGTTTCTCCAACTCCTCCGATGTGAAGGCAGGGTCCCTTTCCCCAGACGCACAAGCCATTGTCTCTTCCAGACCGAGGTCACAGCAGCACTAACAGTGTAGGTCCTCTCCTGTCGAAGATCAGGTATCGAGTGATTGAACAGATTGAAAATGGCAGTCACGTCCGCGGCGGTGCATACCGTCACGGACGGCTTACATCCTCATTGGCTCCTGGGACCCATAGGGTCCAATGTTAACCAATGCAGAATTACGCCGCGGTCTTCGACCGCCTACCTCGACGGTCTACACCGCTAGCGCAGTTACCTCACATCCCATTGTCCCACTTTAGAGGTCAGGCATCCGCCATTTCAGGGGCTCACAAGGCTTAATTTTTCACTGCGTTACACATACCTAGGCCTTGTCTCATCACTCATACAGGCCAAATTTCAGATTAGGATTCGTGTTCTGTGTAAGCTGTGGATACGTACCTCTGAGTTGGTTGACTCTGTGCTCGCTGTTGTCCTTCATAGGCACCGTCCGCTGGGACATGTGAGGAGATGGTGGCATCCACCGATGTACAGACCACTCGTGGACCTGTCGACAATGGAGGAAAGACATGTGATCATCACCTACAGGCTTGATCGTGCCACAATCCTGGAACTATGTGCCCAGTTGGAGCCAGACCTGATGTCAGCTATCCGCCATCTCACAGGAATCCCCCTCAAGTGCAGGTGCTGTCAGTACTCCATTTCCTTGCAAGTGGGTCATTTCAAACAACAGTGGCCATAGCATCAGGGATGTCCCAGCCTATGTTTTCCAAAGCGTTGTCCAGAGTGTTGTCAGCCCTGCTGAAACACATGCGGAGCTACATCGTTTTGCCTCAGGTGGAGGATTTGCCTACAGTGAAAGGTGACTTCTATGCCCTGGGACATATTCCAAACATCATAGGTGCCATTGATGGGACACATGTGGCTTTGGTACCCACCGCAGGAGTGAACAGGTGTACAGAAACCGGAAGAGTTATCATTCATTGAATGTGCAGATGGTGTTTTTGGCAGACCAGTACATCTCCCATGTGAATGCCAAATTCCCTGGCTCAGTGCATGACGCTTACATCCTGTGGAATAGCAGCATCCCTTATGTGATGGGTCAACTCAAGAGGCACTGTGTGTGGCTATTAGGTGAGCACCTGGAACCAAGTCAGTGGGAATGGTTGTCTGGGGATATCCCTACAGGTTAGTGTGTGTTTAACAGTTGTCCCTCGCCATTTGCAGGTGACTCTGGTTACCCCAGCCTGTCATGGCTACTGACCCCAGTGAGGAATCCCAGTACAAGGGCAGAGGAACGCTACAATGAGGCCCATGGGCGAACTCGGCGGATAATAGAGCGGACCTTCAGCCTCCTGAAGGCCAGGTTCCGGTGCCTACATATGACAGGTGGATCCCTATTCTACTCACCAAAGAATGAGTGCCAGATCATCGTGGCCTGCTGTATGCTTCACAACTTAGCTTTGCGACGACAGGTGCCTTTTCTGCAGGAGGATGGTCCAGATGGAGGTGTTGTTGCAGCTGTGGAGCCTGTGGACAGTGAAGATGAGGAAGCAGACGAAGAGGACATCGACAACAGGAACTTAGTGATCCTGCAATATTTCCAGTTAGACACAGGTAAGAATACAAACCTGCCTACTACGTGTACTTTACTACTACTACCTCTCTACTGTCTGTCATTTTCACCCAGTGTATGGTCACTGAGTTGTCACTTTCCCATACAATTTCACAGATGTGGGTTCCACTGTGTGACATCTGCTGTGTTTCCTCATGGACTAGAGCTGTGTGAAATAGGTATGTTGACATTATATTTGAAAGAGCATTTTGACACTGTAATTGCTAATACACTATTTCGAAATCACAGACTGACTCCAGATTGTTTTGTGCTTCAAGGGTGTTTATTTAAGTGCTCAATATTGAAGGGGGTTGTAAAATGGTGAGGGGGGATGGTGGAGGAATGTCCATGGCAGAGTCCAGTCTATTAGTCTCACAGGTGCATTGCTCAAATGGGCATAGGAAGTGAAGCTGGGGCAGTTTGAGGATGGACAGGGTGACAAAGTGGGACAGAAGAATGACATTCAGGGTGGTCTCATTTCTTGGCAGGGGTCATGGCATCGTTCTCTGTCTTTGTCCTGGATCTCAGGGACCGTTTGCGGGGTGGTTCTCCCTCTGCAGGGGGTGGGGTGCTGGTGTGGTGGTCCTGTGGCGGGGCATCCTGTCCACTAGCGCTGGCGGAGGTGGTGGGCAGTTCATTGTCCAGGCTAGTGTCAGGATCCCCTTGTTGTGCCACAGTGTCCCTCCTAGTGTTGGGTATTCCTTCAGCACCTCTAAGATGGTGCCCAGGGTGTAATTGATGGATCTGAGTTCCTCCCTGAAGCCCAAATACTGTTCCTCCTGCAGGCGCTGGGCCTCCTGAAACTTGGCCAGTACCGTTGCCATTGTCTCCTGGGAGTGGTGTTAGGCTCCCATGATGTTGGAGAGGGCCTCGTGGAGAGTGGGTTCCTTTGGCCTTTCCTCCCCCTGTCGCACAGCAGCCCTCCCAGTTCCCCTGTTTCCCTGGGCCTCTGTCCCCTGAACCGTGTGCCCACTACCACTGCCCCCAGGTCCCTGTTGTTGTTGGGGTGGTGGGTTAGCCTGGGTTCCCTGTAGTGGTGGACACACTGCTGATTGACGTGTCCTGGGGACAGAGGTATGGGCCTGCTGGGTGGGTGCTGTGCTAGGGTGATATTTAGTGGTGTGTTGTGTGAGGTGCGTGGAAGTTCTGTGGGTGATGGTATTGTGTGCCTGTGGATGCTTGGTAGTTGTTTGTGGTGTCTCTCTCTGGCCTTCTCTCTGTAATCCTGGTCGTAGGGGTTTGTGGGGATGTGGGTGTGTCTTTTATATTGTAATGAGTGTGTGGGAGTGGTGTGTGTATGTGTATCAGGTGTGTGTATTTGGAATTATCCAATGTGGTAGTGTTTTGTAAATGTGTGTGTATTTTGAGCGCAGCGGTGTGTACCGCCAATGGAATACCGCGGTTGAAAGACCGTCGCGTGGATTCCTTTGTCGTGATAGTGTGGGCTTATTTCTGTTGGCGTGACGGTGGAGGTTTTGTTGTCGCCAGTTTATCACTGACCTTTGGTGTGGCGGACTTGTGTGGGTGTCTGAATTTTGGCGGATTCTGAGCTGTGGGTCATAATAGCTGTGGCGGATTTCCGCGGCCGCAGCGGTGTGTTGGCGGTCTTCTGCACAGCGGTAAGTAGCTTTTACCGCCAATGTTGCAATGACCGCCTAAATGTCTATGCCTATACTGATATATACAGGGAGTGCAGAATTATTAGGCAAGTTGTATTTTTGAGGATTAATTTTATTATTGAACAACAACCATGTTCTCAATGAACCCAAAAAACTCATTAATATCAAAGCTGAATATTTTTGGAAGTAGTTTTTAGTTTGTTTTTAGTTTTAGCTATGTTAGGGGGATATCTGTGTGTGCAGGTGACTATTACTGTGCATAATTATTAGGCAACTTAACAAAAAACAAATATATACCCATTTCAATTATTTATTATTACCAGTGAAACCAATATAACATCTCAACATTCACAAATATACATTTCTGACATTCAAAAACAAAACAAAAACAAATCAGTGACCAATATAGCCACCTTTCTTTGCAAGGACACTCAAAAGCCTGCCATCCATGGATTCTGTCAGTGTTTTGATCTGTTCACCATCAACATTGCGTGCAGCAGCAACCACAGCCTCCCAGACACTGTTCAGAGAGGTGTACTGTTTTCCCTCCTTGTAAATCTCACATTTGATGATGGACCACAGGTTCTCAATGGGGTTCAGATCAGGTGAACAAGGAGGCCATGTCATTAGATTTCCTTCTTTTATACCCTTTCTTGCCAGCCACGCTGTGGAGTACTTGGACGCGTGTGATGGAGCATTGTCCTGCATGAAAATCATGTTTTTCTTGAAGGATGCAGACTTCTTCCTGTACCACTGCTTGAAGAAGGTGTCTACCAGGAACTGGCAGTAGGACTGGGAGTTGAGCTTGACTCCATCCTCAACCCGAAAAGGCCCCACAAGCTCATCTTTGATGATACCAGCCCAAACCAGTACTCCACCTCCACCTTGCTGGCGTCTGAGTCGGACTGGAGCTCTCTGCCCTTTACCAATCCAGCCACGGGCCCATCCATCTGGCCCATCAAGACTCACTCTCATTTCATCAGTCCATAAAACCTTAGAAAATCAGTCTTGAGATATTTCTTGGCCCAGTCTTGACTTTTCAGCTTGTGTGTCTTGTTCAGTGGTGGTCGTCTTTCAGCCTTTCTTACCTTGGCCATGTCTCTGAGTATTGCACACCTTGTGCTTTTGGGCACTCCAGTGATGTTGCAGCTCTGAAATATGGCCAAACTGGTGGCAAGTGGCATCGTGGCAGCTGCACGCTTGACTTTTCTCAGTTCATGGGCAATTATTTTGCGCCTTGTTTTTTCCACACGCCTCTTGCGACCCTGTTGACTATTTTGAATGAAACGATTGATTGTTCGATGATCACGCTTCTGAAGCTTTGCAATTTTAAGAGTGCTGCATCCCTCTGCAAGATATCTCACTATTTTTGACTTTTCTGAGCCTGTCAAGTCCTTCTTTTGACCCATTTTGCCAAAGGAAAGGAAGTTGCCTAATAATTATGCACACCTGATATAGGGTGTTGTCATTAGACCACACCCCTTCTCATTACAGAGATGCACATCACCTAATATGCTTAATTGGTAGTAGGCTTTCGAGCCTATACAGCTTGGAGTAAGACAACATGCATAAAGAGGATTATGTGGTCAAAATACTCATTTGCCTAATAATTCTGCACTCCCTGTATATTTATAAAAGCAATGGAGAACTCATAAAGAGTTACATATATTGAGAAACTATCAGTTAGAGAGAAACATAAGTGAACTATCCTATTAATTTATGTAACTGCAAATATTTACTGTTATTTTCAGTTAGCATTAAATAAGATGCTTAGTAAGTCCTAAAATGTTCTTTGTTTAATGATGAGCATAGATACATAGGCCCTCAGTATGACTTCGGTGGTCTATAACCTAGACCGCTGAAGTCCCGCCAGCCACAATACCGCCAGGGATGGAGGTCATCCGACTGCCATATCATAATTGCTGGCGAATCTCCGCCAGAATTTGGGCGGAGAGCCGCCAGCAGCCATACTGGTGGTTGGCGGTGCAATGGAGGCTGCTCCGCTTGCACCACATGTCATCACAACACCGCCACGCCTATTACGAGTTGGTAATAGGCATGGTGGTGTTGTGGTGACGGGGCAGTGTGGCAGAGCAGGCCCCAAGGATCCCGTCCCCTCCGGAATGTCCACTGTGTAAAGGTAAGAGTCTGTCCGATAGGGGATAAGGGGTGATGAGTGGTGTGTGCGTGCATAGGGGTGCATGTTTGTGTGATTAGAGGGGGTCGGGGTTTGTGTGCGTGTATGTGTGTGATTGTGAGTGTATGAATGTGTGAATGGATGCGGGGGTGGTGGGGGTGTATGCGAGTGTATGTTTGTGTCTGTATGAGTGCATAAATGCATGATTGCATGTGTGTGTGTGTGTGTGGTACGTGCATGTTTGGATGGGGTGGGGTGGGGGGATCTCTAGGGGCTGAAGGGGGACCGTGGCTATGTGGGGGGAGCAGGGGGAGTCGCATACTGGCCACAGGAATATAAATTCCTGTGGCCAGTATCCTTTCTGCCAGGGATTTCCTGGCGGTGTTGCTGCTAGGGAATCCCATGTGGAAAGGAGGGAGGCTCCAAATACTGTTGGTGGTCTATGGAGGTGGTCCACCTTCGCCCCGACGTTCCAACCGCCCTGGCGGTACAGGCAGTGAACTAGCTGCTTGGCAGGCTGTCCACCACCGTGGTCATAATCTGGCGATCCAGCACCGCCATGCCATCGGCGCTGTTATCGCCAACATGGCGGTGCTGGACCGCCAATGTTATAATGAGGGTCATAGTTTTATGGCTAAGTAAACTTGGTACTACACAATGTCCTTTATTATGATATTGGCTGTAAATCCTGCTTTCCACTGCGGTGACAGCCGCCAACATACCGCTTGGCTGGCGAATATCCATTCGTCATATTATGACACACACACACCAATCCGACAGAATACTGCCACATACACAAATCTGCCATCCCAAAGGTCAGTGCTAAAGTGGCGGCACCAACATCCATACCGTTACGCCACCAAAACAACGCCCACCACATCAAGACCCACGAATCACCACAGCGGACATTCAATGGAGGTAAACCATTGGCGGTACATACCGCCGCGATCAGAATGGATACCCACATACAAAACAATACCACAATGGCGAATACTAAAAACACACACCTGACACTCATACACACACCACACCCACACACCCACAGCACTATAAAACACACATCCACATTACCCACAACCCTTTACAAACAACAGTTACTGCCAGGAGATTGACACGAACAGCACAGAGACAACTAGACACACACACCACTTACACCCATACATCCCTCATGCACCCCACATCACCCTCCCCACCACATTACTCAACAGACTCTCACCAACACACACCACACAACACCCATGTCCCCACAAAAGCACCCCAGTTTAACTGATTAGGAATTAAGGGTCATGGTGGAGGAAATTGCCAGGGTGGAGCCACAGCTGTTTGAAGCACAGGTACAGCAGATATCCATTGCCAGGAAGTTGGAGCTATGGTGGAGAATTGTGGACAGGGTGAACGCCATGGGACAGCACCCAAGGACCATCTTGGGCCTAGTCGGCCCTGTGATACACAATGACAACTAGGCCTGTTTCTGTTGAACACTTGACAATGTAAGATTAGCTAGGCTTTTGAGATGTTTTTATGATGCATTGTATTGCAAGGCTTGCTCAGTTTACAGCCATCATAAGACATCATCGCATGCTAGTTTGAGCAATCCTCACTGTCGAAAGTAGCAATGTATGCACTTATTGTTCCTATTTCTTTATATTAACCCCTTAGCTGCTGGGCCTTTTCCCCCCCAGTGCTGAGCCTTTTTTTGGCTATTTGGGGTAGTTCGCGCTTAGGGCTTCATAACTTTTTGTCCACATAAGCTAACCACGCCAAATTTGCGTCCTTTTTTTCCAACATCCTAGGGATTTTAATGGTACCCAGTGTTTGTGGTTTCCCCTGGAGGAGACCAAGAAAATAGCCAAAATACAGTGAAAATTTTGTTTTTTCCAAAAAAATGGGAAAAAAGGGCTGCCGAAGAAGGCTTGTGGTTTTTTCCCTGAAAATGCCATCAACAAAGGGTTTCTGGTGCTGAAATCACTATCTTCCCACCTTTCAGGAACGGGCAGACTTGAATCAGAAAACCACATTTTTCAACACAAATTTGGCATTTTACTGGGACATACCCCATTTTTACTATATTTGGTGCTTTCAGCCTCCTTCCATTTAGTGACAGGAATGGGTGTGAAACCAATGCTGGATCCCGGAATGCTAAACATTTCTGAAAACTAGACAAAATTCTGAATTCAGCAAGGGGTCATTTGTGTAGATCCTACAAGGTTTTCCTACAGAAAATAACAGCTGAAATAAAAAAATATTGAAATTGAGCTGAAAACAACAGCCATTTTTCTTTATGTTTTACTCTGTAACTTTCTCCTGCGATGTCAGATTTCTGAAAGCAATATACCGTTTTGTCTGCTGGACTCTTCTGGTTGCGGGGATATAAAGGGCTTGTAGGTTCATCAAGAACCCTAGGTACCCAGAGCCAATAAATGAGCTGCACCCTGCAGTTGGTTTTCATTCTATACTGGGTATACAGCAATTCATTTGCTGAAATATGAAGAGTGAAAAAGAGGTATCAAGAAAACCTTTGCATTTCCAAAATGGGATCAAGATAAGGTTTTGAGGAGCAGTGGTTATTTGCACATCGCTGAATTCCGAGGTGCCCATACTAGCATGTGAATTGCAGGGCATTTCTCAAATAGACGTCTTTTTTACACACTCTCTTATGTTTGGAAGGAAAAAATGTAGAGAAAGATAAGGGGCAATAACACTTGTTTTACTATTCTATGTTCCCCCAAGTCTCCCAATAAAAATGATACCTCACTTGTGTGGGTAGGCCTAGTGCCCGCGACAGGAAATTCCCCAAAACACAACATGGACACATCCTATTTTTTTATAGAAAACACAGCTGTTTTTTCCAAAGTGACTACCTGTAGATTTTGGCCTCTAGCTCAGCCGGCACATAGGGAAACCTACCAAACCTGTGCATTTCTGAAAACTAGAGACCTAGGGGAATCAAAGGAGGGGTGACTTGCGGGGCTCGGACCAGGTTCTGTTACCCAGAATCCTTTGCAAACCTCAAAAAGTGGCTAAAAAAACACATGTTCCTCACATTTCTGTGGCAGAAAGTTCTGGAATCTAAGAGGAGCCACAAATTTCCTTCCACCCAGCGTTCCCCCAAGTCTCCCGATAAAAATTATACCTCACTTGTGTGGGTAGGCCTAGCGCCTGCGACAGGAAACGCCCCAAAGCGCAACGTGGACACATCCAAATTTTTGGAAGAAAACAGAGGTGTTTTTTGCGAAGTGCCTACCTGTAGATTTTGGCCTCTAGCTCAGCCGGCACCTAGGGAAACCTACCAAACCTGTGTATTTCTGAAAACTAGAGACCTAGGGGAATCCAAGGAGGGGTGACTTGCGGGGCTCGGACCAGGTTCTGTTACCCAGAATCCTTTGCAAACCTCAAAAAGTGGCTAAAAAAACAAGTTTTCCTCACATTTCGGTGACAGAAAGTTCTGGAATCTGAGAGGAGCCACACATTTCCTTCCACCCAGCGTTCCCCCAAGACTCCTGATAAAAATGATACCTCACTTGTGTGGGTAGGCCTAGCGCCTGCGACAGGAAACGCCCCAAAGCGCAACATGGACACATACACATTTTTGGAAGAAAACAGAGGTGTTTTTTGCGAAGTGCCTACCTGTAGATTTTGGCCTCTAGCTCAGCCGGCACCTAGGGAAACCTACCAAACCTGTGCATTTCTGAAAACTAGAGACCTAGGGGAATCTAAGGAGGGGTGACTTGCGGGGCTCGGAGCCGGTTCTGTTACCCAGAATCCTTTGCAAACCTCAAAAAGTGGCTAAAAAAACAAGTTTTCCTCACATTTCGGTGACAGAAAGTTCTGGAATCTGACAGGAGCCACAAATTTCCTTCCACCCAGCGTTCCCCCAAGTCTCCCGATAAAAATGATACCTCACTTGTGTGGGTAGGCCTAGCGCCCGCGACAGGAAACGCCCCAAAGCGCAACGTGGACACATCCAAATTTTTGGAAGAAAACAGAGGTGTTTTTTGGGAAGTGCCTACCTGTAGATTTTGGCCTCTACCTCAGCCGGCACCTAGGGAATCCTACCAAACCTGTGCATTTCTGAAAACTAGAGACCTAGGGGAATCCAAGGAGGGGTGACTTGCGGGGCTCAGACCAGGTTCTGTTACCCAGAATCCTTTGCAAACCTCAAAAAGTGGCTAAAAAAACAAGTTTTCCTCACATTTCGGTGACAGAAAGTTCTGGAATCTGAGAGGAGCCACAAATTTCCTTCCACCCAGCGTTTCCCCAAGTCTCCCGATAAAAATGATACCTCACTTGTGTGGGTAGGCCTAGCGCCCGCGACAGGAAATGCCCCAAAACACAACGTGGACACATCACATTTTTTCATAGAAAACAGTGCCTACCTGTGGATTTTGGCCTCTAGCTCAGCCGGCACCTGGGGAAACCTAGCAAACCAGCACATTTTTGAAAACTAGAAACCCAGGGGAATCCAAGATGAGGTGACTTGTGGGGCTCGGACCAGGTTCTGTTACCCAGAATCCTTAGCAAACCTCAAAATGTGGCTAAAATAACACGTTTTCCTCACATTTCGGTGACAGAAAGTTCTGGAATCTGAGAGGAGCCACAAATTTCCTTCCACCCAGCGTTCCCCCAAGTCTCCCGATAAATATGATACCTCACTTGTGTGGTTAGGCCTGGTGCCTGCGACAGGAATAGATCACACAACGGTCAATGTTGGTCCTTACGTGAGGCAGCTGTTGACCCTGGGGTGATCCATTTCTGACACAGGCACTAGGTGTAGGCACTCAAGTGGGGTAGTGTTTTTATCAGGACAGGTGAGGAGTCACTGGGTGGTAGGAATGTTGTGGATCCCAGCATATTCCTGTAGTTTGTGTGACAGAAATGCGAGAAAAATTGAGTTTTTTTTCAACATTTCAGCTTTGCAGGGTATTCTGGGTAAGAAAACTTTGGGGAATCCACACAAGTCACACCTCTGTGGACTCCCCCGAATGTCTAGTTTCAAGAAATGTTTGGGTTTAGTGTGTTTCTCTATATGGCCGCCGAATCCAGGAGGAAAAACACAGGTGCCTGCCTTACAAAACCAGTTTGTTTTGCCATAGACAATTTTGATGTCTCCACAATATGATTTGGGTGGTGGAATTTGGGGCTGAACTAAATTGGGGAGCTCCCAAGAGAGCACTCTCTCTCTGCTTGCCGCCGCATTCACCTGCTCTCTGGGTTGGCCTAACCCACTATTACCCAGTTGCACGAACAGCTTGCGAAGGGACAGCAGGACTGTCCTCATCACCTCCCTCATAATGTACTGGAAGAGGAGTTATCGAAAAATCACTCACAGAGTCTGCGCCATTGTCCTATCCCTCAGATGCTGTCTCAGTATCTGATGTCTCAGTCTCTGATCCTATGTCAGAGCGGTCCTCTATAACCCGAGTGCAGGCAGCAGTCATCCATCAAGATGCCATCTCTGCTATTGGCTAAACTGTTGCTCTAAAACACTAGCCTACGTAGACAGTCACAAAATCGATGGTGTGTGTGAGATACGTGCAACAGTAGAGGCCACCTTACCTGCGCTTCTTCCCTCAATCAGCACGTACTTTCAAGACACTCAAAAAACACCTTGTCACATACCATTCGTCACAGTCTTTAGCACCTCCTGCGCCCAGTCCAACAATCATTATTGGTGCTCCCACTCCCTCCTCCTCGGATTCCCTCATTACCACCGAGCAAAAGTACCCTTCATCTCTCCATAGACTTTACTAATGTACTCAGCTATTTACATAAAATACAGATTTGCTCTTTGCAGTAGGCATATAAACCTTCTGCGCTTCTTTATGGCACTAAAACTGCCACTAGACAAGTCGGACCCTTTTCCCCCCCAGGGAAACCACACACATATTGACAAAAGTGATATATATATGACAGCCAACCACCTGAAACTCAACTCAATCAAAACCGAAATAATCCTCTTTGGCCCACACAAAAACACCTGGGACCCCTCATGGTGGCCCACCACGCTAGGCCCTGCACCCACCCCCGCCAACCACGCACGCAACCTCAGCATCATCCTAGACTCCTCCCTCTCGATGACCCAACAAATCAACGCTCTTACCTCCTCATGCTTCAACACACTCCGTATACTGAAAAACATTCAAATGGATCCCCACAGAGACTAGAAAAACTGACCCTCACGCACTCATCAGCAGCAGGCTTGATTACGGAAACGCCCTCTACGCCGGCACCACTCTAAAACTCAAGCGCAAACTACACGCATCCAGAACTCAGCAGCACGACTCATCCTCGACCTCCGCCGACACGAACACATCTCTCCACACCTCAAATCCCTCCACTGGCTCCCCATTGACAAAAGGATCACCTTCAAGATCCTCATCCTCGCACACAAATCACTCCACAACACAGGCCCTGCCTACCTCAACGAGAGTCACCTTCCACACCCCCACACGAAACGTCCGCTCAGCTGACCTCTCTCTCGCCTCTGTCCCCCGCATCAAACACACCACCACCGGGGGCTGATCCTTCTCCTACCTTGCACCCAAAACCTGGAACGCCCTCACAACCCACCTTCGCAAGACCCAAAACCTACTTCTTTTCAGGAAGGGCCTCAAAACCTGGCTTTTCGAACAGTGAACCTCCCAGCCCCTTTCCCTCCCCCGTCCCTCCCCCCCAGCGCCTTGAGACCCTCACGGGTGAGTAGCGCGCTTTATAAATCTCTTTGATTGATATAGATCTACCTCTATATATATATATATCTATCTACATAGATATATCTATAGATATATCCATGTAGCTAGATATATCTATCTACATAGATATATATAGATCTATATATACATCTATTTTTTTTTAGTTGTTGTATGGTTTCCTTGGGGGCCAAAATGGCCCCCAGGGAAACCCTACAACATCTAAAAAAAAATATTGCCCCCACAGGGGGCCAGGAAACACTTTCAGGAAGGCCTCGTAAGAAAGGGGAGACTCTCCCCTTTCTTACGAGGCCTTCCCGAATGTGGGAAAGGCCGTTTTCCCCATCAAAGCAGGAAGCGGCCGCAAGGCTACTTCCTGCTTTGATGGGGAAAACACCTTTGAAACGTCAGCGCGCCAGGGTGGGGGGCGGGGGGAGACACGGAAGCTTCCGTGTCTCCCGGGGGAAGTTTAAAAAAAATAAAAAATCCTCGGGTGCGTAGCACCCGAGGATTTATTAATACCCTTCCTGGTGTCGCCCACTGGTCGTGACTCGCACCAGGGAGGGTGTGTGGGCGTCGGCCACTGCACCGAAAAGGTTAAGATATCATGCGATATTAAGCACATAGGACATATTGTGCAAGTTTATTGCTTATGACTTTCAATCCATATATGGTGCGTTAAGAAGAATTACAGATAAATCATGAGTTCAGTGTTGCAAAATTGATCATGCGTCAATATCTGTCCGAGCTTGATCTCTTATGCTGTTCAGTCGCCATGTACACATATTAAACTCTGGTCTTTGGCTTTGTGCCCTGAATTGTCTCTAATGGATTTAGCTTCAACATTTTGGTGAAGAATGCGTTGTTCGGATTGACAGTCTCCCCAGCCCCGCTCCTGCCTCTGTGTGGGAGGGCAATGGCACCTTGATAGCTGGACAGGCCCCTCTTGGACAGGGAGCTGGGGCTGTCGTGATTTTCTGTCACTTCCTTGGTCGCCTCTCATTTTCGTTTTGACTGTGTGTGTTTACAAAGGGGGGAAGTGCAACGTGGAATATCGATTTTCACTTACTGATGGAGCTGTGGATAATTTGTATATATGCTATTCCTTGTAGCCTGCTCTTCTTTCTGGTTATGTTTCTTCTTTGTTTTCGTTGGCATACTGATGTCTCTTCCCCTCAACTTCCTGGTCCCTCTACAGTACCTCGTTCACACCTTCCATTGGTGGCCTTTCGCCGGCTTCTGGAATTCTGTGTTACTATTCTTGTTTCTGTTTTGATGCACAACTTCCTTCCCCCTTTTATTTTAAGCGCATAGTATTTGCTTCAGATGCTTTTTGTGCTTTATTTTAGCCAGTGAAGATGCATGTGTTAGACAGCTGGTAGACTTGTCTTGAGACACAGCGGGAGGCGCTGTGCGGTCATGGCATGCACCCAGGAAGGGTTGGTGTGCATGGCATTGCCATCTCTAGCCAGAGGGGATTGAGAGAAACGGGGGCCCATCTCTAGGAAGAGGGGCTGGAGAGGAATACTCTAACCAGAGGGGGTGGTAACTTCAGCATAAAGCCCCAGTGTTTCGGGCAGGAGGTGCCCGGGTGTTGATGAGTGGTGGGTCTCCACTCCATTGGAGTGGGCAGGTGGTGCCAGGCTCTTTCATGTTTTTTCCCTTCTAGGTTACATTGAAGACCTTTGCTCATTTTTCTTTTTACACCATTGTTGTCTCTTTGCAGGCCACAAATGCGATGTGCGCGGATGTTAGAATGTGCTGAGGTTGAATAGCGCGTACAAACTGGTGAGTGTTGAGTGAAATGGTCATAATGTGAGGTGTTATATGATTTGACTGACTGCATGCACTTTAGGTTATGATTTTGATGACTGTGCCGATATCTTGACGAGTGGATGAGTTCCCTGGTTGTCCTCACTGACATAATAAAGGGGTGTATTGACACATAATAAACTGATGGTTTCAAGCTGCTTTTATACCAGGACCCAGAAAGGGGGTGTGTGACGTAATCCCTATACCAATTTATCACTGAGATGGCTCCAGGGACCAGGAGACAGACAATACTACACTTGTGCTGCTACAGGGACATAGACGATGGCTATATTGTTTGGCTCCTATTCACCATACTCTGCAATTATCATGCACCAGTCCAAAAGGTGGGAGGCACTACCATTGCTCAGGGCCAGTACCTGTTTTGTGTTATGTTGTCTCAAGTGTGCTTGTGTGCACTGTTCACCACCTGTGCCTCACCTGTGTGTTACCCACCGCGGATTCGGTCTAGGTTCTAATCCCATACATCTGCACCCTGACCTTGGGCAGGATAGCAAGGGTGTGGGATTTTTGCCTTTCTCTCCTGACCTTTCTGTCACCTTTTTATCTGCCGCAAGGACACCGGTTACTCAGCATCTTTGGCACCTATCTATTTCCAACTTGTGCATGCTTACGGTGAACAAGACAGACTGTACTGTGGTATGATCGTGACCGAGCTCTCTGCTTCACTAATAACAATTGGCTGTGACTCTCTGAGTGCGTGAATGCACCCACTGTCTACCCCTCATGTGTCATTGGGTGTGAGCAGCAAGGACAGCCTGCCGACAACCTCTTGTTTCCCGGTGCGACTGAGTTGTTGCAGTAACATTGCGAGGGACGGGTGTGATTTAGTTATGGGGAACCCCCTTAGCAAGGACCATCTGGCTACACAACAACCTACTCCCCCTAAGGAATCACCTGCACATCAAGTAGCTGTAAAACAAGGCCTTCACACATTAATGTTTCTTGACAAATGGTACATACAACTTGAATAAGTTGTCATACTTAAGACAGATGTTAATTTTAAAAGGACGAAAGATTCAAAATTTAGAATGGGACGCTTTCTACGGCTGGGAACTAGTTTTAAGAGACCTAAGAATGATGAATGACGTGAAAGACAAAGTGCATAAGGAATTGGTGGAATTAAAACAAGGATTTTATTCACAACGCAAAAGGAAAGAAAAACTAGAAGAGTAGAGAGATAAGACACTTGAAGTGGTAGGAACATACCCATGTCTTCCTGTGGTAAGTGCACCACCACATGAACAGGGTGTACAGGGAATGAAAGAGGGAGAGAGAGAGGACCAACTTATGGAAGACATACTGATGTGAAGGCTAGGGTGTTCCAACCAAAAAGTGGGGCCTGAAGGAAAAGTGCAGCAAAACACTTAGGGCCAGATGTAGCAAAATTGGAAATTGCGACTTGCAATTTGCGAGTCCTTCCGACTCGCAAATTGCAAGTCGCAATTTGCAATGCAGAACGGTGTCTCAGACACCGTCTGCGAGTCGGTATGGGGTCGCAAAGACCCACCTCATTAATATTAATGAGGTGGGTCGCAAATTGCGGCCCCATGCCGACTATGGGCACTCGCAAACATGGAGGCCTGCTGTAGTCAGCAGACCTCCATGTTCGTGACTGCTTTTAAATAAGGCAGTTTTTTTTTTAAAGTGTAGCCCGTTTTCCTTAAAGGAAAACGAGCTGCACTTTAAAAAAAATACGAAACCTTTAGTTTCGGTATTTTTTCAGGGCAGGTAGTGGTCCCTTGGACCACTACCTACCCTGAAAAAATTATTTGTGGTCCATTCACAAAGGGGAAGGGGTCCAGGGGGTCCACTTCAAGTGGATGGTAACTGCGACTCCATTTGCGACCGCACATGCGGTCGCAAATGGTATTGCATACCACTGCGAATCGCAAATAGGAAGGGAACACCCCTTCCTATTTGCGATTCGGAAATGCATTTTGCGAGTCGGTCCCGACTTGCAAAATGCATTTCTGCATAGGAAAATGCGATTTGCGACTCGCAAACGGCAATTTTGGCAGTTTGCGACTCGCAAATCCTTTCCTACATCTGTCCCTTAGTGACAGGGGCACAACCTCCTGAGTTGTCTTCAGCCCAGAAGGCGGCAGCCCGTGTGCTGGCACAGGGTTTGGTAAAAGAGGAAGTACAAAAAATAGACCTAGAGGCTGTGATGGACTATCAGTTGCTGCAGGAGATAAAAGAGGAAGCAGCTTATTATGATCAGAAAATGAGCAAGATTAGTGAACAATTACTTGCGCAAACAGAGAAAAAGGGCAAAGGGCCATCCTTGTTGAAAACAAATTGGAGACAGGAATTTGAAGATTTCTCTGGGGACAGTGGTCAAGCCATACAGGAATTGCATAGGGTCATTTGGGATATATGCATCTATGCACATCACACACAACACAACATCCATCTCCTGACAAAGTTCTTAGATACAGCCTCATCAGTGGATAGAAGAAAGAGCACTTCAAGTACGCAGTCTAAGGAAAACACACTGTGTAATTCACCTGGCCCACAGAAAAGGAAGTTTCTAAAATCAGACAGCAAGATGTGCCGTACTCTTCTGGCAGATCTTGTTCATAAAAGAAAATGCTTTCAGACTTGGAAAAGGATAACACCAGGGTACACAGTGAAGAAATATGACCTTTAGCGGGTGCAGAATTAATGGCACTAGCTACTGAGGCACACAAAAAATATACACAACACACCAAAAGGAAAGGTCCCCTTCCACCAGAGTACAGTTGGGATACCCAGAGTTACATTCTTGGGATAAGGCAAAATTGACTGGAACACACTGAATTAGGCAATAATTAAATTACAAAGGTGGAGAGAATTACCAGAAGGAATAAACACGGCCCAGGTCCTCAAGGACATAGAGAAAGGAATAGATTCAGAACCAATAAAGGTACTGCCCCTGAGAGAAGTGCCATTCACCCCCTTCAGGGGAGAAAGACCATACTCCAACATATGTTTACGTACCTTGGAGTAGGAGTGATTTGTTTTCCTTCACCAAAGACTTCCCAAAATTGCGGGATGAGCCCCATAAGTGGTACACAGAAATGAATAGGATAATGGTGATGGGAGGGATTCTTAGGAAAGATTGAATATGTTATTCAGTATAATAATACCAAGAGATTTGTGGGAAGATTGCAAGAAGGTGGAGGGGTGGCCAACGGAGGAACCACAGAGGGAAAAGGGAGGATCCCCAGGAGAGGAGGTAGAGGCAGCAACAGAAAAGTTGATAAAATATATACGAGATAAAGTACCAGAAGAGAAGGTAGATTGGTCCAAAATAATACATGCAAAGCAAGAGAAGAATGAGAGTGTAAATAGTTATTATGACCGTCTTCTTCAGGTATATCAGCAGAGTAGTGGAATGAAGAACCCACTGGGAGAGGGGATGCCAGCGTTAGTAAAAACAATTGTATATGGATTACAGCAACCTATCCAAACTCATTTACAAATGTCCTTTGTATGCTGACAACAGGAACCCATTGACAAAGTGTTAGCCTTGGCCAGGTACTGTGCTGACTACCAAACACACATACAAAAGGCAGATGAGGAGAAGGTAAAGAAGGACAAGGTTAAGTTAATGGTGGCACAGGAACAGTTTTACAACAATAGCCAAGGCAGGGGAAGGAGTAGGGGACAAGGTGAATGAGCATCCTCTGCGCCCCCCCCCCCCCCAGGTTCCACGTGTTTCCACTGTAGCCAACAAGGACACTGGAAAGCAGATTGCCCCCTCCAATCCAGAGGGCAAAGGGGTAGGAGTCAACCTAGACAACAACACAGGACACCACCCCCACCTTAGACTAATAAAGCATATGACGCCCCTGCCAATGATCCGGCTTGTGCAGGTTGGGGTACCTATCAAGATATACCACAGGCACCCCAAGGGGGGAATGGATTTCTGTATCCACTGCTGCCAGAGACACACTTTACGGGTCCGGTACTATCAGTGGATCCAGAGGGCCCATATGTGGATGGGACAGTGTTAGGTAAAACAATACAATTTTTAGTTGATACAGGAGCCACAAGGTCAATGCTGAAAGCATCTGATATACCAGATGCACCACTGTCAGGGACCCAGATAACGGCTGTAGGAATTACAGGACAATATGTGAATGAATATTTAACACAACCACTTAAATTCAAGGTAGGTCCTATCATTGTACAACACCAATTCATCTTTGGTAGATATTGGCCAGTAAACTTGCTAGGAAGGGACCTCCTATGCAAATTACAATGCACTATCAGTTGCTCACCTGAAAGGATATTTTTAGAAAGCACGGAAAACGGCATAACACTGCAGGCATTTATCAGATGTGATCCCAGAGAAAAGATCTAAGTGCAGGGCCTCCCACAGGAATTACAAGACTCAGTCCCCAGTGAAGTTTGGGCACAAGGACCTAATGATGTGGGGAGAATATTGGACTGCCCTCCAGTGCGAGTGACACTGCGCCCAGGAGCCCCATTACCTCAGGTGCCACAATACAAAATAGCTAAAGAGTGAGAGGAGGGCATAGCCCCAGTAATGGAAGACCTTCTGAAGAAAGGGATATTGCGGCAGATACGAAATAGCCCCTGCAATACTCTGATTCTCTCAGTGAAGAAGGCAGCAACAGGCCTGATGGGGTTCCGGTGTACAGATTTATTCAAGATCTTTGGGAACTCAGTAAAGCTGCTATACCATAATTCCCTGTGGTTCCAAACCCAACCACCATTCTCTCTAACATCCCCAGTACGGCCACCCATTTCACCATCCTGGATCTCAGCAATGCTTTTTTCTCGGTACCCCTTCACAGGGAATCTCAAGGGCTATTCTCCTTTACATTTAAACAGAAAAGACTCACATGGGAACGTCTTCCTCAAGGGTTTTGTGACAGCCCCTCAATATTTTCAGATTCTTTGAGGACAGACCTAGCATCATTGCACCTCCAAAGAGGGTCTACGATGGTACAATACACTGATGATCTGTTACTAGCCTCACCATCAAGGGCAGCATGTGCCCAGGATACAGAGGCCCTACTACGTCACCTGGCAAGAAAAGGACATAAGGTTTCCCCAAAGAAATTGCAGTTCTGTCAATCTAAAGTTCGATACTTAGGACACAAGTTGTCCCCGGGATCAAGGAGATTGCTACTGGACAGAATAGCGACTATAACTCAATACCCAAGACCACAGACCCAGAAGGAGGTGAGGGCTTTTCTTGGAATGACAGGTTATTGCAGACAATGGATACCAAATTTCTCCTTGATTGCACGGCCACTCCTAAACTTAATTCACAAAGATATGCCAAACGCAGTGCCATGGCCCGAGAATTGTGAGGAGGCTTTCCAGAAATTAAAAAGGGAATTGTGTGCGGCACCAGTGCTAGGCCTCCCAGATTACACCAAGGAATTCCATCTATTTTGCCATGAGAAGGGAGGTTGCTACTTAGTGGTATTGACACAAAAGCACAGCACCTTCTACCGCCCCGTGGCTTACTCCTCAGCCACCCTAGACCCAGTGGCAGCGAGTCTTCCCCCATGTCTGAGAGTGGTGGCAGCAGCCACTTTAGCAGTAGAGCAATCTGAGAACATTGTTCTGGCCCACACCCTAGTGCTACATGTCCCACATGCAGTTGATACATTATTAACCACCACTAAGATTCAACATCTATTGCTCGCCTCTCACGGTATGAGCTGACACTGCTGGCACCACACATAAAGACTAAGAGGGCCATCACATTGAATCCCTCCTTCCTTTTGCCTACGGAACATGATCATGATGATCCCTTCTTAGACAATTCCTTCCATGATTGTATTATGGCAGTTGACAAACACACCAAGGTGAGGCCAGACCTCAGAGACACACCATTCCCAGAGGCCGAGGGTGATTTGTTCATCGGTGGTTCATGAATTAGGGATCACAGTGGGATGCTACAAGCTGTCTATGCTCTGGGGACAGCAAAAAGATTATTAGAAGGAGGAAGACTACCCACAATTAAAAAGTGCCCAGGCAGCAGAATTGATAGCACTTATAAGAGCATGCAAACTGACAGCAGGAAGAACGGCAAACATGTACACAGATAGCCTATAAGCTTTTGGGGTCACACATGATTTTGGTCAGTTGTGGGCAATGAGGGGATTCCTCACCCCGGCAGGCCAACACATACAACATGCTTCCTTGATTGCTGACTTGTTGCAAGCTGTACTCTTGCCCAGAAATGTTGCAATTGTAAAATGTGCAGCTCACATCTCTGTGAAGGATTACATTTCTATAGGGAATGCATTTGTTGACAAGGAAGCACAGAGAATAGCACTAGGTGGGTGTGACTACGAAATGGTACAGGTCATACCTACCACGATGGCTAAAGAAGAAAGCACATATTTTGATCCAAAAAGTGTTCAACAGCAGGCTGTAGAATCAGAATTAGCAGACTTAGAAAAGGGCATCTGCAAGAAAAATGAAGAGGGTATCTGGGTAGGACCTAATGGTAAAATATGTCTACCATCTATGTTACTCTCCTCTATGGCACCCCTTTTCCATGGTCCCTCACATGTGGTGAGGGATGGGATGGTACGATTTTTTCACAGTGTTGGTTTAAAGCCAAATTTCGATATTGTGCAGAACAGTTATGTAAGAAGTGTACCGTTTGTGCACAATACAACAATGGAAAGGGTACACCAACTGCTCCGGGCCTCTTCCCACCCCCACATTGACCCTTTGAAAATCTTCAAATGGACTTCATTGAGATGCCCCCGGTGTACAAAATAAGATATGTTTTTGTAATAGTCTGCATGTTCAGCAAATGGACGGAAGCATACCCCACCAAGAAGTGTGATGCACAAACAGTGGCTAAATGCCTGTTAAAAGAGTTGATATCACGCATTGGGGTGCAGACTCTTTTAAGCTCTGACAATGGACCAGTATTCATTTCACAGGTTATTCAAGGCCTTTGCAAAAGGTTGGGAATTACACAGAAATTGCATTGTACATACCATCCACCCGCAGCAGGAACTGTGGAATGGAAAAATGGGATGCTGCAGATAAAGATAGGGAAAATATGCGCGGTAACTGAGTTATCTTGGATTGATGCACTACCATTGGTGTAGCTTGCTACGAGAAGCAACCCTGACAGAGTTACAAAATTGAGTCCCCATGAGGTGATATTTGGGTGCCCCATGCACATACCAGGCCACATGTCAGTTGCCCCATTGGCAATTACAGATGATCTATTGCTACAATATTTCAGAAAAATAACAGAGACATTGCGTTATCTCCACCGCCAGGTGCTGCAGGCCTTGCTGGAAGAAGGAACGCCACCAGATCACGGACTGCAGCCTGGCACCTGTGTATGGGTCAAGGTCCACACACTAGATGCTACTGTCTACAACCACGATGGAAGGGACATTACCAAGTCCTGTTGACAACAGCCACGGTGGTCAAGTGTGAGGGAATCACATCCTGGATACACAGCTCACACACCAAGAGGGCCAACGGGCCAGCGGACGTCCAGCCTCCACCTGCAGTGCCTATGAAGATTTCACCATCGCCGCAGGGGTACAATCTTCGGTCAACCAGTAACTCCAGGCAACACTGACAGGACTGCTCGTGCTGCACCCCTACAGGAGTCAGGAGGTGCAAGCGGGTCCTGCAGTGAGTTCTCCACAGGACTGCTTGTGCTGCATCCCTACAGGAGTCAGGAGGTGCAAGCGGGTCCTGCAGTGAATTCATCATAAGACTGCTCATGCTGCACACCTCGGAGAAGGAAGGGTGCAAGCAGGTCTTACCTGCATATATCAACGAAGTACCAAGATTGATTTCAAGTGCTACCAACCTCTGATACCATTCTATCCTGTGAAGCACCACCGAGAAAACAGAAGAACAAAGACCAGAATAAAAGAATTAACATTGTGACATTTTACTTATTAGAAAAACAAGGACAAACATGCCTGGAAGAAGGAGAAAAGAAAAAAGGTGGCCTGTGGTATTAACTGCCATATGTACTCCAGTCCCAGCAATAATAGTGACCGTTATATTGATAATAGATGCAAAGGAAATACAGGTACGATTTCTAGACCAGGAACATTATATGAATAAAAGTAAAAAGGGAATTGTGAAAGTAGAACAAGAAGGGGACACCATCCTGGTGGAAAAGGTGGGGAGCAGAGAACTGACAAAGTGGGACGAAGATGTAGACACTTCCAGTAACTTTGTGCAACTGGTGACATTATATAAAGAACTTACAAATGTGTCAGATTGCTATATTTGCACTCACCTACCCACCACTTCCCAGGGGATAACAAATTATACACCTATTCCCCTTAGCCAGTACATTTCATGTAATATGTTGAGCAATATGTTGGAAAGTGTGTCTAAGATGAAAGTAAAAATTAAAGTGAGGAAGAGAAGAAAGATAGTTAAAAAAATGGGAAGAAGGTGAAAGGCAGGGGGAAAAGAGAGAGTGAAGAAGAGAAAAAGTGAAGTGGCAGAGTATGTGATAAAATAGTGCCAAGACAAGTAGAAAAGGAACTCCTGGATGCATTCAATATAGAAAGGGACAAGGGTTATGTACAGGGCAAGACTTCCACAGAAATAAAAATACCATCACTTCAAATACATGAGAAGAAAAAAGCACCATGGTGCACTAGATATCGAAAGGGCAGCGTTCCATTCTACAACCCGTTATACAGTGAGATATGCACAGCTCTAGGATTAGAAAAGTGCATAAGCTCCGATTTTCCTGACAACAGCAGCTTAGATGGGGGTCAGCACCTGCTCCAAATACTCTAATCTGGACCAAATGCGTGATGGCCAAAAAGGTTTATCAATAGGTATCTCAGCCCCAAGAGGAATATTCTTTGTATGTGGAACGTCTGCAAACTTTAGCTTACCAGCAGGGTGGCAAGGCACCTGCTATCTAGCGTTTGTACTACCTCGCATTTTACATGTGACAGATTTGTCCAAGGTAATGAAAGAAGCACCTTGGGGTGTACGCAGAAGAAGGGCACCCTCTTGGATAGATAGGGCTATAGCTGTAGAAGGAGTATTGATGCCACCATTAGGGGTTGCACATGCAGAATACCAAATATATACATTAGCAGGATTAGTAGAAAATTTAGCAAGTTCCACAGCTGCAGCCCTAGGGAATATTACCAAAGAACTAACAGATATGAGAGCTGTTGTAATGCAAAACAGACTTTCGCTAGACATCATTCTGGCAAATGTAGGTCAGAACCCATTAAAAGAAGGGATTATGGCGTGCCATCGCCAAGGATGTGCGGACACTGAGGGTCTATGGCAGGCCTAGCACCCACTGTCGGAAACGGTGGGAGGACCTCAGATGGGGCACTGGCGATAGAGGGAGCTGCAGCCCACCGGACCCAGGAGGCAGAGTCCACTGATGCCGAGGGAATCAATGGGAACGAGGGAGAGGGGAGCACCACAGCGGAGCTAGGAGATGACAACACAGACTCAGATACCTCCTCCAATGGAAGCTCCCTGGTGGTGACGGACTCCTCTGTGACCACCCCAGCTGCAGGTAGGGTGCCACTTTAACAGTCACCTCCAATGTCATAATGAGGGCCATAGTCTTGTTGACCTGTATTCAGCTAATATTATTTACACAGGTCGGTCATCACAGCGCCTTTCTACTCCTGTGGGAAATAGCTGCAGAAAACAGTGAGCCTCTAAACCTTTTTTGAATCTGTGCTTTATCCACATCTTTTTCAAAACCCATAATCTCAACAATTGTATAAAAGATCTAATGGTAGATATACAACTCTTTCTTTAAGTCCTTTTTAAGTCTGAGTGCATGCGTTTGTGTCTCTTAGGAGTGGGGCAGACAGGGTGGGAGAGGATAAAGGGGACTCATGGATGGATGTTGTTGAGGTGTCTGCAAGTGAGGTGTGTGTACTGCATTATGTGGTGATGGTGGTGGTGGCTGTTGATGCAGTGTATTCAGGTGTGAGTGCAGATGTGACTGTGAGGGAGGAGGAAAAGGAGGGGGAGACAGTGGAGGCAGTGAATGTGGTTGTGTGTGCAACTGTCTGTTGTTTGTGTGAGTGCTTGTGACCTGAAATGTGCTGCCTGTGTTTGACTGTGCTGCTCTTGTCTGATGTTTTGTGTGCATGCTTGTCTGTATGTGTGTATGAGATGGGTTGTGGTTGAGGAGACTAGGACTGGGAAGTGGTAGTTGGAGGGGGGACGGTAGGAACAGGGGCACTGGCTGCAATCAGAGAGAAGGCCAGAGACAGAATCGATCTCTGTTGGGCCACCAAGCCTCTGTGACTGCCCTCCAGGAACGCAATGCATTGCTGCATCTGTGATGCCAGTCCCTGCATGGCATTCACTATGGTTGACTGCCCTACAGAGATGGATCTCAGAAGGTCAATAACCTCCTCAATGATTGCAGCAGGGCTCACTGGGTCAGGGCCTGAGGTGCCTGGACGAAGGAGATGCCCACCCTCCTGGGTGAGCGGGCACGGGCAACTCGATGGAGGGCTAGCGGGAGGGCGGAGTTGGTACGGGGGTGGCGTCTGTATCTGCAGCTGGGGTGGTTCCAGATGTGACTGCCAACACCAGGGAGCTCCCATCGGAGGAGGAATCAGAGGCAGTGTTGTCACCTCCTGTCTCTGCCGTGGTGCTCCCCTCCCCCTCCGTCCCACTGGTCCACTCGGCGTCTGTGGACTCTGCCTCCTAGGTCCTGTGGGATGCAGCTCCCTCAGTTGCCGGTGCCCCTTCTCCTCCGCCAGATGATGCTAATGCACACATGGACAGGATGACAGAAGAAAATAGGGAGAGGGGAGCGAGAAAAGGAGCACTGGGTCAATTACAGCACCAACACCACAAATGGCATACACATTACCATCACACACAGGGATCAAGACTGAGCACTATGCACCGCACTAGCATTCCATTGGCAAGGTACCACAGCAAGATGAGAGCCAACCACCACCATCTGCAACCCTCCTGGGACCTACTAAACCCTGTCTGACATGGAATGCCACCTAGCTGGAATACAAGATTTTGCTATATACCCATTACCTTCTGCTGGACCAGCAGCAGTGTCTGAGCTGGCATTAAGGGGCACCCGCTAACTGAAACCCACCACCAGGATCCCATGCCAGCCAACAAAAATTGTTGCCACACTCACTGTACTCACTCTCTTGTGGCTACTGTGCTGCCCTCAAGCACCCATCCCGTTCTGGGTAGGCCACCATCAGTATGCAGGACATCGGGGGGCAGGTTCCGACAGGCATCCCGCCCTCATTGGGATGCCATCCCCAGCTCGGCCTCCGTGGTCTTCCAGGCCCATTGTCTGAGGTCCTCCCACCTTTTCCTGCAGTGGGTGCTCCACCTGCTATAGACCCCCAGGGTCCGCACGTCCTTGACAATGGCACGCCACAATCCCTTCTTCTGATGGGCGCTGACCTGCAGCGGTATTACAAACAGGAGGACACCATTAACGATAAAATCTGGCGTGTCATACATATGGCCCACAAATTACATTTCCATCTCCATTGGCAGACACATCTCCTGGAGCCCTGCATGTACACTACCACCAGACATACCACACACCTTGTCAGCATACATCGTCCCCATGGTGTACTCACCTGTTGGTCTGGAGGTCCATACAGCTGTTCATGCCGGGGTAGAACCCCATCCACCAGTCGCTCTAACTTGTCTGAAGTGAAGGCAGAGGCCATTTCAACAGTCACACGTGCCATGGCAGGATCCAAACACAGGTCACAGCAGCACACAGAGTATAGATGTTGTCCTGTGGAAAGTCAAGAAACAAGTGAAATTATAGATAGAAAATGGCCATCACATCTGAGGCGGTGTACACGCCACCGGTGATCCGCATTGGATTCTGTACTCCATAGAGCCCATGTTAGTCAATGAGGAATAGCATGGCAGTGCAAGACTGCCTTCTGCCATGACGACCAATGTTGGCGGAGTTACATCACTTCCACCTGTACATACTTGCAGGACAGGCGGTCCCCATTTCATGGTGGTGGACAACAATCAGAAAATGGAAACTGTGTCATTGCTGTGAATTGTACATACATTGGCTTTAACACTGTCCGATTACATATCATGCCTAGCTGCATTGGGGTGGTGGTTCCATTGTTTAGTTTGTGACACCCTTCTCACTCTTGTGTCCCTTAGATAAATACCACTGCAGAGGAATAGGAGGAGGAGACAAGCCCCAGTGTCCAGACCCCTTGTGGACTTGGCTGCACTGGAGAAGAGGCATATAATACTGTGGACTTGGCTACACTGGAGGACAGGCACATTATAGCCACCTATAGACTGGACAGGGCCACAATCACAGAGCTGTGTACTCAATTGGAGCCTGATCTGATTTCAGCTATCCGTCATCCCACTGGGATCTCCCCTCTTGTGCAAGTTCTATCAGTGCTCCATTTCCTGGAAACTGGTTCTTTCCAAGCGACAGTGGACTTGGCAGCAGGAATGTCACAGCCAATGTTCTCAATAGTGCTGGGAAAGGTTTTGTCTGCTTTGCTCAAACACATGTACAGCTACATCACTTTCCACCAAGTGGAAGATTTGGCCACTGTGAAGGCTGGATTCTATGCAATGGGACATATAACAAATATTATTGGGGTGACTGACGGAACACATATTACATTTGTCCCCCCCCCCCACCATCATGAACAGGTGTTCAGGAATAGGAAACGTTTCCACTCACTCAATGTGCAAATGGTGTGCCTGGCGGACCATTACGTCTCCCACATCACTGCCAAGTACCCTAGGTCAGTGCATGAAGCCTTCGTCCTGAGGAATAGCAGCATCCCAAATTTGATGGCACAATTAAAGAGGCACACGGTGTGGCTGATAGGTGAGCCTGAGTCCCCACCCAAGATATGTCTATGTATGCCTTCTGGAGTAATCCCCCATACCATTGTGTAAGGCTAATGTTTGTCCCTCAATTCTTGCAGGTGACTTTGGCTACTCAAATCTGTCTTGACTCCTGATCCCTGTGAGAAATGCCAGGACAGGGGCTGAGAATCAGTATTATGATGTACATGGGTGAATCAGGCGAATCATAGAACGTACATTTGGCCTCCTGATGGCCAGGTTCAGATGCCTCCATCTGACAGGTGGATCCCTGTTCTACTCCCCTGAGAAGGTCTGCCAGATAATTGTAGTATGCTGCATGATGCACAAACTGGCCCTCAGATGGCATGTGCTTTATCTGCAGGAGGAGGAGATTGGAAATGCCCCTGTGGCAGCAGAGGATCCTGAGGACAGTGAGGATGAGGAGGCAGTGGATGAGGATGTGGACAAGAGAACATCAGTAATATTGCAGTACTTCCAATTACACACAGGTAACACAGTGTAACTGACCATTCCTCTAATTATTTATGTTTTCAGTGTGGCTGTAGCAGGATGGCAATAACTTCCTTTGCATCTCAACTGACTGTCACCTATGCCTTCTCTATTTGCAGATATTGGTGTTATTACTGCTGTGTACTGATTTCATGACTACAGACAGCTACAGCTCATCTTTTGCATACTATACCAAAGTTCATGTCAATTGCCCAAGATGTTATTGTTTTTCAAAGAGCACATTTCCCTCACATAAAGCACTATCACTCAAGTTGTGTTTAAGGGTGTTTATTGTAGTGCAAATAATAGAAGGAATAGTGCAATTGAATGGGGTGATGGTAGAGGAAAGTCCATGGTATTGGTCCAGTCTGTGTGTAGCACAGGTCTAGTATCCAAGTGGTCACAGGAAGGGAAGCAATGGCAGTTTCAAGTGGACAAGGTGACAGAGAGGAACACAAGGTGGACATTCAGGAAGGTCTCCTTTCCTGGCGGTGGTCTTGGTCTTGGCAAGTGTCTCTGGCATCTGTCTTGGTTGCAGGGAACGTTTATGGGGTAATTCACCTTTTGCAGGGGGGGTGCTGGTGGCCTGTGGGTCCTGTGGCAGGGCCTCCAGGTGCACTAGCTGCAGCAGATGTGGTGGGCTGTTCAGTTGACTGGCTAGTGGAAGGGGCCCGCTGTTGTGCTGTACATTCCCTAATGATGTTGGCCATATCAGCCAGCACTCCTGCTATGGAGACCATGGTGGTGTTGAGTGCCTGCAAATCTTCCCTGATCTCCTGATGGTGTACCTCCTGCAGTCGCTTGTTCTCCTGCATTGTGTTAAAAATCTGGCCCATCTTGTCCTGGGATTGTTGGTAAGCCCCCTGGACATCAGTGAGTGCCTCCTGGAGAGTCAGTTCCCTGGGCCTGTCCTCACGCTGGTGCACAGATGTCCTCTGAGTGTCCCTCTCCCCCTGTGCCTGTGTCACATGAATGGTGTGCCCAATGCCACTGACCCCAGGTCCCTGATTGTCTTGGCTATGAGGTGTGAACTGGGGTTCCTGTACAGGTGGGCACACTACTGATTGATGTGTCCTGGGGACAGAGGTATGAGGATGTTGGGTGGCTGCTGCGGTGTTGGATACTGAGGAGGGAGGCTCTGGACTGGAAGAAGGGTTGGGGTGGCCGCATGATCAGTGGTCCCTGATGGGCCAGGTAGTTCATCCAGATCCAGAAGTCCAGGGTTGCTGTCATCACTGGGGGCATCTTCTTTTGGGGGACTGGATACCTCCTCCACGCTGGGATTGGCTGGGGCACCTGGGGGGATGTAAATGATGTATTATGCTTCATGTCTGTGAAGTATACATCCCTAGCTTCCCCAATATCGTTGCTGTTGCCCTGCCACCTTTGTTTGTGTATGGTGATGTACTGTGGGATTGTTAGTTGTCCATTCTGTGCATGCTTTGGTGATGGGTCTACAAGCAGGGCTCGGTGGGCTGTACATGCATTGGTATGGCATGCAGGGCTTGGCATTGGGGTTAGTCACATGTGTGGCTGCATTGTGTGATGGAGTGGAGTGATGGGAGTCACGGTGAGGGGGTGAGATGGCATGCAGGTATGGGGGTGATAAGTTGTAAATATTGACTCACCAGTGTCCAGTCCTACGGCTACTCCAGTGAGTCCCTCAGGATTGCCATTACTTGCTCCTCCCACGCTGTGAGCTGTAGGGGAGGAGGTGGGGGTCCACCGCCAGTCCTTTGAATGGTGAGCTGGTGCCCTGCTGCCACGGAACGTACCTTCCCAGTAGGTAATTCCGCCTCTTCCTGATGTCTTCCCTTGTTCTTGGATTTTGTCCAACGGCATTCACCCTGTCCACGATTCTCTGCCACAGCTCCATCTTCCTGGCAATGGATATTTGCTGTACCTGTGCTCCGAAGAGCTGTGGCTCTACCCCGACTATTTCCTTCACCATGACAGACAACTCCTCACCTGGGAAACGGGGGTGCCTTAGTTGGGACATGGATGTCGTGTGGTGTGTGTTGTGCAGAGGGTGTTGAGTAATTTGGTGGGATGTTGTTTGTGGAGTGTGTGATGGATGTATGGGTGGTTGTTGTGTGTGTGTTAGTTGCCTCTGTGTTTTGCATGGCTAGTTATTGCAGTCTTTTTGTGCTGGCAAAGGGTTGTGTGTAATGTGGGTGGGTGTTTTATGGTGCTGTGGGTGGGTGAGTGTGGCGTATGTATGAGTGTCAGGTGTGTGATTTTAGTTTTGGCCAATGTTGTGTTGTTTTGTATTTGGGAGGCCATTCTGACTGCGTCATTGTGTACCGCAAATGGTTTACCACCGTTGAATGTACGCCGTGGTGATTCATGCCTCTTAATGTGGTGGGCAATGTTTTGTTGGCGTAATGGTATGGGTGTTCGTACCAACACTTTAACACTGACCTTTGGTCTGGCTGATTTGTGTTTGTGGCTGTCTTCTTTTGGTTTAGTGTATGTGTGTAGGAAGTTGGCTCTGTATATACTATTTCAAAGTAAGAAATAGTGAACACAGAGTCCAAGGGTTCCCCTTAGAGGTAAGATAGTGGCAAAAGTAGATCATTCTAATGCTCTGTTTTGTGGTAGTGTGGTCGAGCAGTAGGCTTATCAGAGGGTAGTGTTATGCATTCGTTGTACACACACACACACAGGCAATAAATGAGGAACACACACTCAAAGACTTACTCCAGGCCAATAGGTTTTTATATTGAAAAATATATTTTCTTAGTTTATTTTAAGAACCACAGGTTCAAGATTTACATTAAACACTTTAAATGTACGGTACTTCACTAAGATACTTTAGAAACTTTGAATGAAAGCAATATTATGTACAGTCCTTGTAAAAATGGCAATAAGCTTTTTTCAAAGTGGACACAGTGCAAAAATCAACAGTTCCTGGGGGAGGTAAGTAAAGGTTGGATTAGGAGGTAAGTAAAACACTTACAAGTCTCAGTTCTGGGGCACAGGCAGCCCACCGTTGGGGGTTCAAGGCAACCCCAAAGTTACCACACCAGCAGCTCAGGGCCGGTCAGGTGCAGAGGTCAAAGAGGTGCCCAAAACACATAGGTGCCTATGGAGAACAGGGATGCTCTGGTTCCAGTCTGTCAGCAGGTAAGTACCCGCATCCTCGGGTGGCAGACCAGGGGGGTTTTGTAGAGCACTGGGGGGATACAAGTAGGCACACAACACACCCTCAGTGGCACAGGGGTGGCCGGGTGCAGTGTGGAAAGCAGGCGTCGGGTTTTAGGTAGGAAACAATGGACTGACCCGGGGGCCACTCTATCGGTGCAGGCCACCACCCGGGCTAGGCAGAGGGTCACCTGGGGGTCACTCCTGTGTTGATGTTCAGTTCCTTCAGGTCCTGGGGGCTGCGGGTGCAGTGTTGGTTCCAGACGTCGGGTCCCTTGTTACAGGCAGTCGCGATCAGGGGGAGCCTCTGGTTTCTCTCTTCAGGTGTAGCTGTGGGGGCTGAGGGGGGTCGTCTCTGGTTACTCACGGGCTCGCAGTTGTGGGGGAGTCCTCCCTGAGGTGTTGGTTTTCTGCAGGTCGAGCCGGGAGCATTGGGTGCAGAGTGTAGAGTCTCACGCTTCCGGCGGGAAACGGGAAGTCCTTGGAAGTTGCTTCTCTGTTGCAAAGAAGTAGCTGGTTTTGAACAGGGCCACTGATCACAGGAGTTTCTTGGTCCTTTAGTCCAGGGCAGTCTTCGGAGGCTTCAGAGGTCGCTGGTCCCTGTCAGATGCGTCGCTGGTTGCAGGTTTTCGAAGTTGGAGATAGGCCGGTAGGGCTGGGGCCAAAGCAGTTGTCGTCCTCCTCCTTCTCTGCAGGTTTGTAGGTCAGCAGTCCTTCTTGTTTCTTCAGGTTGCAGGAATCTGATTTCCTTGGATCTGGGGAGCCCCTATATATTGAATTTAGGGGTGTGTTTAGGTCTGGGAGGGCAGTAGCCAATGGCTACTGTCCTTGAGGGTGGCTACACCCTCTTTGTGCCTCCACCCTGTGGGGAGGGGGAGATATACCTAATCCTATTGGGAAAATCCTTCAAACTCAAGATGGAGGATTTCTCAAGGCAGGGGTCACCTCAGCTCAGTACACATTAGGGGCTGTCCTGACTGGTGGGTGACTCTTCCTTGTTTTTCTCATTATCTCCTCCAGCCTTGCTGCCAAACGTGGGGGCAGTGGCCGGAGGGGCGGGCATCTCCACTAGCTGTGATGCCCTGGGGCGCTGTAACAAAAGGGGTGAGCCTTTGAGGCTCATTGCCAGGTGTTAAAATTCCTGCAGGGGGAGGTGAGAAGCACCTCCACCCAGTACAGACTTTGTTCCTGGCCACAGAGTGACAAAGGCACTCTCCCCATGTGGCCAGCAACATGTCAGGTGGGTGGCAGGCTGGCAGGAACTGGTCAGCCTACACTAGAAGTCGGGTATGTATTCAGGGGGCATCTCTAGGATGCACTCTGGGTATATTTTACAATAAATTGCACCCTGGCATCAGTGTGCATTTATTGTGCTGAGAAGTTTGATACCAAACTTGCCAGTTTTCAGTGCAGCCATTATGAAACTGTGGAGTTCGTGTTTGACAAACTCCCAGACCATATACTTTTGTGGCTACCCTGCACTTACAATGTCCAAGGTTTTGCTTAGACAATGTAGGGGCATAGTGCTCATGCACATATGCCCTCACCTGTGGTATAGTGCACCCTGCCTTAGGGCTGTAAGGCCTGCTAGAGGGGTGACCTACCTATGCCACAGGCAGTGTGAGGTTGGCATGGAACTCTGAGGGGGGTGCCATGTCGACTTAGTCATTTTCTCCCCACTGGTAACACACAAGCTGTGAGGCAGTGTGCATGTGCTGAGTGAGGGGTCCCTAGGGTGACATAAGACATGCTGCAACCCTTAGAGACCTTCCCTGGCATCAGGGCTCTTGGTACCAGGGGTACCAGTTACAAGGGAAGAACACTGGTGCTGGGGCCTGGTTAGCAGGGTCCCAGCACACTTCTCAGTCAAGTCAGCATCAGTATCAGGCAAAAAGTGGGGGGTAACTGCAACAAGGAGCCATTTTCCTACTGTGTGTGTCATAATATGGCAAACAGATGTTCGCCTCCGTGACAGTGTGTCGGCGGCCGTCACCTTGGGGGTAAGCGGCATTTACTGCCAATGTCATAATGATCACCTATATTCTGAAGACCCTAGGTTTCTGCAATGTGTTCCGTACATATTCCATCCATCATTTGAGAATGACTTGTCAGGACTCTCTTATGCTGTGAACCATATGCTTAAAACAGGAGTCAATCTTCAAAATCTATCTGTTGTGGAGTTTATTGATAAGATACAAAGTAAAAATGAAAATCTGGAGTACAACTTAAATTGATGGCATATCAACGTGGGACTAATGAATACTGGTACCGTTGTCATTAACAACTTAAATGTGTGCTCGGGGACTTGGGTCTTCCTACTTGGTTTGTAAGGCTTAGTTGCACAGAGTATGCTTGGGATGATCTACTAGAATTTCCAAGAGAAGTGAACTGTAATGTAAAAGATATCCATTTGAAGACAGCAGCGGAACTTTGCTCTTTGGACCCTGCTAATGTATGTCTCTACCTGTTGAACACAATAAGAAACTGGAGTATCAAAAGTTATCTGGTGAGGCTTGTCACAAAGGTGCCTGAGCGTTGAATAAATTAAAGCTTTTAATCATAGATGAGGTGAGCCTGGTGTCAAACGTAATGCTTGCCTTTGCGCACTCGAGAATCTAACAGATATTTAAGACAGGGTATGATGTACTTTTTGGAGAAAAGCATGTAATTGTTTTTGTGATTTATACATTTCGCTGGGATGCCCTAGGGTATCTATGCGCTCTATAACTGTCCTATACAATGTAATATAATACAATATAGTTTTGAAGGATCATGATGTAGTTCCTGAGAAAAATAAATAAAAAACAAACAAAGAAGTCTTGGAGTATTGGAGTATTGGAGAAAAACAAAAGTAACATAGGTGGTGAAGTTTTAGGTTATCAGTTCTGAAACATATTTGAAGTCAACTGCTTAACCAATGTAGCCCTCAATGCACTGCTCTCTTTACTTGCTCTGGTTCATGCATTGAAACAGAACAAGTATAAAAGATTATGCTCTGCACTGTTTATACTGTTAGAATGCTTGCCTAGTGATAGAAGTAAAACATATTCTGCATCTCATATTAGAGATCTGGTTGATGTGTTCACTGTACATTTTACACAAAACACTAAAGAAGATCCTCAAGAATTCTTCATGGGCGTACATGGTATTTTAGGAGAAGATATGGTACCTATTGATGACCTATTTGGACTAAGCAGCATGATGGTAAGAATTGTTCCTTTTCTTCAAAAACAGGCAATGATTCAGAACAATGTATCTACTTAACTCTACCAGCCTGTAAAACTGTCAGTTTTGACAAATAGTTTAAAGATGCCTTACAGAATAATACCTGCACAAAGTCAGATCTTCTATCAACTCTGAACATAAGAAGAACTGGCAAGTATATCATCTTAATGTTACAGCGAATGTAATGCAAATGGAACTAAGATGGAAACTCTACTTATACATTTTAAAGGAGGATACATTTACATTTCTAGTAAAACATAATCCTGGACAACCATTACTTTCCATGAAGGAGTACGTGTTAGATCTGGGCATTACACCACCTATATAAAAAACACAACTGGATAAACAGAGTGTAATGATGCTAAACTTACATTTAAACAGAGATTACACTATAAACTACCAAATTCTTACCCTCTGTTTCTTCAGCCAAAGTTCGGAGGAGGATAACTACTGGAGAAATGCCATAGTACATCTGTGGCATTTTTTTATATGACATAATAAGGCATCATACAGCCTAAAAAAGTTAATGACTTTCTGAAGAATTGCAAATGTTCAACTGTTTTACTCTTGGATGGAAACCCAGTCATAGTAGTAAACTGGAAATGGACATTAAAACCTTGAAGTAGAACAGACATCTGCAAAAGATTCAAAGCAAGGCTGCTAAACCTCTCTTTCAAGAACAGCTGGCAAATAACTAAAAGAAGAGCCCAAGAGATATACTGTTCTGCTCTTCAATGGATTGCCGTACTTTATGACATCATATGGCTTATCAAGGGTAATGTCTTTAGTCACCTTTTTCAGTACTAATATGATTCATACAAATTCATTTAATTATAAAGGTACAATATACTTTATAAAATTTGACAAGAGGACCTAATAGAATTTGGTAAATATTTGTAGTGAGTGTCATACATAGTAATATTAATATTGGAAAACTTGTTCTGGTAACTGAAAAATAATAAAAATAAATGAACAGCTGTGGCTCTTTACTTTTTCAAGCATATTGATTACATTGCTTTTTTTGAAGAATTAGTTCTTGGTACTTGCTACAATGGATCACTATCTCCTTGAGCTCATTGTAAACTAGTGAAATAGATAGATATAGGCACTCATCATAACTTTGGCGGTATTTTCCAAACACTGCCGAAGCCGCGGGTGCTGAATTACCGTCAGTGCTGGCTGTCTTAAGACCACTCTAATACGACTGATCTCTGACTTCTGCCCGAAATCGGGTGGAATTCCGAGACCATTCGTGCTGGCGGTTGGCAGTGCAGAGGCGGTACTGCCAATGGTACTGACACGACAAAAAGAGACCACACACTATATTACAACCCGTAATACGGTGTGGTGGTGTCCAGATGGCGGTGGAAGCGCCAGGACCCATCCACTCCCGGACAACCTGCTCAATGGACTAGGTAAGTGGATCATCCAAAAGGGGGGGGGGGTGTATATGTGTGTGTGTGTGTGTGTGTGTGTGAAAGTGTGTGAGTGCGTGTGTGAATGTCATGAATGTGGGGAGAGGGGGTGTTTGTGGGTGTGTGTCTGAATGTGTGAGTGATTGTTTGTGGAGGGGCTGTGTGATTGTAGACAGGGTGAGGGGGTGAGGGAGTATTTGTGGATCGGGTGGGGTGTGTGAGTGTTTGTGGATCGGAGTGCATGTGTGCGGGTGTGAGCAATTGAGTGTGTAAGTGCGATGGAAGGGGAGTGGATAGAAGGGGTGAGTGTGTGTATGTGTGTGCATGTGTATGTAATTAGACAGGGAGGGGGTGCATGTTTGTGTGAGTGAACTGTGAGAGCAGGTGCATGTGTGTCAGAGGAGGGGGAGAGCAGGTGAGTGTGTGTATGTGGTGCAGGGGGAGGGGGATGTGAATGTATGTATGTGCTGGGGAGGGGGGTGAATGTATGTATGCACTGGGGCAGGGGTTGTGAATGGATGTATGCGCTGGGGGAGGGGGATGAATGTATGTTTGCACTGGGGATGGGGTGTGAATATATGTATGCACTGGGGGAGGGGGAAGTGAATGTATGTAAGTGCTGGGGAAGAGGGAGGGGGTGTGAATGTTTGTATGCACTGGGGAGGGGGAACGTGTAAGTGAATATATGTATGCGCTGGGAGAGTGAATGTGTGTGTGTATGCAGTGTTTGTCAGTGTGAATTAGTGTGTATGTCGCACTCGCATGGGTGAATGGGGGTGTGTTTGTGTGTAGAAGTGTGTGAGTTTATGTGTGCAGGTATGTGAACGTCTGCGTGAGTATACCCTAGTGACAGGAATGCCTAGCCTTGTCTCCCTGTCTCCAGGGTGCAAGACTGCCAGCTTCTTTTGGCGGTGCGACCGCCAGCAAAATGCTGGTGATTTCCTGCCTCGTTATACCACTAGCGCTATTACACCATTCGCCATGCTGGAGGTGCATACCTCCAGTCCGGGGGAACGTGGTAATGTGGCGGGAAAGGGGGAGGCTCGTCGGTTTGGCTTCAGCTGCTCTGGAGGTCTTCGGACCACCATGGTCGTAATGAGGGCCATAGCTTGCAAAGCTGGAGTACCCAAAGAAAAAGATGGACGTGGAGCAGAAGGATCAGCAACTTTTTTTTGTCATGTAACAGAGATATGTTTGCTCATGTTTTCAAATGCTTTCACATTGTAAGAGGCTGACCTAGTTTGTAGTGGGTGCCAATGGTACTTACACCTTATGCCAGGTCCAGTTATCCCTTATTAGTAGAGTGTAGTAGTCTTCTAGCAACTTAGGCTGATAGAGGTAGCTATAGCAGAGCAGCCAAGGCTGAACTAGGAGACATGCAAAGCTCATGCAATACCACTTACATCATATAGGTACTACATCATAAGAAAGTCAATACTCATAGTTACTAAAAATAAAGGAACTTTATTTTAGTGACAATGAGCAAAAAATATCTCAGAGGATATACTCCCTTAGGAGGTAAGTAACATACACAAAATATACACAACTAACCAAATTAGGTAAGTAAAACAGTCAGAAAGTAGTGCAAACACTGCAAAACACGATAGGATGCAATAGGCCTAGGGGCAACACAAACCATATACAAAGAAAGTGGAATGCGAACCACAAATGCACCCCAGGTCAAGTGTAGTGTGTAGAGGGTCGCTGGGAGTGTGAGAAAACACTAAGGGTGTAAAGGAGACCCCACCGCAAGATCCTGTAAAGTAGGAGTAAAGAACTACTATTTCCCCCAAAACACACTAAAGTTGTGATAAAGGATTTTGCAAGGATTACACAGACTGCAAAGCACAGAAGACGGATTCCTGGACCTGAAGACCTGCAAAGGAAGGGGACCAAGTCCAAGAGTTGCTAAAGAGTCCAGGGGGGGCAGGAGCCCACTAAACCCCAGATGAAGGCTGCCTCCGGTTGGAAGAAGCTGCAGGTTTTGAAACAACGAAAGGAGGTAGGATGTTCTTCTTCATGCAGAAGATGTTCCACAGTGTTCTGGAGGATGTGGAGTTATTTTTTGGCAAAATACTGCAAACAAGCCTTGCTGCCTGCAAGAGTTGCAGCTGGAGAAAACCGGTGCTGCCCGGGCCCAGAAAGGACCAGGATGTCGCCACTTGGGAGAGGAGACAGAGGGGGCCCTCAGCAATACAGAGAGCCCTTGGACAGGAAGGAAGCACCCACAGAAGTCCTTGAACACAGGTTCAAGAAGACTGAACACAGCGGTCGTCTCAACACTGCAAAGAGAGGTCACACGACACAGGAGATCAACTCAGGGAGCTGAGCATCACAGGACTAAGTGCTGGGGACCTAAGCTCAGCTATGCATGCAGAATTTCTTGGAAATGTGCACAGAAGCCCTTGTAGCTGCAGATCACATGGTGCACAGGATTACGTCTGGGGAGGGGAGGCAGGGACTTACCTCCTCCAAATTCAGACAGTTGGACCACTGGACAGTCTGGGTCACTTGGGTCCACCACCTGCGTTCCACGGGCCATGCTCGTCAGGATGAGAGCGGACCCAGAGTACCGGTGAAGGTGAAATTTGGTGCCTGCTGGAGCAGGGGCAAGATTCTGTAGACCCACAGGAGATTTATTTGTGGCTTCCAGTGCAGGGCAAAGGCAGGCAGTCCCCAGAGCATACACCACCAGGAAACAGTCGAGAAAGCCGGCAGGATTAGGCGCGAGAATGTCGCTAGTAGTCATCTGGCTACTTTGTTGTAGTTTTGCAGGTGTCCTGGAGCAGTCAGCGGTCAATCCTTGGCAGAAGTCAAAGAGAGAAGTGCACAGGAACCCTGATGAATTCTTGCAAGTCGTAATCTGAGGAAAAGCCCACAGGAGAGACCCTTAATAGCCCTCAGAGGTGGATTGGCCACCTAGTCAGGTATGCACCTATCAGGAGGGGTCTCTGATGTCACCTGCTGGCACTGGCCACTCAGAGGTCTCCATAGTGCCCCCACACCACTGGAAACAAGATGGCAGAGGTCTGAAACACACTGGAGGAGCTCTGGGAACCACCCCTTGGGTGGTGATGGACAGGGGAGTGGTCACTCTCCTTTCCCTTGTCCAGTTTCGCACCAGAGCAGGGACTGGGGGTTCCCAAAACCGGTGTAGACTGGCTTATGCAAGGAGGGCACCATCTGTGCCCTTCAAAGCATTTCCAGAGGCTGGGAGAGGCTACCCCTCCCCAGCCTTTAACACCTATTTCCAAAGAGAGAGGGTTTAACACCCTGCTCTCAGAGGAAATGCTTTGTTCTGCCTTCCTGGGACTGGGCTGCCCAAACCCCAGGAGGGCAGAACCTTGTCTGAGGGGTGGCAGCAACTGTATCTGCAGTGAAAACCCCAGAGAGCTGGTATGGCAGTACTGGGGGTCCATAGTGGAGCCCCCATATTGGAATTGGCTCTCCAATACCAGATTTGGAATGGGGGTACAATTCCAAGATCTTAGACATGTTACATGGCCATATTCGCAGTTACCATTGTGAAGCTACATATAGGTATTGACCTATATGTAGTGCATGTAATGGTGTCCCCACACTCACAAAGTCCGGGGAAATTGCCCTGAACTATGTGGGGGCACCTTTGCTAGTGCAAGAGTTCCCTCACACTTAAAAACTTTGCACCTAACCTTCAGCAAGTGAAGGTTAGACATATAGGTGACCTATAAGTTACTTAAGTGCAATGAAAATGGCTGTGAAATAACGTGTGCGTTATTATACTCAGGCTGCAATGGCAGTCCTGTGTAAAGGTTTGTCTGAGCTCCCTATGGGTGGCAAAAGAAATGCTGCAGTCCATATGGATCTCCTGGAACCCCAATGCCCTGGGTATCTAGGTACCATATACTAGGGACTTATAAGGGGGGTCCAGTATGCCAATTGGAATTGGTAAATGTAGTCACTAGCCTATAGTGACACATTTAAAGGCAGAGAGAGCATGAGCACTGAGGTTCTGATTAGCAGAGCCTCGGTGACACAATTAGGCACTACACAGGCATGCACATTTAGTCCACAAACTATGAGCCATGGGGTCCTGGCTAGCACACAGGCAAAAATATACTGCCATATATGTAAAATTGGGGGTAACATGCTAAGAAAGATGGTTCTTTCCTACACACATAGTGCAAGTACCATAACTGTACTTTTTCTCTGTGACTCTAGAAAGGTATTTTCCACATAGAGTGAACTCCACATTTCTGGCATAGGCTTTGTTTTCAGAAGTAGGGATGATGGATGGATGTATATCATACATAGCAATGTTAATTTTAAATCATATGCTATGTTTTTTTTTTTTAAAGTCAATGTGACTGTTTTGTTCCCCCCTCTGTTCAAGGATGAGTATCTATATGCTCTTAATTTATGGTGCAAAAATATAGAAGCTGGTAACAGTGGAGAAGGGAATGTGACATGCTTAAGCAAAGTTTGTGATTTTTATATAGAAATATAAAATTCTTCTGTCTTGCAACTACTGATATTATTTGTATTACTGGTTGACAATTTTTAATACATAAGTTATCAATATCAACATTTATCTTTTCTTATACAGATTAAACAAGCTATTTACTGTAATCGTGTAAGTGACTAATTATATCTCACACACCCAGACACATACTGAGGCATACAGTAACACATTCAGACACACACTGATAGATATTCAAGCATATTCTAGCAGACACTCATGCATAGAATGACACAGCCAAGTGCACACTGATGCATACAATAATACACCCAGACACACACTGATGCATATGCAATCACACCCAGGCACACACTGATGCATACACTGACACTTATGAATATACAAACCCATTTGTGCATACACTGATGCATATAGTGACATATGCAACAACACACTGAAGTATACACTGACAGATCCAGGCAGACAATGATGCATACACTGACAGATCCAGGCACACACTGACGCATACACTGACATACATTGATTGATACAGACACATACCCAGGGGCACAGTAATTCATACTCCAAGGTAGAGACTGATCTATACAGTGACACCCCCATGCACACACTGACACATACACTGACACACCCACAAACACACTGGCACATACACTGACATAGCCATACACACAATGATGCATACAGTAACCCATTTATCGACACATTTATGCATACACCACCATATCCAGAGACACACTGATGCATACACTGACACATCCATGGACACACTAATGCACATGTTGACAGATCCAACCAGCACTATTAAGAACATTGGCTCTGACATTCCTGCTGCCAAGCCCACTGTCACTTCGAAAGAGCCAGTTTCCAGGAAATGGAGCACAGATAGAACCTGTATAAGAGGGGGATCCCAGTGGGATGATGGATAGCAGATATTATGTCAGGCTCCAGTTGAGTACACAGCTCTATCACTGTGGTCCTGTCCAGTCTATACGTGAGTATTATATGCCTGTCCTCCAGTGTAGCCAAGCCCACAAGGAGTCTGTACATGGGGGCTTGCTTCCTCTTCCTATTCCTCTGCAATGGTAGATACCTAAGGGACACAAGAATGAGAAGGGTGTCACAAACAGAACAATGGAACCACCATCTCAGTGTACATTGAGCTTGTATGTAATTGGACTATGCAAATGGCAACATAGGTACAGTTGACAGCAATGATGCAGTTTTCAATTTCAGAATGTTGATCAGTACCGTAAAATGGTGACAGTCTGTCCTGTATGTAGAGACAAGTGGAATTGATGTAACTCCGCTGGTGTTGGGCGTCATGATGGAAGGTGGTCTTGCACCGCAGGGCTGTTCCTCATTGGCTTTCATGGGGCTCTTTGGAGTACAGTGTCCAATTAGGATCACCAGTGGCAGTGACGCACCACCACCGTCTACACCACCGCAGACGTGACTGCCATTTTCTGTCTATTACCTCACTTGATTCCTGACTTTCCACAGGACAACACATTCACTGCATGTGCTGCTGTGACTTGAGTCTATGACCTGGCATGGCCTGTGTGACAGGGGAAAGGGCCCCTGCCTTCACTTCAGAGGAGTTGGAGCGCCTGGTGGATGGGGTCTTACCCCTTTATCACAGCTGTATGGGCCTCCAGACCAACAGGTGAGTACACCATGGGGACGATGCATGCAACAAGGTTGCATGGAAATGTATGTGTTCTGCCAGTGTGTATTGGGTGGGGTATGGCTGGTGGTAGTGTACATGTAGGGCTCCGGATGATATGTGTGTCATTTGAGGAGAAATTGTATTTGTGGGCCATATGTGTGACAGGATGGATTGCATGGTTAATGGTGTCCCCCTGTTGCCAAGGATGTGCAGACTCTGGTGGTCTATAGCAGGTAGAGCGCCCACTGCAGGAAACGGTGGGAGGACTTGAGACGCTGGGCCAGGAAGACCATGGAGGCCCAGCTGTGGTTGGCCTCCCAACGAGGGAGGGAAGCCCGTCGGAACCTGACCCCCATGATGGCCCTCATACTAGCGGTGGCCTACCCAAAGCTGGATGGGCGCTTGAGGGCAGCACAGCTGCCACAAGGGAGTGAGCACATTGTGTTTAACAACCATCTTTGTTGCCTGGTATGGGATCCTGGTGGTGGGTTTCAGTTAGTGGGTGCCCCTCAATGCCAGCTCAGACATTGCTGCGTTGTCCAGCTCAGGGTAAATGGGTGAATGGCAATATCTTGTTAACTAGCTAGGTGGCATTCCATGTCAGACAGGGCTTTTGTAGGTCCCAGGAGGGTTGCAAATGGCAGTTGTTGGCTCGGTAACTTGCCAAGGGAATGCTAGTGTGGTGCATAGTGCTCAATCTTGATCCCTGTGTGTGATGGTGATGTGTATGCCATCTGTGGTGTTGGTGCTATATATTTTTTTAACTTTATTTATGCTTTTATTCGATTCACATATCATCTTGCAATTGGAGCCACATACAATATATGTTGTCAAATAATACCAAAGTATGAAACAAGGAATTTTGACCTCCTCAATCCAATCTGAAGACATCCATCCATGATCTGTACTGAAGGATCCCACCCTCATTTGTATAATTCACGGTCCATTCTCAACATATCATGCAAGATCCCCACTTCTGGATCCTCCGTTTCTTTACAGAGAAGATACTGCTTATAAATATCCCAGTGTTTTGCAGATCTATTGGTTGTGGGGAGCAGTTCACTGTAGTTGTCTGTTTGTGTATTACAGTACACCATGTCTCTGTGCCAGTCCTCCACTGTCAGAACTGGTCCGCAGTCCCACCTCATAGAAATATGTCTTTTAGCCAGCAGGAGCCCGATAGCTATTAATTTCCGAAATGTTATCGGCAGATGCCTGTCCCATCCCAAGAATGCCATGATCGGTTCACAGTCGAGCTGTTCTCACACTGTCGATTCTATTTTACAAATCGCCGTGCTCCAGAAGCGCCTCACTCCATCACAGGCCCAAGACAAGTGCAAGAATCCAGCCCGTTCCCCCCCACATCTACGGCAATTTGCATTCTCTCTTAATCCGTATCTATTGAGTATAAGGGGGGGGTGTAGTATACTCTATTTAAATGCTTAAAATGTATAAGACTGTGTCTGCCACTCAAGGAAATTGTACGCGTTCTGGCACAGCAGTAGTGCCACTGTTCATCTGTATACTGAACCCCCAACTTTCTCTGGCACTCCAGCCGAGCATTCGATAGCTTGTGGACTCTTGACTTCTGAATATGTGCATATAGACAGGAGACTAGATGCCAAGGTTGGCCATTTAATATCACTACTGAGAGAGCCTGTACATCTGGGGGCTCTCGCATATCGTCTCCTGATACGCTGCCAACGCATGCCTCACTCTATGGTACTGATACCGGAGTAGAGAGGTAGGATTGGCAACCCGGCTCTCCAACAAGTCCCACCTTTTCATAATGCCTTCCTCGAATAAATACCCCAGAGTGCTAATGCCCAGCTCGTTCATAGCCTACTAACTTTCGATCACGCCAAAGCATGAACCAGGTGCACCAGTCCAACAGTGTATGCAGGGAATACGGTAGGACCAATCCCTGTCCGTACAAAAGTTTATGCCAGGCACGGGTAACCGAGTTCAGGGAAGCAAATTCCTTATAGCGTCTTATCGGGGCGTGAAACATCCTGCTCTGTAAGGGGACTTGTGAAGCCAACTCTTTCTCTATTTTTAGGTACGGGATGTCTCCAGTCCAATGAATCCAAGCCTGTGTCATTACAGCGTGCGCCACCACACTGTTGGCCTCCAGATCCGGGGCCCGACACCTCCCAGCTCATGTGGAAGAGTCAGGGTGGGCCACTTCACTTGTGGTTGCTTACCCACCCAAGTTAATCTAGTAAGTAATGTTCTCAATGTGTTAAAATAGATTCTTGGTAGTGCTATCGGGATGCTCTGAAATAGGAACAAAAATCGCGGCAGCACCACCATTTGCATGAGTGCTATACGGTCAACCAATGATAATGGAATCCTGATCCACCTCTCCACATCCCCCGTCATTCTCTTAAGCGCAGCATCAAAGTTATCAGCTACTACTTTCTTAGGGTCTGTATGTACCTTAATCCCTAGATATCTCACTGACTCCATCTCCCACTCGAGAGGGAAACCCACATCCACCTGTGCTGTTGCCAATGTGAGGGGGAACATTATGGACTTGCCGCAGTTGACCTTGAGCCTGGACAGTACGCCATATCTAGTCATTTTGCAGAGGACTGGGGCAACATTTCACTGCGGAGATTTAATATATAATAATGTGTTGTACGCATACTTAGATAGCACAAGGGTATCATTTTGAAAACAAAGGCCACGGTGTCCATGATACTCTCTCAGGGCACATGCCAAGGACTCCGCCACCAGCGCGTATAGCAGGGGAGAAAGCAGGCATCCCTGTCTAGTGCCTCTCGTGATCTTAAAAGCTTCAGTCACCATTCCATTTATGCAAACTCTAGCTAGCGGTTCCCCATACAATGTGGAAACCAGGCGCAAAAAAAATTCCCCTACGCCGAACCGCCACAAGACTGCCCTCATGAAACCCCATTCCACTGAATTAAACTCCTTCTCGGCATCTAAAAAAAATGCTACTGCCTTTAGTTCTGGGTTGACATTCTGTATCGTACCAAACAGGGTGCTAAGATTCATAGTCAGCTTACGTCCAGGAACGAGCCCCGCCTGTTCCGGCTTGATCAAGTGTGGCAGCACCCTGGCCAAGGGATCCGCCAAAATTTAGCATAGATTTTAACATCTACGTTTAGTAGTGACAGTGGACGGTAGGATGAGCATTGCTCTGGGGGTTTCCCTGGCTTAAGCAAGGTGATTATCCTTGCCTTCCTCATTGACGGTGGCATAAGCCCCTTCACCACCATTTCCTCGTAAACTTCTTTCAGTTGTGGGAGTAACAAGCATTTGTATGCTTTATAGAAGCGTACCATCAGTCCATCTGGGCCTGGAGCCTTACCTTCGGCCATCCCCCCCAGCGCTTTCTCTATCTCTCCCACGGTCAGTGGTGCCTTAAGGGCCTCCCTATCTGTGTCTGTGAGCTGTGGCATTGTTTTATGTGTGAGAGAGTCCATCAGTACCTCAGGGTCCGGGTCTACCCTGGAGATGTATAAGGATTGATAGTATTCAGGAAATCTGGCCGCTATGAGTTTGCAGTCTCTAATCTCGCCCCATCCTCTGCCTTTATTGTTATAATTGCGTTTTTGTCCTGATAGGGACGGATCAAAATTGCTAGGACCGAGCCAGGTCTATCCCCTTCTCCATATATTCGAGCGGTCGCATATTTCCCCAAGTGTTGAATTTTCGCAAGGGCTGTCTCCTGAAACTCTTGCAACTTAGCGTGGATGTGTCCTAATATGTGTACATCTGCAGTGATTTGGTGATCCTGTTCTAGTTGTGATAACTCTCACTCCAACAGCTGTAAACGCCCCCTAATCGATCTTAGAACCCCCGCATGCTTAACTATAGTGATCACGCAGATATACTCCTTAAATGTCTCCCGTATTATGTCCACATTGGCCACTGAACCTTTGTTAATCTGGAAAAAGTCTTAGATCGCTGTGGCCAGTTCATTCCTGAAGACCAAGTCCAATAGTGAGAATGGGGGAAACCTCCATGAGAACGGAGGGGCCGGTATTGTGCTCAAAGTCAACAGTAGCGGGACCGGGGAGTGGTCAGAGTACGTTCTAGGCCAAGGGGTTTCAGATAGCAATCTGCTAAGCAAACTATGGCAAACCAGCCACAAATCTATACGTGTGTATAAGTTGTGCGCAGCTGAGTAATGGGTATAGCCACCTCCCTCCGGAGGCCTATCTCTCCAGATGTCCGCCAACCCCAGCTTAGCAGCCAAGACTAGTATTGCCTTCGCTGCGGCTGCTGGCCCGCGGGCCACACCTCCCGACCTGTCTAATGTAGGGTTCAGTGTGCAATTAAAGTCTCTACACCATAGCTGCGGAAGACCTCCCTAGGAGTCCGCTCTAACTGCCAAATCACGATAGGCCTGTGAGTCATCATAGTTCGGACCGTATATGCCTTTCAGTAAAAATGACAATGCACTCCCACTACAGTGTGCCACCATATATCGTCCCCCTGGGTCAGCTGCCACCTCCCGGAGGCTGATGTCAAAAGTCCTTGAGGCCCAAATCAGTACCCCTCGGGAGTGTGAGGTGAAACCAACCAGAACTGTCCCTGTATCCTCCTAGGAGTGAGCATAGGGCTATCCGGAGCCAAGTGTGTCTCTTGTAAAATAGCAATGTCTACTTTATGTCTATGTAAGTATGCCACTATCTTACAAGTCTTTCGGGCATCATTGAGACCTCACACGTTCCAAGTAACTAGTCTGATCTTCCAAGAGCTATTATGTATGTCTGGATATAAGTGAGTTTGGGTCATCCGTTATGGTAGGACTTCAACACTGAGTCCACCCTTCCTGCGTCATGTATCTGCAATTGTACTCCCCTAAGCATAGATATTATTGCAAACAACAACCGCCTGAGGTCCCACCCCCACCCACAATAGGCAATACCCCAAACTGCCCATCTGATCATTCCCCCAAGAAACATCCCCCCACCCTCCCCAACGTAATCTATCCCTATGATAATTATAGGTGGTGCACACACTGTGGCAGATGTTACCTGGCCACGTCGTATTTCACTGATGTGCCAGGCACCTATACATTGTTACAAACAACCCACTCCCAATGTATTTATTGCATGTAAATCTAATAATAAACACACAGTCCTCATATATCTTCCCCTCTGTGGCACTATACCAAATTTGACAGTTTCAGTCTCTAAATTGCAAAAATTCATTAAGGGTTAATCACATTGTTCCCACTATATTAGTGGCTCAGGCACTTTTCCAGGGTTGTAAACTCAGGACCAACAGCTCGTCTCCAGTTGGCTAGGAATCTGCATCGTTGACACCTCTGCTCCCTTTACCTGCCACTCTGCGTTTCACAAACTGATCCAGTTTTTTGTGGTCCGTGGAAAATATTGGGCTTCCGTCCACTTCTACTCTTAATTTAGCTGGTTACAGCATTCTGTATTCCAGGCGCACGTTTCTTAGTTGTTTCTTCCCCGCATTAAACTGTCTCCTCGACTCCTGCACCTGTATCATGAAGTCTGGGTACAGCAAGACTGTCATTCCCTCATATTGCAAAGTTTTCAGTTTCCTGGCGCGTGCAAGGCAGCATCTCGATCTCCATAGTTCAACAGTTTCGCTATAATGGGATGAGGAGAGGCCACCGGAGGCGGAAGTGCCGCTAAGGATCGGTGCGCTCGCTCCACGACGAACAGGTCAGAAAAGGTAGCACACCCCAATAGTTGCACCAGTAATTGTTCAATGAAGCCCTCCATATTGTCAATTGCGGTGGACTCTGCGATTCCCACTATACGTGGGTTATTTCTCCGGGAACGGGCTTCTAGGTCATCTACCTTGAAGCGTAAGGAGCTTAATTCTTTGTTTAGTTTTACTTGGCTGGTAGCTAGTTCCGTTTGACCATCCTCCACCTCAGATACCCTCCTATCTGATTGATTCAGACTCTCTGCATGTTTGTCAAGGCGTTCTGTCATTCTATCCATGCGGTATGAGAGTGAGTCTATCTTGCCATCTATCTGGGTTAAGCTATGTTGCATTGCCACCAAAATGTGACGCAGGTCTTGTTCCTCAGCTGCGGCTACATCAGGACCCTTCTCTGGCCCTAACTCCGCTCCATCTCCTGCGGGACTGCTCGTTTTCCGCCGATTGAACTGTAGTTTGGCCTGGTACTTATCTGTCTTGCCCATTTTGTGTTTTTTGGAGGATTCCTAGTTTACACCATTCAGGAGGCGCTAGGGCACAAAAAGTATACTTCTGGTGTATTAGCACAACAATCGCCAATCAGGGTCAGCATGCCTCGGGCATATAAATTTGCCTCCATTGCTTGGTTTTCCGCAATCCAATCTCAACTTGCCGCCCCAGCCAGGCATCCAGGATCGTAGCACACCAAAATCCTCCCCGGTACCATTTCCCAATGTGAACCTCCCCGGTCACAAGCGAGTCCCCTCCTTACATTGTAGGCCAGCAAAAGTGTTTGGGCTCAGGTCTCCATGGTTTGAGGGGCCTCCGCATCCAAGGCCCCAACTCCAGGCCCAAGCAGCGCAGAGCCCAGCATCAGGGCCCTCAACGTGCATTCTCTGCCACCAGCCGTGCACCAGCCGCTCTACGCCACCTTTCCCCGCAGGGCCGCTCCAATCTCTGCCTCACCCTCCATCGCTCCACTCTCCAGCGCCCGGGGGTTCAGCGCCAGGCCCAAACAGCATAGGGCTCAATTTCGGGGCTCCCAGCATGCGCACTCCGTCTCCTTCAGCGCACCAGGCCACCCCGTATCGCCTCACCATGTGGGGCCCCGCAGGTAGCCAGCCGCAGTCACCAGGACCCCACCTCTGCTAGGCCTCAATGGTACTGTGATGCTCTCCATGCCCGTCCAGCAGCGCCGCCATACACAGCACAGAGCGAGTTCTTCATGCGCTCCATGGCGCATCAGCCTCTCTCCGCCGCACTGCTCTCACCAGGCCTCCCCTTCTCCAACTTTTCAATGCCGGGCCTCACAGCATCCCTCCATCTGCGTTATTGTGAGCTCTCGGGCCGTGACACCTTTCTCCCTGCTCCTCGGTTTCCGGCTAAATTGGGGCCCATCACACACCTCCAATATCTTTCTGTCAACAGCTGATGTGTAGTACTCGGTCAGGAATGGTTTAGTTTGAAGGATTATTTACGGATTGTAAGGCATCCGGCGGAGCTCCGCTACAACATGGCCATCTTGTGACCGAGCAAGCTCCGCCCCCCATTGGTGCTGTAATTGACCCAGTGCTTCCTTTCTCTCTCGCCTCCCCTTATTTTCTTCTGTCATCCTGACCATGTGTACATTAGCATCATCTGTTGGAGGAGCAGGGGCACCGGCTACTGAGGGAGCTGCAGCCCACGGGCCTCAGGAGGCACAGTCCACCGATGCTGAGGTGACCAGTGGGATAGAGGGTGAGGGGAGCACCATGCCAGAGACAGGAGGTGATGACACTGACTCTGATTCCTCCTCCAATGGAAGCTCCCTAGTGGTGGCGGACACCTCTAGAACCACCCCAGCTACAGGTACAGCACCACCCCAGTACCAGAACTGCCCTCCCAATAGCCCCCACTGAGTTGCCCGTGCCCGCTCACCCAGGAGGGTGGGCATCTCCTTCGTCCTAGGCACCTCAGGCCCTGCCCCAGTGAGCCCTGCAGCCCTCAGTGAGGAGGATATTGACCTCCTGAGATCCATCTCTGTGGGGCAGTCAACCATAGTGAATGCCATCCAGGAGCTGGCATCCCAGATGCAGCAATGCAATGCCTACCTGGAGGGCATCCGCGGTATGTTGGCGTCCCAACAGAGATCGTTTCAGGCTCTGGCCTCCTCTCTGAGGGCAGCCAGTGTCCCTGGTCCTACCGTCTCCCCTCCAACTACCACTTCCCAGTCCCAGTCTCCTTAACCCCAACCCATCCCATGCACAGATACAGACAAGCATGCACACAAAACATCACACAAGAGTAGCACAGACAAACACAGGAAACACACTTCAAGCCACAAGCACTCACACAAACACCAGACATTTGCACCCACAACAACATCAACTGCCTCCACAGTCTCCCCCTCAACCTCCTACTTCTCCCTCACTGTCAGATGCAAACTCACATCTGCATGCACTGAATCAACAGCCACCACCACCATCACCACATCATGCAGCACCCACACCTCATCAACATGTCATGGTTGCCCTCTCCCACCCTGTCTGCCCCCCTCCTAAGAGACAGAAACTTTCCCAGACACCCAACAGCCATCTTCCTCACACTCGCACACTGTCCACGCACCTGCACCCAAGTCCAGCATATGTACACCTCATACAGCCACTACCTCTACCTCCACTCCATCCCTTCTCCCACATGCAGCCCCAATGGCCCTAAGAAGCTTTTCCTTGCTCAATTCAATCACTTCTCTACCCCTCCAACCTTGTCCTGCCAGTAACAGTAGGGTCCCAATGACCCAGCCCAGCACCTCAGCCAAACAGTCTGTCACTGGTCCCACCAAAAAATCAGCTGCTGGCACAAAGGGGCCCCTGAGAGTGACGGCAGCCACTCCTAGTAAGTGCACACCTCCACCTCAGAAAGGGGGGACTAGGGTGGTGAAACTCAAGGGACAGAGGACGGGGTCAGTAGAGGCACCTCCTAGACTTGGAGGCAAGGACACCAGTCACATGTCAAAGGCCAAGGGGGCCTGTCACAAGCGGGAACACTTGGATCCCTCTCTACCACCAAAGATAGCTAAGGATCCCCCTCCACCACCAAAAAAAGCCAAGGAGCCCCCTCAACCAGCAGTGGGCAAGGAGCCCTCTCTATCAGCAGAGGCACCCAAGGAGCCGCCTCCACCAGCAGAGGGCAAGGAGCCCTCTCCACCAGCAGAAGCACCCAAGAAAACCCCTCCACCAGCAGAGGTGCCCAAGCTGCCCCCTCCACCAGAAGAGAGCAAGAGGCCCTCTCCACCAGCAGAGGCACCCAAGGAGCCCCCTCTACCAGCTGTGGGCATGTAGCCCACCATCCAGAGACTGTTGGGCAAGGATCCCCATCCAGAACAAGTGGGCATTTTACCCACTCCAGAGACTGTGGCCTTTCATTCCCCTCCAGGAGACTGTTGGGCAAAAAGCCCCATCCAGAACCAGTGGGCATTTTACCCACTCCAGAGACTGCGGCCTTTCACCCCCCTCCAGAGACTGTTGGGCAAGGAGCCCCCATCCAGAACCAGTGGGCATGCTACCCACTTCAGCTGAGGTGCCCCCCCACCCCCTTCCCTCTGAGGTACCTGCCCATTTCCAAAATGATGCCCCTGAACAATGGAGTCCGGATTATGTCAGGAAGCAAGTTGGGCCTTGGACTGTGCCCTGTGGCCATGTGGCCCTTTGGTAGTTTGGACTGGCCATTGGCCCAATCTGGACATTTATGTCTGCATTTACATATCATGTTTCATTATGGGGGCTGTTGACAGCAAATTACAGTGTTCGTACATCAGAATTGTTGTCCTTGCATTATTTTCATATGGGTTCTGTGACATTCATTTTACTCTGCAGCTGGTTCTGTGTATGGTGTGTGTGTGTGTGTGAATGGTGTGTGTTGTGCGTGTGTGTGTCACTCTCCTTTTCCTTCCTCCCTCCCTTGTGTGCTAGACAGCTGTACTCACTGTCATCATCTTCGTAAGCGTTGGTCTTCAGGACGGCCATGGCGTGGTAGACCATCAGGAGGACTTGGAGTTCTGGTACCATGGTGGTGACAGAGTCCTCTGTGTCCCTGATGGTGAGTCTTTCGTTTTCTGTCCTGTGTTTCCACCAGGCTTTTAATGGCGTTGGTACCGCCCTGGAAATCCTGGTGGTTTGCTATGTCATAATTTGATGGACGTTACCTTGACTTCCGCCTGGCTGTTGATGGTTACCGCCATGGTCATTGGTGTTTATGCCCTGGGGGTGGTGTGGTACATTGGCTGTCTATGGGAAGTATCACCCCCATGGTCATAATTTGGCAGTAATTACTGCCAGGCTGTTGGCGGTATTACCGCTACTTTAACAGTCAATGCCAATGTCATATTGAGGGCCTATGTTATATCGGTACACGATGATCATATCATTTAAAAAAAAAAATACATAAAGAGTCATAATATTTGTTATGACGACAGCAAATACATCTAGTAATAGAAATGAAAAGTTACCGGGAGACTATAGTTAGGAATTCGTATTGAAAACAAAAATTTAAAATTCACTGAAAAAAAAGGTTACGGGGACATTAGAGTTAGGAACAAACAATTTTAAAAACATAGAAATTCACAGAAAAAGCTAAAGGTTACAGGGACGTCATAGTTAGGAAATACTTGTTAAAAAATCCTTAGAAATTCACTGAAGAAAACTAAGATTACAGGGACTTTATAGTAAGAAAATTGAATTAAGAAACCTTACAAATTCACTAAAAAAATCAAAGGTTACACAGAAGTTATAGTTAGGGGACTAGGGGGCTTCTGCTATCAGCCAAGTTTTCCGACAATGGGTGACTGAGTGGTTGTGTCAGTGTCTGTTTGAGTGAATGAGTGTCAGCATGTCACTAGTTTTATGTTTCTGTGAATATGAATAAGTATGTCAGTAGGTGCGTGTTAATGTGGCTATAGAAGAGTTTGTATGTGTGAATGAAATGGTGTGTGACTGCGTAATTGATGTAATCAGTGATATCATTTGAGATGTCATCAGTGATGTCATCAATGATGTCACTGACTGTGTCATGAGTGATGAGCAGTGCATTACAGGAGCGCAAGTTATAGTTAGGTCAGATAATTATAACTGCCTAATTTCTTAGGTTTTGTACGAGTAAATTCAGAACACAATTATAACAACCATGTAACCTTTGATTTTTTATTTTTTCAGTGAAATTCTAAGGTTTTTTAATTCCATTTCCTAACTATAATTTCCGTGAGAATTATATATATATATATATATATATATATATATATATATATATATATATATATATATATATATATATATAAATATATATATACACCACCACCATCATACATCTCTTCACAAATACACAATTTTCCTACATACATGCATGTAACAAACAGAAACATATCTCACACACGGTACATAGCAATGACAGCGGGACAAATGGCAGGGCTACACCCATACATGCAGGCCAGGTACAACAGCTGGCACAACCAACACACACATGTCACACACACACACAAACCAAACACCACAAACACCAAACTGCCATGTTGAAAGAAAGGCAGGGCAAGTATGTCAACATCGAATCCAACAACATGTTGGGCCAGATTTATTAATAAATAAGAACAATAGAAAAATAATTAACATATGTACGAATAAAAAGCCAATGGCCAGAACAAAGTGCCAAAGGCACAAATGGCACCTTATAGTGCCCAAACTTGACTCCTGACTGCAAACTGACTTCCACATGGCAGGAGCATCAAGGGGGCAGGCACCTCAGGGATTATGGGGAGGGGTGGAGGGCGGTATATCTTTGGGTTTGGGAGGGTTATCTTTCGGCCTGGGTTTGGGAGGGGGTCCTTGGGCTTGGGTTTGAGAGGGGGTCCTTGGGCCTGGGCTTGGGAGGGGTAGACTTCTTGGCAGGGGGAGGGGCATGGGCACTAGCAGAGTGGCAAGGGAGGACTGGAGGTGGAAGGGATGGACATGGGGAGTGAGAAAGAACTCTTGGGGGTATCATGGGTACGAGTGGAGTAGGGAACAAGGAAACATCCATGAGGAAATGCTTCGTAGACACATGGGGCGGTAATGGCAAAAGGGTTTGGAAGAAGAGTCAGAGGAAGTGGATGTAAGATGTGCTGGTGTGGATGTTTTAGGTGCAGGTCTGTGCGTAAAAAGCTTGTGGGTGCTGGATGTCTGTTGGGTGGGTGAGTGTGGGCATCTAGGTGTCTTGGAAGGAGGGGGGAGGAGGTGCACAGAGATGCAATGCTGGATGGGTGACTGTTGGGGTGGTAAGGTAGATGTGCTGCATGTGGCGGTGGTTGTGATGGGTGTGGATGTGATGACTAGGGTGGATGTCTGCAGGTCTGATATTGTGGTGACTGTGGGTAAGACAGGTGTTGTGGCTGGATCCATGAATGGTGGTGTGATGGCAGCAGGTGTGTCAAGAGTAGTGTTTGTGAAGGAGAGGGTGGTGGGTGAGTCTGTGTAGGCAGTAGATGTTGGTGTATCTGCAGGTGGGTGTTATCTGTGTGCATGACAGTGGTGGGTCTTGTGGTGCTTGTGCTTGTCAGTGGTACCCTTGTCTATTGAGGTGGATGCATGTCTGTGTGTACATGTGTGCTTTGGATGGGTTTAGAGAGAGGGGGTTGGGAATGGGAAAATGCAGGTGGAGGGGGGACGGTAGACAAAGGGAGACTGGCTGCCATCAGTGAGGGGGCCAGAGCCTGGAAGGGTCTCTGGAGGTCAGCCAGAGCAATGTGAATGCCCTCCGGGAATGCATTGCTCGGTTGGACTTGAGCTGCCAGTCCCTAGATGGCATTCATGATCATGGACTGACCCACAGAGATGGATGTTAGGAGGTCAATAGCCTCCTCACTGAGGGCAGCAGGGCTGACTGGGGCAGGTGTAGAGGTGCCAGCAGCGAAGGAGATGCCCACCCTCTTGGGTGAGTGGGCACAGGCAACTGAGTGGGGAGTTACAGGGAGGGCGGTGCTAGTAAGTGGGGTGGCAGACAAAGATAGTGCTGGGGTAGTTCCAGATGGGTCCCCTACCGCCGGGGAGTGTCCACTGGAGGATGACTCAGAAGAAGAGGTGGTAGACCTGGTCTTCCCTGGGGCACTCCCCTCGCCCTCTGTCCCACTGGGTCCCTCGCTCTCGCTGGTTGCAGCTTCCTGGGTCCCATGGGCTGCTGCTTCCCCACTCACCTGTGCCACTTCACCTTTGCCTGATGATGCTGATGCACACAAATAGAGAGCGAGAGAGAGAGAGAGAGAGAGAGAGAGAGAGAGACAGGGCAAAAAAGGGTTAACATATAGCTCTCATACACGCTGGTCAACAAGCACATCTTTCACAATACTTATCCTGGCTAGGTCATCGCAGGTGCCACTATACATTACCTACATCAGGTCACAACATGTCACTACTACCCACACCTGTATTGCAACCCTCAGACCTACATCAATATCTAATTAGGACAGCACAACTTGAGTCATCCACATGATGACTACCAAACCCATTTCTGCTGTCAAAACATGCCCTTGGTGCAGTATCCATTGTATGCCTGTATACAGATAAAACCACTCCATGCCCCTATCACTGATTGGATGTCCAGCTGACTGAACAAAACACTTTAAGCATTACAGTTACAATACATGATCAGACCATGCCCTCTGTAGCATATCCATTGCATTGAAAACAACTCTACTCACAGATCACGCATTTTAGGAGCCTGGCCTGGTTTGTAGTGGGTACCTTGGGTACTTACACCTTATACCAGGTCCAGTTATCCCTTATTAGTGAAATTTAGTAGTGTTCTAGCAGCTTAGGATGATAGAGGTAGCTATAGCAGAGCAGCTTAGGCTGAACTAGGAGACATGCAAAGCTCATGCAATACCACTTATAGTTACACAGTACTTATACACAAGTAAAGACAATACTCAGTGTTACCAAAAGTAAAGGTATTTATTTGGGCGACACAGTACCAGAAATATCATAGAGACAATACTCTTTCTGGAGGTAAGTATTATACACAATATATACACTAGACACCAAAATTAGACAAGTAAACATTCATAGAACAATGCAAACAGTAGGAAGTCCCATAGAATGCAATGGGAAAAAATGGGTCTAGGGGCAACACAAATCAAATACTAAAAAAGTGGAATGTGAATCCCAAATCCCCCCCTAGACAAGTGTAGTGTGTGCAGAATCACTGGGAGAGTAAGAATATAGTAAAGGTAAGTAAATTACCCCACCCCAGAACCTAGAAAAGCAGGAGTAAAGTACTGCAAGTTTCCTTAGGACACACTACACCTCATTTTGGGGATTTTGCAGCAGCCAACCAAGTCTGCAAAGAACAACTGCTGGATTATTAGATCTGAAGACCTGGAAAGGGAGGTGACCAAGTCCAGAAGTCGAAAGACATTCCAGGAAGGACAGGAGCCTCTGCCAACCCAGAAGAGGGTGCAAAATAAGAATCCCCAGTTAGTTGAAGACTGCAGAAATGCACCCTAGGAAGATGCCAGCGGGTTCCTGCATGATGCAAAAGATGTCTCATGGCATGAAGATTGTTGCAGAGGAGATTTCGTATTGGAAGGCACCAACAAGCCTTGGCTACCACAAAAGTGTGTTTTTTGTCAAAATGGCACTGGGTGGACCCAGGAGAGGCATGGGGGCCTCAACTCTATGTGAGGAGGAAGAGAGGACTCTCAGCACTACAGAGAGCCCTCAGGATGCCAGCCAGAACCCCAAAAAGCCACAGGATCCGGGTTCAAAGGAGGGGCAAAATGCAGTTGATGTAGCACAACAAAAGAAGGTCTCACGCCGCTGGAGAGCAACTCAGCAAGTTGAGCATCACAGGGTGGAGTGATGGGTACCTGGGCCAGGCTGTGCATGAAGGAAGTTTGCAAAGAGTGCACAGAGGCCTCAGGAGGTGAAGAAGACACAGTACAGAGGGGTACCGTTGCTCTCAGGGAAGGCAAGGTCTTACCTTCTCCAAATTGCATGAGCAGGACCTCAGGACAGTCTATGTTGATGATGTCCACCCTCTGTGTCCTTAAGAGCAGGCTCGTTGTTGTGAGAGGAGTCCCAGGGTACCGGTCGTCGTCTTGGAAGGTGCCTGCTTGGAGCAGGGGAGTGACTCTGTCACTCCACAGGAGATTTCTTCAGTTCTTCTGGTGCAGGATGAAGACAGAGAGTCCCCATACTATGCACACCATGAAAACTGTTGCAGTTGCTGACTTGGAGCTGAGGTTGCTGAAGAAAAGTGTCTCTTGTAGACACTTTGTTGCAGTTACAGCGTTTCTTGGAGCAGGCTGCGGTTGATCTGAGGTAAGAAGAGTCTGAAGTTTTTGCACAGGATTCCTGAAGGAAACTTGCAAGCAGAATCTGAAGAGAACCCACAGGAGAGACCCTAAGTAGCCCTGAGAAGGGGATTGGCTACCTTATCAGGTGTGGACCTATCAGGAGGGGTCTCTGTCAGGAATAAAGCTGTGTGCGGTCCAGGTCCCGCCCGAAACTTCGCTGTGCGTATTTGCGGCGCTTCATGCGCACCACTTGTCATCCCCTCTTGTTCGAAAAGTGCTCATCAGAGTCGCCTGCCCTGTGGTAAAGCTCATGCAGCTGCAGGGTCAGGACATTGGTGGACAAGATGCACTTATCAGTGCTAATTTAGGAATGGACTACAATTCCCAGGTTTTTAGAGGCAGCGGCCATCTTAGGGTGCGGCAGGCCTATAAAGCCCACCACACCCAAGCACATTGCTCACTATTTTGTAACTTTGATGCAGTCAGACCTCGTGAGGGTTCCTCTGAAGAAGAGCAGATTTCCTGCTTGGCAGATTGACAGTAAATCAGAGTATCCTTGTTTTCATGGTGAATTCCGATACGAGTAGGTCGTACTCGTAGCGGTAAGGTCTTTATGAGCCCAATCTTGAAGGGGGTTGTTACTTCCAAAAGTAAAGCTCCCCTTAGCACAACGAGCAAAGCGTTTTCAGGTCAAAGAGTAAAGCGGCCTTGGCGCGACAATCAAAGCGCTTTGGATCACAGGAGTAATGCGCCCCTTAGCACAATGTGCAGAGCGCTTCAGGCCACACTTGTAAAGCGCCCTTGGTACGACAATCAAAGCGCTTCAGTCCACATGAGTAAAGCGTCCTTGGCACGGGAATCAAAGCACTTCAGTCCACATGAGTAAAGCGCCCTTGGCACGGCAATCAAAGCACTTCAGTCCACATGAGTAAAGCGCCCTTGGCACGAGAATCAAAGCGCTTCAATCCACATGAGTAAGGCGCCATTGGCACAGCAATCAAAGCGCTTTAGTCCACATGAGTAAAAAGTAATTTGGCATGACAATCAAAGCTCTTCAGGCCACATGAGTAAAGCGCCCCTTAGCATATCGGGCGTAGCGCTTCAGACAAAGCAAGCAAAAGCACTCTCTGGCATATTGGACAAAGTGCTTCATGTATAACAAGCAAGGCGCTTCAGCCCAACGGACAAAGCGCTTCAAGTTCAATGAGTAAAACTTTCAGGCCTAGGTAGTCAATGTGAAAATGTTTTGGAGATAAGCAAATTATAGTTTCATTGTTTTTTGGGAAGCATGATATGTGAGATACATATTTAAGTCTTTGAGAATATGTGAGATACATGTTTAAGTCTTTGAGAATATGTAAGATACATATTTAAGTCTTTGAGAATTTCTAGGCTGAGATCAAACGTTTATGTTTATGAATGTATAGTGGTTACATGATTGATATTCAGAGTATGTCCATTGTCCAAGGCTCTTGCCATCTCTAGGTTCAGAGGTTGCAGTTGGTTCTTGTTCCATGATTCAAAGAAGAGGCTACACCCAATTCACAAAGGGTCTCAATCTGATATCACGGAGACGCCTTTATTCAAGAGCTTAATGGTGAGTTATAGTGTTATGAATGAGTATATGCATATTTGTTCTAACCTTTTCTTTTCAGATCCCTCTCCCTGCAGTTCCCTGCCCTAATTCCCTTCCGCCGCCTGGCTTCATCATAACTCTGTGCTATAATAGCTTTCTGAGTTGGTGACGCCGGAAGGTGGACCTTTTGTTCAGCAGCGTGCAGATGCAGAGGAAAGGGCACTGTGACAGTCTCTGACAGCACCTGCTGGCACTGGCCACTCAGAGCCCTCCAGAGTGCCCCCACACCTTGCAAAGCAAGATGGCTGAAGTCTGGGACACACTGGAGGAGCCCAGGGCACCACCCCTGAGGTGGTGATGGACAGGGGAGTGGTCACTCCCCTTTCCTTTGCCCAGTTTCCCGCCAGAGCAGGAGAGAAGGGGTCCCTGAAATGATGTAGACTGGTTTATGCAAGTAGGGCACCATCTGTGCCCTTCAAAGCATTTCCAGAGGCTGGGGGAGGCTAATCCTCCTCAGCCTGTAAAATCTATTTCCAAAGGGACAGGGTGTAACACCCTGCTCTCAGAGGGAATGCTTGGTTCTGCCTTCCTGAGACTGGGCTGCCCAGACCCCAGGAGGGCAGAACCCTGTCTGTGAGGTGGCAGCAGCTGTAGCTGCAGTGCAAGCCTCAGAGAGCTGGTTTGGCAGTACTGGGGGTCCATGGTGGAGCCCCCAGGATGCATGGAATGGACTCCCCAATACCAGATTTGGAATGGCGGGATAATTCCATGATCTTAGACCTCTTACATGGCCATATTCGGAGTTACCACTGTGAAGCTACATATAGGTATTGACCTATATGTAGTGCACACATGTAATGGCGTCCCTGCACTCACAAAGTCTGGGGAAATGGCCCTGAACTATGTGGGGGCACCTTTGCTAGTGCATGGGTGCCCTCACACTTAGTAACTTTGCAATTAACCTTCAGCAAGTGAAGGTTAGACATATAGGTTACTGATAAGTTACTTAAGTGCAGTGAAAATGGATGTGAAATAACATGTGCTTTATTGCATGCAGGCTGCAATGGCAGTCCTGTGTAAGGTATTGTCTGAGCTCCGTATAGGCAGCAAACAAAATGCTGCAGCCCAAATGGATCTCCTGGAACCCCATTGCCCTGGGTACCTAGGTACCATATACTAGGGACTTATAAGGGGAGTCCAGTGTGCCAATTGAAATTGGTAAATGTAGTCACTGGCCTACAGTGACAAATTTAAAAGCACAGGTAGAGCATAAGCACTGAGGTTCTGATTAGCAGAGCCTCAGTGATACAGTTAGGCACTACACAGGCATACACATTAGGCCACAAACTACGAGCACTGGGGTCCTGGATAGCAGGATCCCAGTGAGACAGGCAAAACACACTGACATATTGGATTTTATCTATTAGTACTGGGGTCCTGGCTAGCAGGATCCCAGTGACACAGTAAAAACACACTGACACACACTCACAAACAGGACAAAAGCGGGGGTAACCATGCTAGAAAGAGGCTACTTTCCTACACACAGCACCTGCCTGTCACATTCCATGCCAGACCAAGCACTCTGTACAGTGATGCCAATATGGAAATCAACACAGTAATGGCCATTACAAGTCGAACACCCAAGCAGTTGGTGTCTAATGTGTAAAATTAGAATCTGTGGAATAGCCATTTGAATAGTCTGAACCAACCACAGGGCCAGATCATGAGACACGAAACACATATATATCACAACTGATCATACTGTCAAGAGCATCTACAAAGGCCCATAGATCATATTACACATCCATACTCAATCACTGAGTGCAGTGTCACAACAGATGTACTTCAGGAACATACATATTACATCATGGTCCACTTACAATGCCACAACACATGCAGTCACAACTGTCTGACTGCACAACATGACAACTCCACCCTAAAAGACCATTGCAGAAATGATTATACTTGCCACAGAGCCCAGACAACACACATCTCAGACGGTAAATGTCATGATGCAATAGGCACACGTGGACCAACACCACTGCCTGTACACCACTTACACATATCACTACTACATGAGCCAGCCAGAGGAGACTAAATGCAACATTAGATTCACATCTATATGCCACGTGACAAGCAATAGGCCAACCTCTCTTAATCTGCCACTTAAGATTGGCCAAGGCAAGCAAAAATGTCCCATCTCATTAGACGTGCCCCCAACTTACCATTAGGACATGATGTATGCAGTAACTCAGCAATGTTACATATCAATTGCTAGGCTATTGTCATACATCCAATATACATACCATGGTGACATATACAAGACCTGTCAAGGTACTTACCACCTCTAGTATCATCCCATTGGTTTATCAGGAACATCCCCACAAGTATTGTGCCCAGGAATGCATGATGTCTGCAACCAGACATCATCAATTGTACATGTATCAGTATTCCTGTTTGCCAAACTTCACATACCTTACAGTCAGCAGATCACCTATATATGGCCATACAGCTATCAAATCAATAATCCAGTCCCATAAAGGCCATATCTGTTATGGAACTTTAATGGCAGCCCCACATTCAGTCAATAACAATACCAGTTCATGATGTATCTAGTCCCTGTGATCAAGCTAGAGTCACACAGTAGCATATACAGGTATGCTACACAGATGGGAGTGGACTGACACCTTAGAGCCACACATGCAGATGCATGGAGCTGGTCATACTCAATGCTTAGGGTGATACTAATACTCATATGCATTCCATAGACAGGATGGTCTCACACATGTGACTATGTCATTTGGCCATCTCCACATTTCAGACATGGAGAGGTCTTGAAATAAGAGCTGTACACCCACTGCCTGTAAAGTATGCCAACACACCTACTATATAGACTTAGCCAGGGTGCATAATAACCATTTCCAATAGACGATACACAATGTAATTACAACAATGTCACTTTCGACTTCAATGAAGCACATGATCCCTATTAAGCCCAGCCAAGTGCCAGGATACAGTCATTACTCAGCCGTTTGGGGCTGAAGTGCTGTCCTCAAATGCCCAGCCACCTCAGCTTAGGCCACTGCCAAAATGCAGGCCATTAGAGGGTCAGGGTCTGGCGGGCACTCCCTCCCTTGTTGGGTGGACATCCCCAGCTGGGCCTCTGCGGTCTTCCCAGCCTAGCGTCTCAGGTCCTCGTACCTTTTTCTGCAGTGGGTGTTCCACCGGCTGTGGATCCCCAAGGTCCGCACTTGCTTGGAGATGGCACACCATACGTGAAGTCAGAACCAGATAATTTGTATTTGATAAAGTACCCCTGCTGTACATTTTCAGAATTCTCTGAGGAGTTCTGTGAATATTCATGGAAGTCAACCATAGACTCAGTTAATTTGTAAAGTCATAGAACTCTGAGATGGCTTACAATATCCTTTTAATGCATGGCAAAATTTAATTTATTACACATAATACATGGTCACACCATTACTCTTCCCACAAACATCTTCAATCCTTGAGGTCTTGCATATTCATATGGACATAACAGTATGGTTGCAAATATGAGGCGTAAATGTAGACTCTGTAGTGTGGCATTAAAACACCAAAACACAGGTAGTCAAATGTTAAAAAATATTTTTTAATCATTTTCATGTAAATCATAATATAAAAACAAATTTAGCTCACATTGAATAGTAACTTACAAAGGTATTATTTCCTGTAATTAACCATGTAAAGAAACAAACACCACCATAAATCTGTCCTTTCTGCTGATCACTGTTCAATTTAGAAAAAAAAGAACCTGTTTTTAAGAAGAACAAGCCAGTTCTCATTTTCGTTGTTTATGCTGTAGCTACAATGATTATAACCTGCTTCTTACTTTGGCTGCTGGCAGCAGGAATTATGATGTCACAGCCCAAATGTGATAAGTTAACACAGTTTAGCAGCTATCTCATTTTATTACCATAAGTCACAGGTACCCTGGGCAAAAAATTATCGGTTGGGATGCTAACCAGAGCGATAGCCAGTGGTTTTGACTACTTGCAAGCATTCCTCCAATCACCTTTTGTCTGTCTGATATAACACCCAAGGTGGTCAAGGGTATTCCTAGGTGTAGGTCCTTTGCTTGTTTTGCCACAGGATCTAAGTGTAGGAGGCTGGCCTGGCTTATAATGGGTACCTGGTGGTACGTACACCTTGTGCCAGGTCAAGTTATCCCTTATTAGTAGATTAGTAGTGTTCTAGCAGCTTAGGCTGATAGAGGTAGCTATAGCAGAGCAGCTTAGGCTGAACTAGGAGACATGCAAACCTCCTACTATACCACTTATATCATATAGCACTATATCATAAGAATCACAATACTCAGAGTTACTAAAAATAAAGGTACTTTATTTTAGTGACAATGTGTCAGAGATATCACAGAGGATATACTCCCTTAGGGGGTAAGTAAAATACACAATATACACACAGACCAAAATCAGGTAAGTAAACAGTTAGAAAAATAGTGCAAACACTGTAGAATACAATAGGATGCAATAGGCCTAGGGGCAACATAAACCATATACTAAGAAAGTGGAATGCGAACCACTTAGGGACCCCAAGCCTAGTGTAGTGTGTAGAGGGTCGCTGGGAGTATAAGAAAACACTTAGGGTGTACAAGATACCCTACCCCAAGACCCTGAAAAGTAGAAGTAAAGTTACCCTACTTCCCCAGAAACACACTAAAGTTGTGATAGGAGATTCTGCAAAGACAACAACTGACTGCAAAGCACTGAAGATGGATTCCTGGACCTGAGGACTTGCAAAGGAAGCAGACCAAGTCCAAGAGTCACGGAAGTGTCCAGGGGGGGCAGGAGACCACTAAACCACAGATGAAGGTGAAAAATGTCTGCCTCCGGGTGGAAGAAGCTGAAGATTCTGCAACAACGGAAGATGCCAGGAACTTCTCCTTTGCACAGAAGATGTCTCACGGTGTGCTGGAGGATGCAGAAAGACTGCAAACAAGCCTTGCTAGTTGCAAAGGTTGCAGTTGAAGAAAATGGGTGCCGCCCGGGCCCAGAAAGGATCAGGAGGTCGCCCCTTGGAAGAGGAGACAGAGGGGGCGCTCAGCAACACAGAAAGCCCATGCAGAAGCAGGCAGCACCTGCAGAAGCACTTGAACAGGTGTTTAAGAAATCTGAGCACAGCGGTCATCTCAACACTACAAAGGAGGATTCCACGACATCGGTGGTCAACTCAGCAATTTGAGGACTGCAGGTCGGAGTGCTGGGGACCTGGGCTATGCTGTGCACAGAGGATTCCTTGCAAAAGTGCACAGAAGTCCTAGCACCTGCAGATCACGCAGTACACAGGATTACTGTCTGGCATGGGGAGGCAAGGACTTACCTCCACCAAACTTGGACAGAAGGCCCACTGGACTGTCAGGGTCACTTGGATCCAGCTCCTGTGTTCCAGGGACCACACTTGTCAAGATGAGAGGGGACCCAAAGGACTGGTGATGCAGAAGTTTGGTGCCTGCATTAGCAGGAGGAAGATTCCGTCAACCAACAGGAGATTTCTTCTTGGCTTCCAGTGCCAGGTGAAAGCAGACAGCCCTCAGAGCATTCACCACCAGGAAACAGTCGAGAAGCCAGCAGGATTAGGCGCTACAATGTTGCTGGTAGTTGTCTTGCTACTTTGTTGTCATTTTGCAGGCGTCCTGGAGCAGTCAGAGGTCGATCCTTGGCAGAAGTCAAAGAGGGAGATGCAGAGGAACTCTGGTGAGCTCTAGCATTCGTTATCTGAAGAGAAACCCTCAGAGGAGGATTGGCCACCCAACCAGGTAATCACCTATCAGGAGGGGTCTCTGACATCACCTGCTGGCACTGGCCACTCATAGGTCTCCAGTGTGCCCTCACACCTCTGCATTCAAGATGGCAGAGGTCTAGGACACACTGGAGGAGCTCTGGGCACCACCTCTCGGGTGGTGATGAACAGGGGAGTGGTCACTTCCCTTTCCTTTGTCCAGTTTCGCGCCAGAGCATGGGCTGGGGGATCCGTGAACCAGTGTAGACTGGTGTAAGGAAATGCCTCCTTGGCATGGTTGCCCCCTGACTTTTTGCCTTTGCTGATGCTATGTTTACAATTGAAAGTGTGCTGAGGCCTGCTAACCAGGCCCCAGCACCAGTGTTCTTTCCCTAACCTGTACTTTTGTATCCACAATTGGCAGACCCTGGCATCCAGATAAGTCCCTTGTAACTGGTACTTCTAGTACCAAGGGCCCTGATGCCAAGGAAGGTCTCTAAGGGCTGCAGCATGTCTTATGCCACCCTGGAGACCTCTCACTCAGCACAGACACACTGCTTGCCAGCTTGTGTGTGCTAGTGAGAACAAAACGAGTAAGTCGACATGGCACTCCCCTCAGGGTGCCATGCCAGCCTCTCACTGCCTATGCAGTATAGGTAAGACACCCCTCTAGCAGGCCTTACAGCCCTAAGGCAGGGTGCACTATACCATAGGTGAGGGTACCAGTGCATGAGCATGGTACCCCTACAGGGTCTAAACAAAACCTTAGACATTGTAAGTGCAGGGTAGCCATAAGAGTATATGGTCTGGGAGTCTGTCAAACACGAACTCCACAGCACCATAATGGCTACACTGAAAACTGAGAAGTTTGGTATCAAACTTCTCAGCACAATAAATGCACACTGATGCCAGTGTACATTTTATTGTAAAATACACCCCAGAGGGCACCTTAGAGGTGCCCCCTGAAACTTAACCGACTATCTGTGTAGGCTGACTAGTTCTAGCAGCCTGCCACAAACCGAGACATGTTGCTGGCCCCATGGGGAGAGTGCCTTTGTCACTCTGAGGCCAGTAACAAAGCCTGCACTGGGTGGAGATGCTAACACCTCCCCCAGGCAGGAATTGTCACACCTGGCGGTGAGCCTCAAAGGCTCACCTCCTTTGTGCCAACCCAGCAGGACACTCCAGCTAGTGGAGTTGCCCGCCCCCTCCGGCCAGGCCCCACTTTTGGCGGCAAGGCCGGAGAAGATAATGAGAAAAACAAGGAGGAGTCACTGACCAGTCAGGACAGCCCCTAAGGTGTCCTGAGCTGAGGTGACTCTAACTTTTAGAAATCCTCCATCTTGCGGATGGAGGATTCCCCCAATAGGGTTAGGATTGTGACACCCTCCCCTTGGGAGGAGGCACAAAGAGGGTGTACCCACCCTCAGGGCTAGTAGCCATTGGCTACTAACCCCCCAGACCTAAACACGCCCTTAAATTTAGTATTTAAGGGCTACCCTGAACCCTAGAAAATTAGATTCCTGCAACTACAAGAAGAAGGACTGCCTAGCTGAAAACCCCTGCAGCGGAAGACCAGAAGACGACAACTGCCTTGGCTCCAGAAACTCACCGGCCTGTCTCCTGCCTTCCAAAGATCCTGCTCCAGCGACGCCTTCCAAAGGGACCAGCGACCTCGACATCCTCTGAGGACTGCCCCTGCTTCGAAAAGACAAGAAACTCCCGAGGACAGCGGACCTGCTCCAAGAAAAGCTGCAACTTCGTTTCCAGCAGCTTTAAAGAACCCTGCAAGCTCCCCGCAAGAAGCGTGAGACTTGCAACACTGCACCCGGCGACCCCGACTCGGCTGGTGGCGATCCAACACCTCAGGAGGGACCCCAGGACTACTCTGATACTGTGAGTACCCAAAACCTGTCCCCCCTGAGCCCCCACAGCGCCGCCTGCAGAGGGAATCCCGAGGCTTCCCCTGACCGCGACTCTTTGAACCTAAAGTCCCGACGCCTGGGAGAGACCCTGCACCCGCAGCCCCCAGGACCTGAAGGACCGGACTTTCACTGGAGAAGTGACCCCCAGGAGTCCCTCTCCCTTGCCCAAGTGGAGGTTTCCCCGAGGAATCCCCCCCTTGCCTGCCTGCAGCGCTGAAGAGATCCCGAGATCTCTCATAGACTAACATTGAAAACCCGACGCCTGTTTCCACACTGCACCCGGCCGCCCCCGCGCTGCTGAGGGTGAAATTTCTGTGTGGGCTTGTGTCCCCCCCGGTGCCCTACAAAACCCCTCTGGTCTGCCCTCCGAAGACGCGGGTACTTACCTGCAAGCAGACCGGAACCGGGGCACCCCCTTCTCTCCATTCTAGCCTATGTGTTTTGGGCACCACTTTGAACTCTGCACCTGACCGGCCCTGAGCTGCTGGTGTGGTGACTTTGGGGTTGCTCTGAACCCCCAACGGTGGGCTACCTTGGACCAAGAACTGAACCCTGTAAGTGTCTTACTTACCTGGTAAAACTAACAAAAAACTTACCTCCCCCAAGAACTGTGAAAATTGCACTGTGTCCACTTTTAAAACAGCTATTTGTCAATAACTTGTAAAGTATACATGCAATTTTTATGATTTGAAGTTCCTAAAGTACTTACCTGCAATACCTTTCGAATGAGATATTACATGTAGAATTTGAACCTGTGGTTCTTAAAATAAACTAAGAAAAGATATTTTTCTATATAAAAACCTATTGGCTGGATTTGTCTCTGAGTGTGTGTACCTCATTTATTGTCTTGTGTATTTACAACAAATGCTTAACACTACTCCTTGGATAAGCCTACTGCTCGACCACACTACCACAAAATAGAGCATTAGTATTATCTCTTTTTACCACTATTTTACCTCTAAGGGGAACCCTTGGACTCTGTGCATGCTATTCCTTACTTTGAAGTAGTACATACAGAGCCAACGTCCTACATTGGTGGATCAGCGGTGGGGTACAAGACTTTGCATTTGCTGGACTACTCAGCCAATACCTGATCACACGACAAATTCCAAAATTGTCATTAGAAATTGATTTTTGCAATTTGAAAAGTTTTCTAAATTCTTAAAAGACCTGCTAGGGCCTTGTGTTAGATCCTGTTTAGCATTTCTTTTAGAGTTTAAAAGTTTGTAAAAGTTTGAATTAGATTCTAGAACCAGTTGTAGATTCTTAAAAAGTATTCCAACTTTTAGAAGCAAAATGTCTAGCACAGATGTGACTGTGGTGGAATTCGACACCACACCTTACCTCCATCTTAAGATGAGGGAGCTAAGGTCACTCTGTAAAATAAAGAAAATAACAATGGGCCCCAAACCTACCAAAATACAGCTCCAGGAGCTTTTGGCAGAGTTTGAAAAGGCCAACCCCTCTGAGGGTGGCAACTCAGAGGAAGAGGATAGTGACTTGGAGGACAATTCCCCCCTACCAGTCCTATCTAGGGAGAACAGGGTCCCTCAAACCCTGACTCCAAAAATAATAGTCAGAGATGCTGGTTCCCTCACAGGAGAGACCAACACCTCTGAAATCACTGAGGATAACCCCAGTGAAGAGGACATCCAGTTAGCCAGGATGGCCAAAAGATTGGCTTTGGAAAGACAGATCCTAGCCATAGAGAGGGAAAGACAAGAGATGGGCCTAGGACCCATCAATGGTGGCAGCAACATAAATAGGGTCAGAGATTCTCCTGACATGTTGAAAATCCCTAAAGGGATTGTAACTAAATATGAAGATGGTGATGACATCACCAAATGGTTCACAGCTTTTGAGAGGGCTTGTGTAACCAGAAAAGTGAACAGATCTCACTGGGGTGCTCTCCTTTGGGAAATGTTCACAGGAAAGTGTAGGGATAGACTCCTCACACTCTCTGGACAAGATGCAGAATCTTATGACCTCATGAAGGGTACCCTGATTGAGGGCTTTGGATTCTCCACTGAGGAGTATAGGATTAGATTCAGGGGGGCTCAAAAATCCTCGAGCCAGACCTGGGTTGACTTTGTAGACTACTCAGTGAAAACACTAGATGGTTGGATTCAAGGCAGTGGTGTAAGTAATTATGATGGGCTGTACAATTTATTTGTGAAAGAACACCTATTGAGTAATTGTTTCAATGATAAACTGCATCAGCATCTGGTAGACCTAGGACCAATTTCTCCCCAAGAATTGGGAAAGAAGGCGGACCATTGGGTCAAGACAAGGGTGTCCAAGACTTCAACAGGGGGTGACCAAAAGAAAGGGGTCACAAAGACTCCCCAGGGGAAGGGTGATGAGACAACCAAAACTAAAAATAGTAAAGAGTCTTCTACAGGCCCCCAAAAACCTGCACAGGAGGGTGGGCCCAGAGCCTCTTCACAAAACAATGGGTACAAGGGTAAAAACTTTGATCCCAAAAAGGCCTGGTGTCATAGCTGTAAACAGCATGGACACCAAACTGGAGACAAGGCCTGTCCCAAGAAAGGTTCCACTCCAAACTCCCATCCAGGTAACACTGGCATGGCTAGTCTCCAAGTGGGATCAACAGTGTGCCCAGAGCAAATCAGGGTCCACACTGAAGCTATTCTAGTTTCTGAGGGTGGGGTGGATTTAGCCACACTAGCTGTCTGGCCGCCTAACATGCAAAAATACAGACAGCAACTCTTAATTAATGGGACTAGAATAGAGGGCCTGAGGGATACAGGTGCCAGTGTCACCATGGTGACAGAGAAACTGGTTTCCCCTGGCCAATACCTGACTGGAAAAACTTACACAGTCACCAACGCTGACAATCAGAGAAAAGTACATCCCATGGCAATGGTTACTTTAGAATGGGGAGGGGTCAATGGCCTGAAACAGGTGGTGGTCTCCTCAAATATCCCAGTGGACTGTCTGCTTGGAAATGACCTGGAGTCCTCAGCATGGGCTGAGGTAGAACTAAAAACCCATGCAGCAATGCTGGGTATCCCTGAACTGGTGTGTGTGAAAACAAGAGCACAATGCAAGGCACAGGGTGAACAAGTAGAGCTGGAGTCTGGAAGAATGGCCCAGCCTACCAAGAGAACAGGAAAGTCAGTTGGGAAACCAACTACAACACAGCAAAAGAAAGGGAACCTCTCTTCTCAGGAAGAAGTTCTGCCCTCTGAGGGAACTGAGCCTTTGGAGCTTGAACCTTATCAGGTTGAGCTCTTAGGCCCAGGGGGACCCTCAAGGGAGGAGCTGTGTAAGGGACAAGAAACCTGTCCCTCTCTTGAAGGCCTTAGGCAGCAAGCTGCTGAAGAGTCCAAAGGCAAGAAAAATGGAACGCATAGGGTCTATTGGGAAGATGGACTCCTGTACACTGAGGCCAGAGACCCCAAACCTGGTGCCACTAGGAGAGTGGTAGTGCCTCAGCTGTTCAGGAAGTTCATCCTAACATTGGCCCATGACATTCCCCTTGCTGGACATTTGGGACAAACCAAGACGTGGGAGAGGTTAGTCAACCACTTCTACTGGCCCAATATGTCCAACATGGTTAAGGAGTTTTGCCTCTCCTGCCCCACCTGTCAAGCCAGTGGTAAGACAGGTGGGCATCCAAAGGCCCCCCTCATTCCACTTCCAGTGGTGGGGGTTCCCTTTGAAAGAGTGGGTGTGGACATAGTTGGTCCACTAGAACCTCCCACAGCCTCAGGAAATATGTATATCCTGGTAGTAGTGGATCATGCTACCAGGTATCCTGAAGCTATTCCCCTTAGGTCGACTACTGCCCCTGCAGTAGCCAAGGCCCTCATTGGTATCTTTACCAGAGTGGGTTTTCCTAAGGAGGTGGTGTCTGACAGAGGTACCAACTTCATGTCAGCATACCTAAAGCACATGTGGAATGAGTGTGGAGTGACTTATAAATTCACTACAACATACCATCCACAAACTAATGGCTTGGTTGAGAGATTCAACAAGACATTAAAAGGCATGATCATGGGGCTCCCAGAAAAGCTCAAAAGGAGATGGGATGTCCTCTTGCCATGTCTGCTTTTCGCTTACAGAGAGGTGCCACAGAAGGGAGTAGGATTCTCACCCTTTGAACTTCTGTTTGGTCATCCTGTAAGGGGACCACTTGCTCTTGTTAAAGAAGGCTGGGAGAGACCTCTCCATGAGCCAAAACAAGACATAGTGGACTATGTACTTGGCCTTCGCTCTAGAATGGCAGAGTACATGGAAAAGGCAACCAAAAACCTTGAGGCCAGCCAACAGCTCCAGAAGTTTTGGTATGACCAAAAGGCTGCACTGGTTGAGTTCCAACCAGGGCAGAAAGTCTGGGTTCTGGAGCCTGTGGCTCCCAGGGCACTCCAGGACAAATGGAGTGGCCCTTACCCAGTACTGGAGAGGAAGAGTCAGGTCACCTACTTGGTGGACCTGGGCACAAGCAGGAGCCCCAAGAGGGTGATCCATGTAAACCGCCTTAAGCTCTTCCACGACAGGGCTGATGTCAATCTGTTGATGGTAACAGATGAGGATCAGGAGGCAGAGAGTGAACCTCTCCCTGATCTTCTGTCATCAGACCCAAAAGATGGTACAGTAGATGGAGTGATCTACTCAGACACCCTCTCTGGCCAACAGCAAGCTGATTGTAGGAGAGTCCTACAACAGTTTCCTGAACTCTTCTCCTTAACCCCTGGTCAGACACACCTGTGTACCCATGATGTGGACACAGGAGACAGCATGCCTGTCAAGAACAAAATCTTTAGACAATCTGACCATGTTAAAGAAAGCATCAAGGTGGAAGTCCACAAGATGCTGGAATTGGGAGTAATTGAGCGCTCTGACAGCCCCTGGGCTAGCCCAGTGGTCTTAGTCCCCAAACCTCACACCAAAGATGGAAAGAAAGAGATGAGGTTTTGTGTGGACTACAGAGGGCTCAATTCTGTCACCAAGACAGATGCCCATCCAATTCCAAGAGCTGATGAGCTCATTGATAAATTAGGTGCTGCCAAATTTCTAAGTACCTTTGACTTGACAGCAGGGTACTGGCAAATAAAAATGGCACCTGGAGCAAAAGAAAAGACAGCATTCTCCACACCTGATGGGCATTATCAGTTTACTGTTATGCCCTTTGGTTTAAAGAATGCCCCTGCCACCTTCCAAAGGTTGGTGAATCAAGTCCTTGCTGGCTTGGAGTCCTTTAGCACAGCTTATCTTGATGATATTGCTGTCTTTAGCTCCACCTGGCAGGATCACCTGGTCCACCTGAGGAAGGTTTTGAAGGCTCTGCAATCTGCAGGCCTCTCTATCAAGGCATCCAAATGCCAGATAGGGCAGGGAACTGTGGTTTACTTGGGACACCTTGTAGGTGGAGGCCAAGTTCAGCCACTCCAACCCAAGATCCAGACTATTCTGGACTGGGTAGCTCCAAAAACCCAGACTCAAGTCAGGGCATTCCTTGGCTTGACTGGGTATTACAGGAGGTTTGTGAAGGGATATGGATCCATTGTGACAGCCCTCACTGAACTCACCTCCAAGAAAATGCCCAAGAAAGTAAACTGGACTGTGGAATGCCAACAGGCCTTTGACACCCTGAAACAGGCAATGTGCTCAGCACCAGTTCTCAAAGCTCCAGATTATTCTAAGCAGTTCATTGTGCAGACTGATGCCTCTGAACATGGGATAGGGGCAGTTTTGTCCCAAACAAATGATGATGGCCTTGACCAGCCTGTTGCTTTCATTAGCAGGAGGTTACTCCCCAGGGAGCAGCGTTGGAGTGCCATTGAGAGGGAGGCCTTTGCTGTGGTTTGGTCCCTGAAGAAGCTGAGACCATACCTCTTTGGGACTCACTTCCTAGTTCAAACTGACCACAGACCTCTCAAATGGCTGATGCAAATGAAAGGTGAAAATCCTAAACTGTTGAGGTGGTCCATCTCCCTACAGGGAATGGACTTTATAGTGGAACACAGACCTGGGACTGCCCATGCCAATGCAGATGGCCTTTCCAGGTTCTTCCACTTAGAAAATGAAGACTCTCTTGGGAAAGGTTAGTCTCATCCTCTTTCGTTTGGGGGGGGGTTGTGTAAGGAAATGCCTCCTTGGCATGGTTGCCCCCTGACTTTTTGCCTTTGCTGATGCTATGTTTACAATTGAAAGTGTGCTGAGGCCTGCTAACCAGGCCCCAGCACCAGTGTTCTTTCCCTAACCTGTACTTTTGTATCCACAATTGGCAGACCCTGGCATCCAGATAAGTCCCTTGTAACTGGTACTTCTAGTACCAAGGGCCCTGATGCCAAGGAAGGTCTCTAAGGGCTGCAGCATGTCTTATGCCACCCTGGAGACCTCTCACTCAGCACAGACACACTGCTTGCCAGCTTGTGTGTGCTAGTGAGAACAAAACGAGTAAGTCGACATGGCACTCCCCTCAGGGTGCCATGCCAGCCTCTCACTGCCTATGCAGTATAGGTAAGACACCCCTCTAGCAGGCCTTACAGCCCTAAGGCAGGGTGCACTATACCATAGGTGAGGGTACCAGTGCATGAGCATGGTACCCCTACAGGGTCTAAACAAAACCTTAGACATTGTAAGTGCAGGGTAGCCATAAGAGTATATGGTCTGGGAGTCTGTCAAACACGAACTCCACAGCACCATAATGGCTACACTGAAAACTGAGAAGTTTGGTATCAAACTTCTCAGCACAATAAATGCACACTGATGCCAGTGTACATTTTATTGTAAAATACACCCCAGAGGGCACCTTAGAGGTGCCCCCTGAAACTTAACCGACTATCTGTGTAGGCTGACTAGTTCTAGCAGCCTGCCACAAACCGAGACATGTTGCTGGCCCCATGGGGAGAGTGCCTTTGTCACTCTGAGGCCAGTAACAAAGCCTGCACTGGGTGGAGATGCTAACACCTCCCCCAGGCAGGAATTGTCACACCTGGCGGTGAGCCTCAAAGGCTCACCTCCTTTGTGCCAACCCAGCAGGACACTCCAGCTAGTGGAGTTGCCCGCCCCCTCCGGCCAGGCCCCACTTTTGGCGGCAAGGCCGGAGAAGATAATGAGAAAAACAAGGAGGAGTCACTGACCAGTCAGGACAGCCCCTAAGGTGTCCTGAGCTGAGGTGACTCTAACTTTTAGAAATCCTCCATCTTGCGGATGGAGGATTCCCCCAATAGGGTTAGGATTGTGACACCCTCCCCTTGGGAGGAGGCACAAAGAGGGTGTACCCACCCTCAGGGCTAGTAGCCATTGGCTACTAACCCCCCAGACCTAAACACGCCCTTAAATTTAGTATTTAAGGGCTACCCTGAACCCTAGAAAATTAGATTCCTGCAACTACAAGAAGAAGGACTGCCTAGCTGAAAACCCCTGCAGCGGAAGACCAGAAGACGACAACTGCCTTGGCTCCAGAAACTCACCGGCCTGTCTCCTGCCTTCCAAAGATCCTGCTCCAGCGACGCCTTCCAAAGGGACCAGCGACCTCGACATCCTCTGAGGACTGCCCCTGCTTCGAAAAGACAAGAAACTCCCGAGGACAGCGGACCTGCTCCAAGAAAAGCTGCAACTTCGTTTCCAGCAGCTTTAAAGAACCCTGCAAGCTCCCCGCAAGAAGCGTGAGACTTGCAACACTGCACCCGGCGACCCCGACTCGGCTGGTGGCGATCCAACACCTCAGGAGGGACCCCAGGACTACTCTGATACTGTGAGTACCCAAAACCTGTCCCCCCTGAGCCCCCACAGCGCCGCCTGCAGAGGGAATCCCGAGGCTTCCCCTGACCGCGACTCTTTGAACCTAAAGTCCCGACGCCTGGGAGAGACCCTGCACCCGCAGCCCCCAGGACCTGAAGGACCGGACTTTCACTGGAGAAGTGACCCCCAGGAGTCCCTCTCCCTTGCCCAAGTGGAGGTTTCCCCGAGGAATCCCCCCCTTGCCTGCCTGCAGCGCTGAAGAGATCCCGAGATCTCTCATAGACTAACATTGAAAACCCGACGCCTGTTTCCACACTGCACCCGGCCGCCCCCGCGCTGCTGAGGGTGAAATTTCTGTGTGGGCTTGTGTCCCCCCCGGTGCCCTACAAAACCCCTCTGGTCTGCCCTCCGAAGACGCGGGTACTTACCTGCAAGCAGACCGGAACCGGGGCACCCCCTTCTCTCCATTCTAGCCTATGTGTTTTGGGCACCACTTTGAACTCTGCACCTGACCGGCCCTGAGCTGCTGGTGTGGTGACTTTGGGGTTGCTCTGAACCCCCAACGGTGGGCTACCTTGGACCAAGAACTGAACCCTGTAAGTGTCTTACTTACCTGGTAAAACTAACAAAAAACTTACCTCCCCCAAGAACTGTGAAAATTGCACTGTGTCCACTTTTAAAACAGCTATTTGTCAATAACTTGTAAAGTATACATGCAATTTTTATGATTTGAAGTTCCTAAAGTACTTACCTGCAATACCTTTCGAATGAGATATTACATGTAGAATTTGAACCTGTGGTTCTTAAAATAAACTAAGAAAAGATATTTTTCTATATAAAAACCTATTGGCTGGATTTGTCTCTGAGTGTGTGTACCTCATTTATTGTCTTGTGTATGTACAACAAATGCTTAACACTACTCCTTGGATAAGCCTACTGCTCGACCACACTACCACAAAATAGAGCATTAGTATTATCTCTTTTTACCACTATTTTACCTCTAAGGGGAACCCTTGGACTCTGTGCATGCTATTCCTTACTTTGAAGTAGTACATACAGAGCCAACTTCCTACAACTGGCTTATGCAAGGAGGGCACCATCTGTGCCCTTCAAAGCATTTCCAGAGGCTGGGGAAGGCTACTCCTCCCCAGCCCTTAACACCTATTTCCAAAGGGAGAGGGTATAACACCCTCTCTCAGAGGAAATTCTTTGTTCTGCCTTCCTGGGACTGGGCTGCCCAGACCCCAGGAGGGCAGAAGCCTGCCTGTGGGTTGGCAGCAGCAGTAGCTGCGGTGAAAACCCCTGAGAGCTAGTTTGGCAGTACCCGGGGTCCATGCTGGAGCCCCGGCGATGCATGGGATTGGCACCCCAATACCAGATTTGGCATGGGGGAACACTTCCAGGATCTTAGACATGTTACATGGCCATATTCGGAGTTACCATTGTGAAGCTACATATAGGTATTGACCTAAATGTGGTACACGTGTGTAATGGTGTCCCTGCACTTAAAACGTACGGAGAAATTGCCCTGAACTATGTGGGGGCGCCTTGGCTAGTGCCAGGGTGCCCTCACACTTAGTAACTTTGCACCTAACCTTCAGTAGGTGACGGTTAGACATATAGGTGACTTATAAGTTACTTAAGTGCAGTGTAAAATGGCTGTGAAATAACGTGGACGTTATTTCACTCAGGCTGCAGTGTCAGTTCTGTGTAATAATTGTCTGAGCTCCATATGGGTGGCAAAAGAAATGCTGCAGCCCATAGGGATCTCCTGGAACTCCAACACCCTGGGTACCTAGGTACCATATACTAGGGAATTATAAGGGTGTTCCAATGTGCCTATAAGATTTGGTGAAAATGGTCACTAGCCTGCAGTGACGATTTTGAAAGCAGAGGAAGCATAAGCACTGAGGTTCTTGTCAGCAGAGCCTGAGTGACACAGTTAGACACCACACAGGGAACACATTCAGGCCACAAACTATGAGCACTGGGGTCCTGGCTAGCAGGGTCCCAGTGAGGCATAAAACACCCTGACAAATAGGGTTTTCACTATGAGCACTGGGGTCCTGGCTAGCAGGATCCCGGTGAGACTGTAAAAACACCCTGACATATACTCACAAAAAGGCCAAACGTGGGGGTAACAAGGCTATAAAGAGGCTACCTTCCTACACTAAGTTATACCTCACTGATAAGGTATAATAAGACAACTGTCAGAGGTTGCTTGCGGTTCCTTCTGGAAGGGGCCTAGCCTAGCAGTTCGGGATGGCCTTTTCTCATGAGGAGCAGGGTTAGTACTTATTTGAAAAAGATTAGCCTTTGTTTAGAGTGGCATGGAGAGAATAAAATCATGGGTTGAACTGCTACCCAGAGCGAGATACAATGCTTTAAGGTTTTCGCAAGCATTCCTCCTATTACCTTTTGTTCGTGACTAGAGATGTCACAACTGTACAAAAATTAGAGACATGTTTTGAAACTGGGATTGTGACTTTCCTGTATTATGCCATTATTCATACATTTTTTTTCATGTCATATAGAATTGTTTACTTTGTTACATTTAATTATAACAGGTTGGTAAAAAAAACGCAGTGCAATATCTACACTAATCTCGCAATCTTCCTGTATTTTCTTCATTTCTGACTGCAACGAAAAAACCGCTCTCTGCCTGCAGTCAGGTAAATATGCAACCTATTATTTTACTTTTTCAGTGACAAAGTTAACCAGTCTCAGTCTTTCGGAAATGTCATTTTTCATGCATTGAATATTTTAAGTTCAGTTCTCATTCTCAGAATATGAACATGTTTTTTTCAAAATCTCAGTTTGTGAGACAGCTGTCCTCTGATTGACGCGACAGAGGATGAAAACCAGGCATTACAAAGGTTCATCATCCTATAGAGAGCACTGCGTTGCTTGCTTCTTTATAACCACTATGGGAAATGCTGTACCGAATACACACAAAGAGTAATTTTGTTTGGCTTTGAAAACTCTGTTACGAAAGATTGGTACAAGGACTCTCGAGCTGGAGAGTTGATGGTATGTTTTTTTAATAATATTTTCCAAGTTATGATTAATGTTATGTACATGAAGGGCACATTCTATAAAGTAACGTTTTTTCTCTGGATAACACATTTTTCAAAGGAAGCCTGATATGACATTCAGAAGGTGCTTGTTTCATCCCACGCGTCATATTTTTTTATCAGATACATAATAGAAAGGAAGTTTTTCCTTCTGAAGGAAACAAAAAATACTCCGTTTACAGTATTAGCGGTGACCTTGAACACAGTTTTGTGGAATGAAAAAATGAGATTTGTTTGTTTTCAAGAATTCAAGGGCACCCGTGAAATCAATCTCTATATTGGTGCCTTTTTTGCTATCAAAGTATACCACGGAAAGTTAGCCTAAATGTATTTTAAGACGATGAAAATGGGCAGGATATTTCTTCTGTAGATATTTACAAAGATTCCTACATCTACTCTTGTATCATGTTTCACGAATATTTATGTTAATGAAATTTTCTATGTTGTTTTATAAAACTATGTTTTTGTCCTATATTACTGTTAAAATACATTTGATCTCCCTAGCTGCTACAAGGCCCTAAACTTAGCAGTAAGTCAGTCATTCAAGTTGTGTTTTGCATGTCCCATTTTAATGACACATGGAACAATGTGGCAATTAACACACCGTGCCAATTAATGCCACACTATCAAAATGAATTAGATAAAGTACGTTTAACAACAAAAGATGTAGTACTGGTACTACATGGCTTTACTAGGATTCTCATTTTATAGTTTTGCATAGGGCTGAATGGAAATTGATTCCGGGATAGAAAAGTGAGACAGTTTCAGTATTTGGACATTATCATACCCTCTCCACCAAGATGCAAAGAACATATTTTCTAGATCCACAAAAAGAGCTAAAGCCACCACAAGTGACATCCTGAGTTTCAAGATAAACTGCAGAGACAGCATGGCTGTACGCTTTGAAAACATTCTCCAGTTAAAACCTTGTAGCCTTGCTTATTAAACTGTTTCTACAAACATAGCAGGACGGTTTAATAGACCAACATGAACTTCACAATATAGAGACTCATTACACATATATCATCTGTAAATGTCGGGTAACATCAGCTAGCTCACAGTACCACATCCAATCCATAAACTGACAAGGGAAAATACATTTCTGGAAACACAAGAAAGATACAATAAACATTCCAAAACCTTTATTAAAATGAGTGTACTCGTGTATGAAAAGCATGTGCTGCAATTATTAGACAGATGAGACATTACTATTGTAATCAGCATTGGTAGAATGGTAAAGAAGATGAACAATTCAATTATGGTAATTGTTGTTAATGTTTGTGTACTCCTGTCTGTACCTAATGCTATACTAAAGAAAACATAGTGCCCTCTGCCAGATCAGTAGGGATAGTCTAACCCCCATACCTTGGTGTTAGATGTCATGAAGCCAGTGCAGGTTATTGTCCTTGGCAGGATGGAGGTCAGAGTCTGCAGGGTTGCATCTCAGTCACAGCTCGCAGAGGTTCAGTGGTAATCCCATCATAGAAGTGTTTCTCTCGCTGAGCCCTAGCATGGAAGCTGTTTATATGATAAAGAAGTGTTATCACACTGTGATAGAGACTCAGAGCAGCTCATTTGGTTTGTCTAGCTAAAATGAAGTGTCCCCTAGTGAGCACAGCCAGAAAGCAAAACAATGGCATTGTGTTCTGAAATTTACAACCCTGGAACTGGCTGTACAGACTAAAGGTGTCAGTGCCTATCAGAAATGCAGATAAAGTACATTCACATATTAGCAGTAATGTATGGAAAAAGCTACCATGGAAAATAGATCTTGGTCTAAGAAGTTGACTGTAAAATAGAGATTACACACAATCCATGCAACAACACCTTTGTCCTTAAAGGATTTACAACTGCAAGGCGTAGGGCAAGGTTAAACATTGCTTCCATAAACTCCTGTTGGATGGTTTAGAGCAGGGTGTGGTTATTTTTTAAACAATTAGATGCAAGGGTGGAAGCACTGATGTATGTATTGGAGCCTCTGAGTCCTATTAAGTGTAGGTCCCAGTGACTCAGCATTTGGTGGATTGCAGGCAAAGGCCTGTATCCATACATCTTGGGTTGCTCATATGGGGGCAGCAGTAATTCCACCCTAAGTGAATGGAGGGATGTAACTGCTAGTTTACTCACTGGAATTGTTCAGATGCTCAGGAATCACTGAAGTCAGAGTGAAGCCATGTTGGATTTTATTTGAGTTTTGCTAATCAAGTAAAGCGTACATTCATCCAAGTACTATCCTGACTGCACTTATCACCCAAATACTTTCCTTAGGCTATATCTAACAGGTGACATTTTAACATACTTAATTCTGTATACTTATCTTCCAAACTATGTCATGATCTGATCTGTCCTCTGGTATTTATAATGGAACTGTATTTTGAATATAAATATATAGCTCTGGCAGCATGCACTTTTCCTTAACTCAATGTCTTTACATGGCTAGAGCTCTGCATTACAATAGCATTGTATATGTGGTGAAGGAATGGTTTATAATCACCAAGTATGTTTATATGTAAAGCGCTTTTCAACCTTTCAGTGGACTCCTGCAGTTGGGAGACACAAAACAGCAGATGATGGCTCTCAACAATCACAGGTAGCTTGCCCATGACTATCAAATAATATGTTTGGGATACTATTGGAATAGTACTGATCATCAATGGATTCTGAAGCCTAGCAGTGCTCGGAGTCTTCATTTTCCATCTAGATGCCTTCATCCCTCCTACAACTCTATTACATCTCAAAGTCATTATTACGTATAATCTATAGATTACCCATAAGTGCTGTCAAGTAAAGTGAATATAAACAATGTTGCATTCTATATTGGCATTTAGTGGACCAACAAAGGGATGCAACAAATGATGTCTAGTCACATTCATATATTCAGATTTATTACAAACATAGACAGTTCCCGTGAGGAAGTGCACAGTGATTAGCTGATGGGTTAACATGTCAGGGATGGGTATCAGTAAACTCTTTAAACAAGGGCTTCAGCAATCTAATCCTCTTATGAACGTCAACATTTTGACTCACAGAGGCAACAGTAATAGGGGATTTTCCCATTGAGACCTTTGACTATTGCCAATCTGGTTCAAAACTCAGAGACACTGAAACAGGACTCTCACCCTTTTAAAAATCCCATGCGCACATTTTGTTTGTATTATGTAGAAATCTGCTTATTAACTATTTACTATGCCATCAGCACTATTTACGTTTTCTTAGCACAAATATTGATTATAAGTGAGTACATATGATTTGTTAAAGATGTTACGACTTGGAGTTTGCTCTTGAAAGGCCAATATGAAATGAAATATTGTGATTGTTCAGTCAACTGTTCTATTTCTCCTACTGCCATTATAGATGCTCTGAGCATAATTACCATGTATGCACACAAATGCTTAAGATAATTACATCAGATCAATAATTGGGAACCACTGTTTCCTCTCTCCTATTTAGCATAAAAATTATATTTTAAAAGCAACAGACCTTTGCATTGGTATGCATTGGTATTAAACTGTAGTAAGGACTACAGTCAGGCATTTTGTTGCTGTTTTTTTTATTTAAATGATGGCTATAGCCGGGGGCCTGCTGCATGCTACCCTACTCTGACAAAGTCGTGGGGTAAACGATTTTAATTGCAACAGTCCCTATAATTCCTTCTTAGGTGGCAATGTACATTGCTTTGTCAACTCTAATTTTGTACACATTTGTAATTTTGTGACAACATACCTGAAAGTAAGGCTATGCTCAAAACATTTTGTAACAAGCCAATGCTAAATCTATAGACCTGGCCGGTTTATTGAAAAGCAATACATCGGGGGCTAATAGAACAGACAGATCGGTGTGTTATGAAAAGTTTTTACAAAGGCAGTTGAGTGGGCCTGTTCATTGTGAAAAGCACCTGTTTAATCCAATATACATTTAAGGGTGGATTTTTATCACTTTGGGCCTAATTAGGAGTTCGGCAGACAGGAAGACCCATCCGCCGAACTTCCGTTGGGAAAGTAGCCACCACACTGGCTACCTCCCTGTCAGACCCATTAAGACTTTCCAGCTAGGCTGACTGGCGGAACCTGAGGCTTCCGTCAGTCAGCCCAGTGGGAAAGTGGTGGCAGTATTGTCTCCAGCTCATGATCAAGCCTGTAGCAATACTATCACCTGCAGGGTGCACCACCATCCTCGCATTTTTGCTGGGAAGGAGTACCCCAGCCCTGCCCATGCAAGTGCATGGGCAGTGCAGGGGGCTCCCTGTGGCCCCTTGCGCCCTTTCTTCACCAGCCTTTTCATGGCGGTGAGTACCAGGTTGTAATCAGCAAGGCGGCGCTGCATGCAGTGCTGCCCTTGCTATTTCCGACCTCCGTCAGACGGTCTGGATCACTGAATCCAGTGGAGACGGCAGAACCCTGGCAATCTGACTGCCAGGGTCTTAATGTGGTGGTTGGACCGCCACAGCAGCGGTCTCAATTCATTATATTGCATAACTTAAAAACTTTCAGCTTTATTTACAGCTTAAATAATAAAAGACCGAATTCATAGCGTGAAAAGAAGGATTCAGCCAATAGTATTTTAAGCCTGGATTATTGTTACATGGAATCTCATAAATTACCATAGTAGGGAAGAGGTTTGATGTTTGGTGTTAACCCCCACTCTAACAAACCTTGGGGGTAGAAAATTTGTTTTGTGAGAATCAATTATTATTTTTCTTTAAAAATAATAATGTTACGCAATTATAAAAGTACATAATTTAAATAAAAGTCTCAAAAGGGGAAGAGAAAAAATCATTATTTTGAGGGTTACTGTTGGACATAGCTCTCTTTAGGGAAAAATCCTGTTTTTTTGTTTGCTTTTTCCTCCCAGCCTATGCTATCTCACCATGCTGCACCTTAGGACTCTAGACACTTCCCTGTTCTGTGGCAGCTGGGAAGCGAACCCCTTGTACTACCTAGGATAGGGGAAGGAGGGGAAGGACGTGGCTGAAGTGCTGCCACAGGCTGTCCCTCGGCCATTAGGGTACTGGTTACCTGGTGGGGTTTGCAGTCTTGGTTGCCAAGAGAAATTCTGGCACATGTGCAGCCCACATTTGCAACTCCGTTGGCAATGTCTGAAGTCTGATTGACTAGGCCAACGGGGTCAGGGGGCACCTGTGCTCAAGATAGAAATCCTGTGAGGGGTACTAGAGCTTAGGGGGCTCTCTACTGTCCCTGGAGGAACCCAATAGAGGAGTCGGCATGGAGCCAGATGGACACCTCTTGAAGGACGTGCTCAGGTGGAGTGGGCTCCTTGAGGGAACCCCTACTGAAAGGGAGCCAGCTAGATCCCACGGTAAGAAGCAGGTTTCCTGATATGTGCCCATGGGCCACGAGCATCAGCCCCCTGTATGGGCAGGGTGGAGATGTGGGTGCGGGTGCTCTCTAAGTGGGGAAACTCTGCTGGGTAGTATTAGCCATGGTTGGACCCGCAGTGTGCCTCAGGTCCGGCACCATCACCTGTGTACAGGTTTGAGTACCCGGGCCAGGCCACATATGGGTGGGGGTTGGCCTTTCCAACCCAAGCGTCCATGTCTCCAACCTGGTAGGGTGCTTCTTATGTGGATACACACACGGATGATGTGACAATGGTGCACATATTCATGCACAAGTAATCACAACAGAAACAAGCTGACAGAGGTACATGAACACTATGGTGGTAGCTGTAACTGAAGTGACACCTACCTTGGCAGGTTGGTTCATGCGCCAGGGCCCCAGTAAGTGCTGAACACCCACTCATGTTCTCACTGCCACTGAGAGCTGCTCTACTTATCAAGTGATATAGGACATCAAGGCTTATTAAGTTTGGTTGCAATAAGGGATTGCAGAGGAGCTGATTCATACTGTTTGGTGTCATTGGACTCAGGATGACAAACATGAGCTGTTGGTAATGGTAGCTTTGTCACCCCTGGCCAGGAAGTGCCACTTCTAGGATGTGGTTGTTTCTAGGTGATGGGATTGATTCTGGTGCCTCCTAATTTAGGCTTCATTCCAGGGGACCCCTGGGAAGAGCACTTCTGCACATTTACCAGATGACCACTATAAAATTTGGGGATCCAGAATAACAGATCCCTGTCATTTAGGGCCTTGTGAGAAAGATGGGGGAGAGGTTATGACACTTGTCTTCCTGGAGTGAGAGCCTGGAACCCATAAATATAAAGATCTGCATTCCAGGACCTTGGGGCAGACATGGATGAAATTTAGGGGGGACATCTGTGGTTCAAAAGAATACCCTTCGATCCACCCCCACTTCACATCATTTTCTAAGTGTAAGTAGGGGTACTCAAAGTCTGCAACTTAGAGTACCACCAATGGACATTTGGGACCAGTGAGGCAGGACAGCATTTGTACACTGTCAGAGGAATCTGGGCATCCAAGAGGATAACTGTCCAAGGAAGGAAATCTGTGCACCCTTCCTGATTAGAGACTGGCTTGAGGCTGATTGCCTGCTGCTGTGTGGCATCCTGAAGTGGCTCTCCAAGGGCATATTGTCTGTCCTCTGTTTTCTGCAAAGGTCTCAGGGACATCAAAGACATCCTGAAAGGGACCTACATTGTGATTGGTACATCTGGAGATTGATGCCTTCTGTTGGCGCATACATCATGCAGACTCCACCTGGCAGGAGCGGTGTGTGTGTGTGGATCAGGAACTAAGGCCTCATTATGACCATTGCGGACGGCGGTATTTTGGAGAAAAGTACTGCCAACAGGCTGGTGGTACTCCTTCCCAAAATATGACATTGGCGGTCAAGCCAATGTACCACTATGTCTACCAGGGAGGTAATAGCCGCCGGGCTGGAGACTTCAGTCTCCAGCCAGGTGGCCGTCACTGTCCCTCCCATGGGATTATGAGCCCGCCTACTGCCATGGTTTTCATGGCTTCCTTACTGACACAAAAACCATGGCGGTAGGCACTATCAGTGACAAGGAATTCCTTCCCTGTCACTGATAAGGGTCTCCCCGCCCCCTCCCACTCCCCAGAGTCCTACCCCACCCTCCCCCTCCCACTTCAGACCCCCCACAACAGACACGCACATTCATGCACCATCATACACACGCATACACACATTCATACCCACATTCACCCACGCATGCATACATCCATTCACACACACATCCACATACACTTACATACATATAAGCACCTATGCATTCACACAACACAACATACACGTACACTCACAACAATGCATGCACACTTGCATTCCTCACACCACAAACCTGCATGCATGCACACACAAACATACACCCACACCCCCCACACACACAACACCCCCCCTCCCCTGTTGGAGGCAGGCCTCCATTTACAATGACACTGGACACCACAGCAGTGCACCTATAGGTTCACTAACTATACTTGGGTCCCTAATCCTACATGCCCTCCCATGTACTAGGGACTTACAGGTAGGTTGTTAGAGCCAATCATAATTAGGCCTAATTGCATGTACTATTTTAAGCATAGAAATTGCCCTGGAACTGGTTAGCAGTGCCCAGGGCACAGTCAGAATCAGCTAAAAATGGGGCAAGAATTGAGGGGGCTTCTGCAATCAGCCCAGTTTTCCCACAACACATTGTAATCAAACTCTGTTAATCATGTGTGTGTGTTGAATACAATTTTTCTGTACATGCAACCTGTGTGAAGTATCTTTTTGGGGGTTGTTCAGCCCGATTGTTGTGAGAACATGCTGTGCTGTTGCTTTACACATTGTCTCTGGGATAACCTTACTACTGGTAGTCAAGCTACCCAAGGGTGAGTGCAGGTTATCTAGCTGTTGTACTTGACCACCCCAGACAAGAATGGCATGTTCTGCCAGGCTGAGCTTACGCTTTAACTAACCGTGCTGCAACAGTAACCAATACCACATACAAGAAACAACCATTAGAGAGAAGAAAGAACTTCGGTCAAAATATCAAATAATAATGACATTATTATGTATCAATTAAACGTGAATGCATAAAGTACATCCTGAAAAATCATTGCAAAAATATTTTTGGATGCTCCAAAAATTGAAATCGAGAAACAGTGCATTGCTCTTAATAAACACACTTGGATTAAAAGTGACAAGAGGAAATGACATGCAAAGAGACACAAATATGGCTCCATATATGCATTAGAATACAAAATTGATTAAATTAACTGTTCCCTCGAGAGGATGTAAGTAATTTCAGAAGCGACAGTCCATATAGTTTAATATGTTGGTGTTCAACCCCACCATCGAAACTTAAAGGGGTCATCATTAGGACAGATGTCAAGGACAGTGGAAAGAGGAACCCTTGTAAATAGGTAAACATGAATGCTAAATTATAACCCTTGCATAAGGCTGTAGGCTGGGGTGAAAGTAGAACACATGGCAGAGTTAAAATGTGAGGGTTTCCTTTGCAGGAAAGAGCAGTGAGGACAAAGGAGCAACTAGTTTTCAAGGTCTCAGGCATTCTGAAAAGAATGTTTCAAGGACTGTGGAGCTGAGTTGATGAGGATGTAGCATCCAACAAGACCACATCTCTTTATTGGCGGGCATGTCTTAAGCATGTGCAGTGAATAGCACATTCAGTGCCGGCTCTAGGGCAGTGCAACTGGTAGGGTTGCAATGGGCGCTGGACCTGGAGGGGGAAAAACTAATCTCATTGGGGGAGTGGTGTTTAGCAATGACTTACGATTTAAAAGAACCTGCTTCAGAGTGCCTTGTGCTCCAGCTTTCAGGTAGCAATACAAATGTCAAGATAACTATTGTATTTAATGCTCCTGCTAGAGAGGGAGAACAGAGTTTTGTTTAGTGGCAGTTTTGACTTGCCATAAAGTAGTGCAGAGGGTTAATGTGCCTGCTGCAGAGAGCAAATCTGTATTTTATGTGGATAGCTGTGTGCATTGGTAACGCCAGCCTTTACCAGTGATTTAAAACAAATTACATTTAGGTGATTGAGGGTCTATGGGGAGATGAGGGGCACTTTTGCTGGATGATAGTGAGGGAATCTGAGGAGGAGGTCATGGGGGGTGCCAAAAGATATTGTTGCATTGTGCGTTACCAGAACTAATGCTGGCCCTGAGCACAGCTCACAGGAACATCAAAGGGTTTATGCTTCTATGGAAGGCAAAGGGAATGTATGAGTAGGGCACACAAAGGTGTGGGGTTCTGGGAGAACATATCTTCTTTTAGTGGTGAGCGTGTTATAGGCACTTACAGTGAATTGCACTTGTAGCAGAGACATAGTGACACCTAATTCACACTTATGACATGCTTTCTATAAAGGCCCCTGTGGTTTCCAGGAGTAATAAAATAAAGTGCAAACAGCTTTAAAGTTAGCAGAAAATGTGTTGATTTAAAACATTGCAGGTCTTTCCTACATTTAATAATCCAAGAAAATTGTGTCATTGGTATTAATCAATGTTTCTGATAACCCAAATAGGCATAGCAAAATAGCAAATAGCGTCCAAATTATTATGTGATCCAATCATTATGTAATGCTGGATTTATGTTATCATAGCAGCTGACGCCTGAACAACCAGTGATGACAATATAAAGGTCTGAAATCCCCTTATTCCTGATTCATGTACTATCAGGCCATAATTTCGTCCACTAGGTCAGAAAGCACCACCTTACAAGTTCAGTGTGCAGGAGAAATTCAAACTATTTCCCAGTAGACTAGAGGCTTAATGTTAGCCTTGTACATGATTGAATAACAACCTGAATCCACATAGAGGGGGTTCGTTGGGTGGCTTTTGGGAAAGTTGAGGTGCATTCAAAACCAGTTTTCAGTTCAGTACAAAAAACAACGGTTACAGGGACATTATAGCTAGGTTCTGAATTTTTTTCGCATAAAACCATAGAAATTCTGCAGTTTTAGTTATGGTTAACTTGAGTAACTATAACTCACACCCTAAGGTAACTATAACTCGCACCCTCGCCTTGCACAGTTTTCTCATCAATAATTTTATTGCAAATTTTGCAGTAATAATGTCAATTATGCCATAGAAGGTGTCAATAATGACATAATATATAGAGTAATTAGCTGGGCATGGTGAAGGCACAAATTATAGTTAGGGCACGAGTGTTCCCACCCAGAGCTGATGCCACAAACAAAATGGTGACCACAACTTTTCTGTCAGGATGTGACCAGCCAATCTGGGCCTGCAGATCTGGACCCAGAACTGCAGGTCCAGATCCCCGGAGGATCAGCGTCCCTCTATATCTATATTTATTAAACTCTAATATCTCAGAAACTGCTGAATAGATTTACACAAAATCACAAAAAGCATGCTTTCTAGACCAAGAGCTAGATTTGGTGTAGTACCATTCAGTGATTCGGCATGTAGTTGTGTTAAAGAATTTGAACAATCCCTATGACGTAGAATAAGGTAAAAGTGTTTTAGGATCCCACCCCTTTTCTCAGTCCACGCTTTGCAGATCACTCCAAAACTTTCAAGACCGCAGCTGAACTGAGCAAAGTAAATTTCAAAAATTCATAAAATGGTGCCAAATGTTTTGGCAAAAAAAATGTTCTATGTGAAAAAGTTCCTAAATATAACTACCTAGTGGCAACCTGAAAAAAACAAAGCTTAGCCTAATGTTATGGGCAGGAAGATTTGTTAAAAATACATAGAAATTGTCCAGTTATAGTCAGCAGAACTAACTATAACTTGCACCCCAGCCATGCACTGCTTATGACCTCACAAATGACATCACCCAGGAGCAGTACCCATTTTCATTTGATACACATGATGGCATTTCATCCAGTGTGGCTTATATTTTCATGAGATATAAATTGACTTTTGCATAGTTTTAAGGACCTTGGGATTTTGATCAATCAATTGAGGTCATCACTTTTGATTCTGTGGCCAGAGATTGGCCAGCTGCCGACAGGTTCTTAGGACTTATTCCTTTTTGCGATCATCCTGTTTCCATATTTTCTTTAAGGAGTTCTATTTGCTTTCTATCAAGATTTATCTGCTAGCAACAGGCAGCTCAGTATGTATGGTCATTAGACCTACTTACCGTTGGTCTTTCTCTATCTGACAAGTCCATTGTTCCACTTCCATTTGCAGTGGTTTTGAGGATGTTGACAGAAATGTTACGTGGCTTTCTTGAAGAAGGCACTGGTTTGCTGAAAGACACGTAGAGATAGAGAGTTCAACTTACACAAATTTACACAATGGCCACTGTGGTTTTTACAAACAATTTGGTACACCGTATGCAATTGACATATATTGATCTTCTGTCTATTTGTCTTTTTTCCTTGTACATTGGCACAAAGTACTTAAGCAATGATGGATAGCGGTATAGGTTTCAATTATAAATAAGAATGAGCACAATTTGCTGATTTGAAAATGTAATTTTTCTGTACGCTCCAAGATGGCCGCCACATCTATCTCCTTTTGTGATATGGCATGCTTGACACCGAACAGTAATGATTTTTTTGTGTCTGGATGGCCCGTAAAATGTTTTTTATAGTGGATTATTTCCTGCATTCATATCTATTTTGAATGGACAGCTGAAGGAGGCAATATTGGGTTCGATGACCGGCATGCGGTGGGTTATATGCTGTCTTTACAAAGATGGCCAAAGCTACTACTATTCATTTTTGATGCAATTCGCTCTTCCGCCCTTCGGGGCTACACTTCTGGGTCGGGACGGATCGCTTACCAAGCATCTGCACCTGAGTACACCGGAGTCGGCGGGTTATTTAAAAACCGCATCGCTCCCTTGGTGCTTGCCTCAACGTCTGTATAACGCGCTGCCACATATACGTGGACACCCGTAAAACTGGGTCAACATATGGGTAATATCGACCCTGAAGCTCATATAAGGTACTTTCTTGACAGGTGGCTGTTTGGCTGCTACTTTTTCATAGATTACTTACTTGCTTATCATATTGTTTATCTGACTGAGTTTTTTAATGCTGATATTCGTTGTTTTCGATGATCACATCGGGCCTAATGAATTATTGTGATTTTATAATCGAACAAAGTAAGAAAATGTTTTTTGGGATTAAATCGCTTTAGATTGAACTTGATACCTTACATTAGGCTGGTTCTATGTTTTTTGAATATATATGAAAAATGAAATTGCAATTATGACCAAATTATTTGTAATTGGTTTTGAGAGCTTTTTTCACTGGGACAGTGGATTTAAACTTTCGGTATCTACATGGATTGAATACTTTCTAAATCATTAAGTGAGGGGTTTGTTTCCTTCATACTAGATATGTCACAACAGATTTCAAGGGTATGAGGACATAGACAAATAAGCAACAAGTCAGAAAACGAATTAGGTATGTTCAGCTTTGGTATCTATGGAATGCACACAAACTGCTCATGTATAGGTCACTCGTCACGTGTATGAACTTAATTACTGGCGGACAACATCAGGTATTTTTGGGAGATCATCATTTATTCACTCACCTGCATTAATGATTTGCTGTAAAATCCCTTGTCAGTTTCCTTTGTTGTTTTTTTGTCTCACATCTATGTATTGGTCTAAATTGTGTCTGGTCTTTTATATTGATGTCTTTGGACATGTGTACATATTTTAAAATTCGCAAGCACACAAAACTATGGTTACGTATGCAGTGCTGTTTATACTCTTATGGTGTATTATGTGTCATGTTACAGCCCTGAAGAAGTCCTATGGGGAAGAAGGAAACACGTTGGCTGTTGGCTGTTGTTACCACAAACTCTATGTGTTATTGAGAACAAGTGGAAGAAAATAAAGAAAAGATTCATCACATCTTTACTGTATACAAAAGACTGGACATTTCTCTATTTCTACAATTTGGATAAGTGGTGCACCACCATTATGTTTTTTACACAAATCTACCAATGGTGTGTCATTTTGGAGATAAAGGGCCAGATGTACCAAATGATTTTACCCATTCTGTGTCTATGGGAAAAAGCTTTCGTACATATGGCCCAAAGAGATTAAACCACAGTCATTTACCAACAGTGTGTTATTTTGGAAGAAAATTATTTAAATTACATGACTGGATTAGTACTATGGCATGTTTTGAAAGTATGGTATATTATTTATAATACAGACATGCAACCTTTGTGGATTTGTAGAAAATATTGTATTTGGCTGTTGATTGTCAATAAAATGATGTGAAGCACATAAATTCCAATGATGCAGCGTAAAATGTAAGCTTACTGTGTAATAAGAATTGATGGTCTAAACTGTTATCTTGGTGACACACGTGATGCTTATAAGTCCTATATAAATTGTTTGAGATTTTATGTAGAGTGAAAGGTAAAAGGTGGCCTGCAGCCATGAGAAACTCAATACCTGCATCATAGGAGCGCTGCAACGTCCTTGCTGACTATTTCCACAGCAAATTAGAAACCATCTAACTTTGATCCCCAAACTTCCAACATCCCTAACAGCCACAGCCTCTAATCAACCACCACAACCGACCACCCCGTCAACACCTGTAAACAGCTCAGCGCATCGACACAAACACCGTTATGAGTTCCATCCACTCCAGAGCACCCAACGATCCCTGCACCCACCGACTCTTCAGCTTCAGAAGAGACAAGATCAGCCACCAATTCACCACCATAGTCAACACCTCTCTAGCTATAGCCACCTTTCCAGACTCCTGGAAACATGCCAAGATCAGACCCCCTTCCCATTCCTGGCAAAATCCTGGAGTAGGCCGTCAACCTCCAAATCACTGAACACCTAGAGAGAAACAACCTACCAGTTGCAGCTTCTGGGGATTCCTGGGGGTGGGCGGCGCGTGTGGGGATGGATTAATACATTTATATTTCTGAAAATATAATAAAAAAGACTTACCTCCTCCGTTGCGCACCTCTCCTCTTTCCCGCATCATCAATGCACGCAGGCACAGGCTCCCAGCCTGCTCTGTGGCCAATCCTGACGTTGCTCAAAGCAGCGTCAGGATTGGCTGGAAGTGCCCTGACTGGGTGTTCCCAGGCAGACTGGGAGCCTGTGCAGGCTCAGCCAAACATACATGCGCAGTGAGAGCTCAGTGCATGTTACCCTCATGGCCCCGCCCCTTTCAAAGAAAAGGATAATATCCTTCTCTTTGAAAGGTCTTGCAGCTGCTGGCTGGGGGGTGATGCTCCTCTGCCCTTATGGAGGAGACACCCCTGCAACCCACTAGACCATTCCCGATCAGGATTCAGAACCAACCACAGCACCAAGACAGCTCTGATCGCTGCAAAAGATGACATTCATGCCCTACTCAGCAGATAAGAATCCGCTGCCTTTATCTAACTCAACCTCTCTGTCGCCTTCATCGTGGTTTACCACCATATACTCATCAACCATCTTCACTAAACTGGAATAACAGACAACGCGCTTAGATGGATGGCATCCTTCCCCATAGGGCACACCCAGAAAGTCTTCCTACCCCCTTTATGTCGCAAGCCAAACACAACATCTGCTGTCTTCCCCAAGGCTCAATCCCTTAGCCATACACTCTTCAACATTTATATGACATCACGTACAGACATTGTCAGATTGCACAACATCAACATCATCTCCTACACCAATGACACACGGCTCGTCCTATCACTCTCTGCCTACACCCCCTCAACTAAGTACAGCTTCCACAACTGCATGAAGAACATCTCAGCATAGGTGAAGGACAACTGCTTAAAGCTTAACACAGACAACCACCATCTGGAAAGACTCATAGTGGCTGTCAGAGTTCAGACCCACCAAAACACCAAAAGACTACACCCGCAACCACGGCATCATTCTAGAGAGTGAACTCTCCGTGAGATGTCAGGTCAATGCCATTTCCTCAGCCTGTTTCTACATGCTCTGCAAAATCTTCAAGTGGCCCCCAATCAACACACGGAAAACAGTAAAGCATGCCCTCATAACCAGCTGGCTGGACCACTGCAATGCATTCAGTGCAGGCACCACCACCGAAATCATGCAAAGGCTCCAGTCAATACAGAACTCAGCTGGCAGACTCATCCTCAACCTGCCCAAGAGAACCCACATCACCTGAAAGACCTCCACTGGCTCCCAGTCCAGAGATTATATCTCTTCAAGCTCCTGGCCCTTGCCTACAAATCCCTCCACGACCAAAGATCCACCTACACAAACCAGCAACAGCACTTTCACTGCCCACGCAGGAACCTCCGCTTCAACACCTAGCCCTCACACAGATTCCCTGCACATGCCACTGCCATGCCGGAGGATCTCGACACCAAGACCTGGAACGCTCTCCCCCATCCACTTCTGCACCTCCCCCTCTCTGACCGAATTCATTAAGGGGCTCAAGACCTGGCTCTTCGAAGCAGATACATTTTTGACCCAAAAGACCCCATTCCCAGGGGTCCAGTGTGCTTGTTTAGTGAGGGCCCCCCTTCCTGGTCAGAGTTCAGGACTACATCTCCTGGGAGCCAGTGCAGATTTTATAGGGAGGGGGGTATGTGGCACCCGTCCCAGGCTGATTTCAGTTCCAGGGGTATGTGGCCCCAATTTTCAGGGCCTGGATGCATTTTAATGGGGGAGGGAGGCATTCGACCCAAGGTGGGTGCCCTAATGTCCACCCAGGGGACTCACCATATCCTCACTGAGGGCTATGGACAGCGCCCTAAGGCCCCCGGGGTCCCAGTCTGGTCACTGCATCCAGACGAAGACGACACTGCTCCCTGCAGTCTATTAACGCTGCTCCCTACAGATGGGAGCAATATTCAGATCTGTTTCTCTGCATCACTGCAGGCAGGGATAGACATCTAAAGGACTCTCCCAGGAGTGGGAAGCACCTGCCATCTGGGAGAATACTCGGGGGCAGATTTTTGAAAAGTGCACCTAGTGCAGTGTTACTTTTCATGCACCCCTTAGCGCTCCCATAATGCCATCATGCATGAGCTGTATTTAAAATACAGATGTATCATCTAAGGAAGCCCTTAAAACCCCGCTGTATATGGGCCATATAGCAATACACCAAATACAACCATACAGAGGGTATAAATATATATACATATTCTAATATATCACTGTGAAATTACCATTTAATCACTGGAAGAATTCACTTCTTTTTATTGATATTCCTTCATATTTGTCTCTCTCAGCATACAATGTAAACATACAAATATGTATCTTATTTACAAACCATATTTACAAACATCTATACATATAACTATGAACATCTCTGTCCACAATGCGTATGCCACTTAGCATATAAAATTCAGAGAAGTCTTTTGCACTAACAGTTTCCAATCAGCAGTTCCTAGATGTATCCGCTGCTAAACCCTTTTCCAGGTGCGCAGTCTTTTGAATGAGGTAGTACTATTCGGTACCGACTTTTCTAGGCTATTACTTCCTGTTGGTTATGAGCGGTACTTTTGTGTTTTCTTCTTCCCCTTTATTCCACAATTCACACAATACTCCTCAGGTAAATAGTCAACGCGTTTCGGCCTTTCAACTTAAGCCTCCTCAGGACATCGGAAACGGTGCCTATTTATGTGATTTTTTCAAAATGTTACTCTCCAATTCTAATTGCCCTAGAGCCATAACCGACATTGTCACCAGGGTCCCTACAAACCCTGTTCACCATTACCTCCAAAGCACCTTTAATCAAAATACCTTCCTGGTGCCTTCCCCAGGGCCTCTTTAACAGGCTCCCTTATTTGTCTATGTTCTTATTATTAAGTTATCATGGTGATGGTCTTTTTATAAACTATGCTAACCACCCAGTGGATCCATGCATTGTGCTCCAGTAACTCATGTGCCACCTCTTATCGTGTTACCTCTGTTCTTTTTATCTATTTATATTCCCCTTGTTTTGTGTACTTTACCCATGTACATGCTTTTTGGCTTACCTTTTCCTTGTATCAAAATAATCGTTATTTCTTTCACGCGTCCGATGACAGCTTCACTAAACTTGTTCGATTAGCCCATTATTCGCACTGTTGTCGTTCAGTAACTAAAAATATATCATCATACTTTTTTCATACTCTGTATCTTAGCGTGTAATTGTGCATGAAATTCTAATTATAGTTTTTACTTACATTTTGCATTTGATTTAAAGCGCAACCTCACTAAGTTACTGTCATCTCGCTCCACGGACTCTCACTTCTGCCATCAGCATTTGTTCTATACTTTTCCGACCTTAGACTGGTCCGCTTCTATCAAGTCCAGAGGGAAAACTCCTCCCTTCCTATGTGCCTCGATTGACTCTTTCTGTGGCGGCCATCTTTGAATGCCTATACACTTCATGGATGAATCACTCGTATCATGCCTCCTTCTCGTATTATGTTTTATAACATGCGTGTAATGCTAGCCACTTATAGCAATGGGACTCGGTGTTATTAATGCCTGTGTCTCAACTATCTAGTCTGATCTTTTATCTTGTCATCTCAATTACTTGATATCACCAGCTTACTAACATTTAACTAAACAGCCTACCGCACACTTTAAATACATCTATTCTATGCTAGTGCATTGGCTCAAGTAATAGACTACGAGATACTCAGCACAGATCTTATCTTAATGTATTACTTAATTATGTAGCAACCATCTTGTTAAGTCTAGCTACATTATAGAAACGGGATAAAGTCATTATATCGAGCCACCTTCATTTCCTATTTACTATACATACATGTCCAGCCTCACATTGTCATCATATCTGCCACACTTTCCAACTAGGAGGACCACTCAATGAGAAGTTATTTTCTCATCTTCAAAATTAATTGAGGCTTATTAGTTCCCAATTAATGACCACATTTCATTGAGGTCGTTTAGACCTTGTGATGCTGTACCATATTTTTCAATAAATCTTGCCTCCATTCTAGCTAGAGTGGACATACACTTATTTGTTGTTTCTACTACATACAGTATTGACCACCATATATCTTCATCTTTATGTCCTTTTGTCTATGTAGTGTTCTACCTTGGGTGCACCTCGTACTTCACATCTAATTCTAGACGTGTTGTAGAATCCTAGCGTTTACTGGTTGTACTGTCTGTCGTATATATATCAGTGTGCAAGGACATTTAAAAGGTGTCCTTGTTGATAAAAAGGTGTGCTTACAATTGACATTAATAGGGGTTTCCCACTTGACAAAAAAGATTATTTTGAAAGGATTGTACAGCAGGTTTTAGGATGCTGCAGTGATGCTACAGAGGGTAGGCCTGAAGTCATGTTTTCTATGACATTGTAGTAGAAGGCACAATCAGTGCTGCAGCCACAGGTAACATTTAACCTTCCATACCATGGGTGTTGCCTTATGGGAAAAGTTAAATTTGACAATAAGATGTAAACCAATTTTAACATGCTTAAGAGGAAAAACGGGCACTTTACCATTGGTCAGCAGGGTTAAGGTACACAGAGTTCTAAATCCAGCAAAAGAGGGAGGGGGAAAATTGTGGGGAAACCATGAAAAAATAGTAATTTCCTACACGTGTCAACAGGGTTGTAGAACACTATTGTCTATCTAGTAGTAACTTACCATAGATCTTTCAATCTGAATCAGTCAGGGTTATTGTCCGAGAATTTGCTGGCTTGTCTTTGGTCTCATTTTCATAAACTAGAACAATCTGTGCCATGCCCCAAAAAAGTGGGGTAAAGGGAGCTAGCACATATGTTAGTTTCAGGAAAGTGAAAGGGCAACATTGTTTTCATATAAATAAATTGAAACATGTCAGTACCTGGGGTCTTCCCACATTAATGCAAGGTCATAGCACTGATAATTTCATTCAGAGTTAATGTCATAAGGTTAAAGAAACTGTGCTACATGATGACAAATATGTGTGTGTGTGTGTGTGTGTGTATGTGTGTGTGTGAGTGTGTGTCCTATTGTACATTAGCTAAGGCTCTGTGAATGGACATATTTAGAGCATGGGGAGATGAAAGGGGGAGAAAGCGACAGCATATCCAGCATCACATGCAACACAGCCATGTGGTTTATATAACATTTGGTATAGGCTAAATGTAATGTGGCATGTATATTGATATATAGTGCCTAAATAAGTCATATGTATCTAATGTGTTTGTAATATTTGATGAGTGAGTATGCCTGAAATGCAAATCCCAAGTATACAATCAGCCCAGTTGCGATGTTCTTACTTGCCAAAGAGCTACATATCATTGAACTCTAGAGCCACCAACTGAGGTTCAAGAGGTAACTGACAGAAGATGTAGCTGCCATGTGTACTTCCTGGAAAGGCTGTGTAAACATTAATGAACCACCCCCTGTTCTCACAGACAGCTTGCACTTTGATGGAGTGCCAATGGCGTCACTGTGGAATGACAATAAACTGGTGCACTCTTCTGTTGATGCATCTCAGTAATTGATGCAAGCATTGAGATTGACTTACGCATAAGATACCAATGTTGTCACAGGTGACCCTCTGGAAAGATCTACTGCCAATGAAATAAAGTGCATCCAGAATTTGACTTAGGCAGGACCAGCCTGAGAGAAGACAGTGGGTGAATCGAGCTCCTGCTTTTATCCTGCTACCATGTCTATCATTAGTTCAGGTGAGAAGCAGTGCATGGCAATGACTGCTTCTCGGAAAATGCCAAACATGTTGATCCTTTGCATGTAAACACTTTCTCCCATCCTCAAATAATTGTTCCACAAAATGAGGGAGAAATTTACAAAGACACTCACTGGTATTGTGAAGGCAGGAAAGGTTTGCAGGGGTGGGCAGCCTACATATGATTACTTTCAGTTCTACATGGGAGGTGGAGTCCAAAACCATAACTCTTGTTGTAAACTTTGGTTACAATTATTACAATAAATATACAATTATGCATGTAAGATACATTCCAAGGTTCAGCTGTAGTACATTTACAACTGTTCTGGAACCTTTTCATCTATAATAGTTTTATAAGTGCAGTATGTGAATAGCAGTGGTCATACTATTTTGTGGGTGGCTGTTTTTCCCTCTCGAAAGCCCTAGTAACATTTTGCTAAACCACTCCTTACTCCTTCCTACTCTTCTGTAGGCTCTCACCACTAAAGAGCAAGTATTCCCCCAGTACCAGCCACTTCCCATGGTTCCTCCTACGCTTGCCACTAAAACGTATCTGTTCATTGCGGAGACCACAGAACATAGATTTGTGAATTGCATTGTGTAGTACCTGTGTGGTATTTCAATAGTACTGCAGGATTATAACACATACCAGAAAGTGAATTCTCTGACTACACCTCATTTTTGATGATAAAGTACTACATTACCATGTATTAATGAAATTTAAAACTGTTAATACGGATCATATCTTGGAAATGTCTTTACACCAATATGTATATATCAGTATTTCTTGAAGTGCAATGGGCTACATCTTCATGGAGACATGCCTCTGCCAGTTTGACTATCCCACACATGTAGTAATTTAAATTGTGAACCATGACTGATCTTCTCTGTTGCTTTCATTGTAACTACATATAGCTATGACCTCCAGGAAATGGTATGTTAAAACATTTCCAATTTAACTTTGGTAAATTGCCTTTTACTGTTTGTTAGGTCCCCGATCAAGTGACTGGTGAGTTTGTAATATGTGCCAGGCACAGCCAGAGTATTGCCATATAATATTTTAAATGGAAGAAATTCCAAGGACTAGTCCTTTACAAATGTTAAAGATCTCACAGCAAAGGCTCTGATATTGATGTCTATGCATGATTTGTAATTTATTTTTGCTTGCCTCTATCTGTCCATGAAATCCACAGTATTGTGTTTGTTATGTCCAAATGAGTGCTTCTATGTCAGCAAATTGGATCATTTTTATGAAATTGTGGATTTTGTGCCAGTGACTAGTCTGTGCTGTTAATTTAATACATTGTGAAGAGACAGATGCACCAAACCATTTGGTTGTCACAAAACTGGCATGTCTGTGAATGCTAAAAGGATATTTTCAAGGTAAAAGTCCCATTTTAGAAGTCAATAAGGTTTTCCCTACTCCTAAACAGGTTCACTAATGGATACCCACAATTTGGAATTCTGTTTGAAACCATTGATAAGTTACTGACCCCCATGTTGGAGTGGTGACTCTTCCTTAAAAAAGAAAGGTACCTTCTAGAATCTACCCTCTTTCCGAATTTGGATGGCAATTGGGATGGGGGAGTACACAGTGATCAATCGGACCATTGCTGCCTCTCACTGAAGTTTTTAAAAAATGAAAACTATTTTTTAAAGCAGACCCCTTTTTTAATGGAAATGGGGATGTGTAAAAATATTTTTGTTTTTGATAGTTACGTGCTGACCCTTGCAGGCCACCATCCCCGTAGTTCTTGCCAATGGCAGTGGGTCACAAATTGTTACCTGCCCACATCAGCTACTTTCATGTGTGGAACCAGATGAAATTGAAACGCTTGAGTAGTCGTGCAGTAGAACTCTACTTGTGTTACTCTTATACACTAAAAGGAGAACATCTATATGTTTTGTGCTTGCCTAATCTCAAGTGCTTTCCTTTTGTAAATGAATATTGAAACATCTTTGACCACTGTGACACAGGTTTCTCTATCTCTCCACTTCAGTTGGACCAATATGTATTTCAGTATTGGAGCTATCATCGTTTTGACTAACTAGATAGTGCCCCACATTGATAGATTAAACAAAGTCAATCAGATATGGTCTCTGCAAGGGCATTCAGATGGCATCAATATGTAGAAAACAAAGCCTATGGTTAGTCTAAAAATGGGCATAAAATGGACTTTAATGAAGCCCCAAATAATTACTAGTGCTGAAATTAGTTTCAGCATTCTACCATTACCTCTTTGTTTTTGAGACACTCTAAATGTGAGGGGTAGGGTATACCCAAGTGAGGTTCCTGTGCTAGCTGTGTCATAAGAACCAAGCTGTACTAAAAAGGCTCAAAATTGACTAACCTGGTCTGAGGTTGCTTGTGGGCCCCTTAGTAGGGACATGGATTGCCGGCTCGAGCTGAATTGTTTGTATGGGAGCAGGACTAAGGGCCTGATTTAGATATTGGTGGAAGGAATACTTCACCACAAATGCAACGGATATCCCATCCATCTTATTACGATCTCCATAGGATATCATGGGATCGTAATAAGGTGGACAGGATATCTGTCAAGTTTGTGATGGAGTAATCCCCTCCGCCAGGATCTAAAGAAGGTCCTAAGTCTGATTTCCATAGGACTGGACTCTTGATTTGCATAGACGTCAAAAGAAATAATAGATTGGAATGCAGCTTCAATTTTTTATCAGTGACAAAGATTGTCAGGCATGCCACACATTACGGTTTTGTTTTTCTTTGTTCAGTGTAATGCAAATATGTTTAAGATTACGGCTCACACATATGAATTTGCAAAGAACCTATTCCGTGTGGAGTACTTCATAGTTAGATCCAGTATTTGGATTCTTCCATAACTCTCAAAACTTGTAAACTATATTCATTATGTCTTTGAGGGAGTTCTATGTCTAGGAGTATATTCAGCAGTAAACAAATGATAGGCTTGGGAGAAAGCTTTGATCTCATCTGCCACCTCACCAATATGTTTAATGTTAGTTGTCTCACATACAGCAATAGAATGCTGTTCTTGGGTCATTTCAAACAACAAATGTAATAAATGAGCCCACTAGAATTTCCTCTAGCTACACAACTTATCATGTAAAGTTTTGATTATGAAGTGAATCCCATGTTAATATCATGTACTAAATGATTGTTGAGGTTGGTGTTTTCACACCAAGGAAGCTGCAATTCACATCATTGAAGCATATCTGTATTGATATCTGCAGCATGTGGGTGTGCCGAGGATGGTGTGTCAACAATGGTATCCCAGTATCATTGTAAATCATATTTTGGGTACTTGAATAATATTGGGTGGATGTGTTATGCATGCTTTTACAGTAACTTGCATATGGCAGGTAGTTCTGTCAGAGTGTGGTTCTGCGATTCAGTTAGTGTATGTTATGCAAGATGTTTTCCTCGATTCAGTAATAATATACAGGAATGAACATTGTTAACTAAATGTGTTGGTAGTCATGTCATACTTGGTTTCTGTTTCCATATCTCTGTAATCACCACTGCTCGCCTGTTTGTTTATAATGTAGATTGCTATTGCATGCTGAATCATAATGTGCCTATTTATGCAGGGCACGTCAACTCCATCTTCATAAAGTGTTTCAATATAGCTTTTTCTATAAAAAAGGCCCTTATGTTTATACATGATGTGTGGATTCCTCTGAGTACCTGAGATGGTTTACATGGGGAGCCTAGAAGTCAAGTGTACTACTAGCATGAAATTCCAAATGAAGAAAAATGATCTTTTAAAAGAACTAGCTGTCTTTTATTTTGCTATTATTAAACTGATGATCAATATGAAATCCAATGAATGTGTGAGCAAGCCAATATAATTAACAAAATAGATGTTTAAGGTGTAAACAAATGTACTTTACTTATTTACCTATTACCATTACTTATGGTCTTAGAAGCAATTCCATTGACAACAAGCTGTTTTTGATGACATCACAAAAAATGGCATTGCAGGGCCCATGAAATGGACACACGATTCTACCACAAAATATTTCCATCATCTGTCTGCACAGGGAGTGACATTACTGATATCCCATCATCCATGTGAACAGAAAGTGACCTCACTCCTAAGGATGCCACCCCTCAAAGGTGCACCAAAGGCAAGCCAGTACATAGCTGAACCATGCCCAGAACCAGCAACCCTGGTCCTCCCACCACTATCCTGTTGTGACCCTCCAAACCCTCATCCCCAGCTGCCACTTCAAACACTGCTGCCTTGCCACACCACACAACCAGGAGGGAGTGTTCTCCTTTGCTACCTGCAAGTTTTCATGCACCTACCCACACCAAACTCTCGCTGTATACACACACAGACAGAACCCAACACTCCACTCTCTTTCACTCACACAGTCCTGCAACCACCCACACGACACACTGTACTTGCACGCATGCCATTCAATGGCCCCTCACTCACTAAACATTCACAGAGATCAGGAATCTGTTGCATGGCAATGCCCCAGACAGGGGTGCACCTTGGTGTAGCTTAGTCAGTGAGATCGGGGTGGTTGAGCTTCAGATTTTACAACAAACATGCAGACATATTGTAGCCTACATAGGGAAAGGTTTGCAGAAGACATTGTGTTGTGAAAGGGTTAACTGGCTTAGGCAGTCTTGATGAGTGGAAATGCATGCAGAAAACCCATGCACCATGTTGAACTTGCGAATCTTGTTTTTGACATTCCACAGTGTTTTCGATGTCTCTAATCTGTAGCCGTTAGTTAAAATATTTTGTTTATCGTACCAAGCTAAACCCAGCATATGACACTTGCTTTCATCATTCCTAAGATACTGATATTTCACAGGTTTCAAGATAGTCTGCTTATCGTACTGGGCTGCATCAAATGTATGAGGCTTGTTTTTAAAGTTCTTAGAACATTGCTATCTTATTTACAAACATACTATTGAGCCTGTGCTGACACCAAGAAAACTTGGGAACATGATTGATGAGTACCAGAAAGAACAAAGTTGTAGACACTGATGATTATGCCGGAAACTGATAAAAGCGAATGGAATGTTGTAGAATAATGTGTAAGTGAGCTTTTAGTGTATAAAAAGGCACAGGTATCAAAGTTTGAGGAAGTTCGTAGACAGATTCCTTCAGAACTGCCATTGCCCTGCAAGCTACCCCCATCACCGTTTTCAAGTAAGAGAGAGCAAAGAGGCCGGAATGGGCTTCCAGGTATTACCTTAAGCCTGGGGGCAAGAGACGGATTCTCATGCTTTATCCTGATCTATAAAATTGTTATGCTGCTTTAGATTGACTGCATTGTGAATGATGACTGTTTCTTTCTCATGTTATCATTGTGCTACCACTGTGCTATAAACATACATGCCACTGTTCTGCATTCATTATTGAATATAGTATTATTTATGCAACTGTTCTGTTGTGTTAGTATTTAAGTCATATTTATTCTTACATCTCTGATTAACTCCACTAAAACTGATTCCAGACCATGTGTTTACTACAATTGTGCTAGTAGTGTACTGTCTACTTGTATTTGACCAATCAAGTTCAGTATCTAGTGTCATTCTGGTTTCCCTTGTGTTATTGTAAGTGACATATTTACCTTTGTACCTTAATTCACAGCATCATAACTGATTACAGAATCTACCTCTAACTATGCTGCTAATGTAAAAATCATCATTGACTGCATATATATCGGACCCACGATTCTACTACAAAATATTTCCATCATCTATCTGCACGGGAACTGACATCACTGGATCTCCCATCATCCATGCGACCAAGAAGTGAAGTAGTGACGTCACTCCCAAGGATGCCACTCCCCAATGGTATATATATGCATATATATATATATATATATATATATATATATATATATATATATATATATATATATATATATTTATATACACATTTGTACTAGTGTTATATTTGGTACTAGTGCTATTCATGCAACCAGCCTGCTGTTTAACTGCTGTTTAAGTGTTATGGTTGAAGTCATACTGCATAAGATACATGTATGTGTTGCTCCTCACTGAGCATCCTTGTTGATTTGTGCCTGATTAACAGCAATTGGGTTGGTTTCCAACAGCACGTCCAAGACAAATGGTGGCAGTGGAGGGATACAAATCAATAATGCCTCTGTGTGGATGCAAATGAGATAAAGCAGGTAGAAAAGGGAAAACATGTCAGAGATAAGATCCATTCCAAGGTTGTTGTTGACCGACCAGTGTTTTGGTTTTGTATCAAACCTAAACTGGTGGGTGGCACCAGTTGTAGGTAAAGAACTAGATGAACAAGTGACTCCTCTTTTAGTGGAAAATGTCATAGAGAGGATAAAGCTAAGAGGGGGGAAGCTGGAATGGCTTTTCTCTCGCTTTGTTCTGGACAGAGTGTAAGCAAAAATCAATCCAAGAATCTGAAATGAGAAAGCTGCATGGTGAGGTACCAGCCTTGCAGGATAGAAAGTGTATTAGGAGAGGGAAGTGGAAAGTGCAATATTCAGAGAGTATTGGACGGTGGCAAGGTGCACCACATTAGCTGTGCCAGTAGCTCAGCAGAAAAAGATGTGCACCCTCAATGGTGGATGTAAATGTGTTGGTGCACAAAGAGAATGGGAGTCCCAGTACAACTAATGGGTCAGTCTCTGACAGTGATGAGTGGGACCGGGATGAGGAAGTCAAAGTATGTGTAGCAGAACTGAATGAGGATGTAGATGAAAAGGGAGAGGATGTAGGTGAGAAACACAGAATAGCTAGTTAGATAGGTCTGATATTTTATGCTATCTGCAATTGGAGAATGAGGGATGGGGTGGATGAACCCTACATGATAACTGTCATTAAAATCTAGAATAAAAAATCACTAGTAAAGAAAGCGGAACTGATTCTTAAAGTGACAACATATCAATATCATGATATGTTATTTGACAAAGAGGGCCTCACTTAAAAATTTATCTGACATATAGAAAACAATTCCGATAATCGAGAAATAAAATGAGGTCGAATCATACGAATGTGTTCGGCAGGGAAAAGCTGTTTTGCAGCCCTGGAGTACTCTAATCTGCTTTGGACATCAAATCTCACAGAAATTGTGGAAGTGTATGCAAAACAGAATTTGATAAAATCCTAAAAGTGTTACCTACTGCACATCTATGAAATACAACAGGCATAAACAGTTCCTTAGAAGCTGGATGTCGTTGGTTTACTGAATTGGAAGGACATAGACAGAACAGTAGGCCCAAATAAAGGAGACAGGTTATCACACGCATGATAGCAAGCCCAGCCTCCAGGGGCTGAAGTGAGACATTGGTGGGTGCTTTCGCAAATTGAAGCACTTCCATGTTCTTGGATAGAAATCAACCCAGTTGTCCTATAGGAAAAAGTGATGTCTTTGGTAAATGCTGAGTAATCTCTGTCACAAAAATCCAGCCAGGTGAATCCCACTTACTAAATGTTTGTTCACCTTTTAGTAGCTATTCCATTAGAGTTATTATGGTGTGAAGAAACAGCTTCTCAAATATTGTTTCTGAAAGCAACATTTTATTAAAGCAGAATACACACAACTATAAATCAATACAACATAAAATGCAATACGAAATGTAGGGATGAAAAGCAAAAAAATGGGTTCACAACATCCTAATGTTGGTACAACAAAGAACATTGGAGACTCTGGGGACAATAATAATTCAAGACAAAGGGTAAAATATCAGAAAAAAATACTGAACGTCGTATAATAAGTAACCAATGTTCAAGACAACAGTTTGACTAATATTTTTTAATATTTTGATATCCTAATATCCGCATCCTGCGTCATGCTACTTGAAGCACTTGGTTTACTAAACATATAAGTGTGTCACTCGTCACTCTGGCCATAGATTGGACCTTTTTTTTTACCAACCGTGACCCTGCCTCGGATGCTACTCATTTGCATTTACTCTGGTCAGATTAATTTTCAATCCGATTCGTTCTTTTTTTTCTTCCCTTCATAAAAACTTCTAACCTGGTCTCTTATTCCAATTCCGCACAGAAGTGCACTGCAAACAATATCCCAAATTGATGTTTGGATAACTTCCAATTTAGACTCACTTATTCAAATATGAACTCCCAAAATCGATTTCATCCTCCTGCAGCTTCCCGGTGCACCTATAAGCTGAAGCCACAAACATTGTTTTGCAAAAACGCCAAAATGATGGGTACTTCATATTTCCTGTGAGCTCATTCACTCTTTTTTCGCTCTTATAAATCACTGATTTGAAGGCCTGATTCCTCTTGTTAAGGAGAGATAATCATTACAACCTGTAACTAAAGAAATTGTAAAATTGTGAATTCTCTTTCAAGCCCTTACTGCTGTCACTTGCCCAAAGTACTTTCTAAAACCTATGTGAGTCTCTATTATCATGCATTATTTGTGCATAAAGTCACTAAAACTAACAAATTCCTTACTGCTTCCCTTCTTTTCCCAGTACCATCTATTTCAGAGGTTCATCCTTCACCTCAGAAGGTCACATCCAATGCTGTTAATTTTTTCACTATTTTCTCCTCTCTCAGTACAAAAACATTCAACTGATTCTGTCCCTAAACTCAAGCTGTAGGAAAGTGGATTATTAGTAGGTAGAGGCATGCACCTTCAGCTAGCAATAACATCACAATCACTAATAAGGTCCAATCAAGTCTCAACAAATTAATTCTTGCTCAGTCCTTGGTAGCTTGGCAACAAGGAGTCAGGCTTAACTTAGGAGACAGGTAAGTATAAAGCATTTAGTGTAACCAAAACAGTGAATAAGTAAAAGACACAACACAAATAAATCCACCCCCAATTTATAAAAATAGAGAACATTATTAATTTGTTATTTTTAAAATGACACCAAAATGTCAAAAGTCCACTGTAGGGACTGGAGATATGAATTTTCAAAGATTGAATGGTAAATGTGCACTTTACTGCTAAAAAAAAGCATAAAGAACTAACCACAGCTATCTAGTCATGATAGACCTGGACAAAGGCAAAGTTTTAGACTGATTGTGATGGAGCGCAGGCTGGCTAGGTTAAGCGCTAAGTCCCGGTCAAGATTTTACATTCAGATTTGGGGCCAGATATATCATTTTTTTAATAGCTATTACCTAATTACAATCTGCGAATTGCAATTAGGTAATCGCTGTTTGAATGTATGAAACTCCAGGAGTTTCATTTAGCTTTTCCCAATGGCTTGCAAATCGACCTACGTCATTAACATACATGAGGTAGATTGCATTTGCAACCCATTAAGAAACGCTAAACTCACAGAGATGGTGGCCTGCTGGGCTCAGCAGACCACCATGTCCGTGATTGCTGTTAAATAAAGCAATCTTTTTTTTTAAATGCAGCCCATTTACCTTAAACGATGCATTTAAAAACGAAATTAACGTTTTCTTTTAATTTTTTAAGAGTAGGAGTGGTCAGTGGGACCACTGCCTGCTCTTAAAAAACGTTTTTGCTTGAATTTGCAAAGTATCACTGGGGACCCCTTCCTGTTAGTGAATGGGTTACCACCTAGTTGAACTACGTGGTAAAATGTGACTGTTTTCCGACTGCATTTCAGTCACAAAACATTCCTACATACCGCTGTGATTCGATATTAGGAAGGGCTGCCCTTGACACACCCCTTCCTAATACCGAATCAATTTGTAGTCACAATTCCAAACTGTAATTCGATAACATGTTACTGAATTGGCAATTGGAATTCATACATGCCAAAATTCATTTCACAAACAGCCAGATCAGACCGTTTCCACCTGCATGAAACTTCTGTCCTTTGGTCACCTTTTTGAAGTGATTAGGGCCTTAAATCAAGTGTTTATTTTGATGGCAGCCTGATTCAGAGTGATGCCTTGATGGTTCTCTGGAGATCATTGTCCTTGGCATCAATGACGGGGAGCTCTGGAGCTTTTAGCAAGGAAAACCCCCATGGTCAGCCTGCCTGCGGTTCAACAACGGCGGCTGATCTTCTTCTGGAACTTTCCCATAAAACTATGCAAAAAGTTCACACATTTTCAGATCTTCTTCTGTACGGTGTCCTGAGGTCTAGAAAGTGTCCATCAGCACCAACGAAGGGTTGAGTAGCTCTGGTTTGCCTCTTGGGAGGGATTCAATCTCCCACAATGCACCTGTTCAGTCCAGGAAAATCCAGATGAAGCTTGTCAGCTGGAGTACACCTTTCGGTGGATGTTGAAGGTGACTTCATCCAGCACCTTTTCACCTGTTGCTGCTCAGGGAGTCCACTCCGTATCCTTTAAGACAGGCACAGTCATTTCTTGTTTGGAATCTTATGAGTGCAATAGGTGCAGTCCTTTCGAGTGCAAGTCTTCTGTGGTGCAGTCAATGGGTACAGCTGAGCAGTACTCCTTCTTCAGATGTTTCAGGCAGGGATCTGAGGGTCTATTTCAGATCACCCATACTTATTTTCCATTCTGGGCTGGGAAGAGGTGGGGCATCCCAACTAATGGGGTTCAATTTGTCACCCTCAGTTATGACCACTTCCTGGGAAGTGTACCATACTTTTGTCCCAGAATGCACATTTCCTTGAAAACCAAAATGGAGAAATTCTCAAATTGGAGTGCAGGTCTGGCTAACCCAACCCAAGGATCTGGTTAACTTTCTCCTACACTCCCCATTCCTAATCTAACTAAGGGGGCTCCCATCCGGCTGGGAATCAAGGAAGTGGAGGCTCTGCCTGGTTCATGTGACCTCTACTCTTCTGCCTTTGAAGTCCAGCTTATCTCCCCAGCCACCTTCTTCTCCATGCTTCTCCTGCATAACAGATCTCCTCCCACCAGGTGGCTATATTGTTTCAGCCCCAGGCCTCTACACATCTACTGATGGAGCAACTTGGTTCAGGCTTTTAAAGCCTGACCAATCAGAAGAGGCTGCTACAGGGCTGTTTCAGGTACCTTCAGGATAGTAAGTTGTAAAACTACTTTCCAGCAATATTTATATTAAAGCCAGCTCTGGAAAGTTGTTGGGTTTATTGTAACTATTATTTTGATACCTTGGACCATGTTGCTAGCTAACTAACTATCCCCATTTTAGTCTACAGGGAGAGCAGCACTACAATTGGTAATACCAACTTTGGATGTTTTTCCCTACCAGGGCATATGAAACAACTTTATATTATTGCTGTTTTTTATAGCAGTGCACCCTACCCTTGGGGCACCTAGGGCAGAAGGTAGGGGTGACATATGCAATAAAAAGATAGCTTTGGGCTTTGGAAGTATTTTTAATTCCAAAGTTGAATTTAGACACAGTTGTATTTTAAAAACCAGCCTGCTAGGCAGGCCTGGCTTTAAAATGATACCAGACATCACAGCGGTGCAGACTTAAGTGCATTAAGTCCACTGGGTCGCTAAACCCACATGCCCTACCACATACTAGTGACTTACAGGTAGGTTGTCTTGTCCAATTAGAATTATACCAATTGCCATTTACCTGTTAAGAACAGAGCACTGGTTCCAGGCCTGGCTAGCAGAATCAGTAACCACCAGTATCCGTCAAACAAATGGGGTGATCAGGGCAAAAAGGATGACTTTCCAACATAAGCACTTCTCTTGACCCTAGCCTTGCCCATATTATTCACCACACAAGTCTTATTTAGGGGTCTGTACTGAATAAGCTTTAAAAACTTTCACTTTCTCTAGGTTCCTAACCTACCTGTTGGAAACAAAGGGCCAGATGTATGAATCTGGCCCAGTGCGATTCGGTAATTGCGATTTTTAAGAAATCGTAATTACCGAATCGCAAAGGGCCATGTATCACATTTGCGATTCGGTAATTGCGATTTCTTAAAAATCGCAAATGCAACTACCGAATCGCAAATTGCGATACAGGCTTCATTCGCAGCTATGGGCCTATTGGCCCATAGCTGCAAATATTTTGCATTTTCGCAAATTGTGATTTCTGAAACAGAAATCACAATTTGGGAAAAGCAAAGGGCCAGGGTGCTGGGGGCTTAAGGCCCCCTCTCCTGCACCCCATTTTTTTTTTCCACATGTAAAGTACACACATGCCAAAAGGGCATGTGTGCTTTACATATCAAATTGAAAAATGCAGTTTTACTGCATTTTAAAATTTTGCACCAGGTTACCACCTGGTTGCAGGTCATGGTATTTTGCACTAGCAAAATACCATTCTGCGAAAAATCGCAATATGCGATTTTTTGCAGAATTGCATTGCGACCTGGATTTTGCAAATCGCAAATTGCGATTGGCAAAATCCAGGTCGCAAAGCAGAAAATCGCAATTTTTGCGATTTTCAATTTTTGGTCTGCGAATGCATTTGATGAATTGCAGACCCTGATTTTGCACTCGCAAACGGCCGATTTCGCTGTTTGCGAGTGCAAAATCAGATGATACATCTGGCCCAAAATGTGGCAATTGCTCTTCTGAAAAAGGCTTCAACAAAGCCTGTGGGACTTCATAACTACCATCCAATATTTCAAATTCCATCCCAATCAAACTTCCTGAAAAATAAGTTGATTCTGATATCTCTCATTTTTTAAAATCACAAAATATTTTGGATACCTGTTAAGTAAGCTTTCACTTATTACATAACACTGAGTCTGCCATTCTATTCATCTTGATGGCCTACAACTGCCGACTGATCTGGACGGTTCAGTTGCTCCAGTTCTTCTTGATATTTAGCAACATTTGATACAGTATCTGATAATATCATTTTTGGTTGTATTTGCCAATTTAGCATTAGAGATAATGTTCTAAACATTAATACTAATTATCTAAACTACTCCATCAAGTGGTACACAGTTCTCCTTTCACCTCTTTTTTTCATGAGGTACCTTCGGGGGAGTAGCTCAAGGGTACTCTGCCCTTTAGGGAAAGGGATTATTGGTAAGGGCAGGTACGTACCTACATGTATCAATAGTCCACTAACCCCCACTAGACTCAGTTAGCTCTCAATGAATTAACCCCAGATCAACCCTTGCTAGCTTGGCTACAAGCGACAAGGCTTAACTTAGGAGACAAAGGCCCTCATTTCAACATTGGCAGTATTGACCACCTACCGCCACGATGATGACCCCCAACATACCGCCACAAACATGACCGCTGACGGTATTCTGCCAGAATGCTGGTGGAACACCGCCGATGGTCATGGCGGCGGCCGGCAGTGAGGTGGTAAGGTGGCGCTGCTGACAGCAGCACCATCATGCCAGCAAAACACTGCCGACTGTATCATGACCAATGACACTGCCTGGCAGTGTTTTGCTGGCGGACACTGTTACTGCCAGCAGCATCGCGGACCTTCTCCAGCCGGAGGACCCCCTGCAAGCAGGTAAGTCAGGTTCTCCGACCGGAGAGGGGGGTGGGGGGTGTTGTGTGAATGTAGGGGTGTGTGTGTGTATGTATTGGTATCCATGCATGCGGGTGTGAGTCGCGCAGGATGAATGCATGAATGAGTGATTGTGAGTGTTGTGTGTTGTGAATGCATGTGTGTGACAATGTATGTTGGTGTGTGTAGATGTGTGTGGGTATGTATGTGTTCATGCATGGGTGGTGGTGGGTATGTGTGTGTGCATGTGTGTATTTAGGTGTGCGTGTGTCTATGTGCGGGGGCAGGAGAGGGAGGGAGAGGGTGGACGAGGACTCTTGGGAGGGGGGCAGTGGAGACCATGGTTTTTGTGGTGGAAAATTTTGCACGAAACCATGGCGGTAGGCTGGGTCGTAATCCCGAGGGTGGGATTGTGACGGCTGCCTGGCTGGAGACCGAAGTCTTCAGACCAGCGGCCATTACCACCCTGGCAGTCGGTGTGTTAAAGTCGCTGATTTGGATGGCAGTAACTGCCACGGTCCAAATCACAATTTTTTTACCGCCGGCCTGTTGGTATTACCGCCGCTTTAACACCAACCGCCAGGGTTGTAATGAGGGCCAAAGTGTAAAGCATTCAAGTATCACAAACCAGTAAATAAGTAAAAAACAGGAAACAGTTTAAAAATCCAAAAGAAATTTAAAGAAATAAGAAATATTTTTTTAATTAAAATGACACCAAAATGAATGACATCGGATAAAGGGAACCGGAGATATGAATTTTTAAAGAATTCATGTTTTTAGCACTTAGAAACAAATAGTGCCAATCTGGTCACCTGGTCGCACCCCAACCTGGACAAAGTTAAAGTTTAAGGCCAACCGCGATAGAGCCCTGCTTGGCTACAGCAAGCGGGAGGCCTTGGTCAAAAGTTTACCTTAGGACTTAGTTGTTTTCTTGAAGATTTTCTTCAACGGGACGAAGTCGCCAGTCCGATCCAACCTCCTGGAGCCCTTCCTCGGTTACGCATCGCTGGAGCCCTTGTGAAGATGTCTACATTCGGACTTACATGATTTTTTTAGATGAAAATCCTTCGACCGGGGCAAACCGGAATCTTGATTCGACATCCCTGGAGCTCTCTTCAGATACTCTGTGGGGAGGTACTGGTCAACTTTCTATGTTTTGACTTAGTCACTTTTTCATAGATTTTCTTTACCAGGGCGAACCTTCAAGTCAGGCTGGGTCACGCTTGAGGCAAGCCGGCTAGTGTTGCTAGTGTTGCTGCGGCAGGTTGGTGTCCTTATGGAGCCTTTTCCAAAAAGTTCTCCAAACTTCTGAATATTCTTCCAGAAGGTCTTTTAAGGTTCATTTGGAGTCCACAGCTCACTCTAAGGTTTCCAGATGCTCTGAGTTGCTCCTTAAGGGTGCAGGCTACAACTCCCAGAATGCACCTGGGACAAACTCCTTTTTGGCCACTGGACAGTGGTCAACTGGTCAGTTTCTTCAGGAGTTGGTACAGGGGACTCTGGTTAGCAATTTTTCATGCATAGCAAACAGGGAGTCCCTCCTTAAACTGCTTGAAGCAAGGCAAAGTCCTTCTTGTGGTGAAGCCCAAGTGTTCAGCTGGTGCAGTCTTTCTGAGTACAATGTCCAGGTGCACGTCAGGGGTCCAACAGGGCAGCCCTTCTTCTTCTGATGTTTTTCCTTGTAGGGATCTGAGGCGTGGGTGCAGCTCTGTCATATTTATCCTTGCTCCTGGGTGAAAAACAGGGGGGGTCCTCATTTTCCAATCAGATGCAGGGTCCTTCCCCCTGTGATGACCACTTCCTGCTAAGTGAGCAAAAATCAATTCCAGGTAGCAACTTTCTTCAAAAATCCATCATGGCTGAAACTGATGTTTGGAGGTTACATCTGGCTGAGCCCACTGACTGATGTGGCAAAAAATTCTAAACACACCCCTCTCCTAATCTAATCAAGAGGGCATCTAATTGTCTGGGGTTACAGGATGCGAGGGAGATGCTGGATTTCTCCAAATGTCCTTCCCTGCCTATGAAGACCAGTTTGTTAGCCCTCCCTTGCTGCTTCCTCATCTGCTCTGGGAGATCTCCTCCCCCAGACACATCTCGCTTACAAATTGTTTTAGAAGGTCCTTGTTTATAGTTGGCACCCAACCCTAGGGGCACATAGGGCACAGCGTAGAGATGACTTACATGTAAAAATAAGGTAGTTTAAGATTTGCATATAACGTTAGTTTAAAAGCAGCCAGCAAGACAGCCTTGCCTATAAAATGACACTGGGCACCTCAGCAGTGCAGCTATGGGTGCACTACTTAGGCTGGCATCCCTAAACCTGCACCCTCTACCATATACTAGGGACATATAGGAAGGTTAATATTGGCAATTGTAATTAGCCTAATTTGCATATCCACTTTACACAGAACTCTGGCCCTGGAACTTATGAGCAGTACCCAGGGCACAGCCAAGAGTCAGTAACCATGAGTATCTGTCCAAAACATTTGGAGGTGACCAGGGCAAAAAGGAGGACTTTCCTACACTGTCCAACCTTATTTAATATCTATGTGGCACCCCTGTCTCATCTCACTGAGTCATTTGGTATCACCTTCAGCGATATGTTGATGACACACATAAAAGACAATGGGCCTGATTACAACTTTGGAGGACGGTGTTAATCCGTTCCAAATGTGACGGATATACCACCTACTGTATTACGAGTTCATTATATCCTATGGAACTCGTAATATGGTGGGCAGGATATCTGTCACATTTGGGACAGATTAACACCGTCCTCCAAAGTTGTAATCAGGCCCAATGTCTCTAGCTTTCACACTTGCCTCCTTGCTGTTGTCACATGCAAGAGTTACACACTCAAGAGTAACACGAATAAAACAGAAATCCTGATTATTGTCAAGTCTCCCACCATAGAGTCCTTTCCACCAAAACCAATCCAAAGAACTACACAATCTGGGCATCTGGTTTGACCTTCCTCTTTCTCCTTTTCCCCAATCAGTAACATGTCAACTTCCTGCTTCGTTCTTCTACATGTACTATACAAAATCATTCAATTTCTGCCTCTTCAAGTTAACTGGTTTATCAATCAGTTTTTTTTTTTGCTTAGACTACTGCAGTTTTCTCTAGCTCCTGGACTGCACTCTTCATAATCATCTTCGCTTTCAGTATGTAGAAGCTCAACTCATACTCAGTGAACCCTACAATGCCTTCATGTCTCTACTCATGTTGTCCAAAGTTTCTCACTCTCATACAAGGGGACATTCATGCTATCTCTCAGCCAAGCATTGGAATCTGTTCCCACTCTCCATTTGCCAGATACATGACCACATTTGGTCAGAAAGGCTGAGAAAACTTTTATGTTTACTTGGTTCCCTAATGTTTACCTCACTTGTTTATTGGATTATCCCTAAACGCCAGGATACCCTTCTTGGTGACATTTTGGTGCTTTACAATCATTTCATCCTCATCAATATGCAAAATTATTAAGCAGTGCCAAAGGCATATCAGGTAAGGCCTTCCGCCAATTAATTGGACCTGTGGTTCTGCCTTTGATACAGTCAAGGACCACATTTCTTCTTTTTTTCAACTGCAGTTGAGCTCTCGGATGTGTTTTTTAATTTTTATCTGGGTGCCCTGCACTACTTCAGGACACCTGGGCTGGCATGTGAGTGCTGCACAGGAGCCCAAGCTCATGCAATCCAGCTGGCACAGCTGAGGTGTCAGTACTCTTCCCTTTTATGGGGTGTTCCCATAGAATCAGTCCACAGAAGTTAAGAAAATCCTCTTCTCCAAGGTCCCCAGCAAGTCCATCCAACTACTGTCTCCCTGAGGTAGTAAGGAAGCCAGTTTCTCTACCTCTGGAGCCACATCAGAGTCCCTGGATTCCAGTTGGAGTAAGAGCTTTTGAGTCTTCTTTTCCATCAAGAGTCAGAGGTAACGCAGCCAATCTATTTACGAAGAGTCTGGAGTCTTGAAGTGTATTTCTTCATCAGGAGTCTTTTCTCTTCTTCAGATGTAGTTTCCTCCACATCTAGTTTCCTTCATATCCCAGGCTGTTTTCAAGAGTCTTTCCCTTATTCAGGGTTTTAGGTGAGAGTGGGAAGATCCCAAAAGAGTGCACTGATCTAAAATGACACATCATCACATCAACCCTTTTCTATCTCTCCTGCACAGCATCTTGGGACTTTTCAAGAAGTTAACTTCAGGTGGACACTTCATAGCAGTTTTAGAGCCTTAACCTCCTCCCTAACTGACAGAGTACGCTGTCCCCTTCCATCCCAAACTTCAGAAGAGTTCCCATTATATGAGTGCTTCCAGAAGTCTGACTGCCCACTATTTATTTCTCTAGGGGTGGTTATGTCCATGCTTGCTCGGCAGTGGGAATGTAATTAACTTATGAAGAATCTGCCCCATCCTCTTCCTCTCCCAGAAACAGTCTTAATCCCCTCCACATGGGCCTATTTCGTGATCAAATCTTTCCTGTATCTAATGGTCAGAAGGGTAGCTTATAGCCCAAATCTAATTAATTGGTGATTCGGAGAAATATGACAGAGCTGTCAGAGAAGTACATGAAACAGTTCAATTACGGTCAAATTAATGTTATATATTTAACTTTTGATATTCAATGCCATAAAGCACTACAGACTTTTAGAGAAGCACTGCACACTCATACCATAGACATAATAGTGGGACTATTTATTTTGAATGCTCAATTAACTTATAAGGCCTGAACAAGCAATAAACAATTTATTATGGATTTCCTCTGTGGTAGGCTATCTACGCATAGATACTAGGATGAATTAAACAGTAGTCCCGCTTTATGAGCCTGCACAAGTGTATGCACCATGGGGGTTATTATGATTTTGGCAGTCTCAGGACCACCATGTTGGCAGCGGTGGTTGTACCACCAACAGGCTGGGGGATAAGACCGCCAAATTATGACCATGACGATCTTCCCAACAGACTACAGCAAACCCACTGAGCACCTTCAGGCCAGCATGCTCCCACCTGAAAGATTACGAGGCTGCATACTAGTAAGGTTTCTGCCACAGTTACACCAGCACGGAAACCCTGGCAAAAACGAACACTATAAAAGTAAATACTCACCTTCTTAAACACATACCTGGCTGGAGCCACCATGGAACCTGAACTGCATGTCCTCCCACTGCTTCAGCTCTCACAACAACTCCGGAACCAGCAACGGCGATGATGAGAGCAACCATGAGTACACACACCTACCTGACACTGTAGGGGATAACCCAAAATACCCACGTACACAAAACATACACATTTGGGACAGGAGGGAGCGGCAACTCACACACGTAACCACACACCCATAAGCACATTTACATATAGCCACATACACGCATGCACACGCATACTACACACACCACAGCTAACACACATGTACAATATACACACCAACCCGCAGACACACAGCACCGGCACAGTCGAACACAACAATACGTAACACCACAGAATTACACAACACCACAAGCGCAGCTACATAAATGCTGCCTCAAAAACAATACACACCTCCACCTGACATAACATACATAACACCTGAAAACCAATACACACAATCACATGGCCATACAACTAAGCATACATCATACCACAAACACATACAACAGTTTAGACATACCCATCACCACACACATGCACGCAAACACACACACCAACCACACAAGGTCACACAACAACACCATTGCACATGTCAACACAAACAATACACAAAAGATCAACATCCATAAATGTTCCTAACACAAGTCCAAAACACAATACACAGCCATCACAGAGGGACAAATGGCAGGGCCACACCCACACATGCTGCCCAGACACAACAACTAGCACAACCAACACACACACATATTGCACGTACACACAAACCAATATAGCCAGGACCAAAACAGCCATGTGGAAAGAAAGGCAGGACAAATATGTTACCATGAAACGAACAACTGGTTGGTCCGAATATATTAAATATATAAATATGTCTATAAAAAAGCAAGTATGTACAAGATAAAAGGCCTTAGGCCAGTACAACAAGCAAGTGCAAAATGCACAGATGGCAGTTCTGTGTGCCCCCACATGACTTCTGAGTGATATATGACTTCCACAAGGTAGGGGCATCAAGGGGGAAGGTTGACACCTCAAGAATTGGGGGCAGAGAGTTGGGGGGTTGGGCTTCGGTTTGGAAGGGGAGTCTTTGGGCTTGTGCTTGGGAGGGAGGGCTTTGGGTGAACTTTAAGGGAAGGCTGGGCACACTTCGGAGGGGTCTACTTCTTGGCAGAGGGAGGGGCATGGGTACCAGCAGGGGGGGCAGGAGAGCACTTAGAGATGGAAGGGCTGGACTTGGGGAGGGAAACAGACAATTTGGGAGTATCCCAGGGTAGAAGAGGAGTAGGGAAGGGGGAAAAATCTGAGAGGAACACCTTTTTAGACACACTGGATGGTCATGGCAAAAGGGTTTGGGAGTGGAGGGAGAGGGAGTGGTTGCAGGAGGTGTCTTGGTGGATATCTTGGGTGCATGTGCATGCAAGAAATGTTTGTGGGTGCTGGGTGTCTGTTGGGTGGGTGAGAGTGGGCGTTCATGTGTCTTGGGAGGATGGGGAGGAGGTGCTGGGAGATATCATGCTGGATGGCTGACTCTCTGTGGGGTGGTGTCTGCAGGCATGGACAATGTGCTGCATGTGGGGATATCGATGGTTGTGGTGGCTGCGGTTGTGGTGACTGGGTGGGATGTCTGTGGGTTTGCTATTGTGCTGACTGTGGGTAAGATAGGAGCTGTGGCTTGATTGGTGAATGTTGATGTGGTGCCTACAGGTGTGTCTGATGTAGTGTCTGTGAAGGTGGGGGTGGTTGAGGAGTCTGTACAGGTAGTGGATGTTGGTGCATCTGCAGGTAGGTGTTGTCTGAGTGCATGCCAATGGTAGGTCTTGTGGTACTTGTTTTTGTCAGATGTGGCCCTGGATGTTGTGGTGGGTGCCATCTTGTCTGTCTGTGTACTTTGGCTGGATTTAGGGAGAGGGGTTTGGGATTAGAAAGAGATAGGTGGAGGGAGGACAGTAGACAAAGGGTGACCTACTGTTGTCAATGTGGAGGCCAGAGCCTGAAAGGATCTCTGTAAGCCAGCCAGTGCACTGTGAATGCCCAGCAGGAAAGCAGTGCTATGCTGGACTTGAGCTGCCAGTCCCTGAATGGCATTCATAATGGTCGAGTGACCTACAGAGATCGACCTCAGGAGGTCAATAGTCTCCTCACTGAGGGAAGCAGAGCTGACTGGGGCAGGGGCAGAGGTGCCTGCGGTGAAGGAGATGTCCACCCTCTTGGGTGAGCGGGCACAGACAACTGGGTGGGGTGATACAGAGAGGGCGGTGCTAGTAAGGGGGGTGGTGGACAAAGGTGGTGCAGGGGCGGTCCCTGACGGCTCCGCCAATGCCAGGGAGTGTCAAGTGGAGGAGGATTCTGATGATGATGTTGAAGATCTGGTCTCCCCCGTGGCACTCCCCTCACCCTCCATGCCATTGGGTCTCCCGCTGTCGTAGGTAGCAGCACTCCAGGTCCCGTGGCCTGCAGCATCCCCACTCACCTGTGCTCTGTCTCCTTCTCTTGCCTATGCTGATGCACACAAATAGAGAGAGAGAGAGAGAGAGAGGGAGGGAGGGAGTGAGAGAGGGAGGGAGGGTCAACATATACCTCATATGCACACATTTAGAAATGCACATCTTTAGTAATACATAGGCTTTCTCTGGTGCCAATTCACATATCCTACATCGTGTCACAACATGTCACTTTTACCCACCCATGTATGCCAACTCTCACTTCCACATCTAAATCCAAATAAGTCAGCACAACTGGAGTCCTCCTCATCATCATCACCAAAGCCATGTTTACATGCACATCATGCCCTGGCTGAAGTACAAATGACTACCTAAATCATCATCATATGTCTCAATACTCCTATCACCTATTGATAGTGCTAGTGACTGAACAAAACACATCAGGCCTGTACAGTTACTATACCTGATCAGTCCTTGACCGTTGTCAAGTTCCATTATAGTGAACACTAGTCCACTCACACACCAGGCAGCACATGTCTGTCACATAACATGGATGTCATGACACTCTGTACAGAGAATCCAATAGTGAACTGATGACTGATGAAGCCACTGCAAGCTGGACACCCATATAGGTGACATCTGATGTGTAGAATACAAGTCTGTGGCAAATGCATGTGATAGGTAACACCCAATCACAGGTGAAGATCTGCAGACACCAAACCCATTTATACCACCACTATTCATAGAAATAAGTGCATCTACAATGGCCTAAATTGCTCACATTACACATCTATACTCAATCACTGAGTGCAGTGTAACAATTGATGAACTTCTGGAACACACATATGACATCATGGTCCACATACAATTCCACCAGACATGCAGTATGACTAGTTGGACTTCACAACACATGGACACCACCATCATTCACTCCATTCCTTACATATGAATACCACACATGTCAGGCAGAAAAGACATGTAAGCATTAATCAAACATGGACCAACACAACTGTAATATCACTGACAACAGATCACACAACTACATAGGGCTGCTCCATGAAAGAAGAAACAACACATATTTCACATCAACATCTCTAAAGTCATACAATACCAAATCCTGTCAGAATCACCCACCTCAACTAGGCCAAGGGTATCAGTCATTGTTCCACTTCATCAAATGTGCCCCCAGGTAACCATTGAGATATGATGTGGGCTGCAACTAAGCTATGTTGCAGTGCAATTGCTAGGGCATTGGCATGCATGTCATTTACTTTACATAACTTCAATGGCAAGGTCTGCCTAGGCACTTACCACCTCTATTACTATCCCATTGGGTTCACTGGCACATCCTTGCAAGCCTAGCACATTGAAATGCATGATGACTACAATCATACCAAATCAAACACCTAAATCAAATTATCCTGCTGTTGCAAACTTCACATGCCCCATAGATAGTAGATTAACATCATATAGGGATACAACTACCAAGCCATAAGTTCAGTGCCATACAGCCCTTATCAGTGTTGGAAATGTAATGGCTGGCACACATGAAGTCAATACCAGTACCACTACTAGATGTATATAGTACATGTGTGTGAGAAACTGGGGCTGATTGCAGAGGCCCCCTAACTTTTTGCCCCCATTTTCCACTTTATGCTGGTGTTTTCCTGACTCTGATGGTGCCCTGGGTACTGCTAACCAGTCCCAGGGCCTGTGCTCTGTGTAAAATGGATATGCAAATTAGGCTAATTATAATTGGCTAAGTTAACCTACCTATAAGTCCCTAGTATATGGTAGGGCATGTAGGTTTAGGGACCACAGCATAGGTGGTGCACACCTAGGTGCATTGCTGAGGTGCCCAGTGTCATTTTAAAAGCAAGCCTGCCTTGCTGGCTGCTTTTAAATTAAAGTTATATGCAAATTCGACTTTGGAATTAAAGGTGCTTCCAAAGTTTTAAACTACCTTATTTTTACATATAAGTCACCCCTAAGGTGTGCCCTATGTGCCCCTAGGGCTGGGTGCCATGTAACTATAAGCAGGGACTTTATAAAAATAGATTTATAAGCCCTGGTGAGGTAAAAACAGCCAAATTCGTTTTTCCCTCATTGAAGTAAATGGCCTTCATAGGCTAGAATGGGCAGACTTTATTTTAAATTTTAAAGTCTCCTTAAATGTTACATACCAAGAATTTGGTATCAAATTGATTGTTATAATAAATCCCACAACTTCCAGTTGTTGGATTTAATATAACTAGTGCAGGTAAAAAGTTTAGACTTTACCTAAAAAGTTGCCAATTTCAGCTCTGCATTGTTTTTGCTGCTGTGCTCTGATTGGCCAGCCTGCAGCAGCTTCTGCCAGGCTACTTTAATGAGGTGTGAAGTGGCCTGACTTCACACAAAGGAATGTGCTTGGGGGAGAGAATCTCCCCTCAGCAGATGGGGAAGCAGGAAGGGGGAGGGCTGCCAAACTGGTCTTCAAAGGCAGAGAAGGACATCTGGAGCACCCAGCAACACCCCCACATCCTGCAACCCCAGACAGCTAGGTGCCCCCTTGATTAGATTAGGAGAGGGCAGGAGAGGGGTGTGTTTATGACTTTTAGCCACACCAGTGGGTGGGCTCAGCCAGATCTCTCCTCCAAAAATCAGATTCATCCATTTTGGATTTTTAGAGACTATTGCCTTCTGGGATGGATTTTTGCCACACTTCCCAGGAAGTGGTCATCACAGGGGGACGACCCTGTCCCTGATTGGAGGACCAGGGCCCCCCTGCTTTTCACCCAGGAGCAAGGATAAAACTGGCAGACCTGCACCCACGCCTCAGATCCCTGCCAGATTTCAAGAAGAAAAGAACTACAAGGAGAAGAAGGACTGCCCTGCTGGACCCCTGGCCTGCACCTGGACCCTGCACTCAGAAAGACTGCACCAGCTGCACACTTGGGCTTCACCACAAGAAGGACTTTGCCTGGCTTCCACTGGTTCAAGGAGGGACTCCCTGTTTGCTACAGGTGAAAAATTGCTAACCAGAGTCCCCTGCACCAACTCCTGAAAAAGTGACCAGCTGACCACTGCCCAGTGGCCAAAAAGGAGTTTGCGCCAGGTGCACTCTGGGAGTTGAAGTCCGCACTTCCCAAGGACCATCACAGAACTTCTGGACCCTTGGGGTGAGCTGTGGACCCCAAAAGAACCTTAAAAGAACATCTGGGTGAAGCCCCAGAAGTTTGGAAAAGATTGGAGAAATTTTGGAAAAAAGCTCCATAAAGTGACCGACCCGACGCGGAAATTCTAGCCGGCTTGCCTCAACCGCGACCCGGCCTGACTTCGTGGTTCGTCCCGGTAAAGAAAAACATCCGAAAAAACGACTAAGTCAGAACGTAAAAAGTTGACCGGGACCTTCCAGCCATCGTATCCGAGAAGGGCTCCACGGACGTCGGATCAAGATCCAGGTTTACCCCGGTCGAAGGATTTTCATCTCGAAAAAACGACTAAGTCCGAAGGTAAAAATCACCACCGAGGAAACTGACTTCGCGTATCCGGACAAGGGCTCCAGGAGGTCGGATCCAACTGGCAGGTTCGTCCCGGGGAAGAAAAACATCGAAAAAGAGACTAAGTCAGAAGGTAACTTTTTAACCGAGGCCTCCCGCGACTTGTAGCCGAGCAGGGCTCCATCGCGGTCGGCCTGAAAGTTTGACTTTGCCCCGGTCCTGGTGCAACCAGATGACCCGATTGGCGCTTTTCGTTTCTGAGCGCTAGAAAATAATAATACTTTAAAAATTCATATCTCCGGTTCCCCTGAACCGATTTTAATCGTTTTTGTGTCATTTTAAAGATAAAAATATAAGCTATTTTTATAAATTGGTTTTGGATTTTTAAACTGTTTCCTGTGTTTTATTTAATTACTGTTTTGTGATATCTGAATGCTTTACACTTTGTCTCCTAAGTTAAGCCTTGACGCTCGATGCCAAGCTACCAAGGGTAGAGCTGGGATTAATTTACTGAGACCTAACTGTACTTTTGTGGAGGTTTGTGGCTTGTTGCTAGGTGTAGGTACCTACCTGCCCTACCAATAACCCATTTTCCAACATAATTGGAAGCAGCGACGGGATCCTGTACTTGTGTTCAATATCACGTTACAGTTTTAGATAAAACAAATTAAAAATCCTTTAAATTGTCCTAGTGCAAAAATTGTTTTTAATTTTTTATTTTAATTTTTTTTTTTTGTAATTAATTTGGATTAATTTCAATTATTGAATTTTTGTAATTTTTCTAAATTCTTGTTTCCAATTTTTGCAAAAAGTTTTTGTTGACACAAAACTAGGGAACCATGGAGCTTGATCTGGCTAGCCTACCCACACTGACAGTAGTCCAGCTTAGGGGGTTGTGTATTGAGAGGGGGTTGCCTGCAACCACTAATCTCAGGAAGGAAATCCTGATTAAATCCCTGACAGCATGGGCTGAGGCCCAAGAGGTAGAGACAGAGGAAGCTCCAGAGGAGGAACCAAAAGAGGATGATGCTAACTCTAACCACTCAGGGGAGGAAAGGCATCAGACCCCAAGTGAGGAAGAGGAGGAACGGTCCTCACTGGACACAGTCACTAGGGGCAGACCCAAAGCTAGTGGTAGGAAGAGGGTCCTTTCAGGAGGAGAGAACCCATCCATCAGGGAAAGAGAGCTGGAAGCCCAGCTAGCCTACATAGCTTTGGAGGCAGAGAAGCTTGCCCTAGAAAAGAAAAAGTGGGCAAGCAAAGAAAAAAAAGATGGAAGCAGCGATAAAGAAGCTGAGGTGTCCATGGGTGGGGGAGTTTGCCCCAGATTACCCAAGGGGGTGGTTCCTGCTTATGTAGAGGGGGATGACATAGATAAGTGGCTGGAGGCCTTTGAGAGGGCACTCCAAATGAGAAGGGTTAGGCCTCAATACTGGGGTTCCCTTTTGTGGGAGTTGGTCCCCAACTCAGGGAGGGATAGGCTTCTGACCTTAAGGGGGAAGGAGGCAGATTCATACCCTAGTATGAAAAGGTGCTTAGCCAAGAAGTTTGGTCTGACCCCAGAGCAATATAGAATGAAGTTCAGGGACACCCAGAAGGTCAGTACCCAGTCTTGGGTTGACTTTGTAGACACCTCACTAAAAGCACTGGAGGGCTGGATTATTGGCAACAAAGTAAATACTTATGAGGGGTTATACAATCTGATCATGAGAGAGCACATCTTGACCAATTGTATCCAAGAAAGGTTACGCCAGCATCTAGTGGACTCTAAGCTGACCAACCCTAGAGAGCTAGGGGAGGCAGCTGATGAGTGGTTGAGAACCAGGGTGGTTGTCAAGTCCCAGGGGGGAGACTCCAAGAAGGGGGGGACAGGTCCCCAAAAACCTAAGGAGGGAGGTGGTAAGCCCACCACAGAGACTCCCTCTGTACCCCAGAACCCTAAGAAGGAGGAGAGTAAATCCCACTCCCAATCTGACATGCAGAGACAGGGAGACCCAGGGTTAAAAAAGCTCTTGGACAGTAGGGCTTGCTTTGACTGTCAGCAGACAGGTCACTTCAGAGGAGATGCAGCCTGTCCAAAGAAAGTGGTTAGCACTGGGCTGTCCAGTGTAGCCATAGAGGAGGATTCCTCAGATGATGAAGTCCTCCTAGCATTGTGCTGGGAGACAGGACCAGATGGTAAGCTGGTGATCCCTGAGGGTGGGAGTAGGCACTTCCACCACATTCAAGTGAATGGGATCCCTACCACTGGCCTGAGAGACACCTGTGCCAGTCACACTGTAGTGAGTGACCGGTTAGTGACCCCAGACATGTATGTCCCAGGAAAGACAAAGAAAGTCAGGATAGCCACAGGGGAGGTCACCTCCAAACCTGTAGCCATAGTGCCCCTAGAGAGGGAGGGTATCCTTGACTGGATTAGGGTGGTAGTCAGTGCTGACCTTCCCCTAGATTGTATCCTGGGCAATGACCTCCCAGAGGTGAGTCTGGACACAGATGGGGTGGTCGCCCAGGGCGCCCCCCCAACCCAAAGTCCTGGGGAGTCAGTCCCTACAGTTAGGAGACAGGGGTCCCCAAGAAAAGGAAAGAAGAAAAGGAATGGTAGGCCACTCTTAAAGAGAGTTCCAGGGAGCCAAAGGCCTTCTGTCCCAGTAGGGGGGGAGCCTAGAGTTGGCACTGGTGAGGCCTCACCTGACCCCAAGGAAGTCCTGAGTAGTCAGGCAGCTGTCCAGATGCAAGGTGTTGCCCCTGCACTGACAGAAGGGAGAGTGGAAGGAGGGTGTCTGCCACAGGAGGTGGTAGCCCCCCACTCTAGACAGCAAGAGGGGTGCCAGGACCCTAAAGATGCCCCTAAAGCAGCTCAGCCACCTGTCAGTGGAGAGCTTAGGGTGTGGTTCTGGGTACTGACAGCTGTCAGTAGCCTCTGCTGGGTGCTAGCCTTTCTGGCAGCACTGTACTTGGCCTGGGAGGCAGACCCCAGGGCCAATAGCAAAGTAGGCCCCCTGACCCTATTGGTCATGGTGGGGTTGCTCAAGTGTTGGGTGACTTCTTTGGGTAAGCTAGGTGTTGCCCTAGCAAAGTTAGGAGTAGGGGAGGTGGGCACCTCACTACCCAAGTTGGCAGAGAGAGAGGAGGAAGACCCCCCTAGAGGGAAGTTTCAGTTTGGGTTGGGTCCTTTTACTGTTGGGATGGCTTCACTACCCAGAGGGAGTGACCCTGACAGGAGGATATAAGGCAGAGTAGGCCCTGCAAAGGGACAGCCAGTTTTCTTCACTGTCTTCCTCGCCTAACAAGCCAGGAAGACTCTCCCAGGGTTGGGCTGAGTCTCCTGGGCGTGTGGGCTGGGGGGGGGTTGTGTGAGAAACTGGGGCTGATTGCAGAGGCCCCCTAACTTTTTGCCCCCATTTTCCACTTTATGCTGGTGTTTTCCTGACTCTGATGGTGCCCTGGGTACTGCTAACCAGTCCCAGGGCCTGTGCTCTGTGTAAAATGGATATGCAAATTAGGCTAATTATAATTGGCTAAGTTAACCTACCTATAAGTCCCTAGTATATGGTAGGGCATGTAGGTTTAGGGACCACAGCATAGGTGGTGCACACCTAGGTGCATTGCTGAGGTGCCCAGTGTCATTTTAAAAGCAAGCCTGCCTTGCTGGCTGCTTTTAAATTAAAGTTATATGCAAATTCGACTTTGGAATTAAAGGTACTTCCAAAGTTTTAAACTACCTTATTTTTACATATAAGTCACCCCTAAGGTGTGCCCTATGTGCCCCTAGGGCTGGGTGCCATGTAACTATAAGCAGGGACTTTATAAAAATAGATTTATAAGCCCTGGTGAGGTAAAAACAGCCAAATTCGTTTTTCCCTCATTGAAGTAAATGGCCTTCATAGGCTAGAATGGGCAGACTTTATTTTAAATTTTAAAGTCTCCTTAAATGTTACATACCAAGAATTTGGTATCAAATTGATTGTTATAATAAATCCCACAACTTCCAGTTGTTGGATTTAATATAACTAGTGCAGGTAAAAAGTTTAGACTTTACCTAAAAAGTTGCCAATTTCAGCTCTGCATTGTTTTTGCTGCTGTGCTCTGATTGGCCAGCCTGCAGCAGCTTCTGCCAGGCTACTTTAATGAGGTGTGAAGTGGCCTGACTTCACACAAAGGAATGTGCTTGGGGGAGAGAATCTCCCCTCAGCAGATGGGGAAGCAGGAAGGGGGAGGGCTGCCAAACTGGTCTTCAAAGGCAGAGAAGGACATCTGGAGCACCCAGCAACACCCCCACATCCTGCAACCCCAGACAGCTAGGTGCCCCCTTGATTAGATTAGGAGAGGGCAGGAGAGGGGTGTGTTTATGATTTTTAGCCACACCAGTGGGTGGGCTCAGCCAGATCTCTCCTCCAAAAATCAGATTCATCCATTTTGGATTTTTAGAGACTATTGCCTTCTGGGATGGATTTTTGCCACACTTCCCAGGAAGTGGTCATCACAGGGGGACGACCCTGTCCCTGATTGGAGGACCAGGGCCCCCCTGCTTTTCACCCAGGAGCAAGGATAAAACTGGCAGACCTGCACCCACGCCTCAGATCCCTGCCAGATTTCAAGAAGAAAAGAACTACAAGGAGAAGAAGGACTGCCCTGCTGGACCCCTGGCCTGCACCTGGACCCTGCACTCAGAAAGACTGCACCAGCTGCACACTTGGGCTTCACCACAAGAAGGACTTTGCCTGGCTTCCACTGGTTCAAGGAGGGACTCCCTGTTTGCTACAGGTGAAAAATTGCTAACCAGAGTCCCCTGCACCAACTCCTGAAAAAGTGACCAGCTGACCACTGCCCAGTGGCCAAAAAGGAGTTTGCGCCAGGTGCACTCTGGGAGTTGAAGTCCGCACTTCCCAAGGACCATCACAGAACTTCTGGACCCTTGGGGTGAGCTGTGGACCCCAAAAGAACCTTAAAAGAACATCTGGGTGAAGCCCCAGAAGTTTGGAAAAGATTGGAGAAATTTTGGAAAAAAGCTCCATAAAGTGACCGACCCGACGCGGAAATTCTAGCCGGCTTGCCTCAACCGCGACCCGGCCTGACTTCGTGGTTCGTCCCGGTAAAGAAAAACATCCGAAAAAACGACTAAGTCCGAACGTAAAAAGTTGACCGGGACCTTCCAGCCATCGTATCCGAGAAGGGCTCCACGGACGTCGGATCAAGATCCAGGTTTACCCCGGTCGAAGGATTTTCATCTCGAAAAAACGACTAAGTCCGAAGGTAAAAATCACCACCGAGGAAACCGACTTCGCGTATCCGGACAAGGGCTCCAGGAGGTCGGATCCAACTGGCAGGTTCGTCCCGGGGAAGAAAAACATCGAAAAAGAGACTAAGTCAGAAGGTAACTTTTTAACCGAGGCCTCCCGCGACTTGTAGCCGAGCAGGGCTCCATCGCGGTCGGCCTGAAAGTTTGACTTTGCCCCGGTCCTGGTGCAACCAGATGACCCGATTGGCGCTTTTAGTTTCTGAGCGCTAGAAAATAATAATACTTTAAAAATTCATATCTCCGGTTCCCCTGAACCGATTTTAATCGTTTTTGTGTCATTTTAAAGATAAAAATATAAGCTATTTTTATAAATTGGTTTTGGATTTTTAAACTGTTTCCTGTGTTTTATTTAATTACTGTTTTGTGATATCTGAATGCTTTACACTTTGTCTCCTAAGTTAAGCCTTGACGCTCGATGCCAAGCTACCAAGGGTAGAGCTGGGATTAATTTACTGAGACCTAACTGTACTTTTGTGGAGGTTTGTGGCTTGTTGCTAGGTGTAGGTACCTACCTGCCCTACCAATAACCCATTTTCCAACAATGTGAAAAAACAATAGTCATCCAGTTGCTAACACAGGTTTGCAATACAGATGGAAGTGGACTGTAAAAATCAGGATGGAGTCACACATATGCCATTGTCATTTGACCATCTCCACATGCAGACATGGAGATGTCTTGATAAAGGAGATGTACATCCACTGACAGCAAAGTATGAAAACACATCAAGCTCTAATACTCAGGCCAGGTGGATACTACCCATGTCTACTAGTCTACATACACGTTGCACTGACTACATTGTCACCTGAGAAGAAGCTAACACCATACAACCAGAGCCAAGTCCCAGGTAACAGTCAGTGCTCACCCCCTTGTGGCTGCTGTGCTTCCCTCGAGTCCCCATGCACCTCAGGGTAGGTCACCGCCAAAATACAGGCCATTGGGGGGTCAGGGTCCGATGGAACCCCTGCTTTATTAGGAGGACATCCCCAGCTAGGCCTTCATGGTCTTCTAAGCCCAGCGGTTCAGGTTCTCCAACCGCTTGCAACAATGGGTGCTCCGCCGGCTCCAGTCCGCCACAGATAGCAATGTTAACTAATGACAAGTAGCATGGTGGTTGTGACTGTCTACCGCGGTGACAACATCTGCCGGCAGACTTAGGTCACTTCCAACTGCCCACTTCAGCAGGACAGGCGACTGCCATTTTGTGCAAATATTAGGCATTGATGTGCCTAGATACGTGTGCCATACACATATTCGCCCAAATGGTAAAGCGAGTAAGCCTATGTTGCCATTGTGGTTGTGCAAAACTTTATGACAGCCATGACACAGTGACGTGATGTGGCAGTATATCTGATGTTGGTCATGTTGAGCTACTTAGAGGCACATAGCTGATGGCACTATATTGGTATATTCAAATCCGTTTCTTTTAATCAGTGCAGCACAGCTCAGTCAGCCACATATGGTACATTACACATGTGACATTTGTCCTATATGACCTGCATGTATGGCAATTGACTGTATAGATGGTGTCCAAAGCACTGCTGCATGGCCATAATTGTACATGTAAGAAGTGCTATGCATTTCCTACAGTGTTAGGTATGTGCTATTTTAACATGGTCTGCTTACATGTGTCAACTGCTTTACTGAATGTATATTCTCTCCTCTCAACCTAGATATCCTGCCATGAGGAGAATGAGACAACCACCAGTGTATTATCTACTAGTTGACCTTGCAACCATGGAGGACAGGCATGTCATCCAGACCAATCCTCTGAATCGGCAGACCATCTTGGATCTATGTACACAGTTGGGGCCATATCTGTTGCCAGTCGTACGAAATCCCTATTGCATCCCTCCCACAGTACAAGTCCTGTCAGTGCTACACTTTATTGTCACATGCTCATTTTAGAATACAGTAGCCTTCACAGCAGAGATGTCTCAGCCCATGTTCATTTTTGTGTTGAAGGATGTAATGTGTGCTTTGTTAAAACACCTGGACAGCTACATCAGGTTCCCCCAACGTGCAGACTTGACCTATGTGAAGGTAGACATTTATCATGTGAGACACATTCCTCATGTGGTAAGGGCCATTGATGCCCTGGCACCCATATAGCCAGGTCCCTCCCAGTGCCATTGAACAGGTGTATAGGAATAAAAAAGAACTACCACTCCATAAATGTTCAGGTGGTTTGTTTGGCTGACCAGGATATCTCACAAGTGACAGCCAAGTTCCCTGGATCTGGGTATGACTCTGTAGTGGATTCTATTTAGTTTTAATGAGAATCAGGAGTTAGCTTAGCCTTCTGTGCCCCTGTCACCAAGTGATTTTGAAACTATTTAGCTTGCTCTGTTTTAGCACATTTATAGAATGATTTCTTCCAAGATGGCTACCATGTTTATAGTTACGAAGAAGTTTTAGTTTCATATTATCAGTGCCACTCTGTAAAGACAGCACTATCAGCGTCAAAGATAGATGAGATACCTAGGTATTCACATTATGTACTCTCCCACTTTCGTGTGCTAGTAACATAATGTACCTTTTCAGGCAATTGTTTATACATTTGCCGCCCCAAGCATGCTTTCTTATCTATTGTTTGGGAACATACCTGTGTCAGGGGTCCTACCAGATCTGTATAAATAAATCTCACGCAGACAAGATAATCAAAGGGATTCCTCCCAGATTCCATCAACGCTATCTGTGCTACACGTTGCCTTGATGCTGATCCAGGCTTTGTGACCCCACAGAGTTTGATCTAGAGACCTCATTTCAAGGTAATGAGGGTTGGGGGGCTCTGTTCAGGGGCATGGTGATGGCAGATTAGTTTTGACATGCCAGCTCTCTTTAGGTTAGAGATTAGGTTCCTCAGGCTAGGGTAGTAGGGCCTATTTTACATCCATTTCACATCTTATGTTATTGCAAGATGGTGGGGGTCTTTGTATTCATGACTTTTGTTTTTTCCATTCTGTTCCTTGCGTTATTCATTATTCTAATAATTGCAGCCCATACAACTTATCGTAGATTGCAGTCCTGTTAATAAAACCTACTGAAAACTTAATTGCATTTTCTTCATTGCCTGTTTGTATTATTGAGACATGTTGTTCATGTGAGAAAGGGGTGATCTCCATTTAATCACGACCTCCCTGAGAAGTCTCACTCTTGTGTCCATGTGTAAACCTACCACAAATCACCTTTCAATATCTTGATTTTTTGGCATGGTACTGCTTGTGAGCCTGAAGGGCTGGGATGACAGCTGCCACTTGTTGTAGGACTGGCCTAGTAACCTACAAACAAAAGTGATGTCATCCTTAAACCAGCAGTGTTGCCTAGAGCATGAGTCAAAATATGCCATGGCACCACCAACAATGGTGTTTAGGCACTATTTTACGGATACCCTGACTATCACTGTCTCACATAAATAGGTACTCTAAGTACCCTTATACGGATATATCCATGGCTTTGGGGGGGATCCTCCTCAGCTGAACACGGAGCACCTAACTAGGCTGTAGGTTTTTCGAGCTCGAACTATTTAAAGGACCTTTTTCCCCACTTGGTGTTCCATCCCTTTGCCCATTTCAAAATATGGCCATAATACTCAGTGACATTAAAGGGGAAGTTGTACCATTGGCTAAGTGCCAGCGGCTCTGAAAGATTTCACATTTGGACCAGGAGAAACTGCTACAGAAAAGGATTCCCAATACCAGTGCTGGATGGGATAGTTTGGGAGCCAAGCTGAAAAAGCCTGAAATACAAAGTACCACCCCTAAGGAAGATACCAAACAATCACAGGAGGGTTCTAAAAAGTGCTGGGATGGACAAAAGCAAATTAAAGACAGAGGCAGTCAGAGAGCTGACTGTCCACACCCGGAGAACTCTGAAAGGAGATATAGGGGGTCATTACAACCCTGGCGGTCGGCGGAGAAGCGTCTTACCGCCAACAGACTGGCGGTAAAATTTTTGGAATTATGACCATGGCGATTACCGTCATGGCCATCCGCCACTTCTCCGATTAGCCCGCCAGGGCGGAGATGACCGCCGGGCTGGAGACCTGGGTCTCGAGCCCGGCGTTTGTCACAATACCGCCAGCGGTATCATGACCCAGCTAACCGCCATGGATTTCATGGGGTTTGGAACAGCCATGAAATCCATGGCGGTAAGCACCATCAGTGCCAGGGAATTTCTGATAGGGGTCTCCCCTACCGCCCATTCCAACCCGAGTCCTTCCCCTACACCCCGCACCACCCCTGCCACCCCCAAAGGTGGCAGGACCCCCCTCCACACCCCTATGCCCCAACATCACAATACACATACACACCCGACATGCACGCAGGCACCACCAACACACATACACGCACACACACCAACATACATGCCAACTGCCACCCACACAGTCATAAGCACACACCCACATTCAGACATACACGCACATATCCATACAGACATATATACAGACAGACACGCACTCATTTCCAAACACACAACACCCCCGCAATCATACATGCACTCACACACCCCCTCTACATGCACAGACGCACACCCCCATGCATGCACACAACACACAACTCCCCCCACCCCCTCCCCTAACGGACTATCAACTTAGCTGGTCCGTTGATCCTCCGGAAGGGGACGGGATCCATGGGGGCTGATCCGCCGCCACCACACCGTCAACAGAACACCGCTACGCCGCATCACAGGGCGTGATTCCGTGGGCGGTGTTCTGTTGACGTGGCGGTGGAGGTGGAGCAACCTCCACTTCCCCTCCGCCAGCCAGGCTACTGGCGGCTCTCCGTCCGAAAAAGGACCACTGGTGGTCTTCAGCACGGCGGACCCTCGGAGGTCTTGGCAAAAGACCGCCGAGGTCAAAATGACCCCCATAATCTCAGAAAATTAGAAAATGTAAAAGCTCCTGACAGATATTATGATTCACGTCCCTCTCGCTCCTTTCAGGACACACTGGATAGATGGAGCATGAGAGTGGGCCAGTCAGAGCGACGTCCTGACTATGTGAAACAGAAGAAATACTCACCACAGTCTTCAGACAAAAAAGAAGATGGATCCCCACAACAAAAGCCAGATTTAAATAGAAAAAGGCGGCAGGATTAGCAATTAAAAATGGCAGTACACTTGAGAACATTGCTGAAGAACAAGATGTGCACAGTGACACTGCTGGACAGCTCAACAGAGGTCCCAATATGTCCCCTGCGTGTCAAAGATCATCTGGATGTGACAGCAACTAGCGACTTCATTGCAGTCAAGACTGCGGACGGGTGCGTTTTCCTACCCGACAGGGTTTATGATTTAAATATCCAAATTGAGGGAGTCATAAAGCGCACCATTAGTGTGATGAACTTAGTTGTGATATCCTGCTGGCCCTGAGGGACTGGCCACCCGAACACATCCTTAAGCTCCCACATGGGGAAGATATAATTTTGCCTTTTTTCTCTTTTTCCAGAGGTTGTAAAACAAGCCTAAGCTGTCGACTGGGCTTTAGCACAGGCACCTGTGCTATACCGCAAACATGTAATGTTGGGACAAGGATTCTTCTTGCCATGTAATACCTATTAGGTCTACACCCCAGCCTCAGCCACAATATCCTGTTAAACACAAAGCCAAAGCTTCGGTGAGAGAGATCTTCATTCAGCTTGAATACCAGAGAGTAATAGAGCCCTATATCTCTGCAATGAATAACCCGTTATTTTCCGTTGCACACCCAGACCATTCATACAGAATGGTCTTAGATTAGAGACACTTAAACAGTCATACACGCACATACGCAATACAAAATTCACTAAGCACAGCTTTAGTTAACAACATCGTGCGTAAGAAATATAAAACAACCTTGGATATTTCCAATGGGTTTTTCTACCAGAACTTAGCACACAAAATTAGGGACCTGAGTGCATTCTGATTTGGCTCACAAAAACCCTTCTGTTATTTGTCTCAAGGCTACAAGAACAGCCCAGGGCTGTTCTCAGCCTATGTAACATCAATATTGCATGATATTGATCCTGAGGCGTTGCCTTATGTGGATGACATCTATCTCACAGATCACAACCTCAACATTTATCTTGCCAGGGTGGATCGGATTGTTCTAGGATGTGCAGCTCTTGGTTACAAATTTAATTTTAGGAAAACTAAAATAGCCTTTCTTAGCATATTGTTCCTGGGATACGAGCTATCAAACGAGTGCAAGAGCCTTGTCTCACACTTTCTAGAAGCAAACACTTACACACTTGTGATGACAAAACAAATTTGGTCATCAGAATAATTGTTGGTGCCATTTAACAAAGGCGACACAGTGCCCATGGCATATAACTCACATTTATACTCGAATGCAGAACGCTTTGCACCCACAGAAAAAATTCTGACTGCTGCACAGATGGCCGCATTAAGGAGAGACCACTTGCCCAAGGGAAATGCATTATTGTTGTTACCCCGGTTCCGGCCTTGGAGGCCGTCACCAAATCAAGTGTTCCTAATGCTAAAGCACTACACCCATGCTCGATTCAGTGGGCAACGTCCCTGACTGCCACTAATATTGATTACATCTTTGATCCAAAACTTCAGACACAAGAACTTCTCCACTACAAACAGAAGTACCCAGCACCACTAGACATCTTGCCACTTGATAAATACCATACTGTCATATACACTGGTTCAGAACTAAATATCAATATTCAGCCGCTTGTGGAGCCATGAGTGGAGTTATGAAGGATGGTGCAATCCACCCTAGCAATACCTACACACAGACCTTAGGGGGCTTCATAGCTCAGCTGGCTGAACTAAAATCCCTTATTCTAGCTCTATAACACAGAGCCAGAACTACTGACTTTGATTGTCTGTGACTCATACTATTGCATCCAGTTCTACAATGATTATGTTAATCATTGGCAATTGAACAGTTTTAGAGTCTCTAAAGGGAATACACTATATAACACAGAACTCTGTGGGGGAGGGTGGCTGATCTCAAGGATACGCTACCTTGTGTTCATGTAGTGCATACACTGGGCCATCAATGTGCAGGAGTACATGGTATTGGCAATAATTTGGTTGATGAAGCAGCCAAATCTGCATAGCTATGGCTTGTGGCTGCAGTGACTTGTTCTCAGTTGAGATTGAATAATGAAATTATGGCTGCCATGAAAGCTTTGGCTGAAGGCAAGCCTCTCCCAAAAGCATACACAACAAAATACTCTTACTACATTAGCGCATAGAATGTTGCCTATGCAACACTTCCTGGGGTTGGAGATTGAGTGATCCCTAATCAAGACCAGAGATTTGTCCTGATAAAAGCAGTGCATGAGGGTGTAGCCTCAGCACATGCTGGTAGTGCGGACACAATAACACTCTTACAGAAACTCTTCTGGAAGCTAGGTCTATACAAACAGAATCAGCAATATGTCCTCTGTAATGACATTTGCCATCAGATAAAGGGCTCAAACATCAAATGCCCTCTGCAGACATCCCTCTTAGTGTCCAAGAGGCCACCACATATAATAGACCACTACAATATGTGTACTTAGACCATTGTGGTCCCTTACAAACTGATGGTACATACAAATACATCTTAGTCGCTGTAGATTATTATTCTAGATTCCTGTGGGTATGGCCTCAGTAGTCAGCTCACGCTCAAACTGTTATAAAGGACTTGCTGATCTTTATCAGTGTATATGAAGTTGCAGCATTCCATTAGGACCATGGCCCACCTTTGCATCTAAGGCATTCAGGGACATCATAGGGACGAGGGGTGTTAAACTCCATTACTCCTCACCCTACCATCCAGAGGGAAATTTGTTGTGGAGAGAAGGAATCACGATCTAAAACAGTCCTTAACAGCTAGAGTATTAGGTTCTGGCCACTGCTGGCTTCATCACCTATATGGGGTCCAGAGAGCACTGAATATTCTGCCAAGAAGGTCCTTGGGTGGACGCCAAGAAGGTCCTTGGGGGGACGCACTCCCTATGAGGTTCTCTTTGGGATGCATATGTATGTCCCAGATCTAGTTGGTTTGGTGGCAGCAGATACACCTTTTGATATAAATTAACGTATCACTGTCTCACAGGAGCTTCAACAATTTTGTGATGATAAATCATCTGCCAGCGCTGCCACCTTAGGAATAAGGGATTTGACAACAACTTCTACTGGCTGGATTCCTAAAGTCAGGACCTGGTTTGTGAAAAGATCGCTGTGAAGAAGGAATTCAGTCCATCCTACAGAGCACCAGTCCAAGTCCTGGGAATACAAGGTACCAGAGCTGTTATCCTACCACCGCTGTCTGGTTTCAAAGCAAAGAGATTTGTCTTGATTGACAACAACAAACTTCACCATTTGGCCGACCCTGCACAGTAGACCCAGAGGTCCCTTGGGTAGTTTCCAGTCCCCTCTCACTACCCAACAGGACGTACCTCTTCAAAGAAGAAACAACACAACTTCTGACAACACAAGCATGTACAACAATGCTACAAATATCTCCTCAAGCATGGGGCTGACGAAAAATGAGCTTGTGCTGATTCCTGTTACCACTTCAACAACATCACCTGTCCAAGATGTGGCTGTCTTCTATTCCAACACAAAACAAACTGATGACATAGTCTACTATGAGCCTCCACTTGAAGTGGATCCATCCACCAGTAATGCATCAGCTCCTGTGCTAGCAGAGACTGCTTTGGGTTACTTCATTGATATTGATGACTTTTCTTCAACTTCTTCCGCTCCTACTATTGAAACTGTTTCAAAGACATGTAAGCTGTATATGTGGCTTAAAAATAACTATTTCATTTGTCCATGGAACTATCTGTGATTATTCCTGACAGTGCTTTTCTATGGATTGGAATTGGAAAGTGGATTATTGGTAAGGGCAGAAAAGTACCTACACTTAGCAATAGGCTACTAACCTCCACTTAGGTCCAGTTAGGTCTCAATAAATTAAACACAGCTCAGCCCTCAGAAGCTTAGCAACAAGTGACAAGGCTTACCTTAGGAGACAAAGGCCCTCATTTTGATGCTGTTGGTCTTTTGACTGCCAGGGTTAATATGGTTGTATCACCGCCAACAGGCTGGTGGAGTATACCGACACATTATGAGTGTGGCGGGTTGGCCTTTGCCAACCCACCACATTTCCACTCAGACCAGCATGGTGGTATGAACCGGTGGGCTGCAGATGTGCATCACTGTCCCGGCGGTCCACACAAGACCGCCAGCAGTATAATGAGCCGTCCTACCACCATGGTTTCTGCAGTGGTAGCACTGCCACAAAAACCATGGCTGTAGGGCTCCGGGTGACAGGGAATTAATTCCTGTCACAGGTAGACAGCTCCCCTACCCTCCAGCAATCACCTGACCCACCCTAGAGTCACAGTTCACCCCCACCCCTCTAGAGTCACAGAGCATCCCACCCCCTTTGAGTCACAGTGCAACCCACCCGAGAGTCACAGCGCACCCTACCTCCCCTAGAGTCACAGAGCGCCCCTTCCTTCACCCACTCCCCGGAATCCAGCACACCCACACGCATATACACATTTACCACCATTTCCACACACGCAGTCACTCACACGCATTCACTCACACATACTCACATACATTCACACTAACATGCTCACATGCATATACACTGACATGCAGACACACACTCACTGTAACATTCATACATGCATTCTCTCACATGCATACAATGCACACACCACAACACTCACAGACGCATACACACATGTATACACACACGCAGACACCACACATGCATACACGCACCCTCCTCCGCAGTCGGACACCTGACTTACCTTGCCCGGTGAGGAGGTCATCTGGCAAGGACAGGAAGGGCCGCTGCTACCACCAGCAGCACCCTGCCAGCAGGACACCGTCTGTTTGGTCAAAATATGGCTGGCAGCATCCTACTGGTGAGGTGGTGCAAGTGGTAGCACCGCCGAGGCGCCTTGACCTCCAGCATGGTTCCTGCAAGGATTTCCACCCTTAATGTGTTGTAAATTCTGGCAGTAACCATATTATGGCGGGTGGAAGACCATCAGCACTGGTGGTCTTCTGGTGCCCGTGGCTTTGGCAGTCTCGCTTTGAGACCACCAAAGTCATAATGAGAGTCAAAGTGTGTAAAGCATTCAAGTATCACAAAACAGTACTTAAATAAAACACAGTAAACAGTTTAAAAATCCAAAACCAAATAATAAAAATAGGAAATAATTTTTATTTTTATTTTGACACTAAAATGTGTAAAATTGGATAAGGGGAACTGGAGATCTGAATTTTTAAAGAATGAGGCCCATATTTATACTTTTTGACACAACACTGCCCAAGCACAGTTTTGCATCAAAAAGTATAGCGGCAGCTTGCGTCATTCCAGAGCATCAGCCAGAAGCCAAATTTATGAAATTCCGCAAGACGGCGTAAAGGATGGGCTAGAGTCTGGAAAATAAACGTTAGCCGAGTGGGGTTGGTGGTATGGGGAAGGGGGTTTTGCACCAAAAAATGACGCTAGGCTGGTTAGAGGCAAAAAAAAACCTTTAACCAGCATAGCGTAATTTCTTGACGCAAAACCATCCATACCACATAACTCCTGTCTTACAAAAGACAGGAGTCATGCCCACCACTCAATGGCCAGCACAGGGACAAGGGTCCCCTGGGCATGACCATTTCACCCAGTACAATGTATGGAGGTCTCTTTTAGAGCCCCTGATGGCATGTTAAGAAATGTTTAAAAATACTTACCTCTACTTACCTATAGTTACATGGGATGGGATTCCCCATCCTCTAGTGTCCCTCTGGTGCCAGTGAGGTTGTTCCTGGGGCTTGGGTGTAGGCACCTCTGGGCTCTTTCCATGGCGCCTGACTGTGGAAATGGTTCACAGGTCCCCTAACGCCTGTCCTTATCCAGGCATTAAATAATGGCGTTAAGCAGGCTTAGCAGCATTTTTAGGCCCAGTTCCCCTGTGCATTATTTTTGCACAGGAGGATAAATAAGGCGCTATGGGCATAGAGTCATTTTTTGGAAGGGAATGCCTACCTCGCATCTCATTGACGCAAGGTGGTTTCACTCATCCAAAAAATGACTTTAACTCCAATATTTTGACGCTAGACGGGTCTAGTGTCAAAATATAAATATGGAGTTAAGTTTGTGCTGAATAAGTATAAAAAAAATTACACCACATCCGAGCGAACAGAGTATAAATATGGACTTAGTGTTCTTAGCCCATAGAAATGAACAGCACCAATCTGGTCATCTGGTCGCACCTCAAATGGGACAAAGTCAAAGGCTGACCACGATGGAGCCCTGCTCGCCTTCAGCAAGTGGGAGGCCTCGTCAAAAGTTCACCTTCAGACTTAGTCATTTTCTTGAACATTTTCTGAAGCCGGATGAAGTTGCCAGTCCGATCCGACCTCCTCGAGTCCTTCCTCGGATACACGTCGCGGGAGCCCTCGGTAAAGATTTCTACGTTCAGACTTAGATTATTTTTTTAGATGAAAATCCTTCAACCGAGGCAAACTTGAATCTTGATCCGACATCCCTGGAGCCCTCTTCAGATACCCTGTGCAGGAGGTCCCCGTCAACTTTCTACATTCAGACTTAGGTGGTCATTACAACCCTGGAGGACGGTGTTAAAGCGGCGGTAAGACCGCCAACAGGCCGGTGGTAAAAAAAATTCAATTACGACCGTGGCGGAAACCGCCAACAAAGACAGCCACTTTAACACTCAGACCGCCACGGCGGTACAAACAAACAGCGCGCCGGTCACCGCCAACAGACAGGCGGAGGACAAAGTACTGCCCACACTATTATGACAGGCTAATCCGCCACATTTTCCGGGGCAGATTCACCGCGGATAAAAGCACGGCGGAAACAGGAATTTCGATGGGAAAACACTGACCTCTACACACCCCACGAGAAACGAGGACACCATGGAACCGGAACTCCAAATTCTACCTGCGATAGTCTTCCTGCTTCTCTACCAGGAGCACGAACGCCAGCAGCGAAGACCACGGTGAGTACTGCACCTACGACACAGGGGAGGCAAAAAACAGGGACACACACACGCAACATCCCCACCCTCACCCACTACAACACATGCACTAATACATGTTGATACATTACAGTTACACCCCCCAAGCCCCCCGGAAGAATGCAAAGACAAAAGGAAATGATTGTAATGATTGTAATCTATTAAAATCCAGTACTTCAAAATATATATACACCATAAACAAATATATACACCAATAATACAAGTCCAGGTATTGCACCATTTATAGTCCGTGGACCACTGGGCCCAAAATGCATGGGCGAGGCCCACACTCAATACCCGAACAAGACGGAGAGAACACTGCTGGGGCATCAGATAGAAATAAAACAGGCACCTCAGGTGGAAGGGAGGGGGGCACCTCAGCCGGATGAGTGCACAACGCCAAATCCACGAGGGGGCTCAATGCCCACTGTTCAATCCTGGGGAGTGCAAAGCCACAGTCTCTCAAGTCTCACAAGTGGGTGGTTTGCCCACTGCTACATTCTGGGGAGTGCAAAGCCACAGTCTCTCAAGTCTCTACAGTGGGTGGTTTGCCCACTGCTATATCCTGGGGAGTGCAAAGCCACAGTCTCTCAAGTGGATAACAGTCTCCACTGGTTCTGGAGGGGGACTGGTGACCAGAGTGCTTCATCCTGTGAAGGACAGAGGTAGTGGATGGATGACTCCACTGGTTCTGGAAGGGGACTGGTGCCCAGAGTGCATCACTCACCCCGTGACGGGCCCAGTTGCGTCAGTGCCCCTGCCACTCATGGGCTAGCGGTGCTTGAGTTGGCGGTGCACTGTTCAGCGGTGCTTGAGTTGGTGGTGCCCTGTTCAGTGGTGCTTGAGTTGGCAGTGCCCTGTTCAGCGGTGCTTGAGTCGGCGGTGCCCTGTTCAGCGGTGCCCTGTTCAGTGGTGCTTGAGTTGGTGGTGCCCTGTTCAGCAGGGCTTCAGTCGGCGGTGCCCTGTTCAGCGGGGCTTGAGTCGGCGGTGCCCTGTTCAGGGGGCTTGAGCTGGCGGTGCCCTGTTCAGCGGTGCTTGAGTTGGCGGTGCCCTGTTCAGCGGTGTTTGAGTTGGCGGTGCCCTGTTCAGCGGGGCTTGTGCTGGCTGTCCTTCATGGCCCAGTGGTGCTTGAGTTGGCGGTGCCCGGCCCAGCTGGGCTTGTGCTGGCGGTCCTTCATGGACCAGCGGTGCTTGTGCTGGCGGTCTTTCATGGCCCAGTGGTGCCTTAGTTGGCGGTGCCCGGCCCAGCGGGGCTTCTGCTGGCGGTCCTTCATGGCCCAGCGGGGCTTGTGCTGGCAGTCCTTCATGGCCCAGCAGGGCTTGTGCTGGCAGTCCCTAATGGCATAGCGGGGCTTGTGCTGGCGGTGGCCTCCTGAGCAGCTCGGCTGGGGCTGGCGGGGCCCTCCTGGGCAGCTGGGCTGGGGCTGGCGGTGGCCTCCTGGGCAGCTGGGCTGGGGCTGGCGTTGGCCTCCTGGGCAGCTGGGCTGGGGCTGGCGGGGCCCTCCTGGGCATCTGGGCTGGGGCTGGCGGGGCCCTTCTGGGCAGCTGGGCTGGGGCTGGCGGGGCCCTCCTGGGCAGCTGGGCTGGTGGTAGCCTCCTGGGCAGCAGGGATGATGGCGGTCTTCTCCGCCGTGCAGCTCTTCCCAGACTTGCCAGGTTTTTTCTGGCCCTTTCCCACTTTGGGCGGTGTAACAGCTGACTCCACACTCCCACCGGGACCCGTGGGAGTGGCTTTGGTGGCTGGAGTCTGCCCCCTCTCCCGCCGGGCACTGGCCAACTTCTGATGCTTCACGGGGGGGACTGGCTGTGCTGTGGCTCCGTGCCACACTGGTTTTCCTGGTGGCCGGTGCACTCCTCATACCTGTGACTACAGGCACCACTGGTCCCGGAGATGTTGTGGTTGAGGTGCTACTTCGGGACCTATGAGATGGACGGGGTGGGGGAGGTGTGGGAAAAAGGTCAAGGCTGAACAAGAAAATTCTTTTGGACACACTGGGATGGGTAGCTGGAGGGGGTTTGGGAGTGGAGGAAGAGGTGTTGGCAGTAGGAGGTGTACTTTTGGTGACTTTGGGTGCAGGTGCATGCACTGGAGGCTGTCGTGAGGTGGATGGCTGTTGGGTGGGTGTGTGCCTGCGTTTGTGTATCTTCGGAGGGGGCGTCACAGACACACTGGGAGAGGACAAAAGGGACGTGTGAATGGTAGTGGGGGTGGTGACTGCACATGAGCGGGGTGTGCTGGTGAGGGACGTAGTGGCTGTCAAGGTAGTGTATGCAGGTGTGAGTGTAGACGAGACTGGGAGGCATAAGGGAGACGACAAGGATGGGGACACAGTGGAGGAAGTGGATGTTGGTGTGTCTGCATGTGTGTGTTGCTTGCGTGAGTGCCTGTGGGATGTGTGGTGCTTATGTTTGCCTGAGCTTCCCTTGTGTGGTGAGGTGTGTGCAGGCTGGTCTGATGGTGTGCTTGGGATAGACAGAGGTACAGCGGATTAGGTCTGGGTGGAGGAAGTTGGAGGGGGGAGGCTAGAGACAGGGATAATGGCTGCCATCAGTGCTGAAGCCAGAGTTTGAAAAGCTCGGTGAAGGGCCGCCTGACCAGAATGAATGCCCTCCAGGAATGCATTTGTTTGTTGCAACTGCCTTTCTACACCCTGGATGGCATTCAAAATAGTAGACTTCCCAACAGTGAGGGACATGAGGAGGTCAATGACCTCCTCACTGAGGCCAGCAGGGGTGACTGGGGCAGGGCTTGAGGTGCCTCGGGCGAAGGTGATGCCCACCCTCCTGGGTGAGCGGGCACGGGTGAAGGCTGAGGGGCTGCTGGGAGGGCGGTGCTGGTAGGGGGGGTGGCGGCTGTACCTGTAGATGCGGGGGGCACAAGGGAGCTCCCATCAGAGGACGAGTCCGTGTCGCTGGTCTCAGCTCCTGTCACCGCCGTGGAGCTCCCCTCGCCCTCTGTCCCACTGGTGAATTCCGAGTCCGTAGTCTCGCCCTCCAGGGCCATGTGGGATGCAGCTCCCTCGTGCTCCGGTGCCACTGCTCCTCCGCCTGATGATGCTAATGCACAGAACAGGAAGACCACAAAAAGGGGGGGGGGGACAGAATAAAGACATGTTGAGTGCATGGATTACCGCTACCGTTGGCGGACAAGACAGACACCGAGGCCCCCTGCACTACACCGCGCTCTTGGGCTCCACAGTTCAATTCCTGGGAAATGGCCTACAAGCCTATGGACGACATCTCCACACATAGATGACACATGGGCATAAATAGCTGTACTTGGCACTCTACAGAGGTGGGGTGGGGAGCCACAGGGCCATGCCTTACAGAGGGGCCTAGCCTACGGAACACGCCCTGGCCTAGGGAAACCCACAGCCCTCCTCCCCCACCCAGACAACTCCACTGCGTGCAAAGTCAGCTGAATGAGAGTGTACTCACCCCCTTGTGCCTGCTGTGATGCCCTCAAGCGCCCCTCCAACTCCGGGTAGGCCACCACCAGGATCCTGAACATCAGGGGGGTCATGGTTCGACGGGCACCCCTCCCACATTGGGAGGCCATCCCCAGCTGAACCTCCGCCGTCTTCTTGCTCCAGCGGCGAATGTCATCCCATCTTTTCCAGCAGTGGGTGCTCCGTCTGTGGTAGACCCCCAGGGTCCGGACGTCCTTGGCGATGGCACGCCAAATATCTTTCTTCTGGTGGGCGCTGACCTACATGAAATGTACAGGGGAAGAAGAGAAGTCATTACCAACTGCACCGTCAAAGTGAGTGGCCCTCATCCCTACCCTTGCCTTGTGTCACATGCACTCACCGTCTTTCATGCACGCAGCACTCTGCCCCCTTCCTTCTTACATCCAGCCCTCTCCACACAGGCATAGCCCATACAACATGCTCCCTGTGTACTTACCTATTTGTCTGGAGGACCGTTGAGTAGCGTGTACTGGGGAGGACCCCATCAACGAGCTTCTCCAACGCCTCTGATGTGAAGGCAGGGGCCCTTTCCCCAGACGCACAAGCCATTGTCTCTTCCAGACTGAGGTCACAGCAGCACTTGCAGTGTAGGTCCTCTCCTGTCGCAGATCAGGTATCGAGTGGTTGAAGTGATAGAAAATGGTGGTCACGTCCGCGGCGCCGTCACCGCCGGCGTACATCGTCATTGGCTCCTGGGACCCATAGGGTCCAATGTTAACCAATGCGTCATTGCGCCGAGGTCTTCGACTGCCTACCGCGATGGTGTACAACGCCAGCGCAGTTACCTCACATCCCCTTGTCCCACTTCAGAGGTCAGGCAGCCACCATTTCAGGGGCCCACATGGCTTCATTTTCAACTGCGTCACACATACCTAGGCCTAGACTCAACACACATACAGGCCACCTTTTGTGTATGATTGGTGTTCTGGGTAAACTGTGGGGACGTACCTCTGAGTTGTTTGACTCTGTGCTTGCTGTTGTCCTTCATAGGCACCGTCCGCTGGGACATGTGAGGAGATGGCGGCATCCTCCGGTGTACCGACCATTGGTGGACCTGTCGACAATGGAGGAGCGACATTTGATAATCACCTACAGGCTTGACCGTGCCACAATCCAGGAACTGTGTACCCAGTTGGAGCCAGACCTGATGTCAGCAATCCGCCATCCCACAGGAATCCCCCCTCAAGTGCAGGTGCTGTCAGTGCTCCATTTCCTTGCAAGTGGCTCTTTTCAAACAACTGTGGCCATGGCATCAGGGATGTCCCAGCCTATGTTTTCCAACGTGTTGTCCAGAGTGTTGTCTGCCCTACTGAACACATGCGGAGCTACATCGTTTTCCCTCAGGTGGAGGATTTGCCTACAGTGAAAGGTGATTTCTAAGCCCAGGGACATATCCCCAACATCATAGGTGCCATTGATGGGACCCATGTGGCTTTGGTCCCCCCCCCACAGTAGTGAGCAGGTGTACAGAAACCGGAAGAGTTATCATTCTATGAATTTACAGATGGTATGTTTGGCAGACCAGTACATCTCCCATGTGAATGCCATGTTCCCTAGCTCAGTGCATGACGCCTACATCCTGCGGAATAGCAGCATCCCTTATGTGATGGGTCAACTATGTGTGGCTATTAGGTGAGCACCTGGAAGCAAGTCAGTTGGAATGGGTGTTTGGGTCTGGGGTTATCCCTCCAGGTTAGTGTGTTTCTAACAGTTGCCCCTCACCATTTGCAGGTGACTCTGGTTACCCAAACCTGTCATGGCTACTGACCCCAGTGAGGAATCCCAGGACAAGGGCAGAGGAACGCTACAATTAGGCCCATGGGCGAACTAGGAGGGTGATCGAGCGGACCTGAAGGCCAGGTTCAGGTGCCTCCATATGACAGGTGGATCCCTATTCTACTCACCAAAGAAGGTGTGCCAGATCATCGTGGCCTGCTGTATGCTTAACAACTTGGCTTTGCGATGACAGGTGCCTTTTCTGCAGGAGGATGGTCCAGATGGAGGTATTATTGCAGCAGTGGAGCCTGTGGACAGTGATGAGGAGGAAGCAGTGGAAGAAGACATGCAGAACAGGGACTCAGTGATGCTGCAATATTTCCAGTGAGACACAGGTAAGAATACAATCCTGCTTACTACATGTACTTTAATACTACTACCTCTCTACTGTCTGTCGTTTTCACCCAGTGTATGGTCACTGAGTTGTCACTTTCCCTTACGGTTTCACAGATTTGAGTCCCACTATGTGACATCTGCTTAGATTCCTCATGGACTAGAGCTGTGTGACATAGGTATGTTGACATAACTGTTTTAAAAAACATGTTGTCACTGTAATTGCTAATACACTATTTCAAAATCACAGACAGACTCCAGATCTTTTTGTGCTTTAGGTGTGTTTATTTAAATGCTCAAAATTGGAGGGGGTAGTAAAATTGTAAGGGGTGATGGCGGAGGAGTGTCCATGGCAGAGTCCAGTCTATTAGTCTCACAAGTGCATTGCACATATGAGCATAGGAAGTGGAGCTGGGGCAGTTTTATGGACAGGGTGACAAGGTGGGACAGTAGGATGACAATCAGGGTGGTCTCATTGCTTGGTGGAGGTCTTGACATTGTGCTCTGTCTTGTTCCTGGAACTCAGGGACTGTTTGCGGGGTGGTTCTCTCTCTTCAGGGGGTGGGGTGCTGGTGTGGTGGTCCTGTGGCGGGGCGTCCTGTCCACTAGCGCCGGCGGAGGTGGTGGGCAGTTCATCGTCCATGCTAGTGTCAGGGGCCCCTTGTAGTGCCACAGTGTCCCTCCTGGTGTTGAGTACTTCCTTCAGCACCCCTACGATGGTGCCCAGGGTGGAGCTGATGGTTCTGAGTTCCTCCCTGAAGCCCATATACTGTTCCTCCTGCAGGCGTTGGGTCTCCTGAAACTTGGCCAGTACCGTTGCCATTGTCTCCTGGGAGTGGTGGTAGGCTCCCATGATGGAGGAGAGGGCCTCGTGGAGAGTGGGTTCCCTTGGCCTGTCCGCCTCTGACGAACGGCAGCCCTCCCAGTTCCCCTGTGTTCCAGTGCCTCCGTCCCCTGGACCGTGTGCCCACTACCACTGCCCCCAGGTCCCTGTTGTTGTTGGGGTGGTGGGTTATCCTGGGTTCCCTGTAGTGGTGGACACACAGCTGATTGACGTGTCCTGGGGACGGAGGTATGGGCCCGATGGGTGGGTGCAGTGCTGGTGTTTCCAGAGGGGGGAAGGTCTGTGGTGGCCTGTGCCTGTGTGAGGGGAACCGACTGTCCATAGGTCCCCGATGGTCCGGGCTGGTCAGCTATATCCAGTTGGACAGAGGTGCTGTCATCACTGTGGGCCTCTTCTGTTGGTGGTGTGGACATGTGTGGACCCTCCTGTCTGGTGACGTTGGGTAGGGGTCCTGCAGGGGTATAAAAGGATGTTTATTAAATCTGTGTGTGTAATGGTGTGCAATGGGTGGGTGACTGTGTACCCCGGTGCTAGCATTCCTGTGTGGGAACTTGTGTGATGATGGTTTAGGGGGGTGTATGGGTATGTGCAGTGGGCATGCTTTGGGGATGTGTGTCCATGCTTTGTTGTTGCATGCAGGGCTTGGTGTTGGGATGTGTGGTTTGTGATGTTGGGACATTTGTGAGGAGTAGGGGTGCTGGGGGTGGGGGTCAGGGTGGGGGTATGTGCTGGCATACAGGTGGGTGAGGGATGTAATAGTAAAGCTTTGTCTTACCAGAGTCCATTCCTCCAGCTACTCCTGCGAGGCCCTCAGGATGCAGAATCGCCAAGACCTGCTCCTCCCATGTTGTTAGTTGTGGGGGAGGAGGTGGGGGTCCGCCACCAGTCTGCTGAACAGCCTGGTGGTGTCTTGAGACCACGGAACGTACCTTCCCCTGTAGGTCGTTCCACCTCTTCCTGATGTCTTCCCGATTTCTTGGGTGCTGTGCCACTGCGTTGACCCTGTCCACTATTCTTCGCCATAGCTCCATCTTCCTTGCAATAGAGGTGTGCTGCAGCTGTGATCCGAATAGCTGTGGCTCTACCCAGACGATTTCTTCCACCATGACCCTGAGCTCCTGCAATATGTAAGGGTGGGGTGTATTTGCCGTGCCATGGGGTGGTGTAGGTGATGTGTGGGGTGGATTGTGTGGTGATAAGTGTGGTGATATGTAGTGGTGTGTTGTGTGAGGTGCTTGGAAGTTGTGTGGGTGATGGTGTTATGTGCCTGTGGATGCTGTTGTTCTTGCTGGTGGTGTTTCTCTCTGGCCTTCTCTCGGTAAATTTGTCGTAGGGGTTTGTGGGTGTGTGTTTTATATTGTATTGGGTGTGTGGGAGTGGTGTGTGTATGTGTATCAGGTGTATGTATTTCGAATTGTCCAATGTGGTGGTGTTTTGGAGATGTGTGTGTATTTTGAGCGCGGCGGTGTGTACCGCCAATGGAATACCACAGTTGAAAGACCACCGCGTGGATTCGTGTGTTGTGATAGTGTGGGCGTATTTCTGTTGGCGTGACGGTGGAGGTTTTGTTTTCGCCAGTTTATCACTGACCTTTGGTGTGGCGGACTTGTGTGGGTGTCTGAATTTTGGCGGATTCCGAGATGTGGGTCATAATAGCTGTTGCGGAATTCCGCGGCCGCGGCGGTCTGTTGGCGGTCTTCTGCACGGCGGTAAGCCGCTTTTACCACCAATGTTGTAATGAGGGCCTTAGTCACTTTTTCATAGATTTTCTTCACCAGAATGAACCTTCAAGTCAGGCTGGGTCATGGTTGAGGCAAGCCGGCTAGAGTTGCCGGTGAAGATTTCTACGTTCGGACTTAGATGCTTTTTTAAGATGAAATTCCTCATCCGGGCCAAACCTGAGAGCTCTTCTGAAAAAGGCTTCAACAGAGCCTGTGGGACTACATAACTACCATCCTATATTTCAAATTCCATTCCAATCAAACTTCTTGAAAAATAATTTGATTCTCATATCTCTCATTTTATAGAATCACAAAATATTTTGGACCATTGTCAAGTGACATTTCACTTATTACATAACACTGAGTCTGCCATTCTATTCGTCTTGATGGTCTACAACTGCTGACAGATCTGGGCGGTTCAGTTGCTCTGGTTCTTCTTGATATTTAGCAACATTTAATAAAGTATCTGATAATATCCTTCTTGATTGTATTTGCCAATTTAGTATCAGAGATAATGTTCTAAACATTATTATTGAGTATCTAGACTACTCCATCAAGTGGTACACACTTCTCCTTCCACCTCTTTTTTTCTTGAGGTCTCTTCGGACGTAACCCAAGGGTACTCTATCTGTTGGAAAATTGATTATTGGTAAGGGCACGCAAGTACCTACACTTAGCAATAGGCCACTAACCCCCAGTAGGCTCAGTTAGGTCTCAAGAAGTTAACCCCAGCTCAACCCTTGGTAGCTTGGCAACGAGCTACAAGGCTTAACTTAGGAGACCAAATGTAAAGCATTCAGGTATCACAAATCAGTAACTTTAAAAAAAAACTCAGGAAACTGTTTAAAAATCCAAAACCAACTTATAAATATAGGAAATATATTTAGCTATAAAATGACACCAAAATGATTAAAATCAGATAAAGGGAACTGGTGAAATTAACTTTTAAAGAATTTGTGTTTTTTAGTGCTTAGAAACAAATAGCTCCAATCTGGTTATCTGGTCGCACCTCGACCGGGTCAAAGTCAAAGTTTAAGGCCGACCGCGATGGAGCCCTGCTGGGCTACAGCAAGTGGGAGGCATTGGTCAAATGTTTACCTTTGGACTTAGTTGTTTTCTTGAAGATTTTCTTCAGCGGGACGAAGTCACCAGTCCGATTAAACCCTCCTGGATCACTCTTCGGATATGCATCGCAGCAGTCCTCGGTGAAGATTTTTACATTCAGACTTAGATGATTTTTCAAGACGAGAATCCTCATCTGGGCCAAACCCAAATCTTGATCCAATGTCCCTGGAGCACTCTTCAGATACGCTGTGCTGGAAGTACCGGTCAGCTTTCTACGTTCGGACAGTTTTTCTGTGTTCAGATTTTTTTGAGCTTTTCTTCAGTGGGACGAACCTGCAAGTCAGGCCGGGTCGCAGTTGAGGCAAGCCAGCTAGACTCACTGTGGTGGGTCCCTCCCTCTATAGAGCTTTTTCCAAAAAGTTCACCAATCTTCTCCAAACTTTTGGATCTTCTTCCAGAAAGTCTTTGCAGATCCTTTAGGAGTCCACAGCTCACCCCAAGGTTCCAGACATTTTGAATTGCTCTTTCAGGGTGTGGACTCAGACTCCCAGAATGCACCTGGCTCAGACTCTAAAATGGCCACTGGACAGTGGTCAGCTGGTCAGTTTCTTCAGGATTTGATGCAGGGACTTTGGTTAGCTATTTTTTACAGGGAGTCCCTCCTTGAACCAGTTGAAGCTAGGTAAAGTCCTTCTTGTGGTGAAGCCAAGTATGCAGCTGGTGCAGTCCTTCAGAGTGCAGCATCCAGGTGCAGGGGTCCAGCAGGGCAGTCCTTCTTCTTTTGATGTTCTTCCTTTTAGGAATCTGAGGTGTGGGTGCAGCTCTGCCGTATTTATCCTTGCTTCTGGGTGAACAAAGGGTGGTCCTAGTTGTCCAATCAGAGGCAGGCTCCTTCCTCCTGTGATGACCACTTCCTGCGAAGTGTGGAAAAAATCAATCCCAGGGAGCAACATTCTTCAAAAATCCAACATGGCTGAAAGTGATTTTTGGAGGTTAGATCTGGCTGAGCCCACCCACTGGTGTGGCAAAAATTCTAAACAAACCCCTCACCTGCCCTCTCCTCCTCTAATCAAGAGGGCACCTAATTGTCTGTGGTTGCAGGATGTGAGGGAGGTCCTGAGCTGCTCCAAATGTCCTTTCCTGCCTTTTAAGACCAGTTTTACCGCTCTCCCTATCCTGCTACACCATCTGCTGAGGCAGATCTCCTCCCCCATGCACGTCCTTTGTGTTCAGCCCAGGCCACTTCGCACCTCATCAAGGCAGCCTGGCCTTCAGAGAATGGCACTACAGAGCTGAAGTTGGCAACCTTTGTTGCCCCACGGCGGTGACCCTGTCCACTATTCTCCGCAATAGCTCCATCTTCCTAGCAATGGATGTATGCTGCATCTGTGATCCAAATAGCTGTGGCTCTACCCGGATGATTTCTTCCACCATGACCCTTAGCTCCTCCTCTGAGAACCTGGCGTGTTGTTGTGGTGTCATGGGTGTAGTGTGAGTGTTGTGGGTGACGGTGTGTGGGGTGATGTGTTGGGGTGTGTGATGTAAGGTGCGTGGATGGTGTATAGATGATGGTGGTGTGTGGTTGTGGTCTTGTCTGTGTTCTTGCTATCTCTCTTGTGGCAATTGTTTGTATTCGTAAAAGGGTTGTGGGTAATGTGGGTGTTTGTTTTATAGTGGTGTGGCTGTGTGGGTGTGTGAAGTACTGGGTTTTTCAGAACCCAGTGGTGCCAGGGAACACACCCTAAGACTTCGAGTCCTTCCTGTTTCAGACTACAGAAACACAGAGTCTTCTTGGTGAAGTCAAAGATCTTGTTTATTGGCTGCAGCCAGTAACAGGTATCCTAGAAGTACAACACGGTGTATATTCTCAGGAGACTGCTCCCTTTGCAAAGCTAACCTTCTCTTTTATACAAAATATTATGCTTTAGGCAAACATTCCTTATTTTACAGTTGACCATTCACATATTTTCACTACAAAGAAATAGCAGGTTTATGATGACAAGCCCATATTTCAGTTTGTCCAGCCCTCAATCAATTACCCGGCAAGGCTTAGTACTTTCATCAGATATCGACGGACCCCCAATATAAACGGGCACCTCCTCCTTGTAAAGCAAGTCATAAAGAAAGAAACAGAGACAGGTGTGTGTAAGATTAGGCATGGTTTGTGTGTGATGAAAGGTTTATGATGTGTTGTGCCTTGATACTAATCTCATTCGGCCACTAGGAAAGAAACTGGCCGAACAGGTTTGGCTTCAGGCAGTGGAGTCAGCTTGCCCAGGTCACAGAGGAGTCAGCAAAGATGTAGGTGTCCTTCAGACTCATTTTCAGCATTAGACATTGGCCTATGTGAGGGCAATCATAAAATGGCTGTCGTTTAAATGGAACACAAAGGTTCAGGACGGAAACTCTGATATTCGGGTGATTTCGTTACCCGAATATGAATACAATGCTTGTGCATACTATTCTAATCATTCCCGGTCTGCTGATACCAAAATCGTTGTGATACGAGGACGTTTATAACACGGGTCCAGAATTTTCAGTACCACAGACCCTCCTTTTGCCCTTACATAGGCAATAACCTATACTCACGCTAATCTGAGTCCAGGTCTATATTCATAAAGTCGTTGAGATGTTGCTGTAGCATCATCCTATTACTTAGCTCGTCCCTTGATACAGGTTTCCTTACATATTGCAGGAGCACACTGTACACACAGACAGGACGGGAAAAGAATGGCTAAGATCATCCCAATGACTACCAGAGTCTTCCATCCCCAGGCGGATATCAGCTCCCAGAACCACCCCATCAATGACCAATCTCCTTTATCCACGTGAATAGATCGGAGATCTTATGCAGTTTGGAAATGGCCTGGTAGATTGTCAGAGCGTTATCTGGGATGAAAACACAGCAACTTGATTGGATCACTTTACATACCCCACCTCGGTCTGCAAGTATGACGTCTAATGCGACCCTGTTCTGAAGAGTCATAAGGTGATCCGACTGGAGCTCAGCAGTCAAATTACCAAGGGCACCGGCGGTTTCAACTACCGTGGATTCAACCACCTTTGTCAATTGCCTTATGTTCCTGCTGTTAACCATAGGGCCCCAAAACGGCAGAAAACCCTTTACGAAATCTCCAAATTCTTGTCCTGTAGTGTCTTCTTTACTTATGACACCTCTAACTATCCTTGTCTTATGGTAATCTGCCGCGGCCGTGTAGGTGGGAGGTAACAGGAACGAAACAAAACATGTGCCTGAGAAGTCAGGAGGCAACCATGTATAGGCTCTATTATGGCAGATGAAATAGTTACCCTTAGCTGCTAAGAACGAAAGAGAAGTCTGAGACGCAAAAACATATGTTTCAGTGCAGATACTTTTCCCTAACTGAGCTCTGGGATTCTTGCCATTACCTTGCAGACATAGGTGACCCTGATGGGGTACAATCCAAATCGGGGAGGATCTCTTTGCTCGCTGGTTCCCACTCAGAGTAACTCCATATCCTGTTACGTTCCATCCAATATATGCTAGTGTCTCATCTCTCGGGATAGTCTCATAGGAAATATCTTCCCTAATCATATCTACTATACCCTTAGCTAGAGCACTATTCTTAGGATTATCTTTCACAGAACGTAGGCGGTTGGCTTCATACGTGTATATGAACACCGTTCTATATGCCCACACAGAACCATTATGGCTGAAAGGTAGGACCAGATAAGGGATACCTTTATCAGTAGTATGAGGCATAAGACCACACACCCAACAGTTAGTTGTGTTCACTACTAATTGGTGTTGGTGTAGAAGCTGAATGAATGAATTGTTGACAAATTCTAATCTTCTGGCAGACTCGTGTTCAGGCAGGGGGTGAAAAGAATGCGAGGAAACAGTAGAAGGAGGTATGGGCTGTGTAATGGGTGCAAATGTCACTTGAAAAGAGAATAAAACATATCCTATTAAAAACGTCATTACACTGAGCAACATGAAAATACATAATATCAAAAATTGTTTCTTTGTCATTATTATACCCATTCTGGCTTTAAAGTCCATCTGTCTGGCAGGTCTCTCATTCTTGAAAAACTCCATCCTCTCTAATTGCTGCTCGTGGTGGTTGGGTGTTCTATGCTAGAGAATGCTTCTGTCAGTCCAGGGCAACTCCCTTAGACCGACCAGAACTGTCGACCTAACGTCTTCAGCTGCACTCCAAAGACTTGGGCAACCACGACCAAAGTTTCTCAGATGAGAGAGCCGCACTTTAAAAAAATAGCAAAGGAACGGGCAAAAAATTATTTGTCCTTAGTTCTTGGTCTCAAATTATAACGGCTTTTTCCAGGTACTGTCTGGTTCTGGAACAAGAGTTCAGGCTCTGTAGTGTTCAATCGAATTGACGGTGGCACAGCTTCTTGCAAATTATTGTCACTTTCTCATTCAGAAATTGTTCCTTTTACACGTGCATCGCTAAATGGCAAAAAACGAGGCACAGTTTCAGTCTCAGAGTCAGCGATCCCCTCCTGGTCCCACCGGTCGTACGGTAGAGGAAAAGGGACCCTCTTGCAGTGTACGCCGTGGATCCAGTTATTTTTCCCTTCCACTCGAACAGCTGATCTTGTTGAGAGAAGGACGAGGTAAGGGCCGGTCAAACGGGGCTGGTCATTCTTTGTCAGCTGGAAGTTCTTGACCAGTACCCATGATCCAGGATCGATAAGAAGTCCTGGAGCTTCAGAGACCTGAGGCAGAGTATCGTGAACCTGTTGGTGTAGAGCACGCAATTTAGCCGTCAATTCATACAAATAATCAAGCAGTACAGGGTGTTCGATCTCACTGAATTTTGTTGGTCTTGGCACTCCCCATATGTTGGCCGGGCGGCCGAACACAATTTCATAGGGACTAAGTCCCACTCGCGAATGCACAGTCATTCTTGTTGATAGGAGTGCTAAAGGCAGAGCGTCAGGCCATTTAAGACCAGAGCTCGCTTGTATCTTTGCCAACTTCAGTTTTAGCGTGCCATTATAGCACTCTACTAGTCCAGCTGATTGGGGGTGACTTGCAGCGTGGAATTTTTGCTGGATACCTAGCCCTTCCCATACTTTTTTCATCACTCGACCCACAAATTCACACCCATTACCACTCCAGACCATTCTCGGCATTCCAAACCTAGGGAAGAATTCTTTGGCAAGGGCTTTAGCTGTGGATAAGGCAGTGTTGTCTTTTAAGGGATATGCTTCTACCCATCTTGAAAAAGCACAAACAACGAGTACGTATTTCAGATTGTTGCACCTTTCCATGTGGATGAAATCTAGCTGCAAAACCTCGAACGGATACGTTGGAGGCGCAAAATGACCAGCTGGAGTTGGGGTTCCCCTACCAGGATTGTATTTCAGACACACCATGCAATTCTTGACCACATTCTCTGCACATTTAGGAATTCCAGCATTTTGCCATACTGGAGCCAACAACTTACAAATCCCTTTCACACTGATATGGGCCATTCCATGAGCCATTGTCACCACTGCAAGCACATACGCATCGGGTAACAACCATCGCTGATGTTCTGACAAGTCAACCCAACAACCATTTTCATCCAATTTACCCGTACTTTCTTTCCACACACTCAACTCTTTCTCTGAAGCTTCAGCTTGAATAGACTTCACACCCTCTATCGTATCTTCACATATTCTAACGTCACCAACCCATCTTGCGGGGCCTGCAACATACATTCGATTCATCACATCTTTTGCTGTTTCTTTTGCGATTTCGTCAGCAAATGCATTGCCACAACCGACATCATCAGTAACCTTCTTGTGTGCACTGCATTTCACAATCGCAACTTGTAATGGCAAGGTCAGTGACTCAAGAAGCTCATTCACCAACTGACCATGCTGAATTTTAGTTCCATGCGAAGTCAGGAACCCACGTTCTTTCCACAATCGCCCAAAACTATGGGCCACATGAAACGCATACTGGCTGTCGGTATATATGGTCACTTTCATTCCTTTCGATAACGCACACGCTCTCGTAAGTGCAATCAGCTCTGCAGCTTGAGCTGAATTATGTGGTATACGTGCAGCTTCAACAATCGTATGCAAAGTTGTGACAGCATATGCTGCAGTCGTATCACCATTCGGAAGCCTGAAGCATGAACCATCCACCCATAAGGTACCATCACACTTTACAAGAGGAGTATCTTTAAGATCTACTCTCCCTTTCGTTTCTTCTTCTGTCCTAAGAAAACAATCATGTTGTTCAACATCATCTGTTTCTACTGAAATTGGCAATAACGTGGCTGGATTCAACGTATTGCACCTCTTTATGTGCACATGACTCGCTAACAGTGTCAACTCGTAACCTGACAATCGAGCACTAGTTAAATGCTGTGTCTTGGTCCTGTTTAACAACGTGTCCACTGCATGTGGAACCATCACAATCAACATATTATTCATCACTAACCCAGCAGACTGTCGAATAGAAACAGCTGCTGCCGCTGTGGCTCTCAAGCAACTCGGCAATGCTTTAGCTACCGGATCCAAAGTTGCCGAAAAATATGCGCATGGGCGCTGCTTGTCTCCAAAAGACTGTGTCAGCACTGACAATGCACAACCCTCTTTCTCATGGACATACAGTGTAAAGGGCTTACTGTAGTCGGGGGTACCCAACAGAGGAGCCAAACACAATGCATTACGCAATTCGGAAAAACTTTTCTGACAATCTTCAGACCACGGAATGGGATTCGGTGTATCTTTATAGGTCAATGCTACCAAAGGTTTGGCCAGCAAAGAAGAATTCGGTATCCATTGTCTGCAGTATGATGTAATGCCCAAGAAAGCACATACTTCTCTCTGTGTCCTTGGCACACTCAATTTTGCAATTGCCTGAATTATTTCTGAGGTCAGTTTCCTTCCCTCCTTCGATAAGAGATGACCTAAGTAGGTCACTTCTTGTCGACAATATTGCAGTTTTGAAAGGGACACTTTGTGATGTAAATCAGACAAATGACGCAACAACAACAAGGTGGCTTCTTTACAAATCTCACCAGTATCTGTAGCGACTAGCAAATCATCAATGTACTGAATAAGGGTAGCGCCGTCAGGTAAAACAATTGCATCAAGCTGTGTTTTTAAAGCCTGACTATATATTGATGGACTTTCACAGTAGCCTTGAGGAGCGTGTTTGAAGCGGAAACTTCGGCCTCCTAAACTGAATCCAAAAATATCCCTGCTCTCCTCTGCAATCGGGATGCTGAAGAAAGCATTCTTTAAGTCAATCACTGAGAACCAGGTGGCGGAAGCTGGAATCATAGTCAATATGGCAGTGATATCAGGAACAACTGGAAACTGTGGCACAACTATTTTATTTACCTCTCTAAGATCAATCACGAGCCTGTAAACAGGTGGCTTAGAGGGGTCAGTACGTTTCAAAACAGGCAAAACAGGACTATTACAAATGTTGCCTCTTGTCTCTTCAATTACATCTTTTTCAATTAAATCATAAATGATCGCTAGCAACGCCTTTTCACCTTCACTAGAGATCTTGTATTGTTGAATGCGTGGTAATTTAACATTGGCTTTCAATGTCACAACATAAGGCGGTATTTCCAACAGACCCACATCATTAGGACCAGTAGCCCAAATGGTATCAGGAAGAAACGACAATTCGGTCGGAAGTTTATCCTTCGACAAATACATTGGAGAGACCAATTTCCTACCCATTGTAAGTTGTACTCCCGAAGGAGAACAATATAATGTCGCATACAATCTTTTCAACAAATCCAATCCTAACAAGTTTTCACCACAACCTGTCGTCAGAATAAGGGGTGCTTCCAATTCACAAGGTCCAACAGAAAGGGACATAGGACTAGAAATTGGGTTCCTAACCGGGGCGCCAGAAAAACCTACTGAAACATTCATCTCGCCAGACAAAGGTGCGCAAGGGAGTTTTGAGTGCATAATAGAACTCTTTGTAGCACCAGTATCCAACAGAAAAGGCTCCGACACACCTGAGGTAATCACCTTAACATGAGGTCCATTCTGATCCACTGGAACTAAAAAAGCTCCCTCTCTTCGTCTATGGCTGTCCTAGCAATTATTACCTTCCAAGTTCTCATCTTCTGCATAGTAGTCGTCAGCATAGTACTGAGCCGTCCTACCAGACGCGTTATGTTGCTGGTCAAAACTATTCATTGAGTTTTGAGACGGAAAGGAACGCGTGTTCTGGGGGAAACTTCCACGTCCTCTACCTCTAGGAGCTTGTTGAACACCTCGACCTCTTGCGCCAGAAGCACCATTCGTACGCTGTAACAAAATAGGACAACTATACTTGAAATGACCCTCTTCTTTACAATATGAACACTGATTGGGACCTACAGGAACACGTGGTTGAGAAAACTCGAACCTTTGCGAGTTTCTCTGGAACTGTTGAGGTTGCTGATAGTTACTCTGACCACCACGTGGCGGATACGCCTGTTGTAAAAGAACCTTCGTCTTTAATTCTTTAGTTTTCTTGTCTGCTCTATCCTCATCTTTATCCCTATTTTCGTAGTACTGTGCAGTAGCCAATATTTGTGCTGAAGAGGAAACGGCCCAAGAACTCTCTGAATCCTTCAATTTCTTACACAGCTCGGCAAGCAAATTGTGCACAAACTTGTCGACGAACAACCGTTGACCATCTTCTGTACTCATATCTTGACCACTGTGGTCGATAAACGTTTCCTCACACCTGGTGAAGAAATCAGACACTGTTTCATCTTTCTTCTGTTTACACACAAACAATTTATCCCAATTCACACGCATCGCAGGCATTAAAGTCTTCATGTAAGTAATGATCCTAGCAGGCAGTTCTGCTACCAAAGGCTCAGGCTTGGCACCACCAACTTGTCTATCATTTGCAGCACTAATATTAGCCCATGAGTCACCTAACTCTTGTGCATGATCTGTATGGCGAATCAATCCCCACAAAGGCTGTGGAACAACATTCCCAAATAACATGTCTATGTCGGCTAAATTCATAATGCATGAGTCTGCAGTCTGTGATAATTCCTTATAATACCCTGCAGGGTTTTTACGGGGATCAGGCAAAGTCTGCTTAAGGGCTAAAACTTCAGCTCGCTTCCACGGAACATGTACCCAAACACGCTGAAAATGAGCTGGGACAGCATCAATTTGATTAGCAACATCAGCCGCAACGGCATCCTTCCATACCGGAGGGACTTCTCTCATTGGGTACTGTCGCACCTTTTTTTTAACAGAGGAGTCATGTTGGAACAATGACTGAGAAGGATCCTTATTCCTAAAGGACAACAACGTCGCAACTGCTGTCTCAACATCGGGACCCACAATTGTGCCTTTTGCAAACTCAAACCGTACACGGCACAAATCAGGCGGATTTGTTTCCAAATCATTATCCTCTAATTCCTCACAAAGGAAAGCACACATTTTCTCAAAAACGTATCTTTGTTTCGGTGCTTCCCATTGGCGGAAGACATCCATAACAGACTCTACATCGTATCTTAAAGGGTAAACAATCCATTTACGCGCCATACGGTCAAACATTTCTTTCTCTTGAGAATTAGGCAGTTGACTACGCGACTGTTTACGCTCCGAATCTGGGGTCACACCAGACGACCCAAAGAGAGGAAATATAAGGCTGGCAACAGTATCTGTCATTCTCTGTCGGACAGAAGGAGAAGTTGATGAAAGAACAGGAGGAAAAACAGAGGGAGGCAAGGCAGACGCAGAAGCAGACACAGAGGCAGTATCAGGAAGAACACCAGAAGAGGCAGTCGATGTAGTATATAAAGTCGCAGGAGGTACAGATGGAGCAGGTAGCGAAGTCGGCGGCCCTTGAAGGGGCTGCGCCATAGTAGTAGGAGCCAACTGAAAAGGAGCTGGCGGCTGTGGAAGAACCTGAGGCACAATAACCGGAGGTTGCACAGCTAAAGGTTGCGGAGGTGCTGTAGCATTCTGCGCATAAGGGGGTGGCGAACTCAACAAGTGTGACATTAAAGGATCTTTCTCAAGTTCTTTTGCTGCATCTTGCTGAAGAAGCGGAAGAACTGGATAACATTTATCGGTCACCAATTTACGTTGCCTGTGCAACTGCTCATTCATCTGTTCTTCATCATCTTTAAACTGTATGGCAGCTTGCATTATCGAGATACCCTCTTCCCTCTTATTTCTCTTTGCTAATTTAATTTCCTTCTGTTTGGCTTCCTTACGCCATAGGCGGAAAGAGTCAAACATCGCCGGCCGGGCTTTCTTCTTAAAAAGTTTAACCTCCAGATTATCCAGAATCTCTGTGTCAAAACTACCATATTGGGGCCATTTTAAAACACCATCTTTCCTGGTGTATCGGATCCATACTTCATTATATATGATGGGGCCTATGCCATGTTTCACATATAGTTCATAGGTTGGAGTTCCAATCGGAGGAACCGGACACGAGTCCTCCAATCGGGAATCCCTATTAAAACCAAGACAAAACAAATTTCCATATCTGCTAAGACCAGGCATCTTCGCTCTCTAGTCTAGCTTCAAACTTCAAAGGATTATCGAATACGATAGTCTCGTGAATACACAAATCCCTCGGCTTTGGTACTTGCAAGTTCCAAATCAAAGATCCCAAGGGGATACCAAACTAAGAACCAAACTAAGGACTTGGAGACGCTCCACTTATACTTAACTGAGGTATCGATGATGTCACCAGAAGACTCGTTTATCGTTTCGCTCTACCAAATCATCAAGGGTCCAAAACAGGGCGAAAGTCAGGGCAGCAGTCCTTCGTAGCCGTCGGGAAGCGGGGAACCTCGCAGCAAAGACTTTCGGACCACGTCGACATACATGGGTCGATGAAGTGGCGGCCTTCCTCCAGAATTTTCACACGAAGCTCCTCACGAACCTCTGGCTTGGACTGGTACCGCTGAAATCCCCCCACGTTAGGCGCCAACTGAAGTACTGGGTTTTTCAGAACCCAGTGGTGCCAGGGAACACACCCTAAGACTTCGAGTCCTTCCTGTTAAAGACTACAGAAACACAGAGTCTTCTTGGTGAAGTCAAAGATCTTGTTTATTGGCTGCAGCCAGTAACAGGTATCCTAGAAGTACAACACAGTGTATATTCTCAGGAGACTGCTCCCTTTGCAAAGCTAACCTTCTCTTTTATACAAAATATTATGCTTTAGGCAAACATTCCTTATTTTACAGTTGACCATTCACATATTTTCACTACAAAGAAATAGCAGGTTTTTGATGACAAGCCCATATTTCAGTTTGTCCAGCCCTCAATCAATTACCCGGCAAGGCTTAGTACTTTCAACAGATATCGACGGACCCCCAATATAAACGGGCACCTCCTCCTTGTAAAGCAAGTCATAAAGAAAGAAACAGAGACAGGTGTGTGTAAGATTAGGCATGGTTTGTGTGTGATGAAAGGTTTATGATGTGTTGTGCCTTGATACTAATCTCATTCGGCCACTGGGAAAGAAACTGGCCGAACAGGTTTGGCTTCAGGCAGTGGAGTCAGCTTGCCCAGGTCACAGAGGAGTCAGCAAAGATGTACGTGTACTTCAGACTCGTTTTCAGCATTAGACATTGGCCTATGTGAGGGCAATCATAAAATGGCTGTCGTTTAAATGGAAAATGAGGGTTCAGGACGGAAACTCTGATATTCGGGTGATTTTGTTACCCGAATATGAATACAATGCCTGTGCATACTATTCTAATCATTCCCGGTCTGCTGATACCAAAATCGTTGTGATACGACGACGTTTATAACACGGGTTCAGAATTTTCAGTACCACATGTGGTGTGTGTATGTGTGTCAGGTGTGTGTTATTCAAATTGTCCAATGAGGTGTTGTTTTGTTAGGTTGTGTGTATTTTGAGCGCAGCGGTATGTACCGCCAATGGTTTAGCACCACTGAATGTCATCTGCAGTGATTCGTGGGTCATAATGCTGTGGGCGTAGTTCTGTTGGCGTAACGGTGTGGGTTTTGCTACCGCCAGTTTATCACTGACCTTTGGGCTGGTGGACTTGTGTGTGTGGCTGTATAGTGACGGATTGCTATGTGTGGGTCATAATATGGGTGGCAGTAATCCGCTGCAGCGGCGGTATGTTGGCGGCAGTCAGCATGGCGGTAAGCGGTACTTACCACCAATGTCATAATGAGGGCCTATGTCTGTTATAGGTATTCCATATCTCACCTACAGAGCCACATTCCTGTATGAGTTGGTGATCTAGATCTGGACCACAATTGCAGATACCAAGGATTTTCATCATGACTAGCATGGAGACATTCCCAGCTAGGTTTATTTAAATTAGATTAACTGTTCAAAGATAGTTCTAGTTTTAAGGCTCATTCCCAGTTCAGTGCTTCACTCTCGGCCCATTGTCTCTTAAATGCTATTGGCCAACTGTTTTCAATCAGGCCTAAAGGCATCCAACATTACTTCAATGGCATCTCCAAAGACTCTGTTCAGGAGACTCTTGAAACACTTTTTCCCTGAGCTCAAACATAGCAGTCACACTGACAACAAACCCGTAAAATCATTGAAGCATGGCAAACTATACAGGAGTAAATGCTGAGAAAATACCCACACTATGTAACGTATTGATAAACAGCCCAGGTGCACCCAGTGTCCCTTTTGCTACAAATGTGCATAGGCATTCCAAGTTCTATCATACACCTTTGCAAAATCATGTGTGATAGTGGATCTGAAGAGAGCCCCAACACTTACAAGTGTGTGCCAGAATTCTTGTACTTTAGGTAAATTTGATCATTTTAATATTCAAAAAAACATTGTGAGGGATGATAAGACCACACAGAACAGTAAAATGTATTTCTGAACACTTAATACATGCACGAGAGACTATGAGGTACTTAAAAAATGTTCCTTACTTTTATTTACGTTAATATTATTTAATCAAAGCATTTCACAATCCAAATCACACAAGAGCATCACATATTAGAATCTGGAAAAAAACACAAAAGCATTCCTCAGAAGTAAAAAACAATGCATAGTTTCTTCAGTGTGTGTGGAAATTGTGTCAATCAAATCAAATATCCAAACATAATACCTACGAAGACGATGAAAGATGTGTCCTTAAACTCAGTATTACATGCACAAATATCAGTCCAGTAATTATTACTCATGTTAACTTGTTGATAAATTGTGACCAATATGTGATAGTAAAGAAAGAGCAAGCCTATATACACAAATAAATCAATCTATGGCATTTGTGAAGAAGATGTTCTGACCCATTTAGCCCCTGCTAGGTATTTCGCTTTTCAACCACTTGCTTTTTTATCCCTCTGCTGTGAATGAGTCTAATTAACGGAGTCTTACACGCTGTTCAGCATGGTAAAATGAAGTTGACTGCTAACAGTCAGTGCATGCCTTTAAAAATAAGAACAGCTGCTGCACAGCTGGGATAAGAGGCTGTGTTGGTTGCATTTAATCAAATGCACACATGGGGACTCATTACGGCATTGGTGTTCTTTTGGCAAGACCACTGCAGCGGCGGCCGCCATAAGACCACAGTGCTGGCGGTAATCCAACCTGCCGTATTAAGAGTCACACTCTGAAGTCCGTCAGAAAGCAGCCAAAAATCCGACACTGCAAGGACAAAGGTGGGTGGGAAAGAGGTGGTTCCACCACCAGAACCATCAGGCTGACACAATTCCACCCACCAGATTATGAGCCACAATTCAGCATAGTGATTCTTCCATGATAAAAAACCATTGGCGGTGCGAACAGCCACGGTCAGAACACACCACTGACAGAACACATTACCACATTGGACAGTTTGAATACCCCACACCTGACACACCTAAACACAGCAGATACACCTACATACACAAGTTTGTAACATCCCCCCACAACCCACAATCCTTTGCAACCAAAACACCATTCACAGACACCGAGAGCAGGCAAATACACTAATATAGCACCTTTACACTGTAGGCACATATACCCACCTCACTCAGCACAAACCACACTAATGCGCAACCAACACCCATAACAAGCATAAAAACAAGCACACACAAACACCACAAGCGGCCATCACTCAAAACTCACCACTCACACACGATCAATCACCCTACACTGCACCCTTACATACATAACACCCCCCCATCCTCAAAACAACCACTACCATGTCCCCACAAAAGCACCCACAAAAGCAAATGTTGATTGCTTGGAAAATGGAGCTGTGGCAGAGAATAGTCACCCGGACCAACTTGGTAGGTAACCATCCACGCACAAGGGAGGTCATCAGGAAGAGGTAGGATGACCTACTGTGGAAGGTGCATTCCATGACATCACAAAACCAGATCGTGTGCACAAGACTGGCGGTGGGCCACCACCTCCTCCCCCATGGTTCACATCTTGGGAGGAAAACGTCTTGGAGATTCTGCATCAAGAGGGCCTGAATGGAATCCAAGGGTGGACTGGACTCTGGGAAGTTCCCACAACCACCATGGCACACAATTGTTGTGTCCTGCATGCTTCCTCACCACCAAATTACTCCCCAATTCACTGTATGTCTCACTACAACTCCCACCAATTCACCTAATGGCCCTCTCCTGCATGTCACTCCTCCACCCAGCCCAAATGCACACACAGCCATTGCTAAAGGCACCAATAGGATTTGATAAGACTAATACTACAACTCCCACAATGCACTAACCCATCTATGTGAACACCTGCACTGTGCACATCACACCACATCTCTTGCATTTATGACTATTGCAGTAGCTATACTAACTAGATGGTATGACTGAGGATCACTACACGGCAATGATAGCAGTGCAATGGTACAACACAACGACAAATAAGTCTAAACACAGCTACAGCTCTGTGACTAATCCAAATGGCCACAAATCCGGATCCACAACCCATACATTAACTCACCATGGTACGTAATGTAAGATGGCAGATACCATGCACATGCACAGACAGGAAACCTAACCTTGCTCACTCACATACCTTACTCCCACGAGGTACAATGCTGCAATGCCCAGCCATTTTGTGTCACATCTAGCAAGCTTCAGTAGTCACTAGGTAATAGTGCAGAATAGTCATGAGAAATATCAGACAGTACTAGAACACATCCACAGAGCAATATTTACCAAACAAGATTGACACTAACCAAAATGGAGTATGGTACACATGTCACAGAGCACTATCTGCCACCAATGGTCTGCTGTGCAGCATCTATCATTGTCATTGTTGGGAATCATGTTAAGCCACTTTGGGCATCTGATGAAGAAATACCCAAATACATCTTCAATATTTAACTCTGTGCCTCACTCCATCCACTGGTACCCCTGCCAGTGCCACCATGGAGAGGATACCAGAGACTGCCAGCCCTCCTCAAGATGAAGGCCCCCGAGAGGACATCATGCCAGGATGTCTGGACACTGATGACCTACCTGGCCCATCTCGGACACCTGGTCAGTCTATGATTCCCTGCCTCAGCCCGTCCACCTCAATCCCCCCCACCCTGTGGCATCAACACCACATGCTGGTTTAAGGATGACAGCACTTTTGTTTGTAGGTGACAGGGCCAGTTCTACAACAAGTCACTACTGTTGTGCCAACCCTCCTGGCTCACAGGTAGTACCTCACCAAAAACTCAAGACAGTAAAAGGCGATTTGTGGCAGCCTTTACACATGGATTCAAGAGTGAGACATTTCCTTGAGGTCGTGGTTAAACGGAGATTATCCCTTTCTTACAATGAAGGAGCTGCAGTGAAGTTTTCACTAGGTTTTATTAACAAGACTGCAATGTACGATAAGTTTCATGGGCTGCAATCTTTGGAATAATGAATAATGCAGGGAGCAGAATGGTAAAAACAAGAGTCATGAATACAAATACCCCACCATTTTGTAATAACTTAAGATGTGAAATGGATGTAAAATAGGCCCTACTACCCTAGCATGATGAACCTAACCTCTAACTTAAAGAGAGCCAGGTGTGTTAAACCTAATCTGGCAGAACCCTATCCAGGAGAAGAGCTCCCAACCATTGCTACCTTGAATGAGGTCTCTAGATCAGACTAAGTGGGGACACGAAGACTGAGTCAGCATCAAGGCGACGTGTAGCATAGATAACATTGAAGGCATCTGGTAGGAATCCCTCTGATTTTATTGTCTGTGTGAGATGTATTTATATAGATCTCGTAGGACCCCTGACGCAGGAATGTTCCAAAACAATACATAATAAGGCATGCTTGGGGCGGCAATTATATAAACAATTCCCTGAAAAGGTGCATTATGTTACTGGCACACGAAAGTGGGAAAGTACATAATGTGAAAACCTACGTATCTCATTTATCTTTGACGCTGATAGTGACGCCTTTAAGGAGTGCCATTGATAACATGAAACTAAAACATCTTCCTATGTATAAACATGGCATCCATTTTGGAAGAAATTATTAAATAAATGTGCTAAAACACAGCAAGCTAAGTAGGTTAAAAGTCACTGGGCGACGGGGGCACAGGCCTGCAAGCCAGAAGGCGAAGCTAACTCTTGATTCCCATTAAAACTAAATAGGATCCACTAAACCCTCCTCATTGCTGGAACAAGTATGATGCCAAACCAGTGATGCCAGAGAAAGTGAATGAACCCAAGCTAAAATGCTCTGGACTAAAACAAGCTAAAATCATATTAAAGATAGGTCAAATCTAATTAAAACTTGCTAAAAATAGTTCTAAACTTACAAAGAGACATAGGGGTTCATTATGACCCTCACGGTGCCGGTCAGACCACCGCGATCGTGGCTGTCTGACCACCACATTATGACTGTGGCAGAGCCTCCACAGTCCAACCGCCGACACTGCCAGGCGGCCATGGAAAGGCTGGCAGAATGGGGTGCTGCCCATGCACTTGGCATGGGCAGTGCAGGAACCCCCATGCACATCCCCATCACGCATTCCACTGCCTGAATTACGGGCAGTGGAATGTGCAACGGGTGCTACTGCACCCACTGCACCGCCACATTGCAGCCATCTCCATAATAGGGCCAGCAGGGTTAAGGCCATCCGTGTGGCCTGATGGTGGTATGTCATTGGCGGGCAGCCTTCGCCACCTGCCAATGTCATAATGAGGCCCATAATGTCGACCATGACAAGTACAGCAGGCCAATGTTGATGGCAATGTTGGCAAACTCTAAATCTTTAGAATAGGCCAAAGGTCAAATCAATTTAACAGTAGTCATGATCTTGAAGGATGTCTTTGAAGCCATGAAAAGGAAAGGTATCCAAGAATGAAGCCACATTGTCAGATGTTAGATTGATGACAGGATTGGCAGACGGATCCACGGAGCAGTAGTGCTCAGCAGTCTCAGATGCAAGATCTCCTGCGATGGCAACACCATCCAAAGTGGCCAAAGGAGCCAGACAGTCCACCAAGGGTGGCCAGAAAGTGGCCTTGCGACTCAGCCTCAGTCTCATGGGGCACGACCATGAATGAACCCTCATTGGGAACACCAGCACTTCCTTGTCCACAGGAGACACAGGCAGAACAGCAAGGCACACTGAAGATAGATGCTCAAAGAGTCACCAGGTGCAATGAAAGACTGGTTGCACACCAAAGGACTGGTCAGAGTAACAATGGCCGATCATGCTCCAATTCTTCCAGCAACGGAGCACCAAAGGACTGTACTATGCGATCATGACACAGTTGGGATTGTGGTAGTAGCTCCATCACTCCATTTAGCTGGGAAGGCACAACCACTGTGTAATTGGAACAACAGCAGTGGTATCCCACTGATCAATGCCAAAGTCACAGGAAAGCCGCCAAACACACTGGAAAAGAGTGAAGGTATGGCTGAAGAAATGACTCCGAAGACAGTCTGGAATATGGACACAAATCCAGACTGAACAGCCTTTAAAAAAATGGACACTCTCCATAGTGCTTGAAGCGTTGAATGTTCTGAATGCCAGTTCTCCAAAGTGCTTGGGGAAGTTGGTATTTAATATGGATTGTATCTCGGCCGATGATCTTGCTATCTGGAGAGCACACTTCTCTCTATCCGATGTCAACACAACTTGTTTCTGGAACAGTAGCACCTTCAGTGTGCTCAGCTTGTCATTATTTACATTAGTAGTATCAACGTGAGGCCACATTTCTGCTACTCCTATCTCTTGTGTGGGGGGGATAAAACATGTCCGCAACACGTTACGATCTTAGAGTCTAAAATTACATAGGCAATTCCTGGTCGCATACCGTAACAGCTTTGCTCGTTGAGCACCACATAAATTCCATTTGAAAGTACATGAAATGCTGGACGAATCAAAGGGACGGGAGTATCATTCAGAAAACAGGCCAGGTTTGTGACCCCTGCAATGCAAAGGCCATGAAGAGAAATCTGTTTGCAGATCATTGAATGACTAGCAGAAGTCTCACATTCACTTCCACTAAGAAAGACCTCTGTTTTGCCGTTCAGACATTTATAGTCAAAGGGAAAAGCCCACTCTTCTTTAATATAGCTATCGCCAAGCCGCTCGTATCTGCCACCAGCGAGATTTTTCAAGCATTTTGAAAAACGAAAAGTGGAAATGTGCAGATTTATAATGCAATGTACGAGCCAGACTGTTGATGGGCTCTCTGAAACTGTGAAATGCAACTTTTCTGGCTTTTCTATGTGAAGCATGGTGAAATTTGCTTCCCTTTTAGCCATTGTCTGTTGTTCCCTGGACAAATTAAAAGCAGCAAACAAGTCACTGCCATTAATATACTTCCATGGAACGTGGCAGTTTTTCAGAATCTGTAGTGTTCAACCCAACTGCATGATAGAACGCGGCTGACTCTTTCCATCGTGTAAATAGGACGTCATTCTGAATGAAGTCAATCGCAGATGACAGTATGTCATTAAGGAAATAAATCCTGTTGGGCAGAGTGTTCATCCCATTGTTGACACTAGCTAAAGCCTTTTCCAAATACTCTTTATCTATCTGCCTTAAACGTGCAGCGGCTTCTATTCGAGAAAGCTTCCAGATCTCATTGTATATGACATAGGTGAATCTTTTAGAGCGTGGCTTTCTCTGACCTAACAAGAAGTCCTGCAAGTCTATATCTTCAGAAAGAGTATCAAGATGTTCCTTAACTGCTGCTAAGGTGTCAGTCTGTAACCACTGTTGGTACAGTTTACCCACACTGTATGTTGTAACTATTCCCCAGTATTGACCCAAGACAAAGTGAGGGTCCAGCCGGCTAATCTTGAAAGCCCATGAGGAATTCATAAAACATGCTTGACACCCATTTATGTCTATTGGCCATAATAACCACCCGCACGGACTGGAAAGTGAAGAATTATAGGTACCAGCCTAAACTAGTTCTTCCTCAGTGATGTTCAGGAAAGATTGCAAATTAGTAAATTTTGCTGGTGTGGGGATGCTGGGCAGATTCATTTCTTTAATGTTTGCTAACCCTACACAGGATGTCTGTTGAATAGTGTCATTTAAAAAGATAATTTGTAGAGGAATAAGGCATGCTCTAAATCAGGCTTCCGTTCCCTGTATTTGCCAATCTTGTGTTCCCCGTATACTCTTTACATCAATAGTGTTCTTCCAGTATCCGTAACTTTCAACTACAAGATGAGAAACAAAGGAATATGAATTAATTAACTTTGTGATAGTTAGCAAAATGTTCCTAATTTTAGAAGGTAGCAAATTGAAATAATATGTCTCTGGATTTTTAGTTTCATTCCCAGAAAAATATGTGCATTCATATGATTAATGTTTTGGGCTCCCCACAGGTGGAGTTGAATAGTGTTCCCACTGTGTGTAATTGAACACTGATCTCTGTATAGTTGCACGGTGCAGGTAGTAATGTCTCCAGTTGGTATAGCAGAACATTTCCCCATAATTCTTTGTGTTGGTCTACACATCATCACTTTCAAATACAGTGTAGTCCTTCATTTCAGTTAACATGGAATCAAGTGTCTGAATGTCCAAATCATCAGATACAACACCAGGTGTAATTGCATCCGTCATTGACATTTTGAAGACATATGGAATTTGAATGACCTCAGTAGGCCTGTATATATCAAATAGAACTGTGTCCTACACAATCCCATCAGTAATCAGTACCGCTGAAATGTTCACAAGGGGCAAGTTTCTTCGGACTATATGCAAGGAAAGGTATGGAGTTAAGACTTAATCCACAGGCTCAAAAAAGGAGCGTTTAGGAAAGTAATGACAATTTATAAGCAGGAAGAAAACAGTCACAAAATCAATTGTAGAAAAGTCCTCCTTGTTGCCCTGGTCACCCCCAAACATTTTAGACAGATACTGGTGGTTATTGACTCTTGGCTTTGCCCTGGGTACTGCTTACTAGTCCCAGTGCTCTGTGTAAACTGGATCTGCAAATTAGGCTAATTATAATTGGCAGTATCAACCTACCTATAAGTCCCCACTATATGGCAGGGCATGCAAGTTCAGGGACCACAGCATAAGTAGTGTACTCATAGGTGCACTGCTGAGGTGTCCAGTGTCATTTTAAAGGCATGCCTGACTTGCTGGCTGCTTTTAAACTAAAGTTATATGCTAATTCGACTTTGGAATTAAAAGTCCTTCCAAAGTCTTAAACTACCTTATTTTCACAAATAAGTCATGCCTAAGGTGTGCCCTATGTGCCCCTAGGGTTGGATGTCATGTAACTATAGGGAGGGACCTTATAAATAGTGTTTTATAAAACCTGGTGAGGTGAACGAGTCATATTCGTTTTTCCCTCAATGTAGTGAATGGCCTCCATAGGCTAAAATGGGGAGACTTTATTTTAATTAACAAAGTCTCCTTAAGTGTCAAATACCTTGATTTTGGTATCAAATTGATTGTTATAATAAATCCCACAACATACATTTGTTGTATTTAATATAGCTAGTTCAGGTAAAGAGTTTTAAAACTGTACCTCCTCCCCCACAACTAACAACATGGGAGGAGCAAGTCTTGGCAATCATGCATTTTGAGGGCCTGGCGGGAGTAGGAGGAGGACTGGACTCTGGTAATTCAGCTCTCTATTACTATCACCCCCCCACCTGCATGCCATCACAAACCCCCACCCTTACCCCCACTCCCATCACTCCACTACCTCACACACACACCACCATCACAACCCACCCATCCCAATACCAAGCCCTGCATGTAACACCAATGCACGGACCCCCATCACAGACCTGCATGGGCATCGATCACTAAAGCATGTACACTAGAGAGAATCACCCAACCCACAAAATAACTACTCACATAAGGCAAAGCTGACAGGGCAATAGCAACCATAGAGGCCAACACACCCATGCACAAGATGACACACACAGAAATAAAAACACTGCATTTACATCCCCACAGGTCCCCCAACCAACGTCACCGGAGAGGAGGTGCCAGCAACATCCAGTCCACCCCCAGAAGAGGCCCACAATGATGACAGCAGCTCTGGAAGCCTGAATCTGGATGACCAACTTGGCCCATCAGGGATCTCCGGACAGTCGGTAACCCAGGCACAGTCCCATACCACCATAGAGCCTCCTTCCTCAGGAAACACCAGCACAGTACCCACCCAGCAGGCCCATACCTCTGTCCCCAGGACATGTCAATCAGCAGTGTGTCCATCACTATAGGGACCCCAGGCCACCCCACAAACAGAGGCGCAGGACAACAGGGAAGCTGGGAGGACTGCTGTGCGACAGGGTGAGAAAAGGCCCAGGGAAACGACTCTCCAGGAGGCACTCACTAACATCCTGGGAGCATACCAACATTCCCAGGAGACAATAGGCCAGATACTGGACACGTTTCAGGAGACCCAGAGGCTGCAGGAGGGACAGTACCTGGGGATCAGGGAGGACTTGAAGGACATTAACACCACCCTGGTCACCATTGCAGGGGTGCTGGCAGACATGGCCAACACCATGAGGGATGCAGTGGCACACTAGGGGTCCCTGACACTAGCCAAACCGATAAACAGCCTTCCACTTCCGCTACCGCTAGTGAACAGGAGGCCCTGCCACAGGAACAACAGGCCACCAGCACCCCACCCCCTGCAAAAGGAAAACAACCCCACAAACAGTCCCTGTGATCCAGGCAGAATCCTGAGAAAATTGCCAAGACCCCCGCCAGGAAATAAGACTCTCCTGTTTGTCACCCTTGTGTCCCTCTCTGTCACCCTGTCCACCTTGAACTTCCATTGCTCCACTTCCTATGGCCCCTTGGACAATGGACCTGTGATACAAATAGACTGGACTCTATCCTGGACATTCTTCCACCATCACCCCAGCCCATTGCACATCCCCCTCTACTTATTAGCACTTAAATAAACACCATTTCAATACATACAAGTATGGAGTCTGTCAAATGATTGGACTATTTATTCGTTTAACAAGCTTTAAACACTGCAATACAACTGTACAGTAATATTTATATAGAATGACTTGTAGATGGCTGCAGTCAACACACCAGGAGCAATAGTGGGGCACAAATATCTGAAAATAAAGATACCAAAGGGTACAGTAAGTGGCCATAGAAGTAGGAAAATCAGCCTGCCAGTGACAATGTCAAACACAAAACTGTCAATGTAAAGTGAAATTACAGTGTCTTACCTGTGTGTCATTGGAAGTATTTTCATATTAATGCACTTCTGTTGTCCTCATCCTCATCCTCTGCCTTCTCATCTTCACTGTCTACAGGGTCCACTGCCGACACACGCCCATATCCAGCCTCATCCTCCTGCAGAAAAGGCACCTGGCGATGTAAGGCAAGGTTGTGCAACATACAGCATGCCACGATGATCTGGCACACTTTCTTGGCTGAGTAGTACAGGGATCCACCTGTTAGATGGAGGCAAGGAAACCTGGCCTACAGGAGGCCGAATGTCCTTTCTATTATTCTTCTTGTTCGCCCATGTACCTCTTCTGCCCTTGTCCTGGGATTCCTCACAGGGGTCAGTAGCCATGAGAGGTTGGGGAAACCAGTCACCTGCAAATATCGAGGGACAAGTGTTAGACACACATTAACCCTTAGAACCCACACCATACCCATACACTAACATCTACTGGGTGGGAACCAGGGCTAACCTATTAACCACAACTTGTGCCTCTGGAGTTGAGCAATCACATATGGGATGTTGCTATTCCTCAGGATAAAGGCATCTTGCACAGACCCAGGATACTTTGCATTGACATGGGAGATGTACAGGTCCACCAGGCACACTATCAGCACATTCATGGGGTGAAAGCTCTTTCAATTTCTGAACACCTGTTCATTTCTCCAGGGGGCGGGGGGCAAATGCTATATGTGTACCATCTATTTCCCCAGTAATGTAGTGGATATGTCCCATTGCATAGAAATCTGCTTTCACTGTGGCCAAATCCTCCACCTGGGGGAAAACAATGTAGCTGTGAATGTGTTTAATCAGGGCAGACAACACACTCTGGTCAGCACTATTGAGAACATTGGCTGAGGCATTCCTGCTGCCAAGCCCACTGTCACTTGGAAGGAGCCAGTTGCCAGGACATAGAGCACTGAAAGCACTTACACAAGAAGGGGGATCCCGGTGGGCTGACGGATATCAGATATCAGGTCAGGTTCCAATTGGGCACACAGCTCCGTGAATGTGGCTCTGTCCAGTCTATAGGTGAGGATAATGTGCCTGTCCTTCACTGTTGCCAAGTCCACCAGGGGCTGTACACGGGCGATGTCTACATCTCCTATTCATCCACAGCGGTTGCAATCTAGGGGGCAAACGGTGAGCAGCTGGTCAGTATTCCATATTTCCAAACACTAGACTGCATTGCATGTTTTGACTGTAACAGTATATTGTTGGATAGGCCCAAATGGTGACTATGTGTACTATGACGCAGTTAGGTGCCAGGGACAGGTGGAAATGAGGTAATTCCGCTGACGTTGTGTGCCGTTGCGGGAGGTGGACGAGAACCGCTGTTCAACTCCTCATTGGATACCATTGGGCCCTATGGGTTACAGTGGCCAATGGTGATGTACGCAGGTGGTGACGATACGCACCACAGCGAACATGACTGCCATTTTCCATCTGTTCACTAACTTGCTGCCTGACCTTCAACAGGAGAGGACCTACACTGCAAGTGCTGCTGTGACCTGTGTCTGGAACTGACCATGGCTTGTGTCACTGGGGAAAGGGCCCCTGCCTTCACCGCTGCAGAATTGGAGAGACTGGTGGATGGGGTCCTACCCCAGTACCGAATACTGTATGGGCCTCTAGAGTGAGTACACTGTGAACACGATTCATGGGTCATGAATGCATGGACTGCAGTGTGAGGGCCTCATCGGGGGGGTTGGTGGAAGGGCCCTGGGCAGTGTGCTGCATGTATGATGGGTAATGTCTGTGTGAAAGGGGATGTGAGGGCTATGGTGGGCCATGAGTGTAACAGGCAGGACGGTCTGACTGATACCTTTTCCTATGTGTATTTTTCTGCAGGTCAGCGCCCATCAAAAAAAGGGTAGATGGCGTGCCATTGCCAAGGACATGAGGACACTGGGGGTCTACGGCAGGCAGAGAACCCACTGTCACAAACAGTGAGAGGGCCTGAGACGCTGGGCACGGAAGACAGCGGAGGCCCAGCTGGGGATGGCCTCCCAATGAGGAAGGGGTGCCCGTCGAACCCTGACCCCCCGATGGCCTGCATACTGACGGTGGCCTATCCGGAGCTGGATCGGCGCTTGGGGGCATCACAGCAGCCACAAGTGGGTGAGTACAGTGCCCCAATATACTACTCGCGTGTGGTGGGGTGGCATCCAGGTGGGATATGTGGGCCTGTGGGTGCCCCTAGGCCAGGCCGGACATTGCAGGTTAGGGTCCATGTTGGGCAGGGTCTGATGTACACGTCCACTGTGTCCTCTCCCACTGTGTCTGTGCCCCCTCCTCCCAAAGTACACAAATGCAAGCACTCAGACACCCAACAACCATCCATCTCACAACAGCATCCAGCCCATGCACCTGCACCCAAAAACAGCAGACTGGCAACCCCTACAACCACTTCCTCTTCCTCCACAACCAAACCTTGATCCTCTTCCCACCCCAATGTCCCTAAGAAGCTTTTCCTCCCCACCGTTGATCTCTTCCCTACCACTACCCTCATCCTTCTCATCGGGCCAGGGTGGTCAGAACCCAGGCGAGCACCTCAGCCACCCAGTCCACGGCCACAGTAGTGTTAACAGCTACTGCAGGCGGGAGAAGGTCCTCGGCACCAGGCAGCAACACTGACAGGGTGCCTGCACCAGGTGCATCAAGGAAGGGAAAGTAGGCACCACCAGCTGTGACTGGGAAGGGGAAGGAGGCACCACCAGCTGCAGGAGGAAAGGGCAAAGAGGCACCAACAGCTGCAGGAGGGAAGGGCAAGGGGCAATCCCCAGCTGCTGACAGGAAGAGCAAGGGGCCTGCACCAGCAGGCAGGAAGGACAGGAGGCCTAGTGCTATGATTCATTTGGAGCCCCCACCACCAACCATGGTGGTTCAGCCATCTGAGGCTGCAGGGGAAGAGCTGGAGCCTCCCCCACCACTGCCAGCACTGCCAGCAGCACCGGCACCAGCACCGCCGCCAGAACCACTCCCAGGAGCATCACCCCCAGTAGGCAGCCGTCCGAGGCGGCAGGGGATGGTCTGGAGCCTCCCCCCACTACTGGCAGCACTGCCACCAGCACCACTGTCAGCATCAGGAACCTCAGTGGGCAGCCGTCCTAGGCTGCATGTGATGGGCTGGAGCCTCCCCCCACCACTGCCAGCACCGACACCAGCGCCACTGCCAGCAGCAGCAGCCCCTTTGGGCAGCCATCCTAGGCTGCAGGGGATGAGCTGGAGCCTCCCCTCACCACTGCCAGCACCAACACCAGCACCACTGCCAGCTGCAGCAGCCCCAGTGGGCAGCGGTCAGAGGCTGCATGGGATGGGCTGAAGCCTCCCCCCACCACTGCCAGCACAGACAACAGCACCATTGCCAGCAGCAGCAGCCCCAGTGGGCAGCCATCTGAGGCTGCAGGGGAAGGTCTGGAGCTTCCCCCCACCACTGCCAGCACTGGCGCCAGCACTGCCACTGCCACCACTGAGCAGCCATCACCACCGGCGGACAGTGTGTAGTCCTGCCGCCATAGGCTGTTGTGTGTCCTGGCCCCTGCAAAGCATGTGGGTCTGACACCCAGGTGAGAGATTGTGACCTTGCACATTCCAAGCTCTGCATCACAGGGCACAATGGGGGTCATTCTGACCTCGTCGGTAAAAGCCGCTTACCGCCGGTCAGAAGGCCGCCACAATAACACCCCGCGGCCGCGGTCAGCCGCCACGGACATTCTGACCCACAACTGCAAAACCTCCGAAAATCTGCCCTCCACTGCAGTCCGCCACATCAGCGGCCAGCGGTAAACTGGAGAAGACCAAACCTCCACCGCCACGCCAACAGAAATACGCCCATCCCATTATGACCCGCAAATCCACGCGGCGGTCATTCAACCGCGGTATTCCATTGGCGGTACACACCGCCGCGGTCAAAATACACACACCTTTACAAACCCCTACCACATTGGACAATTTGAAAGGCACACACCTGAAACACATACACACACCACTCCCACACATCCAATACCATATAAAACACACACCCACATCACCCACAAACCCCTACCAACAAAAACCAGAGACGAAGGAGAGAGAGAGACACATCAGAGAATAGAGAGCCAGACACACAGAGGCACACCGCAACATCACACACACCACATAGAAGCACAAAGCACCACACACCAACACACACATCATCACATACACCACCCCACACCTCATACACACCACCCCATGGCACCACAAAGGCACCCACGCTTTTCGGACAAAGAACTCCGGGTCATGGTGGAGGAGATCATAAGAGTGGAACCCCAGCTCTTCGGCTCACAGGTCCAGCACACCACCATAGCAAGGAAGGCGGAGCTCTGGCAGCGGATCGTGGACAGGTTCAACGCGGTGGGACAGCATCCCAGAAATCGAGAGGACATCCGCAAACGATGGAACGACCTACGGGGGAAGGTGCGCTCGATGGTCTCGCGACACAACATCGCAGTGCAGAAGACTGGCGGGGGACCCCCACCCACTCCACCCGAATTCACAACATGGGAGCAAGAGGTACTCAACATCCTGCATCCTGATGGCCTCGCTGGAGTACACGGAGGAATGGACTCTGGTAAGTACAAGGCCAACCACTTCACCCCCCCCCCCAGCATGCTAACCCCCACCCTCACCCCCAACCCCCCAGCACACATCCTCCCTGAGAATGTCTCCCCAGCACAACCCACCCAACACCAACCCCTGCATGCCACCCCCAAACTATGGACACCCATCACCTAAGCATGACCACTGCACATACCCATCACCCCCCCCCACAAAACACCCTCACAACACCTCCCCCAAGGGAATGCCAGCACTGGGGGACAAGGGCACCCATAAAACGCAAGCTAATGCACACACAGAAACAATAACCATACCCTCTTACCCCATGCAGGACCCGAACGACAACACACCGGTCAGGAGGGACCAGAAATGTCCATCCCACCCCCGGAACAGGCCCCTAGTGATGACAGCAGCTCTGTCGACCTGGAACCTGACGACCAGCCCGGACCATCGGGGACCTCTGGGCAGTCGGTTCCCCTCACCCAGACACAGGCCACTGCAGACCCAACCCCCTCTGGGAACAACAGCACAGCTCCCACCCAGCGGGCCCATGCCTCTGTCTCTAGGACAGGTCATGCAGCGGTGTGTCTACCACTACAGGGCCCCCAGGGTAACACACCAACCCAACAACAACAGGGACCTGGGGGCAGTGGGAGTGGACACACCGTCCAGGGGACAGAGGCCAAGGGAAACAGGGCAACTCGGAGGGCTGCTGTGCGACAGGGGGGGTAGGAGAGGCCCAGGGAACCCACTCTCCAAGAGGCCCTCACCACCATCATGGCAGCCTACCACCACTCACAAGAGACGATGGCGACGGTACTGGCCAGGTTCCAGGAGATCCAGGCACAGCAGGAGCAACGCTACATGGGGTTCAGCGACCAACTCAGCAACATCTCAACCGCTATGGGGAGCATAGTCCAGGCCCTGAACCGTATAGAGGACACGTTTCGGGACCATGTGGCATCACACAGGGCCCCTGTCACTAGCCAGGAACAGGAACAGCCTACCACCTCCGCTGGCGCTAGTGGACAGGAGGCCCCACCACAACGACAGCCCACCAGAGCCCCACCTCCTGCTGAACAACAACCGCCCGCAAAAGGAGCCTGAGATCAAAAAAACCGACAGAGTAGGATGTCAAGTCCCCCGCCAGCATCACATACCCCCTGAAGTCCTCCCACTGTTCCACATTGCCACCCTGTCAAACCTTGAACTGCCCCTGCTCCATCCTGCCACAGGCATATGGACAATGCACCTGTGAGACTGAGAACTGGACTCCGCCATGGACATTACTCCACCCCCACCCATCACTGTTTCACTATCATGTACCAATATCTATGCACTAATAATAAATCACACATTGCACTGAAATCAATCAGGACTCAGCCTGTCTTATTTACAAATGTATGACACATTACATATCAATTACGTATTATTAACATTGTGAATTACACATACCGAGGTAACTTAGCATTAGTCCATGGGCCAACCAAGCCGAGGTCACGCAGTGGCTCATACAGCACAGAAAAGGGAAGGGAAAATCAAACATCATGTTCATAGATCTGGGGGGAAATCGACAAAGTTGAGATGCAGGAGGCTTTCAGGAAATGTAAAATGGCATGGGTGATTATTACCTGTGTGCTACTGGAAATACTGTTCTATTACTCTGTCCCTGTTGTCTGTGTCGTCCTCTGAGTCTTCCTCCTCTTCACTCTCCGCAGGCTCCACAGCTGCTTCAACACCACCATCTGCACCATCCTCCTGCAGGAAAGGAACCTGGCGTCGCAATGCCAGATTGTGAAGCATACAGCAGGCCACGATGATGTGGCACACCTTCTTTGGTGAGTACATCAGGGATCCCCCAGTCATATGCAGGCACCTAAACCTGGCCTTCAGGAGGCCAAAGGTCCTTTCGATGATCCTCCTAGTTCGCCCATGGGCCTCATTGTACCGTTCCTCTGCCCTGGTCCAGGGATTCCTTACTGGGGTCAGTAGCCAAGGCAGGTTGGGGTAACCAGAGTCACCTATTAGCCACACACGTTGTCTCTGTAGCTGCTCCATCACATAGGGGATGCTGCTATTTCGCATCACATACGTGTCATGCACTGACCCTGGGAACTTGGCATTTACATGGGAGATGTACTGGTCAGCCAAACAGACCACCTGGACATTCATCGAATGATAGCTTTTTCTGTTTCGGTACACCTGCTCATCGTCTTTTGCGGGTACCAAAGCCACATGGGTCCCATCAATGGCACCAATGATGTTGGGGATATGTCCAAGGGCATAGAAATCACCCTTCACTGTAGGCAAGTCACCCTCCTCTGGGAAAATGATGTAGCTCCGCATGAGTTTCATCAGGGCAGACAACACTCTGCTCAAAATCTTTGAAAACATAGGCTGAGACATTCCAGATGACATGGCCACTGTGGTCTGGAATGACCCAGTTGCCAAAAAATGGAGGACTGACAAAACCTGCACCAGAGGGGGAATCCCTGTGGGTTGGCGGATGGGGGACATCAGGGCTGGCTCCAGCTGGGCACACAGTTCATGGATAGTGGCACGGTCAAGTCTGTATCGAAGTATTATATGGCGTTCTTCCATTGTCGACAGGTCCACCAGCGGTCGGTACACGCGAGGATTCCTCCTTCTCATCGCAAGTCCCAGCGGACGGTGCCTAGGAAGGACAACATGGAGCACAGAGTCAGCCAAACCACAGGTACGTACAGACAGCTTGCACAGTTAAAGAATGGCAATGGGTTGAAAGGCGTGTATGTGTGGCAATGCAAGGCCTAGGCCTGTGTGTCGCAGTCAAAATTAAGCCATGTAGGCCCTTGAAATGGCGGCTGCCTGACCTGTGAAGTGGGACAATGGGATGTGAGGTCAATGCGCTGGCGGGGCACACCGTGGCGGTAGGCGGTCGAAGACCGCGGCGCAAAGCCGCATTGGTTAACATTGAAGCCTATGGGTTTCAGGAGCCAATGACGATGTGCGCCGGCGGTCACGGTACGCACCGCCGCGGTACGCACCGCCGCGGGCGTGACCGCCATTTTCTATCTGATTAATCACTCGAGACCTGATCATCCACAGGAGAGGACCTATACTGCAAGTGCTGCTGTGACCTCGGTCTGGAAGATACAATGGCTGCTGCGACTGGGGAAAGGGCCCCTGCCTTCACGTCTGAAGAGTTGGAGAAGCTCGTGGATGGGGTCCTCCCCCAGTATGCGCTACTCTACGGTCCTCCAGACCAACAAGTGAGTACAACGGGTGCACATGGAATGGGCTATGCCTGTGTGGATTGGGGTGGATGTAAGTTGGTGGGGTGGGGGGCGAATGAGGAGTGCAATGCCCGACAGATGAGAGCATGTGCCATATGGCAAAGTTGGTGGGGGGGGCCAATCACATCTAACATGCAGGTCATTGATGATTCCCTCCTTTCCACCCTGTACATGTCAAATAGGTCAGCGCCCATCAGAAGATCGAGATTTGGCGTGCCATCGCCAAGGAAGTCCGGAACTTGGGGGTCCACAACAGACGGGGCACCCACTGCCGCAAGAGGTGGGAGGACATCCGCCGCGGAACAAGGAAGACCGCAGAAACACTGCTGGGGATGGCCTCCCAACCTAGGAGGGGTGCCAGTCGCACCATGACCCCCCTGATGTCCAGGATCCTGGCGGTGGCCTACCCTGAATTGGATGGGCGCTTTAAGACATCACAGCAGACACAAGGGGGTGAGTATCAGCACATTCTCCTATCTTTCTGCGCAGTGGAGGCGTCTGGGTGGGGGAGGAGGGCTGTGGGTGACATTAGGCCAGGGCGCTTTCTGTAGTGTAGTCCTCTCCCTTAGGCATGGCCCTGTGCCCCCGGCCCCCACCTCTGTAGGGTGACAAGTACAGCCATTGAAGGTCCAGCATCTCCCATGTGCGCGTTTGACGTCTCTTGGCCTGTTGTCCTAGTCAGTAGTACTGAGTAGTGTACCCCGAATGCGCGGCTTAGTGCATTAGGCTCCTGTGTCTGTCCTCTCCGCCAACGGTGTTGACATTGCATGCACTCAACCTGGTCTTCTTTTTTCTCCCCCCACCCTTTCTCTTCATCTTCTTGTGCATGTGTGCATTAGCATCATCAGGCGGAGGAGATTTGGCATCGGAGCACGAGGGAGCTGCAGGACACAAGGCCCCGGTGGGCCCAGGAACAGACACCGAGGGCACCAGTGATCCGGAGGGCGAGGGGAGCACCACGACGGGGACCGCTGGTGAGAGCAGCGTCAGCGACACGTCCTCGAATGGGAGCTCCCTAGCGGTGGCGGCAACATCCATGCCCCCCGCCTCTACAGGTACAGCCGCCACCCAGCGCACCAGCCCCGCCCTCCCAGCAGCCCCTCAGTCTTCGCTCCGTGCCCGTTCGCCCAGGAAGGCGCGCGTCTCCTTCGCCCCAGGCACCTCAGCCCCTGCCCCTGTTGCCCCTGCTGCCCTCAGTGCGGAGCTCATTGACCTGGTAAGGGCGCTCATTGTTGGGCAGACGACCCTTTTGAATGCCATCCAGGGTGTGCAAAGGGAGGTGCAACAGAGCAATGCGTACCTGGAGGGCATTCATTCGGGTCAGGCTGCCCATCAACGAGCGTTCACTGCTCTGGCCTCAGCACTGACGGCAGCCATTGTGCCTGTTTCCAGCCTCCCTCTTCTTACTGCCTCCAGCCTTTCTCTGTCTCCTGTTCCTCAGCCTATCCCATCCACACCATCAGACCAGCCTGCACACACCTCAACACCCAAGAGCAGCTCATCCAAACACAAGCACCACAGATCCCACAAACACTCACCCAAGCAACACCCAGATGCAGACATGCCAACAGCCACTGCCACCCCTGTGTCCCCCTCCTCCTCGTCTCCCTCCTCCCTCCCTGTGACGTCTACACTCACACCTGCATGCACCCCAACATCAGCCAGTGCTTCCATCACCACCTCACCCTCCAGTACAGTCCACACTCGTGCAGTCACCACCCCCACTGCCATTTACACGTCCCCTGTGTCCTCTCCCACTGTGTCTGTCACCCCCTCTTCCAAGACACACAAACGCAGGCAGACACCCACCCAACAGCCATCCACCTCACGACAGCCTACAGCACCAGCACCTTCACCCAATGACAGCACACCTGACTCTCCTACAACAACATCCTCTTCCTCCACTTCCATCTCCACTTCTCCTACCCTTTACCTTGGCCCTAAAAAACTTTTCATGGCTAACCTTGACCTCTTTCCCTCCGATGAGCTCCCCCCTCCATCTTCAAAGAGTCCCAAGAGCACCGCAGCCACCACCAGCCCAGCTTCGGGTGTCACTGTTGTGCATGGGTTCTGGAGCCCACCCTTTGCCAGCAGTGACACATTGATCAGCAGCAAGGACACGTCCAGCCCCCCCCCGACAAGAGGACCCGCAAAAACAAGGGCCGCCGTGCGAGGACCGACAGGGCTGCCCCCAAGGAGCAATGTGCGGCCACTTCACCACCCACACCATCTAGGGGAGGCAAGGGCCCGAGAGCCCCATCAAAGGAGCGGAAGGGCAGCAGGAGCGCGGAGAAGGTGGACCCCACATGTCACATCCCAGCTGGGAAGGAGGACACTAAGGAGGCCAGGAGTCCGTCCCCGAAGGGTCCAGAAACGTCACGGTCCGAGGGCGACTGAGCAGGGAGTCCAGGCCAGGTCTGGCTCCCTTGACCTGCTGGATGAGCACCGCTGAACAGGGCCCGCGGTGGAGAAGAGCACCGCTGAACAGGGCCCGCCGTGGAGAAGAGCACCGCTGAACAGGGCCCGCGGTGCAGAAGAGCACCGCTGAACAGGGCCCGCCGTGGAGAAGAGCACCGCTGAACAGGGCCCGCCGTGGAGAAGAGCACCGCTGAACAGGGCCCGCCGTGGAGAAGAGCACCGCTGAACAGGGCCCGCCGTGGAGAAGAGCACCGCTGAACAGGGCCCGCCGTGAAGATAGGCACCGCTGAACAGGGCCCGCCGTGGAGAAGAGCACCGCTGAACAGGGCCCGCCGTGAAGAAGAGCACCGCTGAACAAGGCCCGCCGTGGAGAAAAGCACCGCTGAACAGGGCCCGCCGTGCAGAAGAGCACCGCTGAACAGGGCCCGCCGTGGAGAAGAGCACCGCTGAACAGGGCCCCGCCGTGAAGATAGGCACCGCTGAACAGGGCCCGCCGTGAAGATAGGCACCGCTGAAGAGGGCCCCGCCGTCTCAAGCACCGCTCCGCTGGGCCCTTCTTCTCAAGCACCGCTCCGCTGGGCCCTTCTTCTCAAGCACCGCTCCGCTGGGCCCCGCCGTCTCAAGCACCGCTCCGCTGGGCCCCGCCGTCTCAAGCACCGCTCCGCTGGGCCCTTCTTCTCAAGCACCGCTCCGCTGGGCCCCGCCGTCTCAAGCACCGCTCCGCTGGGCCCTGCCGTCTCAAGCACCGCTCCGCTGGGCCCTTCATCTCAAGCACCGCTCCGCTGGGCACCGCCGTCTCAAGCACCGCTCCGCTGGGCCCTTCTTCTCAAGCACCGCTCCGCTGGGCCCCGCCGTCTCAAGCACCGCTCCGCTGGGCCCCGCCGTCTCAAGCACCGCTCCGCTGGGCCCTTCTTCTCAAGCACCGCTCCGCTGGGCCCCGCCGTCTCAAGCACCGCTCCGCTGGGCCCCGCCGTCTCAAGCACCGCTCCGCTGGGCCCCGCCGTCTCAAGCACCGCTCCGCTGGGCCCTTCATCTCAAGCACCGCTCCGCTGGGCACCGCCGTCTCAAGCACCGCTCCGCTGGGCCCTTCACCTCAAGCACAGCTCCGCTGGGCCCTTCTTCTCAAGCACCGCTCCGCTGGGCCCCGCCGTCTCAAGCACCGCTCCGCTGGGCCCTTCATCTCAAGCACCGCTCCGCTGGGCACCGCCGTCTCAAGCACCGCTCCGCTGGGCCCTTCTTCTCAAGCACCGCTCCGCTGGGCCCCGCAGTCTCAAGCACCGCTCCGCTGGGCCCTTCATCTCAAGCACCGCTCCGCTGGGCCCTTCTTCTCAAGCACCGCTCCGCTGGGCACCGCCGTCTCAAGCACCGCTCCGCTGGGCCCTTCTTCTCAAGCACCGCTCCGCTGGGCCCCGCCGTCTCAAGCACCGCTCCGCTGGGCACTTCATCTCAAGCACCGCTCCGCTGGGCACCGCCGTCTCAAGCACCGCTCCGCTGGGCCCTTCTTCTCAAGCACCGCTCCGCTGGGCCCCGCCGTCTCAAGCACCGCTCCGCTGGGCCCTTCATCTCAAGCACCGCTCCGCTGGGCCCTTCTTCTCAAGCACCGCTCCGCTGGGCCCTTCATCTCAAGCACCGCTCCGCTGGGCACCGCCGTCTCAATCACTGTTTATGGTTCACTGTGCCCACCATGCCTCCTCCTTGACCAGTGGAGACTGTCATCCACCTGATGGACTGTGGCTTTGCACTCCCCAGGATGGTACAGTGGGCAGTCCACCCACTGTAGAGACATTGAGAGACTGTGGCTTTGCACTCCCCAGGATGGTACAGTGGGCAGCCCACCCACTGTAGAGACATTGAGAGACTGTGGCTTTGCACTCCCCAGGATGGTACAGTGGGCAGCCCACCCACTGTAGAGACATTGAGAGACTGTGGCTTTGCACTCCCCAGGATGGTACAGTGGGCATGGTGGCTCCTCGTGGATCTGGCGTCGTGGACTCATGTGGCTGTGGTGCCCCCCCCTTCCCTTCCCCCTGAGGTGCCTGTAGTTTTTACATATGATGCCCCTGCAGTGTTCTCTCCAAAGGACTCAGGTCTCCTGTGTGGGCTTTGCCCTTGTTTCTCAAAACTTTGCCCCACGGACATGATGAATTCGTAGGATGTGCAGGACTTGTTACTTCAGTTATACACTGATGTGTATGTCATTTGTTTTCTTGTGAATATCTTTCATGGTTGTACGATAATTTTCAGGAGCTTTTTGGTACATAAATATGTATTCCAAATTTGATTATGTCCTAGCATTTTTCAGGGGTGTTTGGGTGGTGTCACTGTGACTTGTTGCTCTGCATTGGTGTGTACATAGTTGGGGGGGGGGTCGCATATGTGTGTGCCCGTAACCTTTCGTCCTCCCCCCTCCTGTGTGTCGTAGGTGCAGTACTCACCGTTGTCGTCTGCGCCGGACTTCGTACTCGTGGTAGATGAGAAGGTAGACGAGAGCAGGTAGGATGTTTAATTCGGGTTCCATGCTGTCCTCCTTCCTCCTGGAGTGCGTAGTGGTGAGCGTTTTCCCATTCGTAGTCTGTTTCCGGCGTGTTTTTATCAACGGTGCTCCCGCCCCGGAAAAGGTGGCGGATTGGTGAGTTGTGATAGTGTGGGCGGTACATTGTCTGCCGCCTGGCTGTTGGCGGTGACCGCCGCGCTGTTTGTTTGTACCGCCGTGGCGGGCGGAGTGTTAAAGTGGCTGTCTGTGTTGGCGGTTCCCGCCAGGGTCAGAATTCCATATTTTTTACCGCCAGCCTGTTGGCGGGTTGGCCGCCGCTTTAACACCGACCGCCAGGGTTAGAATCACCCCCAATGTCCCTTCCAGAACCAGTGGAAAAAGCCATGCACTCACCCCATCCTTCCCAGGATGTAGCACACTGGGTACAAGGCCCCCTCCAGAACCAGTGGAAGATGCCATCCACTCACTCCATCCTTCCCAGGATGAAGCACACGGGGCACAAAAACCCCTCCAGAACCAGTGGAGAAGCCACCCACTAGAGAGACTGTGGCCTTGCACTCCCCAGGACCAAGCAGTGGGCAAACCACCCACTTGAGAGACTGTGGCCTTGCACTCCCCAGAACATCGCACAGGGCATGTAGCCCCCTCCAGGACCAGTGGTGTTCTACCATCTTCCGGGTGAGGTGCCCCACCATTCCCCGTCCCCTGAGGTGCCTGTGTATTTTTGACCTGATGCCCCTGCAGTGTTCTCTCTGTGTTGTTGAAGGAGTGAGATGGGGCCTTGGCCTATGTGATATGGCCCGATGGCCCATGGACATTGAGGACTGGGCAGTGTCCCTACATTTGTAAATATGTATATACGTTTGTGTTTTGATGGACTTATTAATGTTATTTCATGGCATTGCACTCACTTTCTTCCAATCATTTTGTCCTTGCATTATTCCTGAGGGGCACAGGGTGGATATGTAATGTTTGTGCATCTGATTGTGTGTATGGTGGTGGGGGTGTTGTGTGTTGCATGTGTGTGTGTCAATCTCTTTTCCCTCTCCCTCGCTTGTGTGCTAGGTGACAGTACTCACTGTGGTCATCTTTGCCAGCGTTGGTGTTCATAATGCAGGAAAAGGTAGACAAGCATTGGAAATATGTACAGCTTGGACTCCATGGTGTCATGGTTGTTCCCTGAGTCTCCAGAGTTGAGTCCTTTTGATGTTGTTGGTACCGCCCTGGAAAAGGTGGCGGATAGGCCTGTCATAATGGGTGGTACATTATCTTCTGCCTGGCTGTTGGTGGTTACTGCTGTGGTGCTTGTTGATACCACTGTGGCGGTTGGTGTATTAAAGTGGCTGTCTGTCTGAGCGGTTTCCGCTGTGGTCATAATTCCATTTTTGTTACCACTGACCTGTCGGCAGTATTTCTGCCACTTTATCACCAACAGCCAGGGTTGTAATGAGTGCCATAGACTATGGACAGGTGAGGCTGAGAAAGTAAATCAAATTCCCTCAATCGAGGCCAGTTCTAGTGAGAGAAATTCCTGCTGTCAACATGCTCAGGTATAGAGCATTAGCATGGTCTAGGTGGTAGATGACTATAGACTGAATGATGTTAAAATGGAAGTGTTCTGGAACAAATGGAAGCACTTTCTTCAGGATCTTTATATTAAAAAAGCAAGGAGACAGGACACTACCAACCTGAGCACTAAAAGAGAGCTGATCATCAAAGTAAACACCATGATTTTTAGCAGTTATAGAAGGTATGGGGCAACATTCCAATTGTTCTGGCCACCGATCAGGAGACTAAATGGTAAGAGTTCCTCCTACCTCCTCCACCTTGTCTGTATTTGAATTTAAGCAGTCATCATTCAAGTTACTTCTTTGGTGAAGCCTGTGAAGAAGGTAAGACAAGTAACCTTGTGGTTCCCATCCACTCTGAGAATCAGTTGAATATCATTTGAGTCATATATGGATGGCAGGCCAAACAGGAGAATAATCTTCACTGGAGGGACAACTTAGATATATATATATTTTTAATTCAAATGGAGAAACAAGCCTCAGAGGACTCCATAGGTAAATCACACTGATGAAGAGAAATAAGGGGGTAAAAGTATATCCTGCTACGTTCAGAGAGAAAGAAGGAAATCCAGTTAATACTTCTGCTCTGATACCATCTTCATGGAGTCTAGAGACCATTACCATATGAGATATCACATCAAAAGGAGGGGAGAGATGGAGCAAAATAAGTTTGTCACATATGCCTGACCTAAAATCATGCAAGCTCATTTTATTGCTATAAGCAGCATCTCCGTACTGTGGACAGGACAGAATTCTGTCTGTGTTGTTTCCAGACGAGAGTTTGACAAAGTAAGCATGGCGAGTTCAGATTTTAACTCTCAAGCTATCTTGTCAATGAAATGAAGGACTAAGATAGGGCCATAGTTGCTCATGAAAACTTCACCCAAAAATTGCTTTTTCAGCATAATAATAGGACAAGCTCTTTTTCAGTATGCAGGGACTAAGACATCTGAATAGAGTGTGGATCAGGAAGGCAAAGCCGGCCCAATAGCGGCCCATGGCAAACCCCTCCCGAGGGCGGAGACCAGCTGGCCAGGAGGCCGGAAAGCCTGGGAAAAGGCTCAGTGGTGATTGGTAGGCATTATTTAAAGTCACCAATCACTGAGCAGTGGGTCCAGCTCAAAATAGGGGCAGGCAAATCCCTTTTCTCACACACCTGGACCTGAGATGCATTGTCGCGACTGGACCCCACTAGACCCACCTGGTTACCGGTTGACACAACTGGACCTGCCTGAACTTGTCTTCCTGCTCTGACCCGACTTCTCACAGATACCCGGCTTTCCCGCATGGACTCATCTTGGACGGAGCAGTGGAGTGCTGTGGGGTTGCGGCTACCTGGCAGGAACTAGTTTCGGGAGCGCTGGCATGTGAGGGCTCGGCTGGCACTATGTGGAGGCAGCACTCACAGGCCTATTGGCAGCGGTGAACACAAGAGGATATTGACAGCTCAGCTGAGGAGGGTGTTATTATGAACTTGTGTCATTACCATAATGTGTAGTCATCAGCTGATCAAAATAGCTAATTTGGCAGAGAATTAGACTGAAGATTTAAAGGTCCCAGGTTAAATACTGTTTTTTGGCACAGTCTGAGCTGTTACATTGATTGTAACAAAGTTTTTCAATATCATAAAAAATTTGAGTAGTAAAAGCTCTGCAAAGAAGTCAATTTTTAGATCACAGCTCCTCACGCTGGATGATTCAGGTCTTGCCAGTCAAAAGGCACTGTTTAAGTGAGGCGCAGCAGCAAAAAGTCTAAAAAAAGAAAAAAAGAAAATCCTTGTGCAAACACCAGAAAAAACATATCTGAGCACCACAGAGGATACATTTTCCCCAAGGAAAAAAGGCAAGGAAGCACAAGGTATGGCAGGGCATGGACCAAGCGTGGGGACTGGGCGAGAAAGGAAGTGCCCTGCATTATTCAGGCACAATGAGGAGGAACCAGCGGCCAAGCAAAAATTAAAGGACAGAGCATGTGCGACCCCATCACCTGAGCTGGATGATGATCTACAGGAGATGTTAGTGGCTGCGAGGCAGCTGATGCCCAGACAGGGCAAGAAATGGGTGAATGCATATGTCATCGAACATGTGGGGCCAGACCCACACCAGGAGCAAAAGACCGTGCAACCCAGACAACCCACCAGGAAGAACCTACAAGAAAGCATTATGGCCCCACTTGGGCCCAGGTGCAAGGGGTCTGTAACCCCAGCGAAAAACAAGATGTCACGGGGGACGGGGAGGGCAACACAAGGTGACACAGGGTGGCCAAATAGGGAGAGGCCAAGGGTGGTCAAGCCCCCCACATAAACAGCCACCTGGAGCAGCAAGGAAGAAAATTGTGGCTCTAGCAATGAAGAGGTGGTCACATCTGGGAGAACTGTGCTGCCTGAAGCATATATGGTGGTGGACGCAGAGCAAGACAAAACACAACAGAAACACAGGAAACGTGAGTCATGTGCTCAGCTTGATTGATGTGAACAGCAAGGTATGGGGGTGGCTAGTGGGGCAATAACAAATTTTGGGACACAAGTGGGGTGGTCAACATAACACAGCAAGGGTCCAAGGTACACAGCAATGCGCAAAACACATATGCAGGCAGGCCCATAGCCATGGGAGTGGGCTCCTTGGCCAATGCAGGCACAATCTATAACTACTGGTGAATGCCCTCTTGTGGGCCTGGCCAGGTACGGGGAACAATATCACAATGGGACTTTCACCCTTCTTCTGGCCCGGCATGCCTTCATGACCCAGCCAAGCAGCAGGAGGCACAGTGGTAATAACATAACATCAACCCACATGCCACAGGTACTGGGGAACAATGCAAAAACAGACAAGGTGAATGGCAGCAGCACTGACCACATGCAGGATACCCTGGCATGTGACGGGGGAAAACGACGACAAAGAAGGTAGCTGGTTTGGGGAGGGAAGGCTTGCCAGGGAAAAAGACAACCCCACAAAGGTGCGGTCTTGGGAGGCAACAGAGGCAATGGACCAAGGGAAGCCAGCTAGTGCATACATTAGACCATCCCCGGGTGCTCCACTAATAATGTCAAAAGAAGCAGGCCTAGCTAATCTTCTCCCCGAGCAGTGAAAGAGAAGATATGGTGCAAGGAGTTCACAGAAATCTTTTCACTCTTTGAGGTACGCAAGGCAGGACTAGACATGACAATGCAAGACTAGAAGGAGGAGGACAAGAAGGATAGACACAGGCCAAGATTAGAGAGGTAAACAAAGAACTGGTTCATGCCTTCAGGACCCTGACTTGTATTTTCATTGAGAAATTCCAAGGGAACACAGTGGCTCTGTTCCTACATGAACAGCGATTGCATGTGGCACAACAAAAATATCAGGGAGACATGTGACTATGATAGCATGTAAATCTGGCCAGTCATAGAATGGGACAGCAGGATGTAGAAGGGTTCACCAACCACATGGAAGCGGGCAAGGAAGAGGTAACCAGTCAGGAGCTAGGTTTAACTCACATGGGGAAAAGGAAAATATGGTTTCACACGGGGCATGAAAAATAGGACCCAAGCAGGGAAAAAGCCTCACAGGAGCAGGTCAGAACATGTTGGAGGTCTGACATGGAAGAGTGTAAGTGGGTACAACCCTGTAAGTTCAGACCCTTTTGTAGAAATTGTGGGAGGGCCAACCCGGCAGTGGAATGTAAAAACAGCAAGAAACAGGAGACTACATAGACACTGACAGTAAGAAATATCACCCTCTACATGGATGAGGGGGGGTGAGGGAAGCAGAACCAAGCCCCATCCTAACCTCCATCAAAATCAGCCGGCTGCTTAAGGTGCTAACAAACTATCCTAAGAAAAGAGAAAGACAGCTGTTAGCCAAAGGCTTTACTGAAGGTCTTACCATACCATAGCAGGGCCCTCTGGATTGTCCCTAACTGATTTCAGCTTTTAGCTTAGGCAATATTTAAGAGGGACCCCTATGGTCCCCAGTTAGGGACAATCCAGAGGTAGCAGGACAGAAGGTGGAAAAAGAGGTGTTGCTTATGAGGGTATTTTCATAGTCTCCACCTTGGGTCTGGTTCCCAGAAAGGAGCAAGGGAAAATTCAGACTGAAACACCATATATCATATCCACAGGGGAAATCCATCAGAGTAGCTGCTCCAAGTCATATGCAGCCGAGGATGATTCAATTGACCTGATAAAAGAGGCTGGAAAGGAGATTTTTTAGCAAAAGTAGACATAAAAGCTTTTTTGTTTGCTCCCACTAGCCCACCCTATCAGTTACCAACTCCTCAGTCAGGGGACTCTTCTGAATGTGGGATTTTACTTCAATTCTAAGCAGGACTTTATAGCCCAGAATAGGATGACAAAATCCTGGCTGATAAGGAAGAGGTATTTGCCAAAAATGTGATCTCTACTTTATCTAATGCAGGAAAAGATCTGCTTGATGGTGAATTTTCCATACAGGAAACAGGAGAGGCCATATTTGTGCTCCTCAAAGACAAATCACCCGGGAAAGGCTGATAACCAGTCGCATTTTACTGTCTACACATTTGAAGCATTGTCACAGCACTATGATCTTAGTGATAACAAGAAATCAAGATACCAACATCTGAAGAACTTCCTAACATGTTTTGTAGGAATCCAGCCACACCCTCCGATCTCATCACCTTTACATAAATACATCAATATATGGTGGAAACTGAGAGGAGCCGTAACCCACATATAAGGAGTGGCTGGCAGAATTCGGCCATCTAGTATCCAATGAGAGAATACTCCACAAGGTACAAGACACCATGACGTTTTCCAACAGACATAGGCCCCTTTGTTGGACTAAGAAAGGTATCATAATAATACTCCACTTACTGATCCTGTAATAAACAAAGGAGGATACTGAGGAGACGAATACTGATATGTGTACCACTTCTTAGAATTTACACCCATATCTATACAACCTGATTAAATGTACATGCTGTTAGAAACCACAGTTTCTAGTTGGCAAAGCTATGCACCCTGTATAAGTAGGGACCACAGTTCTAATCAGGGCGGGTTACAACGCAAACTAAATTATCCTGTGCTCACCCTCGGGTATCTTGTCACAGAGCAGTCAGGCAATGTTTGAAGCATTTGTGCAATATTCATACAGCAACACAGTGAAACACTACAAAACCTACTCCACACCAAGTGAGAAAAATGCAAGAGTACGGGAGATGGGCTCTGCACTCATTAGTAATAACCTGTAACAAAGTTTAATCTAGACAGAGCGGCACTGGGGCTAAGGAAGCACCATTCACAAGCTATTTGATGCCCCTAACATCTCAGGGAAAAACAGGGGGCAAGCCAGCAAGTCCTTGGAGATCACATTGTCAGAGAGCAGCAGGCAGGAGGGCAACAAGCAACAGAGCAGTCTTTTCAGGAAAGCAATCCAGTTTAGTCTTTTGGGCAGATCAGAGGTTCTTCAAACCAGGTGTTAGTTTCTGGTCCAGTAGTGTCTAATTTGAGGAGGGTCAGAGCCCAAATGTGCCTATGAAATTGGGGAAATTTTGAAGGGTGGTTTTTAAGTGCATCAGTTTCCCTTTTAGCTCAGTCCTGTCTACCAGGAAATCTGTGGGGGGGCAGTGCTATCAGCCCTTTCTGTGGGGTCAGGCCACTACCCTTTGAAGTGTAAGTGAGAGGACCTCCTCCCTTCCTGCCCAGGAAGACTCATCAGTATGGGTTGGTCTAGGTCCTCCTCATTCAGCTGTGCTAAGACTGCCCCTATGCTCCTAAGTGTTAATCTACATCATGCAATACTTTGAGTAATTAGTGCCCTGGGCACAGGTGCTTTACACATGGCTTCCTTGAGAGAATCAAAGGCTTTCTAACAAGCCTCTGCCCAGATCACCAAATTGGGCTCCTTCTTAGAAGTCAGCTCTGTTAAGGGAGCAACAATAGTTCCATAGCTCTTACCAAATCTCCTGTGGCAGTCAGTGAGGCCTAGGAAGGCTCTCATTTCAGTTTGGGTTTCAGGTGGTTACCAGGCCTTGATGGTTTCAATCTTGGCATGCAGGGGCTGCTCCTTGCTGCCACCTACCCAGTGCCCCAAATACACCACAGAACCCTGCCCAATTTGGCACTTGCTAGCCTTGATTGTCAGGTCTGCCTGTTTTAGGGCCTGAAGCACCTATTGGAAGTGATACTGGTGTTCCTCCCAGCTGACACTGTGGACGGCAATAGTGTCTAAGTAGACTGCACAGAAACCCTCATTACCAGCCAGGACCCTGTTAACCCCTGTTAAGCAGGGGCATTCTTCAGGCCAAAAGGCATTACCCAGAACTGGTAATGGCCCTCAGAGGTCGAGAATGCTGACCTCTCTACTGCTCCCTCAGTCAAGGTGATCTGCCAGGGCTGTGATCAGCTCTTGGGGTGAGGTGTGCGCCAGTCTTGGTTATGGAATTGAGGCTTCTGTAATCAATGCAGAACCGAAGTTGGTACAAACAGCACGGGGCTGGGCCAGGGTCTGTTAGAGGGCTCAATCACCTCTAATGCTAACATCTTGGACACCTCCTCCTGTATGTTGGTTCTCACCCTATCTGATAACCTAAAAATTGTTGTTCTTGACACGCTCCACTTGACACCCTCCACTAACTCATCATATTTCTGCGCAGAGAAGAGGTCAGTGAGAGAATCACTCTCCTCCTTCATACCCTCATCTATCACAAGAATAAAGCTCACTTTGGGCCATTTAAAAATGATGCTTTAGTCAGTTGATATGAAGCAACCTTTTAGGGTTTCTAGGGGTTTGGAGATCCACTAAGTAAGTGACCTCCACCTTATGCTCCTTGATTTCATATGGACCAGTCTAGCATTCCTGGAAAGCTCTAGGCTCTATTGGGTCCATACCCTATACCTTGTGGCCAAGTTGAAACTCTACCATAGTGGTCTTCTGGTCATACCAGCAATTCATTACCTCCTAGCTGGCCTCAAGGCTGCTCTTGACCCTGGTGCATCTGGTTCCGGAGGGTCAATATGTAGCTGTCCACATCCTTGGGTAGACTTCTGGGAGCTTTTTCCCACCGCTACTTGACAATGCTCAGAGGTCCACTGACAGGGTGGCCCCAAGAAGAGTTTGATGGAACTGATCACTACTAATTTCTGTGGCACCTCCCTGTAGGAAAAGAAAAAACATGGCAAGAGTATGCCCTACTGTTGCAAAGTACCATCTTGCCTGGAATGTTACCCCCAATTTTACTTGTGTGTCAGTTTGTTTTTGCCTGTCTCACTGGGATCCTGCTAGCCAGGACCCCAGTGCTCATAGTTGTGGCATAAATGTGTTCCCTGTGTGGTGCCTAACTGTGTCACTGAGGATCTACTAACCAGAACCTCAATGCTTATGCTCTATCTGTCTTTAAAATTGTCACTACAGGCTAGTGACCATTTTTACCAATTCTAATTGGCACACTGGAACACTCTTATAATTCCCTAGTATATGGTACCTACGTTCCCAGGGTATAGGGGTTCCAGGAGATCCCTATGGGCTGCAGCATTTCTTTTGCCACCCAAAGTGAGCTCAGACCTTCTTACGCAGGACTGTCACTGCAGCCTGAGTGAAATAACGTCCACGTTATTTCACAGCCATTTTACACTGCACTTAAGTAACTTATAAGTCACCTATATGTCTAACCCTCACTTAGTAAAGGTTAGGTGCAAAGTTACTAAGTGTGAGAGCACCCTGGCACTAGCCAAGGTGTCCCCACATTGTTCAGGGCAATTTCCCCGAACTTTGTGAGTGCGGGGACATCATTACATGCGTGCACTACAAATAGGTCAATACTGATATGTAGCTTGACAATGGTAACTCCGAATATGGCCATGTAACATGTCTAAGATCATGGAATTGTCCTCTTATGCCACATCTGGTATTGGGGTGCCAAACCCATGCATACCCGGGGCTCCAGGATGGACCCCTGGTACTGCCAAACTAGCTCTCTGGGGTTTTCTCTGCAGCCACTGCTGCTGCCAACCCACAGACAGGTTTCTGCCCTCCTGGGGTCTGGGCAGCCCAGTTCCAGGAAGGCAGAACAAAGGTTTCCCTCTGAGAGAGGGTGTTACCATCTCTCCCTTTGGAAATAGGTGTTAAGGGCCTGAGAGGAGTAGCCTCCCCTGGCATCTGGGAATGCTTTGAAGGGCACAGATGGTGCCCTCCTTGCATAAACCAGTCTATACCGGTTCAGGAATCCTCCAGCCCCTGCTCTGGTGTGAAACTGGACAAAGGAAAGGGGAGTGACCACTCCCCTGTCCATCACCACCCCAGGGGTGGTGCCCAGAGCTCCTCCAGTGTGTCCCAGACCTCTGCCATCTTAAAAGCAGAGGTGTGAGGGCACCAAGGAGGCCTCTGAGTGGCCAGTGCCAGAAGGTGGCATCAGAGACCTTCCTGGCAGGTGCTTACCTGGTTAGGTGGCCAATCCTCCTCTGAGGGCTATTTAGGGTCTCTCCTGTGGGTTTCTCAACAGATAACGAATGCATGAGCTCACCTGAGTTCCTCTGCATCTCCCTCTTCAACTTCTGCCAAGGATCGACTGCTGACTGCTCCAGGACGCCTGCAAAACCACAACAAAGTAGCAAGAAGGCTACCAGGAACATTGTAGCACCTAATCCTGCCAGCTTTCTCGACTGTTTCCTGGTGGTGCATGCTCTGAGGGCTGCCTGCCTTCACCCTGCACTGGAAGCCAAAAAGAAATCTCCAGTGGGTCGACGGAATCTTCCCCCTGCTAACGAAGGCACCAAACGTCTGCATCACCCATCCTCTGGGGCCCCTCTCATCTCGACGAGCATGGTCCCTGGAACACAGGAGCCTAATCCAAGTGACCCCGACAGTACAGTGGTCCATCTGTCCAAATGTGGTAGAGGTAAGTGCTTGCCTTCCCATGCCAGACAGAAACCTGTGCACTGTGTGAACTGCAGCTGCTGGGGCTTCTGTTAACTTTTGCAAGGAATCCTTCCTGCACAGCATAGCCCTGGTCCCCAGCACTCCGTCCTGCATTGCTCAACTTGCTGAGTTGACAACCGGCTTCGTGGGACTCTCCTTTGTAGTGTTGAGATGATCACTGTGCTCAGATTTCTTGAACCCCTGTTCAAGTGCTTCTGTGGGTGCTGCCTGCTTCTGTGGGGGCTCTCTGTATTGCTGAGCACCCCCTTTGTCTCCTCCTCCAAGGGGCGACCTCCTGGTCCTTCCTGGGCCCAGGCAGCACCCATTTTATTTAACCGCAACCTTTGCAGCTAGCAAGGCTAGTTTGTGGTCTTTCTGGGTGGAAACAACTCTGCGTCCTCCCGCATGCTGTGGGACATCTTCTGTGCAAAGGAGAAGTTCCTGACTTCTTCCATTGTTGCATAATCTTCAGCTCCTTCCACCCAGATGCAGCCATTTTGCACCTTCATCTGGGGTTTAGTGGGCTCCTGCTCCCCTGGGACACTGTCCTGACTCTTGGGTTTGGTCCCCTTCTTTTGCAGGTCCTCAGGTCCAGGAATCTGTCTTCAGTGCTTTGCAGTCTGTTGTGGTCTTTGCAGAATCTCCTCACAAGACTTTAGTGTGTTTCTGGGAAAGTAGGGTAACTTTACTCCGACTTTTCTGGGTCTTGGGGTGGGGTATCTTGGATACCCTTAGTGTTTCCTAACACTCCCAGCGACCTCCTACACACTACACTAGGCCTGGGGTCCCTAAGTGGTTCGCATTCCACTTTCTTAGTATATGGTTTGTGTTGCTCCTAGGCCTATTGCATCCTATTGTATTCTACAGTGTTTATGCTACTTTTCTAACTGTTTAGTTACCTGATTTGGGTTTGTGTATATTTTACTTACCTCCTAAGGGAGTATATCCTCTGAGATATTTTTGGCACATTGTCACTAAAATAAAGTACCTTTATTTTTAGTAACTGTATTGTGATTCTTATGATGTTATGCTATATGATATAAGTGGTATAGTAGGAGCTTTGCATGTCTCCTAGTTCAGCCTAAGCTGCTCTGCTATAGCTACCTCTATCAGCCTAAGCTGCTAGAACACTACTAATCTACTAATAAGGGATAACTGGACCTGGCACAAGGTGTAAGTTCCATCAGGTACCCACTGTTAGCCAGGCCAGCCTCGTACACCCACTTACACCTCATGGTCTCGGATAGGCCTGCAATCATGCTCTAAAGGTCTTGTTGAACCTCTCAACTAGACCATTGGTTTGGGGGTAATAGGGTGAAGTGAACTTGTAAGTTACACCACACACATCCCACATGGAGTTCATTTATGCAGACATGAAGTTAGTGCCTTGGTCAGACACTTTCTCTTTGGGGAACCCCACATAGGTAAAGATCCCCATCAGAGTTATGTTTGCCACATGTGCAGTCACCGTCCTCAGAGTGAGTGCCTCTGGGTAGCAAGTGGCATGGTCCACCAAGACCAGGGAAATCTGTTGCCTATGGCTGTCTTGGGGTGTAAGAGACCACTAACGTTGATGCCCATCCTTTCAAAGAGGGTGCCAACAATGGGGAGTGGGATCAGGGGAGCTCTCAGCTTTTTCTCTATCTTCCCACTGGCCTGGCTGGTCAAACAGGACCTGCAGACTGTGTCTGAGGCAGTCCGCATTCAGAGCCAGTAAAAGTGTGTGGCAAGCCTTGCAAAGTACTTGTCTTGCCCTAAATGTCCTGCCAGAGGTATGTTGTGAGCCAAATCCAGTATGAAGGCCAGGTAACACTGGGGAACCACCAGCACAAATGCTGACCCAGTACCCGGAGCATTAGGCTTGCTATGGAGGAAACCATTCTCCCAGTAGATTAGGTGATTGCCAGAGCCTTTATTTGCTGCATGAGCTGAGGCCTGTCACCTCAAGAGTGGGGCACTCTCTCTGCGCTGTTCAGAACTCCTCCTTGGTAGGATCACCTTCAACTTGCCAGTCAGAAAACTCAGGTTGGTCACCAAGGGTTGCAATGTCCTCTTCGGTTGCCTCAGGGGGCCTCCTCCTCAGGGTCCCCGTCAACCTCCATCATAGGAACTTCAGGACCCGGTTTCCCACACCCCTTGCCCCTCTTCTTGGCAGCTGTCTGGGACATTGTTCCAGGCTCCAGACTCCCTTCCTGGGTAGCTATGGACTGTGTGGTCATACAGACCCACTCAGGCAATCCCAACATCTCCAAATGAGACTTCAGCTGTATCTCCCTCCGGATAGGGTGCTCTACGTCATTGCCTAACAAACAATCTACAGGAATGGTAGGGCTCACAGCAACTTTTAGAGTACCCGAGACGCCCCTCCCTCAAAGGGAACCATGGCCACAAGTAGATGGCTCTTACAATTGTCGGCTATTATGACTTAGTGGAATTTTTTCAGGAGGACCTGCTCTGCTGACACCAGCTGACACTTGACAGTTGTCATGTTGGCTCCTGTGCCACACAGAGCCTCCACCCATTGCCCATTAATAGTGAACTATCTGTACTTAAATGTATTAGCAGACATGTGAGATTTTGGTATCATATTTTTATCCCCCAGGAGGCACTAGAATTACCTCTGTCTGTTCCCCAAAACAAGCTGTGAGTACCTCTTCTGTGAGCGCTACACTGGCCAAACCAGGTGTCTGGCCACCAGTAGGGGGCTGTTCCCTTTTGGTACATTTGGAATCACCCTTAGAGAGACCATACTTGGAGCACTCTGTACATTGGGGTACAAACATCCCTGTTTTATGGTCAAAGAACTCTTTCATTTTAGATTCTGTTGGGAACCCTGACCTGAACCCCAGAGACCTTTTTGGACATTCTGGTGCTAGCCCAGGCATTTGTCTCATCAGCGAGCTTCCTGGGATCAGTCAGCTTACTGTCAACTAGGTGCTGGTGCTACTCTGTAAAAAAGGTACTGAGCATATGCTCTCTCGTGACTAAATTGTACAACCCAAAATGATCATTACTTTCTGTCCCCACAGCCAGCCATTCAGTGCCTTAAGGAGTAATCATTGCAATCTCCCCAGGATTAGTTGAGGAGCTTCTGACTGTCCCTGGATCTTTTCCAATACTTCTCAGGGGTCAGTCTTAATTAGGCAATCAAAATGGCTTTCATGGGAGTGCTCTTGGTCTAATGTTAGAAATGTGTCCCTCCCAAGCATTGGCATGTGTTTCCACAGACCAGCCCCAGTGCTCTTCAGGAACCCTATGTACCCTCAGTGCAACTTCATAAACAGAAAGCCACTTATCAGTGTCATCTCTGGACACCAGATCTCTGGGTATACAAACCTTCCTTTCTCCATCAGGTACTGTGGTATGCTGCCACCATCACAGCTGAAATCATACTGCCTGGCCTGTATGTGCACCTCATTTACACTGAGTTAATGAACCAGAAGTAGGGTCCTCTTTGCTGAGGCACTTTTAGCATTTCTTTCTTAAGCTACCATTCTCAAATTTGCTACCTTCAGCTGGAATACTCTCTCCTCTCTCCTTTCCTCTGGGGTCAGGCCATGAGAGGAGAAATTGCTCTCTGCTCTCACAGGGGCTACAAATCCAGGGTGTGCCTCTCAATTGCTGCAGATAGATCCTTGTCGGATCCCTCCACAGGCTCTTCCATTACATCATTCTTTTGGGAACGGGCCTCTGCCCAGGCACTCAGCGCCTTTTGAAACTCCACATTTTTGGTTGCTCCTCAGGCAGGTACCCCCATCCCTCTGAAGAACCTTTTCAACTGGTTAACTGTGTACTCCTCCAGCTTAGCCAGCTCAAACTGCATGGCTCCACCTAAAGAACCACCTACAGACATGATGTATCGGATTTCTTGAAATGGTAGAGCAGAGAAAATTGTAGATAAATAAAATTTGAAATGGTCTTGAAGACTTTGAGGGGCATATTTATACTCTGTTTGCGCCGGAATTGCGTAGTTTTTTTTTACGCAATTCCGACGCAAAACTAACTCCATATTTATACTTTGGCGTTAGACGCGTCTAGTGTCAAAGTCCATGGAGTTTGCGTCATTTTTTAGCGTGGACACCTACTTTGCGTTAATGATATGCAAGGTAGGCGTTCCCGTCTAAAAAATTGACTCCGAGGCATGTGCGCCGTATTTACACTCCCGGGCAAAATTCACGCCCGGGAGTGGGCGGGTCCAAAAAAATGACGTACGGCTGCTTTTGCGCCGTTTTTTAGCGCCTGGTCAGGGCAGGTGTTAAGGGACCTGTGGGCTCGGAAGGAGCCTAGAGGTGCCCTCCCAAGCCCCCAGGGACACCCCCTGCCACCCTTGCCCACCCCAGGAGGACACCCAAGGCTGGAGGGACCCATCCCAGGGACATTAAGGTAAGTTCAGGTAAGTTTTTTTTTTTTTTTGTGGCATAGGGGGGCCTGATTTGTGCCCCCCTACATGCCACTATGCCCAATGACCATGCCCAGGGGACAGAAGTCCCCTGGGCATGGCTATTGGGCAAGGGGGCATGACTCCTGTCTTTGCTAAGACAGGAGTCATTTCTATGGGGGTTGGGAGTCGAAAAAAATGGCGCAAATCGGGTTGAGGCGAAAAATTTGCCTCAGCCTGACTTGCCCCATTTTTTGGCGCCCAAGCTCCATATCCCCCTACGCCGGCGCTGCCTGGTGTACGTTGTTTTTTTCCACGCACACCAGGCAGCGCCGGCGGCTAAATCCGGCTAACGTCATTGATTAAATACAGCGCCCGCATGGCGCTTCAGAATGGCGTTAGCCGGCGCTATTTTTTTTGATGCAAAACTGTGTTAGCGCAGTTTTGCATCAAAAAGTATAAATATGGCCCTAAATGTATATAGGTAGTGCACACATAGCTAATATATGGCAGTGCATAAACACAAGTCCCATCCCACCACTTCCACCAATGTTAGAAACTGTAGTCTCTATTTGGGAGGGGTATGCACCCTATCCAAGTAGAGACCACAAATCTAATCAGGATAAGTCACAACAAAAACTAAATTATCCTAAGCTCACCCTCAGGTAGCTTCACACAGAGCAGACAGGCCTAACCTAGAAGGCAATGTGTAAGTACTTGTTCAATATTCATATAGCAACTTAGTGAAACACTATAAAAAAGACTCCCCTCTGAAGAAATTGAGGCCAAAATGATACCGATCCACTAGGGGCACAACATGGTAACGTTTGGAAAAGGTATCCCAGCAATACTTTGTAAATTGATGCACTCCTTTTAGGCATGTTACATTAGATGTCAGAGTATGGGCCCAGAGGCTAGAAATGGGTGCCGGGGAGAGGGCCAGTGACAGAGCATGCAGGCCTCAAGTAAATCAGTACTTGTGTGGGAAGTGCTGCCATACTCAGCACTTGGCTCTGGACATGATCGGTGAGCAAACACACTCCTACTATGATGCTCTTCAAAGTCCACCAGGTGGGGTCCTAGCAGCAGACTGGATCAGAGGATGTGGGCGACACAGCGCTAATAAGCTGGGACTCGGGGTCAGTAGGTACTACAATGGTAGGGAGGTGTGGGGTGGTGATGAGACACCACATTCACTGGCGGTAATCCACAGCAGTGGACACAACCCTTGGGCATGCAGCTCACGGGCTGTGGAGAGGGATGCCCTTGATGGCAAGGCTCCAGGGCAGTAGGTACTACTTTGGCAAAGCAGCATGGGGTGGCAGAGAGGTACAGCACTCACTAACGATAATCTGTGACAAAGTTTCACCTGGTCAGAGCAGCGCTGGGACTGATGAAGCACTGTTTATGAGGTCTTTGATGTGCATGAGGCCACAGTGGAAAAACGGGAGGCAAGCCAGAAAGCCCTTGGAGATCACTTCAGATACAAAAAAAGTCATAGTCCTTCCTGCATGGTCAGAAAACAGCCTGCAGCAGGGAAACAAGCAGTAGAGCAGTCTTTTTTCAGGTCAGTAGTCCAGCTGAGTCCTTTGGGCAGCTCAGCAGTTCTTTAGACTAGATGTTAGTTTCTAGTCCAGTAGTGTCTAATGTTAGGGGATCAGGGCCCCAGTACTTAAACCTAAATGTGCCGTTGAAGTGGAGGAGGCTTCAAAGAGTGGTTTTGAAGTTCACCAGTTCCCCTTTCAGTCCAGCCCTGTCTGCCAGGAGATCTGTGGGGGGTTATCAGTCCTTTGTGTGGGTCAGGTCACTACCCTTTCAAGTGTAAGTGAGAGCCCCTCCAGTCTTCCTGCCCAGGAAGAACTATTAGGATGCAGATGCAGCTGAGTGTCCTGTGTTTTTGGTTGTCTGGATGGACCTCACATGAGGAGCTCACCCAGCATGGACCAGACGTGAATTGGAGACAGGCTGTAAGGCACAGAGAGCAGGGAGAACAGAGAAATGCCTACTTTTGAAAAATGGCATTTATAAAATAGTAATGTTGAATCCAACTTTACCAGTAAGCAGGATTTCTCACTACCATTCCAAACATGCCAAACATGACAACACCACTCATTTCAGATCAGTACTTATCACTTAAAAATATATAAGGAAATTCCCAATGATGGCGTATTAGAGGAGCAGGTTTCACAATAGTGAAAAATTACTTTGGGAGTTTTTGAATACCAGAACATTTCAAACTTACAAGTACATGTCCTGCCCTTTACTTACATAGCAGCCTGCCCTATGGGCTACCTAGGACCGAAGGTAGGGGTGACCTATATGTAATAAAGGGGGAGTTAAAGGCTTGGCAAGTAAATGCCAATTCAAAGTGGCAGTGAAACTACACACAGGCTCTGCAGTGGCAGGCCTGAGAACTAGGTACGGTAATACTTATGTGAGTGGCAAAATCAGTGCTGCAGACTCACTAGTAGCATTTATTTTACAGACCCTGGGCACATACAGTGCACTTCATGAGGGACTTATAGGTAAATTAAATTTGCCAATTGGGTAGGACCCAATGTTGCCATGTTTAGGAGAGAGGGCACAAGCTCCTTAGCACGGGTCAGCAGTGGTAAAGTGTGCTGAGTCCTAAAACCAGCAAAAACTAGATCAGAAAAATGGAGAAAAGCAGGAAAACAGTTGGGGGAACCACCCTAAGGCTGTCAGGTCTAACACATGAGTGTGAAAGGAAATTTAATTATCGGGCATATTTAACCCACCCAGTGCAGCGCCAATTTCCTTGCGCCCCTTAGTGTCCCCCTACTGCCACCATGTTTGCATCGTATTTAAAATACAGCACACCATGGCACAGGGTAGGGGCAAAAGTGTCAAAATGTTTGATGCTCTTGATATACTGTTCAGGGTTAGCACCAACAATGTTGGCACTAACATTGAACAGTACATAGGGACCATTGTCACAAATGGTGTCCCCTCTTTCAACTGCCTGCTCTAAGCAGGTGTTATAAATACCGGGAAAAAATGATGCAAAGAAATCTCTTAGATTTATTTGTGCCATTTTCTGGAGCCCCTAACAGGGGAACGTCCCCCTTGTATACATTATGCCTGGTGAGGGCATAATGTGGCGCAAGGAGTTACAAAGTGGCACAATGTATGCATTGCACCACTTCGTAAATTGGGCACTGCATTTTTGGCCATCTAATGCCATATTAGTATAAAAAAAGATGCTAATGATTCATTAGACCGTGCTAGACCCTCTTAAATCTGGACCTAAATGTCTTATATCTTTCTTATGCCCTCCACGCATGGCTGAAAAATTTGGAATATTCTGCTAGGTTTCTGTTTAGTAATGAGAAGGGACTCTTTTCTTGTTTGTTTTTTCTTTATTTCATATCTGCTTCTTCTAAATGGTTAAGTCCAAACTCCTCATGAATAATGAATGTTGAAATCGAGGAGGAAATACTCAGCAGCCACTTGAGGAAGGTATTCTTCACTACCTGAAGGGGGCCACTCCTCACATAACCCTAAATATCTCCTCCATAAGTTGCAGTGGACAGTGTTTTGGCTTGATAAATATTCATCATTGTTTTAATTTGGTGGCTACCAGGCTTAGGCACAAATCTAAAAATACCTTCACAAACCCTCCTCATTTTCAGACTAGCCCCTTGTACATGTGTACCACAGGAGCCATCACTGATAAATGATACACCCAAATAATTAAAGAATTTGACCGTCTTAATTTGAGAATCTGTAATAAAAAAAAGGTTACATTTTTCTGGGGCCTCTTCCCACCTACCATAGCAAAGGACTTTGTGGTATTGATCACCAGTCTCCTTCTTTCTATAAAAGCAATGAAAGCATTCATCAGCTTCTGCAGGCAACGGCTTTTCTAGACATTATTGCACCATCATAGGGGTAAAGTAATATAGAAACTGGACGTCCAGTGATGATTGGCGCAACAACCCGCAGGGCCCTAAGGGCATCATCTACCCTGTTAATACCGAATGAGAAAAGTAGCAGGGCCAAAACACAGCTTCGTCTTCTTCTCTTCTTAACTTAAAAGGGTCTAATTCATTCCCCTTTGGGCCCAAAACGTACTCCGGCAGTCAGCTTCCTATGTAAACACACAAAAAGCTAACAATGTTCGCTGTTGCCCCTAGCAAGGCTTAAGGTTTGCCATAGTATTATATGATCCACCAAATCAAAAGCGCTACTAAGGTCAAAGTAACATAGATATAATGAGCCAGACTTAGCCTTTGTGCATTTTATAATAAGTAGATCTAGATTAACACATCGCTCCACAGTTCCCAGCCTTTCTTTAAACCAATACTGTACTTCAGTCAGTATAGATTCAGCCCACTGCTTCAGTCTTTGTAGGAGAACCCTCCTCTTCGCAGAGGTGTCCAGTAGCAAAATTGGGTGGTCCTCATTCTTGAATATAGAGACTATGATTGAGTCAACCCAACTGGTAGGTGTCATAAACTCCGTGGTTGCATTGAACACACAGGTCCCAATGGGGCCGCAGAGTTCTCCTTCCACCTTAAAGGTGACAACTGGGATGCCATCTGGCCCTGGTGCTTTACCCCCGTACTGCAATCTATGGCAAGAAGAACTTTCTCCAAGGTTATATCTAGTGGTTTTCTCTCTTTCAAGCAATCTGTCTCATTTATATCTTCCAATGATGATCCAAATATCCCCAAAAAATGCTCAGCTCATACGTTAGCTGGAATAAATAAGGTAAGCTTTCAGCCTGCATTGTTGTTTAAAATATGGTGTTTACCTTGTTCAAGAATAGAATCATTGATTGTGGCTGCTTGTGCTAGATTAGCCCAGGCTTCTTCCATAAGCACCCTTTCCCTGTTCTATAGAGCCACCTAGTAATCCTTCCTAAGTTGCTTGATAACAATGTAGTCGGGTTCGGATTTATGCAGTGCTAAGCACAACCTTTTAGCAGAGTATGAACAAGCAGGATCAAAAAGGCCATGCTTTCTTCCAGACCGGGCTTGGACTCCCTAGTCAGACGTGTATTGAGTGACCCAGTAATAATTTCAAATATTCTTATCAGTTTCATATTAACAACATTATCCCCTAGATAGTACGCACATTCTGCAACATTTAATCTTAACAGCTTCTCAACTTTTTTATTGCTGTTGGATTTACTCCCACCCATTTAATTCTTACACCGTTTGGTCTTAAAGCAACTATATTATCAGCTTATATCCAATCCTCTGCTCTCCTGATTTAATTAATATTGTGGCAACTAGTGGATTATGGTCACTTATAGCAGTCTCCACTATTCTAAAGTCTAAAACAACATTCCTTAGGGAGGAGGAGACTAAAAAAATACCAATTGTCGTGCTAGCTCCTCTACCAATACACTAGGGATTCTGAGATTGACCTACTTCTACTATGGTCTGCAATAAAAGTAGATCATATTTAAAAATAAGATCACTTAGTGACCCACCATATCCATCATGCAAAAAATAAGACTTAGATACATTTCTGTATATTGAAGTCCCCCCCGCCCATATAATAAAACTATTTGGGGGAGAACCCTTTAGAAATGTATCTAAATCTGCTTCTAGGGATGCAACAAACCCACTACATGTGGAGCCAAAATTATTATTATGATAATTAATTAGGACCAAATCAGGATCTCCCAAGTAAGACAACCACACAAATTGGAAACAATAAGAAGCACAGAACCTTCTCTTGACTATCACATTAGCCAAATTTGAAGTAAAAATTTGGAGACCGCCCTTCGGTTGACTTAATGTCATAGGGTCTGCTTGAGAAAAAATGGCCAGGAAACCCTCTGTATGGGACGGGCTAAAGTTACAAGATTCCTGTAGGCATATGATGTGCGAGGATCTAGTGATCTGGACCCACTCAGGGGCATCTAATTTATTTTTAAACCCATATATGTTCCATGAAGTAGTTACATGTGCCCCTTTTTGCTCCCCTGATACTAGCGAGAGGGATGCATCATTATCATAAGCTGTTCCTACATCTTGTGCTCCTGATACTAGCAGAGGGTGTAGATCATCATCAGAAGCCATGCCTACAATTACTGGGTCTAATTGCTCTATACTAATATTAATAGAGATTATGTCAGATCTAACACTCAGGACCTTATTAATGCAAAAAGAGCAATATAAGGGATCATCCTCATGCACCCGGCCCCATATTGCCCCATTCCAATTCTTTCAATCAACATCTTGTAACTCACGCAAAATCAAAAATCTATTGACTGTAGGGATAGCAGATTGGTAATTGTTGTAAAGTGGATTATTGGTAAGGGCAGGTAAGTACCTACACTTAGTAGCTTGTCAACAAGCAGTAGGCTTAATCTAGGAGGCAGATGTGTAAAGCATTTAATAGTCACAAAATACAAATAAGTAAAACACAAAACACAATAAAAATCTAACACCAACTTATAAAAATAGGTTATATTTTTATCTTCCAATAACACTAAATTGACAAAAATCCAATAAAGGGAACCAGAGGTACGAATTTTCAAAGATCAAATGTTTTTTACCCAAAAAAAACTAAAAGCTCCAATCTGGACTTCTATATACTTATAGTTGTGTTGCACCCAACCCTGGGGCCACCTAGGGCACACCCTAGGGGTGACGTTTATGTAAAAATAAGGTAGCTTAGGACTTTGGAGGTGCTTTTAATTCCAAAGTCGAATTTGGGGTTAGATTTCGCTTAAAAGCAGCCAGGCCGGTACACCTGTCTTTAAAATGACACTGCACACCACAGAAGTGCACCTATGGGTGCACTACCTATGCTATTGTACCTAAATCTATCTAAATAGACTGAACCTCACCTAGAGGCAAAGGAGGAACATTGGCCATAATAGCCACATAAGGGCAACAAGCAGGGGCAAATCGCTGATTGTATTACAGTCTACATTCAGTTTTTGTTTCTCCCTCTGTCCCTCCCTTTGTTTTGGGTTTGTAAACTGTCATAAGTGGCCAGGGTATGCCCAGACTTTGGTCACTTGCTCACTGTGCCACTGGATTCAAGCTAGACTGGCAGATGAGGGGTGATACCCCAAAACAGGTCCCAGGATGTTAGTATCCAGTCCAGGGAGGACCGGGCTTGGCAGTTTGGGCTGGGCTGTTCCCATGGGGAGCAGGGTCAACACTGCTTTGCATACGGCTAGATCCATATTGTGTGCGAAAAGTTTCTGCACTCTAAAGTCTATCCTATTGTGTTGCTTATTCAAACTAGGACTTGGTTGACAGAGGGCCTCCATCCACCTCATCACCAAATGTTATATCTTGAACATTAAGTCCACATGGTAGAAGAAAAGATGATAAACACACTTACTACGTGTATCTGGACCCTATGCTCAAGCGTCCATCTTTTTTTATATGAAGTGTTTCATGATTGATGATGCATGAGTCATTAGTAGTGCATTATAAAGTTCTATATATGTGAGATAAGGACTCTTTTGAAATGCTTAGCCCCCCACTTTTTGTCTGGTAAATGATTTAGCCTCAAAGTTGTTAGTCACAGGCCCCTGCTAACCACGTTCGCTGGGGCAAAATTCTTTCCCTAAAACTGTTATGATGCATTGGCACAAGTGGAAACACATTTAACTATAGGTTCCTAGTAAATGGTACATAGGTACCCAGGGCATGGGGTACTAAGGGTAGGCCCCTGAGGGCAGAGCACTGATTTTGTCACCCTCTAGGGCCACATATTCAGATACACCCAGCACTGCCATTGCAGGCAGAGTGTCCTGATGCAATCCCAAAAAACAAACATTTTCCTCTGTCCACTATGCACTGCATGCAGTATAGGTAAGACACCCCTCTGTCAGGCCTTACAGACCTAAGGCGAAGTGCATTACACTGTATGTGAAGGTACAGCTACATGAGCAATATGTCCCCATTGTGTCCTTGCAAAACATGGTACATAGTGAATGAACAGAGCAGCCATTTTAAGTGCATGTGCTGGACACTGGCCAATACGAGTTTCACAGCTACATGATGGCCACTCTGAACCCTGGGTTGTTTGGTATCATACAACTCAGAACTATAAATCCAACCTGGTACCAGCATTGAATTTATTGCACAAATCTACCCAGGTGTCACTTTAGAGGTGCACCCTGCAAAGCTAACTACCCTGGCATGGTTGCTGGCTGGTCACAACTAGCTTGCCACCACCAGACAAGAGTCTGAGTCCCTATGGTGAAAGATCCTGCTTCCTGGTATTCAGAACAAAGCCCTTCCTAGGTGGAGGGGCTAACACCTCCTCCTTCAGGAATGTGCACTGCCCTGCTGGTGAGCTTCAAAAGGGCTAACCATTGAAACTCAACACCAGGGCCTGCTGCTATCAGCAGATGGCAGCCCATAATGCATAATCAAAATTTTGGCATGAGCAACATTGGGAAACAAGACAAATGACAGGAGGAGTGGTCAGTCCTGGCTTGCACCACCCCTATGGTGTTGCATGTGAGGTGACCTCTCCATGTCATTTTACTCCATCTTGCATGGAAGGAAAATAGCCAATCATGTGTAGGGAAGTGACCTCTGCCCACAGGAAGTGGTCACTTAGTGGGTATAGCAACCCTAAGTTAGATGGCCCATTGGCCATTACTAGTTTCCCCCATAAAAAGTTCACTAGATACAATATTTAGTATGCATCCCTAGACCAAGAAATCAGATTCCATGGACAAAAGAAGACCAGCAACAAAGAAGACGCAAGCCTTGAGAACCAAAGACCTGGTGTACCAAGAAAAGGCTTCAAACCATGCCTGCTGCACCTAGGTCTCAACAGTCACCGCTGAGGGGTTGCTTGGGTATCAAATGGATGCTACAAACACCTAGAGGACCTCCACTCTTCGAAAATCACCAAAGATCTCCCTCCAGAGTGAAGGCATCAATCTGGAACACCAAGGAACCAAAGACCCAGTGAAGGCTGCTTCACTGACAAACTGCTGACCAATGAATTGGATGCTGCAGCTGGAATAGACATAACCTGTCAGGCCATGAGGACAAAATCTACTAGTGTGCCAAGTTTGATGGCAATGTGGCCTCCAGTGGCCAGACAGTGCAATCGCCCCAGGTACTAGTCTCCTCACATCAGACACCCGGAAAGACAGGAGGAAACCCCGGCAAAGAGACTTGAGGAATGACGAGGACCTCCCGCCAGAGTACCCCTGCTCACCTGCAAGTGACCTATCTCCTGCTTCCAAGGGCACCTTTGCACATAGCTCTTGGCTTACCAATTCGCCGAGCACCAGGCCATCCTGTGCTCTGGATCAAAGATCCAGCTGTGCCCTAAGGGTCTCACACCATGTGTGATCTTGACACCCCAATGGGACCCACTGGACTTACTTTTAAGTCCACCTGTGCAGTGCCTTTTTCAATTGGTCCCTTGCGGTAGCCTGGCACCAGTTCCATCGACTTTCTGCAGCTGCTCCCATGGGAACCAGTAGTCACTCAAACGTCTCCAGCTAGTCAAGGGTACGCATCAAAAACCTCGACCAACCTGCAAAAGGAGACATTGGTAAACGCATTGCCTGATTTACTGTGAATTTTCTAATTATTTCTCCATTGATTCCTCTGGTGTGTAATTACACACAAAAAGAGTCTTTGACCCAAATAATCTCCTTCTGTCTCCATGTTTTCCAATATAAGAGTCTGTTATTTATAATAATAAGACATTTATACCAAGGGGGGAATGTAAAAAAGAATCTCTAGATAACATTTTTATTTGGTAATAAGGCTTTATCAAAAACAAGTATGATTAAATAATGGCGCAGAGATCCTGATGTTTTTGAAGAGAATGTTATAACTTCCTTAATAGAGAAAGGTGCAAGTAAGGTAAGTTTAATATCAAGGCATAAGGCTGTAAAGATGGGAGAGATACCAGATAGCCATTTGGCAGCTTGTTTCAGACAAAAAGCTTTATGGTATGCCCAGAAGTCTAGAAAATATGCACCTCCACCAGTATTGGTTTTCCTAAGCTTTGTAAGGGAAATTCAATATTTTTCCATATTTCAAAGATGTTTGGAGAGAAGTGAATCAATGTTTTTTAACTATATAACTGATATATGAACTGGAATCATGGATAGAATATATAATAAAAAGAAAGGAATCATCATTTTATAGAGTCTAGATGACCCCACCATGACAGATAAAGTAGATTCCAAGAGGATACCAATTTTTCAACTCTATTGAAACATTCTTTCATATTCATTTTAATTTACTCTGCAATAGAGTTAGTAAACCAAATGCCTAAATATTACATTTTACAATTATTCAAATGAAAGCCAGTCGAGTCGAAGGATTGTTTGGTACAAAATTTTGTAATATGCAAAAAATCTGTTTTCTCAGAATTAATTTTAAAACCTACAACAGACAACCTCTATAATTTAATTAAGTATGTCAGGGATTGAGACATCAAGATTGGAAAGAAAAAGAAGAATATCGTCCGAATATTCCGATTATTTGAAATGTGTATCTCCATATTGGAATCCTGATATAAGGTTATTTTCGCTAATACGAGTTAGGGAGGGTTCAAAGGCTAAAACAAATAAAAGGGGAGATAATGGACAACCTTGACAAACTCCTTGTTGTAGCGAAAAATATTGTGATACACTTCCATTAACTAATACAGCGGCTTGTAGAGCTGTATGAAGAAGATCTATAAGTACAATGATTTTAGGGCCAAAATCATACCAATTCAGTGCTTTGACAAAAGGGACCAATTCACACTATCAAAGGCTTTTTAGCATCTATAGAAATAGCTGCCAGAGGATAAGAAAGAGAAGAAGCTTTATTTAATATACTAAAAAATAGTCTACAGTTATCTGAGGCCAATTGAAAAAGCAACATTGATCCCTACCTATTAATTTAGGCAAAAGCAGCTCAGGTTGTAAAGCAAGTAACTTGGCAAACATTTTATAATCTACATTTACAAAGGATATAGGATGATAATTTTTACATTGTGTAGGATCCCCTCTTTGTGAATTAGAAAAAAGTATAGCTTTTTCAAAAGTACCTCCAGACAAATTGTAGCTTTTTCAAAAGTACCTCCAGCCTTGCCAGTGAGAAAGAAAAATTAAGAGTTGCAGGAGTTTAGAAAGCAAATTATTGGATAAATATAAATAGTATTCTACTGTAAAACAATCTGGGACTGGAGATTTCCCTTTAAGTGAATTAAGGGCTTTTGTTAGTTCTTAAATCGATAAATCAAATTCAAGAGGATCAAAATCAAATGAATTATGGTCAGGAGGTGTAATAGTATTAAAATATGCCTCAATAAGACAGGAGTGAATTGAATGTTCTGGAGTATATGCATTTTTGTAAAATGTTGTGAATTCGTCCAAAATGTCTCCATCTTTGATTACATGTTTTCCATCTGATGAATGAATGGATTCAATAAAAGAGCATACTTTTCTGATCTTCAGATAATTAGCTAATAGTTTCCCAGCTTTATTGCGGCTGCCATAGTATCAGGTGCTATTACTTAATAATATAGAGGAGGCTTGATCAGTAGATTTTTTTATTAAAATCTAATTTAGCTTGAACAAGTTCTTGTAGAGTGAAGACTGAGGTCAAGGAATACAAGTGCCGCTCTAAATGTTTGATATTAGATAACAAGAGTTTCTGTTGAGGTGCAAAATATTTCTTCTTTTTATCAAAAATGTCAATTATGAAACCACGAGCTGCAGCTTTAATGATATACCATAATAATTGGGTAGTTGTATTAGACAGAAATAATTAGTTAGCAAAAGAAATAAATGAGGTGGAGAAGACTGGATCTAATAAAAGAGGGTTATTAAATCTCTATCTAGGTGACTTGGGACGTGATGGGACCACATCTAGGCCTGTGACAATTGGGGCATGATCAGATGTAACAATAGGTGAAATAGCGAAGGAAATTAGGTTTTGTTCTAGTGATTTATTGAGAAAAATATAATCTAAGCAAGAAAGCAAACCATGTGGGGGGAGGAATAAAAAGAGCATTCTTCTGCAGTGGGATTGCCTAATCTCCATACATCAACTAAAGAGTTTTGTTAGATAGTGGAATGAAATTGCTTGTGAGATTTATGGGCAGAAAAACAAATTTGAGATTGTCGATCAGTAAATGACCCATAATCTGGTTACAGTCACCAGCTAAAAGAAACAATTCATCTTTGTATTGAAGACATGTCTTAGTAATATTATGCCAGAATAAAAAAAATCTGGTTGGGTAAATCCATATACATTAAAAACAGTTAGCGGAACTTCATTTATAAGTTTATAAATTTTACAATCAACCATCTACCTTCAGAATCGGTTTACTGAGTAATCACAGTACAATGTAACTTTTTATGGTATAGAACAACAACTCCATTTTTCATAATAGAAGTAAGAGAAACAACAACTGACCCCACCCAATTACATTTAAGCTTCAATGGCTCTGCTTCTGAAAGATGAGTTTCTTGTAAGAGTACTAAATCTAGGTTGTGAGAGGCAATGTGGGATGATATTCTCTGCCTTTTTATCGGATTAACAAATCCTTTCACATTCCAAGATATTACTTTGAATGTATTCAGCAATAAACATATATAATCAACAGAAATGACAAAATGAAATAAAGGAAATGAAAAGGAACAAATAGATACAGAATATGAGTAAAAATTAGAAAAAGAGAAAAAAGGAAAGAAAAGAATATTAGAATAGTAATGATATTTAGTTTTATCTTTTTTATTTTCTTTCCTTTTATCTCTTTTCTTTTTGTAGCATTAATATTGTAATTTTGGACCCTAATGGTATGTTCTGTTCCCCCCCGCACTGGCACACTGTGTTGTAGCCTAGAATGCTCCTGGTTCCACACAGAGTCAGTTGGAAGATAGAGAGCTGTGTGTGGTGTGGATGGAGTTTCTTTTTCCTGCAATGTATCTATTAAACGATGTGACATCTCATCTTCAACTGCGTGGATTTGACTTTCTTTAAATTTGGGATTTGCTACCACATTTTTGTTGATGATTTGAACTTTGGACCCTCTCTGGAGACCTCGGAAACTTCAACGCACCATTATTCTCGTTATCAACTTCTATCTAAGGTACTGTGATAAGTTCTTTGTGTATCCTCATAATTTTTTTTTATGGACTTTTTTTTGGGTCAAAATTTGTTGGATTATACACCGTTACCTGCACGCGATTGCTCTTGCGTCGCAGTTCTTGGTTTTTAAAGCTGCTGCTTGGTTGTTTAGCAACAGCCTCTGTTATTTCTGACGTGTGCTGTTTTCCTGACACGCGCGGTTCCTTGCGCTTGTTGCTAGTGACAACTCCTTCCTGCAGGCATTCATCGTACGCCTCACCTTTCAGTCCTGTCTTCTGAGCATTGCTGGATCTCATTCAGGAGGAGACATGATATATTGAACGTTGTGTCAGCACATTACAGGAGTTTATCTTGAATCAGTGTGTAAGGCTCCGTGTTGTTTTCCGGCTACTGTGTTATGGATATGACGCTGCCGTGCTGAATCTTTAACTGGTGACAGCACTTTTCTGAAAACTTATTTCAATCTTGCTACTTTATGTACTCCATTTTTTTAAACGTAGTTTTGGGGCATGTAACACTTGTTATTATCCTTTTACAATTTTTTTTTTTTTTTTTTTTGCTGGTTTATACATCGTTTTTCTCTATGTACCCTTGTGCCATTTAGTACACTTTACTACTCTCTTCGTGCTTGATATATTTGGTCATTTTTCTTGTTTTTTGTTTTCTTCAAGCTATTTTCGCTTTAGTACTATACAGTACAGCTCATTTTGGGAGCTAAGCAAAATACTACGCATCCTCCTTTTTTTCTATCTGTTCCAGGGGATCTTCCTGCCAATGGCATAAATGGAAAAAAGTTTTTCTAACTTACATACGAGTGTGTGGCAGCAACTTATCTGCAGAGAGGAAGGCATCTGCTCTTCAACATTGTCTTGGAGCAGAGGGTCAAGATATTTTGGAAGCTTTACCCACAATAAATTCTCCAGATGGTGCGAGGGAGACTCTTCATTAAATGAGTTTGAAATAATTTTGCTCAAGTTAGACAGACATTATCTACCAAAGATTTCTATCATTCTTCAAAGGTATTATTTTGGTAAGTGTAAGCAAAATTACAGTCAAACAATTGAAGATTTTGTGACGACTTTAAGTAAACTAGCTGCACAGTGTAATTTTGGTGGAAGTATTGATGAGCATATTCGTGATCAGTTCATGCTTGAATGTAAAAGTGACAGAATTAGGGAGGCTCTTTGGTCAAAAAGTGATCCTACCTCAGACAAAGTTCTTATGATTGCTAAGCCATTTGAACACTCTGAGTCTTGCATTGAGAGTTAAAAACAATCTAAAAACATATCTACTATTGTTCAGTCTTAAGATGTCAAAGCTAAAAACAAAACACATGTCAACATGAAGTCTAAGTTGTTATGTTTCAGATGTGGTTCTGCTTCACACTTAGCTAATAGTAAAGAATGACCTTCTCTTAATGTTTCTTGCAACAAGTGTGGAAATAAGGGACATTTTGCCAAATGCTGTGACTCTTTGGGTAAGCAGAAATTGAAGATGAATGAGCTGTGATGATGACGAACATAACTTTGTTACTCAAATCGTTAATGATGTAAATTGTATTTCTAACATTCATTATGAGTATCCATCGGATCTGGTAGAAGTGAATGGAACAAATATGTCTGTGAGGATGGACTCTGGAGCAAGGTTATCCCTTGTATCTGAATTGGATTACACAAAACACTTTCAAGGGAATGTAACTCTGCAAGATCCAGATGTTACACCATATAGTTACAGTGGCAAACCTATTGAGTTAAGAGGATATTTTAATGTGACTATTGTGTTTAAGGGTATCAAAATGTTTGGTAAAGTTTATGTTCCTGCTATTGTGTTGGCCTCATCAAAGGTTGATGGGAATTATTCTGAATCCCAATTCTGTGCCACAGGTTCAGGTACAGAAAGTTTGTAATTTTGGTGAGGAATTAATGCATGAGTTTCTTGGTGTCTTAAACACCAAATTGGGATGTATTAAGGGTTACAAACATTATATTGTCTTGAAAGAAAATGTGAAACTGATTGCCTGTAAGGTCAGGAGCATTCCCTTTAGTTTGCAAGACAAGGTAAAAGATGAAATTCAAAAGTTGAAATCACAAGGCATAAATGAAGACGTGCAAGCAGCTCAATGGATTGCTCCTATTGTCGTTGCTATGAAAAAGACTGGGGACATCAGGTTGTGTGTTGACTTATGAAATCTTAACAAGGAAGTGATTGAAGATAGATTTCCTTTACCAAATTTAACTGAGATGGTCAGTTCCTTAGGCAATGCTAAGTACTATACTACTTTAAATCTTAGTTCTGCTTACCATCAAGTGCAATTGTGTGAGCAATCCAAATTGTTGACTTCTTTCAGCACACCTTTTGGGGTCTACAAATTCAATAGGATGCCGTTTGGTCTTTGGTCAGCAGCATCTGTTTTTCAAAGGCTTATGAATGAAATCCTGGAAGATACAGAGGGTGTTAAATATTTCCAGGATGATGTTCTTATTTTCACAGACACTCTTGAGCAACACAAGGAAAGGGTTAGGAGTGTTCTGCAAATATTCCAGTCAAAAAGTATCACACTGAAAGGTGAAAAGTGCAAATTTTCCAGATCAGAAATTACGTATCTGGGGCATGTCAAATCTGGTAATGGCGACAAACCTAAAGATGATTTAGTGAAAGCCATAGTGAATTTGTCCACCCATAAAAAAGGAAGATATTCAAGTTTTTAATGGAATGGCAGAATACTATGCAAGGTCTGTTCCTAATTTTGCAAGGAGATCCAGCTCTATTGGGAATATGCTCAGGAAGGGGACATAATTTGTTTGGACTGAGGAATGTGAAAAATAATTTAAGAACTTGAAACAGGCTTTGTCTTCTGCTAAGTGTCTTAGCAGCTTTCAGCCGGGTATGCCCTGCTATATTATCACTGATGCCTCAGATAAAGGTTTAGGTTATGTTCGTAAACAGTTGATTAATGGCAGTGATAATATTATTGCTTTCGTTTCACGTAGCCTGCAGGGAGCAGAGTTGATATATTCCACAATTGAGAAGGAGGCTCTGGCTATACTTTGGGCTATTAAGACGTTTAAGCAATTTCTTTGGGGCAGATGTTTTAAAGTACAGACTGGTCATAAAACATTACAAGAACTTTTAGAAAAAAAAGATTTGGACAACATTTCTTCTCGTATTTGTAAGTGGATTGTTGGTCTACAGGACCTTCATTTTGTTGTTAGATATGTACCTGGGTGTGAGAACAGATCTGCTGTTTATTTGTCCAGAATGAGAACTGAAGGTTTGGATGAGAGTGAGGATGATGTTTCATGGTGGATTGATGAAGATGTTAGAGTTTGCAGTGTAACAGATGGCTGTATTTCAGAAAAGGAGTGGATACAAGAATTAAGCAAAGATAATGAATTATTGGAGATCAAAGGCTTACTGACTTGTGGGAAGTTTTTAGTGAATTCTGAAAAAAAATATTTGCAGTTTAAAAAGGTGTTGCATGAGCTTTCCGTATAGAACGGTTTGGTCATGAGGGGTTGTAGCTTGATACCGCCTTCTAGTTTACATTAACGCCTTATAAATCTAGTGCATTCTGGTCATCATGGGATATGCAAAACAAAAGAAAGAATGAGAAGTGCGTACTGGTGGCCAGGTAAGGATTTTGATTTGGAGAGAAAAGTCCGGGATTGTGTAGAATGTAAAGTGGCTGATAAATTGTTGAAACCTAGGACGCAACCCATGGTGTGAAAGGAGATTTCTAAAAAGAGGTATCTATTGACATTATGGCCCTATTTATTGTGGAACTGTTTCCAAATATGTAATAGTCATTATGGACTTAGTATCACGTTGGCCTGAAATTTTTGTAACTTCTGAAATTTCGTCTATGACTGTTGTGAAGTTTCTTTCAGATGTGTTTGGAAGGGAAAGAAACCCGAGCTGCATTTTGACAGATAATGGGGTTCAATTTACCTCTAAGTTGATGTCCGATTTTTTAACCTCAAGGGGAATAGTTAATAGAAAATGTGTGTTGTACCATCCTGAAACCAATGGAATGGTAGAATGCTTTAACAGAAATTGTAAGGAAACTATTCTGTTAGCAAAGCAAATGGGTGAGAATTGGGAGAATTTGGTTAAGTCAAAAGTTGAAGATTATAGATTTACCCCTCATTCAAGTACCAGTCAATCTCCTTTTGTAATGTTAAAAAAACGAGTTCCTCACACCCAAATTAATCCTCCATGGACGAAAGAGTATGTTAAGGAGCAGTTTGGTTATGAGGATCAGAAGAAAATTGCTCTAAAAAGGAAATGTATCTTCAAAGTAAAAGAAAACTTGTATATGATGTTCGAAAGTCTGTAAAGAAGATAAATGTGGGTGTAGGAGATTCTGTCAAGATAAAGTTGCATGGGAAGGCTAGTAGTGGGCAATCTCACTTTAGTAGAATCCTCAAGGTCATTAAAGTGTTCAAGGAAGCTGTCAAAGTAGATGATAGTCGTATTTGGAATTTGAACAGGGTTGGCAAACTAATGTGAATTTAATTCCATTGAATTGTGCATTTATTTTCCTTCTTCCCTTTTGAGAGGGAAGCCAGTGTAGTACTTATATTTAGTTTTATATGTTTTTTATTTTCTTTCCTTTTATCTCTTTTCTTTTTGTAGCATTAATATTGTAATTTTGGACCCTAATGGTATGTTCTGTTTCCCCCCACACTGGCACAGTGTGTTGTAGCCTAGAATGGTCCTGGTTCCACACGGAGTCAGTTGGAAGATAGAGAGCTGTGTGAGGTGTAGATGGAGTTTCTTTTTCCTGCAATCTATCTATTAAAGGATGTGACATCTCATCTTCAACTGCGTGGATTTGACTTCCTTTGAATTTGGGATTTGCTACCACAAGAAAGAAAGAAGGAAAGAAAAGGGGAAATAGAAAAGACAAAGGATCAATGATGAGAGGACAATACATGTCAAAATGACAACTGATCTACGTACCTTGATGGGGAACAAAGAAGAAACAGGGAATGGCAACACACAGGAGATGGCACAACCAACAAGGAGGGATGCACCACACCAGAATGCCACATAAAATGAATAGGAAAGGGGTACATGAAGAATTTTGATGCTCTGTAAAAGGATTAAAAGATATGTTAGTTAAACCAGCAATAACAACTCAATAACCACTAATCTGTGAAGAATCAACAAAAGTAAAGACATTTGAATTCACCATCAGCTTAACTTGAAAAGGAAGGGCCGGCGATGTCCATCAAATCAGTCAAATGAGATTGAATAAATTTTTTGAGGTCTGCAGATTATCAAAAGTAAAGGTATTGATCTGAAATGTTACTTTGAATGTGCATGTATAAAATAAACAATATCTTGCTCTTAGAGAATTTAGTGCAAGGTGAGGATTAAGAAAGTCTTTCCTTCGTTTAGCAGCAGCGGTAGAAATATCTTGTGTCAAGAACAGTTTCTCACCAGACCATATACATTGCTTCTTTTTGGTTGTTTTGGCTGCAAGAGATCTGTGAACTTCAGAAATAAAATAATCACACCACAGTGTATTGTCGAAGTTGATGACAACATGAGTCGGGGGCCCAGTCTATGGGCTTGTTGGATGCTTAATTTTGAGAAAGTAGGCGAATCAAGCAATTTTGTTAGAAAAGTAGTGAAGAAAGAAACTGAATCTCCACCCTCAGTGCCCTCTGGAAGACCATATGAACGCAGGTTATTGCACCTAGTTCTACTTTCTAAATCTTCTGCATGCTTTTTCAGCATTAAAACGTCCTTCTCCAAAGCTGCAATTTTAGGGGATAAATCCTGTATAAAACTAACACATTGCTCAATCAATTTCATTCTAGATTCTATAGAGGACCACTTATCATCAAGGCTTTGAATATGAGTGTTAATTTCCTCAATAAATGGTCTCAAGACCCGAATCCCCTCTATAACAGTGTCCAGAGAGATAGGAGGTGTAGAGTTCGGAGGAGAAGGAGGGTTATGATTGTGTCTTTTATTGGCCAAGGATGGTAAAGGCATTTTCAAGGGTGAAAGCGTCAAAATCGGTGGATGAGATGAGTTAGTTTGAGCCAAGTTGAAAGAGGAGCCTGAAGCTTCCATTAAAGGAGTCATAGAAGAGTGGTCAGAATATCAGATAATATCAGAACAAACTTTAGCAGACTGTAAAAGTTTATTTTCTTGTTTAATTTTGCCCATAAATGGAATAGTGATGTAGAAAAATTCAGGAAAGTTCTGATTAAAATGGTATGTGCGGCGAGCCGACAAGACCCCTAAATCAGGTTCAAGACAGGATTACTGAAAACAACAGAGGAATATTGACTCTTTAGAGAATAGGCATATTAAAATTAAGAATATTCTGTAAGGCAGATATTAAGCATTCAAGTGTCACTAGTAAGATGAGATCAGAAATAAAAATAGGAGGAGCATCAAAATGGCTGATGTTACTGAGTCAGTTTAAGTTCCATGAAGAACTGAGGTAAGATAGTGTAGCGCAATGAAAAAACACAACATGGTGGCCCCAGGAATCCAGGCGACGTAGTAGAAATTAAAACACCAAGGAAATATGTCAAAATTATGCCAAAAGAAAACAGGTCCAGAGGCATTCCGCTGTAGTAATATAGTTATTTTAGAGCATAAACCTCAGTAAAAAATACTCTGTGGATTCGGTAAGGTGCTGAGCTTCACGTCTAGGCGGCCATCTTAGGTTGTGTCCTATCCAAGCCATCCCTACTTTTACTTTCAATCCATTTACTTCACTATTGTTGACACTGACACAATCATTGGCATGATGATTTCTCACTTACTTCGTCTTTCCTTCCCTTTATACACAATCCTTAGCCGTAAACTTTAAAATAATGTTAACACTTTCATCAATCATAGCATAATTAAATTACATTAATTTTTGTAACTATTGACCATATTCTGCTTCGTAAAATCCCATCTGTACTTTGCAAATATTACTAGAACCCCAAGTAATGGGGAAATACAGTGGAACTGATTTTTCATGTTGCAAAAATACATGTGATTTTTTGCATATATTTACCTCCTGCTCTCAGTATATGACAATAAGAACATTGAAATTTTGGAAGCTCTGCTGAAAACAATGGAATCCTCCAGGCTTCTAATGGATGGTTGAAGCCCGAAACTCCAACATCCCAATGTTTTGTTCACATATGTTGCCGTGAACAAAGGCCTTACGGATTGCAATGGTATTTTAGTCCCCTTGAGACCTTTGTTTTATTTATTAGAAGATACTGTCCTCTAGTGACATAATGTTCTAATAGCCTTATTGCCCTCCATAGCTAGGCTATACTGGTATTATAGTCCCACTCCGTTGTTAAGGGCCCTTACCTTCGGCTCGAGCCTCAATGGTGGAGAGGGCCTTTAATGGCCGATGTAGTCCATCACGGCGGGCTATAAGGCTATATGAAGAATAGAATAGTAAAAGGGAAATATCCTCAAATGCCTCAGTAGCAAATATAAACAGGCACCCATTTGTAGCTGTGCTCTGACCTAATCTACATGACAAGCTTTGTGATTTTCTCATTTATCATATCGCGATGCAGGCCAAAGGTAGCATTGAGGCTCACATTCAAATTTAAAGTCATATTGCATTTTTTATGGCAGTCTAACTGAATTGTAGAGAGCATACTTGTTCTGTACTAGTCTCACAGAAAAATATTTCAGCATATGGAGTGAAGACACAAGGTCCTCAAATGTGTGTGCCTCATAATTCTGTGACCCCCCTGGCAAACAGCAGTTTATAAAAGCGTTACAATTACCAGGTGCAGGGTTTACTGTATTCAGTAATTAAAGAGCACGATAAAATCTGCACCTCCGTTAATTTCTCAAGGTATATTTCAGCAGATTAAGCATCCTGATTTTTACTTCAGTGAAATGTTTGGAAAATACTTGTTTATGCCCATTTTGATGCAGGAAGCAACAGCATTCGCATGTCACCCTCCGATTTTGTAGAGCTCAACTCAAAATAGAATTTTTTTTAAACTGTTATTGTGAAAACCCGAATGTAGGATTTTGAAATATGTGATAATTATCGTATCCTTTGCTAGGGCAGTCATTTGGAGGGACTAAGGCTCTGCAGAGTGGTCACCAATACAAAGAAACAAAGCAAATTATTTTATGTTGCAATGGCAACAAGCGTAAGCAGCTTATCTAGTCCCTGATTTATACTTTCAATGTATATGGTATGTGTATGTGTATTTATACTTTGAATGTGTATGCTTGAGTTTTGCCCTTTTAAAAATATGACTACAAGTCTTCAAGCCCTCAAAGTGAAAATAAACAGCACTGGATAAGGGAATCATGATTGATATTGGTCACTCTCACATCTAGTGACCACATTTTTAACCCCTTGGGTGGCCTGGATGAGGTGGGCTTGCATTCGGCCACGGTTGACGTGCTCCCACCCACGCTCCCTGTCAAGAAGGAAGGGAAAAGGCTTCCCCTTCCACCCCTGACCCCTGCAGCAATATGATGACATCAGCGCTCTCACAGAGTGCGAAAGTCGTCAAATGCTGCTGTGGACGCGCTGGAAGCCATTTACTTCCAGTGCCTTTGGAGCAAGTACATACAAAAGATAAGTCCTTCTCCTGGCAGGGGTTTAGGGGGAAAAACAGACACAGGGGTAAAGGAAAGAGTTTTTCCTTTCTCCCTGTGCCTGTTTTGAATGAATTCCTGCACCACTACAGCAGGAAAGGCTCACAATCGTGGAGCAGGAATCCATCCACTAGACAACAGGGATATTTTTGGGTTTTTGTTTGGGAAGTGACCCCTTAGTTAAGGGTCGCTCCCTGGGGTGCAATTATTGATCGGTGTTTTGGACCCACCTGGGGACTATAGATAGGCCCCCAGGGGGCCAATCCCACTAGGCACCAGGAATTAATTATTATTTTATTTTAGGGCAGTGACCCCTTCAGCCAGGGTCGATGCCCTGGGGGCAAAATATTTTTCCATGTTTTGCCTCCCCCCTGGGGCTAGATCAGCCATTTTATCAGCTGATCTGGCCCCCAGGAGGGTTGAAACCCACTAGATACCAGAGACTGTTGTTTGTGAGTGTCCGTGTGTTTTTTCTTTTTTGGGGGGGGACCCCTTGGGCAAGGGTCACTCCCTTTTGGGGGCCATACTGTTGTACTCCATTTCTGCCCCCCTTGGAAGCAGATCAGCCTATTATTTTTAGGCCCATCTGCCCCCAAGGGGGGTGGGGGACAGAAGCCACACTAATGATAGGGATTTTTTCTTTGTTGTTTTTGTGCTGGGGGGCACCCCCTGTTGTAAGATTACCCCAAAGGGGGCACAGAACTGTTGGCCATGTCTGCCCCCCTTGGGGGCAGACCGGCCTAATTGTTTAGGCCCATCTGTCAGAATCCAGTTAGATACCAGGGATCTTCTGTGTATGTGTGTGTTTGGTGTGGGGGAGCGTCCCCCAGGGGAAGGGTTAAACATCTTGGAATGCAGGAAAACAAGCTTATAGGCACATTACTGATAGTCATTTTTGCCCTGTTGGGGGAAGATCGGCCTTTTCTTTTTTTCTTTTTTTTTTAGGCCCATCTGCCCCAAGGGACGCAGAAGCCACCAAGATGACAGGGATTCTTTTTTTCCTTTGTTTTGTTTGTGTTGGGGTTGCCCCCCAAAGGGGGCACTGAACTGTTGGCCATTTCTGCCCCCCTTGGGGGCAGATCAACCTATTTGTTTTAGGCACATCTGCCCTCAAGGGGGACAAAATCCACTTAGGCACCAGGGATCTTGTTTGTGTGTGTGTTTTGTGTAGGGGAGCGTCCCCTTTGGCAAGGGTCGCCCCCCCCAAAGGGGGCACATTACTGTTCGCCATTTGGCCATTTCGGCCTATGTTTTGTAGGCCCATTTGCCCCCAAAGGGGGCAGAATCCACTTAGGCACCAGAGAACATTTCTAAATGCTTGGTGGCAGGATGTTTGCCAACTGGTGAAGTATTTGCATTTGTGATTCTAACAGTTTATTTCTCCTTTTTGTTCTAGTTCAAAGCTTTTGCTTCCTTTGCTGTGGCTCCCCGCAGTTTAGGCAGTGGTTGACCTGCAATTTGCATTGAGCTAAGTAAAAACAATTTACACCAAAAGAGTATTGTAGCCATGCATGAATGACATGTTTGTAGTGGGATGTCATTGGTGATTTTTGTGTCTGTGCAGAGTAGTTGCTGGTGAGTCTAGCTTTTTCAGGCAAGTGAGTGGTATCGTTTTTGAGTACATAACTCTGTGATAAAGTACACTATGTTTATTACTTATTTTAGACAGTGCTGGCAAGTTACACTTCTTATAAAGGATCATGGCTAACTTCAGAGTGACCGCTCAGCATGCTGTTGTCATCTTCTGACCATGATTTTCAGACTGACATCTGAGGCAGAGAAGGAAGTGAGAGATTCTGGCAGTGAAGTTTCTGCTCGAGAGGAATCTTCTGATGAGGAAGCCACTCTCAGTGCAAATGCCAATAGTGCAGCAGTCTGGGGCTGAAAGGTTTCCTATTGAAAGACCCGAACTCTGGGTTGCCCCAAACATGGAGCAGCCACAGTTGCCTGCCTTTACTGCTCTCCCAAGGTATAGCCTGAATACAGCAATATTTTTGCCTGTCAATTTCTTTCAGTTATTTATGGACGATGTATTTTTGGAAGAGATTGTTGAGCAGACTAGTTTGTATGATGGACAGCGCTGCCAGACTTAGGCCTCAGTCTAGAGCTACCCAGTACATTCCCACAAATCTGGAAGAGTTGAAAAAGTTCCTGGGTTTGACTTTTTGAATGAGGCTGATAAAGAAGCTGTCACTGTCTTCTTATTGGTCTACTAGTCCCTTGATGGCAATGGCTACATTTCCTGCAACCATGACATCTAATCGGTATTTGGTTCTTCTTCGGATGCTGCATTTTGTTGACAATGCTTTAGCCTTGCCACTAGGGCACCCTGATTGTGAGCGTCTTTTTCAGATTTGGCATGTCCTTCATCATTTTGTAGATCGGTGCTCAGAGGTCTATGTTCCATGGAAAGAAATATCTATAGATGAGTCTTTGGTCCTGTTCAAGGGGCGTTTGGTTCTTAAGCAGTACATTCTTAGCAAGAGTGCACAGTATAGAATTAGAATGTATATGCTGTCTGAAAGTAGTACAAGATATGTGTCTAATTTCAGGGTCTACACTGGTAGAGATTCAGTATTAATTCCCCTGGTTGTCCACCCAGTTTTGGAGTTGGTGAGAAAATTGTGTGGGAACTTGGTAGAGGACTGTTTAATAAAGGTTACCATTTCTACATAGATAACTTCTACACTGGAGTGCACTTGTTCAAGCAATTGTTCAGAGTGGACACTGTTGCTTGTGGCACAATCCGCTCTAACAGCAACGCTATCCAAGGGAGCTTGTCTGTAAAAAACGTGAGAGAGAACAGTGCAGTGCCTTGCGTAATAATGAGCTGCTAGCTCCGAAATTTGCAGACAGGAGGGATGTGTACATGCTAACTACCATCCATGATGAGAGTACTTCCCCTGTGACTGTTTGGGGTCAGGTTGTGGAAGTGTGAAAATCTGCATGAATTTTGGACTACAATAAGCACATGTGGTGTTGATAGAGTAGATCAGAGGTTGGAACCTTACACTGCTGTTCGTAAGTCTTACGTGTGGTATAAAAAGATGGCCATCCATTTGTTTAATTTAGCAACTTTTAATGCTTTTATTGTGTTCAAGGATTGTTCCCCTGAGTCAAGGATGACATTTGTTACATTTCAGGAGTCAGTGATAGAGAGCCTTATTGTGGTGGAAAAGGCAAGAGCTCCTAGAGTAGCAGTGGTGGAGGATGTGGCTTGTTTGAAAGATCACCACTTTCCTGATCACATTCCTCCCACTCCCAAAAAAGATTTGCCCACTACGAAATGTAGAGTCTGTGCCAAAGAGGTATCCAGAGGGAGATCCAGATGTACTGTCCGGACTGTACTTCAAAGCCTGGGCTGTGTGTGGCTGGGTGTTTCAGGAGTTACCACACACAGAAGAATTACTGGGAAAAGCTGTGAGCGTAAAATGCCTGTTTTATATTTTCATACGTTCACGATTGGCATTACTGTCATGTATTCAAGTAGAACTTTTGTGTTTGTAGCTTTGAGCTTATTTATAATTAGTTAGTGGTTTCTTTGTTTTTTATTTTAAAAAGTGATGGCATTGTGCATGGAGTGATGCTTGGCTGACAATGTGCATGGAGTGGTGCTTGGCTGGCGATGTGCATGGAGTGGTGCTTGTCTGGTGGTGTGCGTGAAGTGGTGCTTGGCTGACGGTGTAAATAGTGACTTGCTCTTGGCCACTGCACCACACTGCTAACCAAACGCCAGTCCACACACTCCCATCAGCTGGTGTTGTAGTGTAGCCATTTTTAATATAGCTTCATGCACGATAGTTTTACATACTAGGCCTCTGTGCACTTTGCTCTAGACATATTTTATTCAGCGTCACACTGTTATTTTACAATAACCAGTTTTTACAGTCCTGTTTTAATTTCTTCTATCACACTGTTTAGCTTAGTTCAGCACTGTGTTCTCAAATAATGCATTCTCGATCGCCCTGTGCTTCAGTCAAGGCTATAGTCTGGTACATTGCCGGTAAACGTGGTAGAAGTTTAGTCTCCAGCATTCGTAGAAAATACACATCCTTACGTAGGGACATTTTCTTAGAACATCTGTGTGTTAGTTATAAAAACACTTTCTAGTCCTAGTACACATCAAGAGGGAGATTCCAGCCAGGGACCCACAACTGTATGCTGAATGCCCCGTTGCAGATGCTGATGCAGATTACAGGCCTTTGCTCAGGTATGAGGGTCGATGTCCTCCCGGGGGAACCTGAAAGGCAGGCTTAGAGCTTAAGATGCTGCGCTCGAAAATATAACTTAGAGAGAGAATAACCTAGCAGCACTATGATAGCTTTTTTCTTGTGCTTCACTCTCATCGTTACTATTTTAATATTACTGTGTTGTGTAGTTCTGATTATTGCAGCTCACGCTTTACTATCTAAGATGCAGTTGTTTTATTAAACCAATCTTTAAAACTTATACTGCTTCTATTGTCATTTATATATGATACCGCACTGTGTATGAGAGAAACGGTGGTGACCTGAGTGACCACGACTTCCCTGAAAAGTATTAATATGTCATGCGCTCGGCTGCCCAATTGTCTCTACCATTTGCGAGAGATGAGGCACTGCTAGCTAGCCGAAGCAAAACCCAGATTTAGAGTGACAAGTGTCATCCATCGTGGGTCAGACTCAGTCCCCCACACTGTGAATGATCTTGCCACTCAAAATCCAGTAGTCTCATTAGGATAATGAGATCCTACGCTACAGTGTGATTGCTGTATCAGGCATGTGGGCGTATGAAAGTGATGGGCCATTGAATAGCGCTGTCTGTTGATGCAGGTGTTGTAATGTGCTGGGCCCACAGCTGGCGGAGTGAATGGCCTTGTGAATGTCATGTATGAAAGGTGTGTGAATGGACTATAAAGCGGTTGGTGACTTGATGCGGCTTTACGGTTCACGAGCTATGACTCATTGGTTCAGTTTTTTGGGCCTTTCAGTGCTTTTCATTTTTGTGAAATCACTTATTAATAAAATTTGATCTGCTGAACCATCACTCACCCTTGTGCCAAATCCAACCAGTATGTGTGGTAAAAATGACAAAGCCTGCTCGGCTGTAATCAGGCATCGCAGCACACCTGTGACATGTTAGGTGTCTCGGGTGGGACCCCGATGATGAAGCATGCCACCAACTTGGTTTGTGGGTGAGGGGTCTTTTTTAACATAACCTGAGTATGTTTTTTTTCACAATTTTAGTGTTTTGAACATCACAGAAGGATATGTATACATCAAAATGATCTATTACAAAACTATCTCTTTTTCCGGGGGCGGTGCACCTACGCTTCTGGTCCCAGGTGCGGCAGTCATCTAGGGAAACCTACTAAACCTAGACATTTCTGAATACTAGACACCGGGTAGAGTCCAGAGAGGTGTGGCTTCAGTGGATCTTCCACATTTTCTTACCCATACTCCCAGCAAACCTCAGAATTTGCTTAAAAAAGCATATTTTCCTCACTTTTCTTTGTAGGATCACCATGCCAACACAAATTTCATACTACCTAACATTCCCCTCACTCTCCCAAGTTAAAATGATACCTCACTTGTGTGAGTCCTCAAAGCAGAGTTAGCCTAAAAATCTATTTTAAAAAATTGTTCTTATCAACTCCCTGTGCTATCCCCTCAATCTCTATATGTTTTTGGCGTTTTCCTGTTGCAGGCACCTAGGCCACCCACACAAGTGGGGTATCAGTTTTTATCGGCAGACCAAGGGGAACATTCGGTGGTAAGAAATTTGTACCGGCACAGTGATCCTACAACGAAAAGTGTGGAAAATGTGATTTTTTGGTTTTGAGCTATATTTGAGGTTTGCAGAGGAGTCTGGGAGAGAAAATGTTGGGGGATCCATGCAAGCCACACTTCCCTGGGTGTCTAGTTTTGAAAAATGTCTGAGTTTGGTAGGTTTCCCAAGATGACTGCCGCACTCGGAACCAAAAACGCAGGTGCCCCCATGCAAAAACAGGTAGTTTTGCAATAGATCATTTTGATGTGTCCAAATTGTGTTTTGGGGCATTTCCTGTCACGTACACTAGGCCTACCTACACAAGTGAGGTATCATTTTTATGGGGAGACTTGGAGGAACGCTGAGTAAAAGGGAATGTGTGGCTTTTCTTAGATTCCAGAACTTTCCATCACTGAAATGTGAGGAAATGTCATTTTTTGAGGTTTGCAAACGACTCTGAGTAACAGAAACTGGTGGGAGCCCCACAAGTCAACCCATTCTGGAATTCCCCATGCTTCTAGTTTTCAGAAATGTCCCAGTTTCTTGGTTTTCCTAGGTGCTGGCTGAGCTAGAGACCAAAATCCACAGCAGGGACTTTGGAAAAAACAGGTCAGTTTTCTTTGGGAAAATGTGATGTGTCCATGTTGTGTTTTGGGGCACTTCCTGTCAAGGGCTCTAGGCCTATCCACACAAGTGAGGTACCATTTTTATTGGGAGTCCTGGTGGAACGGTGGGTGGAAGGTCATTTGTGGCTCCTCTTAGATTCCAGAACTTTCCATCACTGAAAAGTGAGGAAAAAGTATTTTTTGCCAAATTTTGAGGTTTGCAGAAGATTATGCGTAACATAACCTGGTGAGAGCCCAACAAGTCACCCCATTCTGAATTCCCCTAGGTGTCTAGTTTTTAAAAATGCACAGGTTTGGTAGGTTTCCCTAGGTGTCGGCTGAGCTAGAGGCCAAAATCCACAGCTAGGCACTTTCCCCAAAAAATTTCAGAGTTCAATGTAAAAATGTGGTGTGTCCATGTTGCATTTCCTTTAATGGGCATTAGGCCTACTCACACAAGTGAGGTACCCTTTTTATCGGGGGACCTGGGGGATGTTCAGTCAGTGATCCCAGAATAGAACACAATACTGCCCTGCACATTACTTTAATTGAAGCCTCCTGAACCTCCACCATAAAAATAGGCATCCACCTTGTGGATGTGTCTTGAACCCCAAGGGTGCCTGATGACTCATTGCTCTGTAAGCCAGAGATTCTTGTCAGTGAGGCTATCAATAGTTTTTGGCAAATAAAGAGTTGGCTGCTCTGAAGGAGGATACTCCATCTAGTTATATGGGAAGAGCCCTTTTTACATCCAATTTGTGAAGTCGGACCTCTTCCTTTGACTTAGGGTATGGAAAGAACTGGGAAAAAAAATCACTTTCTGATCTTTTTGAGAAGAGAACTAACTTTCAGCACAAAAGGTGAACCTGGGTGAAGAACAATCCTTTAACTTTACCTAAAGGATGCTGGATAAAGAGCCCAGCTCTACATGTTGTAATTTAATAGCGATTAGATGAAGCATTAGCAGAAGACATCTTGTATTTAGCAACTATTGTGAACATTTGGCGGAATCCATTTTGTATTCATGGCAGCCATTTTCTCTGCCATGTGCTCGCCATGTGCTCTGTCCTACCTTTCTGTTAACTACTCTTGAAAATCTGTCTAGTGACAAGTTATATTTATCATCTCCCACTTTCGCACATGCCCAGTAAGATCTGCAGCTGTTAGTAATCAGTAACAGACAATAATGTGTCAACTAGTCCTTGAAACTGTTAGCCCCTCCTACCTGTCGACTGTGCATTTCCATATGACCTTACATGTATGTAAGTCTTGCTTCTATAATTGTATCACCTTCTTTTAGCCCCTGCGTGGGTATAAAAGGACCATGGTCTCTTAGTTCTGTGTGCTACTTCAAACATTACCGACGGGTGCTGTTTGAACTGTACTACCACCTCATGAGGTTTAATAAACTTTGTCTTTTATTTCAGTTTCTGTGACAACTTCTTCCTATATGGTCTGAGGACTTGGTGCAGAGAAGGGCGAACCCCTTGCACTAGTAGGCCTTGCTGAGGCTTACTTCAACAAATTGGCACCCGTACAGGGACTCATCGGCGACTCGCACACCAGACGGATTGGTCGCGACGAAGGATTGGGATCTCACTGCGGACGATCAATGCCTGAGGAGACCCGAGTCTTGGCAACCACGGCGTCTTTCCCTTCTTTCTGATTTGACCATCCAGGTGGCGCCCGTCCTCGACTGAGATCCTTTTTGTTCATTCATCATGCAGTGACCATTTGGTCGATTTTAGAACTTGGTGACACCCTGTGACACCCTGTGATTGGTAAGAGACGTTTTACGGCACTTGCTGTGGGTTTTGATGCCTTTGTTTGGTAATGAAGTTTAGCACTACTTACTGTGGCTCTCGTGTTTTGGGTGACTAGTCAATTTGTGTCATTTGAATTGATATATAAATTGCAATTTACATAGGCAGGTACTGAGGAGAATTTTCTCCAATTTAATTTTGATTTGAACTGCACCTTAAGTGCTACTTTGATTATAATATTGCATATTCTGCACTATTTTTGGCATGCCTGTTTAAAACGCACTTCGTAGGATGTGTTGCTTTTTTAATGGTACCAATTTGAGACTGGAAGAATCGCAACTGGCACCCCCAGAGGGGACGCCCAATAGAGATATGTATGTTAAACATGGTCTTTCTTCTATAATGTACAGCACATTGTGGAACAAATACACTCATGCAGATCCTGAGTTACGTTGGCCTATGCATGGGTCATTTGATTTGCGAAAGTATGTGGAACAAAGTATGTGTAAGCAAAGGTCTAGGCAAGATATGTTTGACTGTGTACGAATGTGGGAGAAAGAAGTGAGTGGACGAGTGAAGCGTGAGCAAGCCTTGCTTGAGAAAGAGCAGCAGAAGAATGTATATGTGAAAGCATTGGAAATGAGAAAGAAAGAAATAAATGACTTAAAGGAGCTGGAAGAGAAAGAACATAAATTACAGGTAACTGGCCAATACACTGTTAGGCAACCTCTCTATCCTATCCTTAATAAACCACACAATGATTTTTTGTTACTAGATCGCCCTCCACCTCTGTATGTCGTTCCTTCTGCCCCTCGTGAGTTAGCTAAGGTCTTCGGTTTGGAGCAAAAGAAGATACGAGACAGTCGCTCTATGTTGCCGTGCGTCTGAGCTTAGATCTATTGCTCGTAAAACAATTTGTAGCGTTGTCTCTGCTTCTGAACTTTTAGAACAACATGAAAGGGTAGACAGAAAAGGAGAAGCTATATTATACTGAGGCATTTGGCACAGAAGTTATTGAAACATATCGGAAATATTCTGATGAGTTAGAGCCCGATGCTGTAGCAGCTGATCATTAGCAAATGCATGATGGTCTTTTTGCTTTCTCCCAGGTGGCTGATGCAATCAGGCGTTTGGTGAAATTATGTGTTGTGGCAGTCAGTTTGCAAGAGGAGAAAAGGGCCATGGACGTAGTTGCACCGACATCTCAGACCGGCGGGGTGCAAGCTTCCATCTTCGGAACAGATAAGACTATGATAGTTCATGCGAAACCAACGCGGGAGGCCGCGCCTTTGTATGTTCCTCCTAAAGGTTTGGGTGCAAGAGATGATAAAACTTCTGTTGAAGCTAAGGGTTATTTTATTTATAATTGGGTGTATACTCCATGGAATAGGGCAGATGTAATGGCATTTAAAACAGCATTACCTGACCTGCGTAGAAATCCAGTCGCCTTTTATGAGGAATTTGAGGGAGCAATTAGCTCTTGTACTATGACTTTGGCAGACATTGATTTATTTTTCGGATTGATATTACTGCCAGATATGTGGAGAACTGTTCGTAAAGTTGATGATTGTGTAGTTTTTGGGGTGTCATGAAAAGAATTAGAACAGATGGACGGAGATAGGGAACCTGCGAAAAAGCCATATCAGTTGATTCTAGATCTTCCAGCAGCCATATTAGTTAAGGTAAAAACGATTTTTTGCCCCTAAAAAGATAGATTGGACTGTTTTAGCGTCTTGTAAGCAAAGGCACATGAATCGGTCTCTGATTTCTTTACACGCTTTGAAGAAGCATTTCATGATTTTAGCGGCCAGCTATTGTCAGATGATACAGGCAGATATTTGTTTGTCGATAAATATGTCGCAAATCTGTTACCAGGAATAGCTAGTCATCTAAAACCTAGTGAAAGTTCATGGACTACCTATACTCCGGTTTCTCTTTTGACTATGGCTCAGTATTATGAACGTCAGGAATTAGAAGCAAAAGGTAGCAAGGATAACAAGATTATTTTATAATCATCCTGTGATGGAAAGAGTTTGTCTTGTTAAAGAGGATATTGCATTAGCTTCACTCCCTAGTACTTTGTGGGCTACTTCAGATACTGATGTGGGACAAATGATTATTCCACTGGTACATATTAGTGTCAAGGAGGGAGCTGTATTGCCACATTTGCCTCAATACAAAATTTCACAGGAGGGCGAAGAAGCACTCACAAGAATTGTGCATGATCTTATTGTAGTTGGAGTTGTTGAGGAAGTTCCATATAATGTTTGTAACAGTCCGATTCTTCCTATTCTGAAAAAGGATACTGATACTAGGATTCATTGATTTATTATTGATTTACGAGAAGTCAATAAGATTGTGATACCACAATATCCTGTGGTATCCGACATCACGACACTTCTTACTTTGGTTCCCCCGACAGCAACTACGTTCTCTGTGATAGACTTGAAGAATGCTTTCTTTTCGATCCCTATTCATCCTGGCAGCCGATATTTGATTGGTTTTACTTTGAATAAATGATCATATAGATTTTGCAGAGTTCCTCAAGGCTATACTGAGAGTCCTAGTATTTATAGTCAAGCATTAAAACGACAACTTGATTCTTTTGTTTTGCCTGAAGGTGTGGTTCTCATACAATATGTTGATGATATTTTGTTGGCAGCTGATACCCCTGAGCAATGTGAAAAGTGCACTTTTTCCTTACTTTCTTTTCTTGCTTCACACCATCATAAAGTGTCACGAAAGAAATTGCAATATTGTAGACCAAAGGTAACCTATTTAGGTCACCTTTTGTCTAAGGAGGGCCGTGCACTCACATCAGATCGTATTCAAGCCATTTTAGCCACACCAGTACCCTCTACTCAGAAAGATGTTCGTACATTCCTAGGTCTTACTTCTTTTTTGTAGGCAATGGATATTAAGGTTTTCACACATTGTCAAACCTTTGCTAGCACTTTTGACTAAAGATACTCCAATTCCCCTCCCTTGGACAGATGAATGTGAGACTGCTTTCCGGCAGCTACGACAAGCCCTTTGTTCAGCACCAGTGTTAGGTACTCCAGATTACATGAAGCCTTTTGCACTTTACGTACATGAGAAAGATGGATGTGCATTGTCAGTTTTAGTACAGACACATGGCGATAAGCAGCGTCCCTGTGCATAGTGCAGAGAAGGGCAAACCCCTTACACTGGTAGGCCTTGCTGAGGCTTACTTCAACACCCAAGCCTTCCTGCCAAAGTGACTGCATAAAGGAAAGACGATTTGAATGTTGAGGTCTTGATGTCAACTGACTTTTGAGGTTCAAAGAGTGATCTTTCACAGATTCCAAAGACAAAGCCTAAGAAGGGTAGATAGGTCAAGGTGGATGTTTTGTGATGTTATGCTATGTAGATTTATAGAGCACACTGTCACCAGAGTGGTTATCCTGGCATGGAAACAATTAATTATATCAGTACAGTAAGACGTCTTCCCTTATTCCCCTAATTGAATGATGTACTTAACCTTTTTAATCTGAGATTTTTCCCCAGATTATTCTTAACCGCTTCGCTGCCAGGCCTTTTCCCCCTCCTGTGCCTGGCCTTTTTTTGGCTATTTGGGGCAGTTTGCGCTTAGGCCCTCATAACTTTTTGTCCACATAAGTTAGCCAAGCCAAATTTGCGTCCCTTTTTCCAACATCCTAGGGATTCTAGAGGTACCCAGACTTTGTGGGTTCCCCTGAAGGAGGCCAAGAAATTAGCCAAAATACAGTGAAAAGTTTTTTTGTTTTTTTTAAATGGGGAAAAGTGGGTGTAGAAGAAGGCTTGTGGTTTTTTCCCCTGAAAATGGCATCAACAAAGGGGTTGCAGTGCTAAAATCACCAGCTACCCAGCTTTCAGGAACAGGCAGACTTGAATCAGAAAACCCAATTTTTCAACACAAATTTGGCATTTTACTGGGACATACCCCATTTTTACAATTTTTTGTGCTTTCAGCCTCCTTCCAGTCAGTGACAGAAATGGGAATGAAACCTAAACATTTCTGAAAAGTAGACAAAATTCTCAATTCAGCAAGGGGTCATTTGTGTAGATCCTACAAGGGTTTCCTACACAAAATAACAACTGAAAAAGAAAAATATTGAAATTGAGGTGAAAAAAAACAGCAATTTCTCTCTACGTTTTACTCTGTAACTTTTTCCTGCAATGTCAGATTTTGCAATATACCGTTACTTCTGCTGGACTCTTCTGGTTGCGGGGATATATAGGGCTTGTAGGTTCATCAAGAACCCTAGGTACCCAGAGCCAATAAATGAGCTGCACCCTGCAGTGCGTTTACATTCTATACCGGGTATACAGCAATTCATTTGCTGAAATATAAAGAGTGAAAAATAGCTATCAAGAAAACCTTTGTATTTCTGAAATGGGCACAAGATAAGGTGTTGAGGAGCAGTGGTTAATTGCACATCTCTGAATTCCGGGGTGACCATACTAGCATGTGAATTACAGTGCATTTCTCAAATAGACGTCTTTTTTACACACTCTCTTATATTTGGAAGGAAAAAATGTAGAGAAAGACAAGGGGCAATAACACTTGTTTTGCTATTCTATGTTCCCCTAAGTCTCCCAATAAAAATTATACCTCACTTGTGTGGGTAGGCCTAGCGCCTGCGACAGGAAATGCCCCAAAACACAACATGGACACATCACATTTTTTTAAAGAAAACAGAGGTGTTTTTTGCAAAGTGCCTACCTGTCGATTTTGGCCTCTAGCTCAGCCTGCACCTAGGGAAACCTACCAAAGCTGTTCATTTTTTAAAACTAGAGACCTAGGGGAATCCAAGATGGGGTGACTTGTGGGGCTCTGACCAGGTTCTGTTACCCAGAATCCTTTGCAAACCTCACAATTTGGCTAAAAAAACAAATTTTCCTCACATTTTGGGGACAGAAAGTTCTGGAATCTGAGAGGAGCCACAAATTTCCTTCCACCTAGCGTTCCCGCAAGTCTCCCGATAAAAATGATACCTCACTTGTGTGGGTAGGCCTAGCGCCCGCAACAGGAAATGCCCCAAAACACAACGTGGACACATCACAATTTTTGACAGAAAACAGAGGTGTTTTTTGCAAAGTGCCTACCTGTAGATTTTGGCCTTTAGCTCAGCCGGCACCTAGGGAAACCTATCAAACCTGTGCATTTTTGAAAACTAGAGAACTAGGGGAATCCAAGATGGGGTGACTTGTGAGGCTCTGACCAGGTTCTGTTACCCAGAATCCTTTGCAAACCTCAAAATTTGGCTAAAAAAACACATTTTCCTCACATTTCGGTGACAGAAAGTTCTGGAATCTGAGAGGAGACACAAATTTCTTTCCATCCAGCGTTCCCCCAAGTCTCCCGATAAAAATGATACCTCACTTGTGTGGCTAGGCCTAGTACCCGTGACAGGAAATGCCCCAAAACACAACTTGGAAACATCACATTTTTTTAAAGAAAACTGAGGTGTTTTTTGCAAAGTGCCTACCTGTAGATTTTGGCCTCTAGCTCAGCCGGCACCTAGTGCATTTTTTAAAACTAGAGACCTAGGGGAATCCAAGATGGGGTGACTTGTGGGGCTCTGACCAGGTTCTGTTACCCAGAATACTTTGCAAACCTCAAAATTTGGCTAAACAAACACGTTTTCCTCAAATTTCGCTGACAGAAAGTTCTGGAATCTGAGAGGAGCCACAAATTTCCTTCCACCCAGCGTTCCCCCAAGTCTCCCGATAAAAATTATACCTCACTTGTGTGGGTAGGCCTAGCGCCCGCGACAGGAAATGCCCCAAAACACAACGTGGACACATCAAATTTTTTCACAGAAAAGTGCCTACCTGTGGATTTTAGCCTCTAGCTCAGCCGGCCCCGGGGGGGGGGGGCAGAAATGGCCTAAAATAAATTTGCATTTCTCTTTAGAGCTGAGCTTCCAGCGTGATGGGAGGAGGCCTTCTGTGATTGTCAGCACGCGATGCGCGCTGACATCACGGAGGGGGGTGGGGGGGTTGGGGGGGTCAGGGGTGGAATGGGAAGGCCTTCCTCTTCCATCTCTGCCTTGGGGGGGTGGGTGGGGAGCACATGGGGGAGAACTAGCGCTCCTCCCAGTTCCCAGGTGCAGGACGAGGTGATCTCGTCCAAGGCACCTAGGAACCGGTGCCTTGGACGATATCACCTCGTCCATGGCACCGTAGGGGTTAAAGTTCTGGTCACCACTCATTGGATTTTCAGAATGGGAACTTCCAGCCCCATGTGTAAAGAATCCTGGAAAAAATGAAAGGATGTGTGTCAAGTCAACAGCCTGGGGAACTAACTACTTGGAAGTACACCATCCAGTAAATGTTCCCCAATGTTTTATGTATTGAATAGTACCTTAGGCTAGATGTTCTCCTGCACAACTCAAGAGTTCTAACTACATCTGACCCCCCCCCATCACCTAAACCAATCCTTTCAATGTTATGGGTGGGTTGGATTTTTTATTCTGCCTGCAGAATTGAAGGAATTGAGTAATTCCGTGTTACTCATGTGACCTGAAATTACTACTAGCACTTCCAAGAGCAAGATAAATCCTTCTTGGAGAAGCAACCTGTAGATATGTCAGTAAAGATGGAGAGGGCATCATCCTCCTTCCATTACTATTGTGTATTGTGTGATGCTGTTTCAATCTGGTTGTTGCTTTTAGGAATCATAGTAGGGCACAACCATTCTGCAGGTCAGAGGAGTGGTTAAACATCTTGGAATGCGGGAAAACAATCTTATAGTTACTTTAAAATAATCCTTGCCCAGCGGTGTTCAAGAAATTAATGTGTCACTGAAGTTAAAGCATACAGCTCCGGTGTCACACTTACTCTGCCTAGTTTGTTTCTTAATGTATCTCTCTCCTCCAGGGCAAAAGTGCCACTTCCCTATCAAGCAACCAGCCAGCAATGGGAGGGAGCAGACACTGAATGCAGTGATGTTTGGGTTGTGTAGTGTCCTCCGGGATACATTTTAATGTTTGCTACTCAGCCACCCCTATATGGTTAGACTTCACACCCATCCTACATCGGCACAACCTGTCAGATGACCCTGCTAATAAAGGGGCCCAAGTTCACGTGCTCATGGCCAGCCAAGTAACTGTCACCTTGGTGTCTCTGTGTATTATTATTACACCATGTGGGCCTAGAGCCCACAACATAACAATGGAGACAAGGCAGGTCTGACCCCACCTGCCATGTGAGGTGGAGTGACACCACGCTGAGTGGCCACAAAGACAGTGAAGAAGGAAGAAGCAGGGCTCATATCAGATGTACTCTTATCCATTGAGGTAGGATGGGGGCCACAACAAACTGTGCCCCCTGCCTGAGGTGTGCCGATAAGCCGCCCCCCTCCAGACTTGACACTGTCTGTCCAGGCGAAAGTAAGAGGAAGTAACTCCCTCTTGATGAGGTTGAGCACATCCATTGCACTGTTGCAACCCCTTCCAATACAGAAAACCCCAGCGAGGCCTGTATGCAAGACTCCATGCAGAGTGGCTGCCACTATCAGACTTCAAAACTCCTGCACCCTCTGCTTCCTTTGTGGTGCATGGGAGAGATAAGGCTGTCTGCTGAGAAGCCCTCCGACAAACAGTATTGTGCCCGCCGTGCTGTCCGTGAATTTCCAGTCCGCAGTCTGCAACTCAAATCTCCGTGTGGTCAGCAGTTACAAAGAGATGCCATGGCGGGGAATGAGCAATGGCTGAGTCTTTCTGCACAATGGCCGCTGTCCTGAAAAGACTGCCACAGCACATGAGGAGCAATGGCGATAGCGCGACATGGCAGCCACCTGCCTGCTACCATTGGAAAGACAGGAAGGGATCTCCAGCAGTAGACTGGCTCACTGAGAGCTGGGACCCATCTGTAGGAGTGTAATGGGCCACTCCTAATTGGGCAGACAAATGTACCAGCAGGAACAGCCCTTCACCCTTCCTGCACTGCAGCAAGGACCGCGCCTTTGAAGGCGAGCCAGCAAGAGTGCTGCAAGCCCCCTAGTAGTGCCCTGCTGCCAGAGCATGCTACCTGGGCCGGCCTAAAGCCTAAGATAAGCAGAGACTGCTCGAGAGAACACCACCTAGTGTACATATGCTGCCACAGCAAAGAAGAGGATGAAGAGACCGTTTGTGTCCCATACTGTCGCGGCAAGTAAGCCAAAGCCAACTCCTGCTGCACAGGCCTCAGTAGAGCAGACAGAGGACCCTGCACACTAGTGCTGCTGGCAGCGTTGTGGATTAAGCTGGACTGCCAACTCCAAGACACCTTCCAGAAGCATGGCAAGAAGCATGCCGGGTACCAGATGCAAACCAGGCCCTTTCCATAGGTGAAAAGAGCACAGTCCTGCAGCATTGGTGAGGCTGCCTTCATAGGAAAGTCTGTGGCATGGCTTGGCAGTTGCTTTGGGGACCGCACCCTAACCCCCACAGGGAACACAAACATTTGAACTACAGGAAAAGAAAATTGGAGTATATCATCAAGGGCAGGAGCCCTGAAGAGGGATAGCCAGGCGGCCACACCGCAGCACTGGATAGCCACCGTTGACCCATCGCTGAGAAGGTCATGAGGAGTGACCGATCCTGTCAAGCAAACCGGATGGAGGCAGGAGCAAGCAATACAACTGCCCTGTCTCGAGGCACAAGACCTGCGCTTTCAAGTGAAGAAAAGGAGAGGGAAGGGTGACCCTCAGTCAGGGAGCAGACCGCCAAGAAGATCCCAGAGGGGACTGGACCTGCGAGAGGTCCACAAGAAGGAATCAGATCCCATTTGACAGGATTAGGCCTGGGAAAGGCTGCGTAGGAAGACGAGGCACAGTCTGAGATAAGGCACAGAACCGGCGAGCTGTCCACGTGACGCAACATGATCAATTTTTCCTTCCCCCTCAGAAACTGAGGAAGGCCAAGAGGGCTCTGTGAATGGCCTCTAACTCCTTCCAGTTGACATAACTCAGGTTCTGAAACAGAGTCCCTTTGTCCGGTGAGCCTCCATTCAAGCTTCCTAGCATGACAATCTGGCATTTGTTGTAGTTACTGTCACGTCCAACCCCGTCCAATAGCATGCCCAAGAACACACCACACACAGAGATTATCATGGGCATCTTTACTCATCTGTGTATAACAAGTAACTAACTTTCAATATCCCAATAACAATAAGACCACACCCTGACACCTCCCAAATCAATCGCATATTTTTTTCATAAGTCTGCCTCCAGTCACAGGGTCCTAACGTACAGTTCTAAGACACTACGAGGGTCATTCTGACCCTGGCGGCCGGTGGCCGCCAGGGCCACCGACCACGGGAGCACCGCCAACAGGCTGGCGGTGCTCCAATGAGCATTCTGACCGCGGCGGTTCAGCCGCGGTCAGAAGCGGAAAGTCAGCGGTCTCCCGCTGACTTTCCGCTGCTCTTTGGAATCCTCCATGGCTGCGGAGCGCGCTCCGCAGCCATGAGGATTCTGACCCCCCCTACCGCCATCCAGTTCATGGCGGGAAAGCCGCCATGAACAGGATGGCGGTAGGGGGGTCGCGGGGCCCCTGGGGGCCCCTGCCGTGCCCATGCCAATGGCATGGGCACGGCAGGGGCCCCCGTAAGAGGGCCCCGAAAAGTATTTCAGTGTCTGCCTTGCAGACACTGAAATACGCGACGGGTGCCACTGCACCCGTCGCACCTTCCCACTCCGCCGGCTCGATTACGAGCCGGCATCCTCGTGGGAAGGTTGTTTTCCCCTGGGCTGGCGGGCGGTTTTACTGGAACCGCCCGCCAGCCCAGGGGAAAACTCGTAATACCCGCCGCGGTCTTTTGACCGCGGCGCGGTAATTTGGAGGGCGGGATCCTGGCTGGCGGCCTCCGCCGCCCGCCAGGGTCATAATGAGGCCCTACATCTCCCCCTTTATTAAATAAAAAGATATAAACAAAAATATGAACAAATAACAGCATTACATTTCTTTGATCAGCTGTCTAGGTGCTTGTGCAGTTTGTAAGAAAACAATGAGTACACTGTTCCAAAAAAGCGTAAGAAGGAAACCTATATATTTAGGAGCAAGAGCCCTCACACATCCAATCGGATGTCATGCTTCATCATCGGGGATGCTCCTCGTCAGACTGGCGGTGCAATGTCTGATGGGCTCCCCGTTCGGAGACTCTTTGCCGGAGATCTTTAATAGTGATTGCCGTGGTAGAATATACTAATGGGTAATGACTACACGCACACATTAAGTGAGCAGGAGAGGGAAATCTAAAATTGGCTCTAAACCTCTAAAACATCACCATTTTTAATCAGCTAGTAAAAGGAGTAGGCCAAGGTTAAAAACAAAATGAAAGTGATAGTTGAGAGATCACGCTCAATCACTTTCTAAATAAGTAAGAAGACGGGAATTATCACAAAACCCCTAAACGTGGGTCAACTTGTTTCGCGTCTGATGGTCCAGCCGGCTCCAATGACGCTTCATCAGGACCAAAAAAACAACTTCTCCTGAATCAAAACAGTTTGTATAAAGGCACTAATAGGTCTCGCTAGTCAATATGCTAGAGAACAGTCACTTACATTTAAGTGTACTGTACGTCCGGTCAAGGGATGATAACACACCATTATCATATGTCCTTTTTGTGTCACCACCTTTAAAGGTTCAGGATCAAATGGAAGACCTGTTTTTCACTTTTGCTTATGTTTGACAACATCAAACTCACCTTCCTCAAACATAACCACTTGAGCTTGATGACATCGATCAGTATACATCTTTATCTGATCCTTCCAAGCAGCATCAGTAGCATGAACCACATTATCATGTACAGTTTGCTCAGGGGTCCACTGTGGTAGTTTGGCCTTCATGGTTCTCCTGAACATCAGAGTGGCAGGACCCTTGCCTGCACTGGAATGAGGGGTTGACCTATAAGCACAGAGGGCTATCTACGCCCAGGAACAGAACTCTGCTTTGCCGGCAGAGTTTTGGGAATTTTGGCACACAGTGTGTCGCTGCAGGGAGTAGTGCAGAGTTCCTGAACTCCACCTTCCAGTGTGGAGCAGAATTCATTTGTGTGGTGGGGTTTGGTTCTGGTATCTGCTTGTGAGCGTCTTGATAGTCTCAGGCCGTTAGCAAGCATGCAAGTCTTTGGGTCTCATCACACTGCTTGCTGCTTCACGTGTGAGACTTTGCATTCAGTTGCGCTGCTTCCGGCCGAGTACGTGGCTTTGATTTCCCTTGCACTGTTTCAGGCCATGATGGTAGCCAAAACAGTGCCATGACCAAATGCACCAGGAGTAGATTTTCCACTCGAGGTGCCTCTAAATCTAGTTAAAAGAAGGTTTGTAAGTGGAATTTCTTCTCCAATGGACCCTTCAAGTTGTTTTTTTAGTGCGAGAAGGTTTTTTTACAAACAACAAGGGAGTGCCCAAGAGACTCCAACTTCCTGTTCTTGTCCAGCAGTGTTTTGTTCATCTCCGGGTCACTTTTCACATGGCTTTTGACATGGAAGGATCACTCTCTGTCTCCTGGATATACCTCTGGATGTAAGGACTTAGTTTTTGTGAAATCACACAAGTAAGTTTAAAAACTATAGTATAAGGGTGTTGTCTGTTTGCTTGGCCATTCACCAGATTTTCTTTCTACTTCAATTTGATGTTTTAATTTCTTTAGTAAAGGAAAAACGTTGCACAGCTCAGTACTGTTTCTTTCTGTTTGTGGTATTTGCAATATTGTTTTACTATGTGGACTAGATTTCCAAGGGCTATCTAGCAAGTAGGCACACTACTACTAGATCATCAGTGCATGAAATACTGTTTCAGTGGTATATGCTTTTAAAACTTCATTTAAGGCAAGAAAAGCATTGGATAAAATTTAAAAAAAATTGGCTATTTTTTGCACTTAATTTTTTTGCAAAATGTGTATATGTTGTGGGATAATATTTGATAGCATTAGGGGATGTGTGTTGTGACCCAGGGTACTTGGCAGTGATGTGGGAGATGTACTGGCCCATCAGGCACACCATTTGCACATTCAGTGAGTGGAAACTGTTATGTATCCTGAACACCTGTTCATTCTGGCGGGGGTGACTAACGCAATATGTGTCCCGTCAATCGCCCCAACAATATTAGGGATATATCCCATTGCATAGAATCTGGCCTTCACAGTGGCCAGATCTTCCACCTGGGCTGAAGCTATGTAGCTGCACATGTGGTTCACCGTGGCAGACAAAACTCTTGCCAGCACGATTGAAAACATTGGCTGTGACATTCCTGATGCCAAGCCCACTGTCACTTGGAAAGAATCACTTGCCAGGAAATGGAGCACTGATAGCACTTGCACAAGAGGGGAATCCCAGTTGTATTACAGATAGCAGATATCAGGTCAGGCTCCAATTGGGCACACAGCTCTGTGATTGTGACCCTGTTCAGTCTATAGGTGTGTATGATGTGCCTGTCCTCCAGCATAGGCAAATGCACAGGGGTTTGTCTCCTTCTCTTCATCCGCAGTGGTAGGTATCTAAGGAATACAAAAGTGAGTAGGCTATCACAATTTGAACAATGGGACCACCACCTGAGTGTACAAAGTGTATTTATGTGATGGACAGTGAGAATGGTGAGGTACGTGCTAATCTAGGCTGTGACACAGTTGAGGTTCAAATAGGCCGATCTGCACTTAAGGGGGGCATAAATTGACTAAAATAAATCCCACCCCTGGAGCAACCCTTGCCTAAGGGGTTAGTCCGCTTGTGTGAAATTGTTGCAAAATCAAAACCTTGGTGGCTATTGGTTTCTGCCCCCCTTGGGGGCAGATCGGCCTAATAAAAATACACCGAGCTGCCCCCAAGGGGGCAGTAATGGCCTAAAAAAAAATTGCCCCCTAGGGGAACAACCCTTGCCTAAGATTCAAGCTAGCCTGGCTGATGAAGGGTGATATCCTGAAACCAGTCCCAGGATGTTTGTTTCTGGTCCAGAGAAGACCTAGCCTGGCAGTTCGGGATGGACTGTTCCCATGGGGAACAGGGTCAAGACTGATTTGCAGATGGCTGGGTCCAAACTGGAATGGCATGGCAAGCAAAAAAACTGATGGATTAAACCCAGATCTGTGACTGGGGGTGAATGTTTGATTTGCTCTGAATTCCGTCCATCATCTGTTGTTTTTGAATTTGTCGCCCCAAGTGGGAAGGGTATGCCCAGACGTGGGTCCCGTGCTTGCTATGCCACCAGATTCAAGCTAGCCTGGCTGATGAAGGGTGATACCCTGAAACTAGTCCCAGGATGCTTGTTTTTGGTCCAGGGAAGACCTAGCCTGGCAGTTCGGGTTGGACTGTTCCCATGAGGAACAAGGTCAAGACTGATTTGTATATGGCTGTGTCCACACTGAAATGGCATGGCAAGCAAAAAAACTGATGGATTAAACCCAGATCTGTGACTGGGGGTGAATGTTTGATTTGCTCTGCATTCCATCCATCATCTGTTGTTTTTGCATGTGTTTCACCATTGCAGACAAAACTCTTGCCAGCAAGATTGAAAACATTGGCTGTGATATTCCTGTTGCCAAGCCCACTGTCACTTGGAAAGAACCTCTTTCCAGGAAATGGAGCACTGATAGCACTTGCACAGGAGGGGAGATCCCATTTGGATGACAGATAGCAGAAGTCAGGTCAGGCTCCAATTGGGCACACAGCTCTGTGACTGTGGCCCTGTCCAGTCTATAGGTGAGTATAATGTGCCTGTCCTCCAGCATAAGCAAATACTCAAGGGGTCTGTACACAGGGGTTTGTCTCCTCCTCTTCATCCGCAGTGGTAGGTATCTAAGGAATACAAAGGTAAGTAGGCTATCACAATTTGAACAATGGAACCACCACCTGAGTGTACAAAGAGCATTTATGTGATGGACAGTGAGAATGGTGAGGTATGCGCTAATCTAGGCTGTGACACAGTTGAGTTTAAAAAAGGCCGATCTGCACGTAAGGGGGCATAAATGGCCTAAAATAAATCCCCCCGGGAGCAACCCTTGCATAAGGGGTTGCTCCCCTTGCGTGAAATTGTTGCAAAAAAAAAAATCCTTTATGTCTAGTGGTTTATGCCCCCCTTGGGTGTAGCTTGGCCTAAGAAAAATAGGCCAATCTTCCCCCAAGGGGGCAGAATTGGGCTAAAATAAAATTATCCCCCCCGGGGAGGAACCCTTGCCTAAGGGGGCAGACAAGCCTAATTACAGTTGGCCGATCTGCCCCCTTGGCCTTAAAAAAAAGTGCCCCCCTATGGAGTGACTCTTGCCCAAGTGGCCGCTCCCCTTATTGAAATAGATACAAAAAAATTAAATCCCTGGTGTCTAGTAGGCATTTCTGCTGCCCTATCGCAAAATGCTGAAAAAGACATCAAAGGAAAGGAAAGGTGTTTCCTTTCCTTTGATTCCTCTCCCGCCCCACCTCCCGGCCGGAAGAGAAATGCTTTTGCATTTCTCATCTGGACAGCTTCCAGCACGATCAGATGTGACCTCTGATGAGGTCAGCATGCGATTTGGGCGCTGACATCATCAGATGTCATTGGGGTGCTTGAGATGGAAGGGGAAGCAATTCCTTTTCCATCCCTGCCCTTTTTCTCATGGGGGGATCCCTTGCGCTCCCTTTGTGGGCCAGGTACAGGACGAGCTGGTCTCGTCCTCGGACCACGTCAACCGTGGCCGAGGGCAAGACCAGCTTGTCCCAGGCACTGAAGGGGTTAAGCAGTGGGCAAGGCTCAGCAGAGGATGAAATTGGGAAACAAGATAATAAACAGTGAAGGAGAAAATTGGTAAATACAAGATAACTAAACACAATATTAGCAGCAGGGCAGTGGAAGGCACGGGTGCTGGTAAATTTGCATGGATATCTACTGCAAGTTAACCCCTTGGGTGCTGCGGACGAACTGGTCTCGTCCTCGGCTGCAGTGCCCATGTGCAGAGAATGAGACCAGCCTGGTCCTGCACCTAGCAGATGCTAGCGCGCCTTGTCCTTAGTAAGTAAATTTACAAGGGGATGCGTATAGGTTGATTAATCTTTTGGATCGCATAGAGTATCCTAGCCAAGTGGTGACCAGTGAAACATCATCAACAATGATTCCAACCAAACATATAATACCAAGAACCTAGCCTAATAAGAAATTACCATCACTCTCATGAAGGTTAATTTGTTTTATTCCCTATTAGTTACAAATCTAGTAAAAAAAACGTTATTTTGAAAATTCATGGATAATCAAACTTTATTAGCATGATGAGCAATAATTCATCAAGATTTTATTAATAGGCAAAACAACATAAACCTAAGATGGCAATTTCTAAATCATTGGATAATTCAGCAATGCGAATCAGTCAGTCAAAGTCACCATTGAGTCATCCTTTGTCAGCCTACTTATTTCAGATTAGCATCAGCATGTGGGTTTTCATGCAAAAAACAATTTAGTAAAAAAACAATAATTTGGAAAAATCGAAGTAAGAGAGAAAAAATAAATTCCAAGCAGTGCAGTTGGTACCTAGAAGGAAAAAGCACACATTAGTCAGTCAACATTTATAGCTACCTATCCAAGATAGATCAGCAACGAGTCAATCTTCATCTCCAGGTCATCAGTCACCAGCAAGGCTCTGGCTCACAGGGAGCAAGCCCAAATTTCATTACTTCGGACAGCGTCTCCTGACGGCATCAACTTTTGCCTCTCCACTCTGATTTCCCTTCTCGTGCCATGACTTTTTATTAGGGTCTCCCAGTCCATCCCACAAATTGCTAATTGGTCAACCTTATCAGGGGTTATAACCTATAGTTTTTGTTTACCACTTGTTTGCTTCGGTTCAAGCATCAGGTTCCATTAATCTGATTGGTTCTTCTGTCGATGAGAACGTCATCCGGCTCTTCAGGTAACAAAATTGTTGCCCACAGCTCTTAGACAGTGGTTCCATTGCTTGAGTCCTGGGAAAAGTACATTTAACCTACTCTACATATAATTGTATAAATTTGTTCCAATTGTCTCCTGTCCACTGGAGAATTTGCAGAAAATTCTAGCAGAGCTCATTTGAACGCTGTACAGTTCAAGGTATTTTTCTCCAGTTCCAGTCCTCTGCAGCTCATCGCGTCTCCACGTTTAAGCAAGCAAGGCCCAGCGCCGACCAGGCCTCTAGTTCGGCTAAGTTAAGGATACGAAGCATCATAAAACATACATTATATCATCAGTTATGGCCATATTAATACAGAATATTAGTAATTTCTCATTATTTTTGTACTGTTGACATACATGTTGACCACTCCCTGTGGGCACATTTTGCACAATACACATTATTTTCAATTATCAGTTTCAATTGTCATTATTTCTCATTAGTATGTGTACGCAAATCATTAGAATATTTTTTTATCAGCATATCTGCTGCAAAAGTCCCTCCTATGATGACTAAATATGTAATCACACCTTTCCTTTGTCAACCATTACAAATTACTTTCAGGTACATTTTGATTGCTTCTGTTTCTATTTTCCCTATAGATTCTTCTTCTGGGTTGTTCTTCCTTCCTCTGATTTTTTTAAAAGTCTTTTTAGTTGAATTTTGTGCCATAATTTACATGCCCCCAATAATCCTAATATAGCAATGATCACAATCAATACTCCCTGAACAATTTTCCACAATATCCCACCCCAGATTTGACTAAACCAATTGCCTATTGTGACAAATCCATTTCCAACCTTTTCCCAAACTCCTGGTTCCTCCAGCTCCTTCAAATCTTTACTTTCATCAGTTAAATTAGTAAGCAAATCTCTTATCTCCTTCTCATTTTCAGGTATACTTGAGCAACAGTGTTTCTCATTAATCATTTTGCAGACACCTCTGTCTTTCACCAATATTATGTCTAAAGCAAGCCTATTTTGAAGTGTCATAGCTCTATCCGCAGATAATTCAGTGTTTAATAAAAGTATAGCTCCTGTAAAATTAGTTAATATTATTTACCATAGTTGACAGCTTTCGAATCTTGTTTGCATTCAATATAACTTCTACAGAAGGAATTAATGTTCCAAAAATATCCCCCACTATTGCAGAGGCTGTTTCTCTCCTTTGTCTCTTTTGGTGTAACTCAGTCATTTTCCGTATCCTTTTCAAATCATCTATTTGATAAATCTTAGGAAACACTATTCCCAAGTTACATGTCCCATACCATGCCCTAGGAAGACGGTAATAAGCATTGAGCCCACAAATATAATAGATCCCAGGAATCACAGGGTCTGCACATTCAGCATAAATCTCCACTTACTCTGAAACAAAAACACATGCCTACTTTCACTAGTTCCCACAAATAAAGTGTCAGTGCATGATTTTGGCCTATATATACACAAAGCTTCCCTACATGTAATGCATGTAAGGCTAATTTTCCTTGTGGTTTAATGGCAGTGTAAGCATGATCATTCTTGTAAGTCCTTTTCTCTAAACATTTTTCTAGTTTCTCTTTTAGTGCTTATCTCCTGTCATCATTATGCCCCAAAAAAAGCTCTTTTCCATAGGTGTTAATAAGCAAGTCAAATTGTTACGATGCGCATAAGCCATGCCAAAGGTCAGTGTAGTCTCGAAGAATCCTCTAACTAATACTATATCATGATCTTTAGCTATTTTACTCAAATATCTCATTATAGGAACAAAGGAAAATACTAAGTTGTAATTAGAATAAAAATACTGAATATATATTTCTGATTATAGAATCGAGTTAGTAGCAAACTACAAGTTATACCGTAAGTCAGAGGTAGACTATGATAAGTGACCCATTCTTCTACAGAGGAAGGTATTTGCGTACACACAAGACAATCCCTTGCATCCATCGTTTCCACATACTCACTCAGTAAATGATAAAAGACGTTAGAAGACAGCTCTCCCTTTGCATAATCATGCAAATATTGCTCATCTAATTGAAACTTCTCTATAGCTGTTAGTGTAGTAGTCTCATGTACAGATGTAACCTTTGCTTCTCTCACCTCATGAATTGACATTCCCACAATCATTATTATAAACAATATTCCACACACAATCGCCATTCCTACACTCAAGTATCTACAATACCTAATGTGCCTAACATTATTATCTAATATAGCCATGATCTGTAAAGAATTAGAAAGCAGAATTTAACTCTTAATCAATATGCAACACAAAATCAAAATCAAAAATATACTTCTTTCTCCATGCTTCAACTTCACACAACAGGACCCACTTACTTCCTTTGTCAAAATTGGTTAGCAGCTGGTCATCTCCAGGTTCCTAAGTGTCATATCAGGCTATCAGTGTCTTTTCCGGTAAAATCAGCAACCTCAATTTCTTGTCCCAAGCTCAACGACTCAATCTATTTGATTTTCTTCTTCAGGTTGCATCAAAATACTGATTTGGAACTTCTCTATCAAAACAAAAGGACAAGAACTTGTTTTGCCAATCTCTTATTGGGGCATATGCCCGCTCTAGTCCTGCGCATTTTTGACTTGCCACTCTCTTCCTTTTCAATCTCCTTTCTCCTGTTAATTCTCCATCACTCAATTCATCCTTCTTTGTGGTTTCTAATTTATCCTGTATTGTCGCATTTATTACCAAGTCCTTTTTCTTGCCTATTTCAGATTCAGGCCAGTGATCTCCTTTTCTTACTCCTTCTGTCAACAATCTCTTCAAGATCCGACTTTTCTCCTTCACTTTGTCTGAAGTGCCTTCTCTTGATGAACCTGCAACGGGTTCGGGAGGAGTCAGATCACTTATGCTTTGACCTGCCCCAATTCTTTCCCCCTCAGGTTCTGGCACTTGATCTCTTTGCGTTTCAGCACCTTTGGTTTATGTGAGAACCTCTCCTGTGCATGGATCTCTTGTCACTTCTGCTGCATTGATTTCTCATTCTTCCTCCTTCCTCATTCTTCCTCCTGATTTTCCACACCCTCTTCTCTCACTGGGGAAATTGATCCTTCTTCCGCCAGTTCTGGGTCCACTTCCAGCTCAACCTGTTCTGGCTCTGGTTCAGGTAGAACTATTCGTTTTGCTGCTGCTGGCATTCTCAGCAACATCTCTTCATGATCCTGAGGACTCATCACTTTCTTTGTATGGCTTGCATGTATCCAGTTAGGCAATACTGCACACTTCACAGCTGTAGTAGTTGTCAGCAACACCTGGTAAGGACCTCACCAACATGGCTCTAGGCAAGTCTTTCGGACATGCTTTTTGATCATGACCCAAACTCCCGCTCTGAGACTGTGGCCTGGGTCATGGATAGGTGGCTGGGTAGCGGCTTGTACCTGCTGAGAAAAAGATTTAACCACATCAGCTAGGCCCTTGCAGTAGTTCAACACCATATCATCTGTAATATTGACAAGAGCATTGGCTGGTATTGCTGGCAATCTCATTGCTCTCCCCATAAGAATCTCATGTGGGGACAATCCTGTCTTCCTGTCAGGAATATTTCTCATTGACATCAACACTAGAGGTATCCGGCCATTTTAAATTTGTGGCAGCGCACATTTTGGCAATTCTTGATTTCAGGGTACCATTCATTTGCTCTACCAGTCCTGACACTTCTGGACGATAGCTGCAATGGAGCTTCTGTTCAATGTTTAGTGCTGCACATAAGAGCTTAATCACTTCGTTATTGAAGTGCGTTCCCCGATCTGATTCAAAAGCGATCGGGAATCCGAACCTCGGTATCAGTTCTCAAAGGAGTAGCTTTGCAACTGTGAGACTATCATTTCTACTTGTGGGGTATGCTTCAATCCAATGACTAAACACACATACAATCACCAACACATACTTCAGTCCACCATATGTAGGCATCGCAATGAAATCCAATTGCATTCTGCTAAATGGTCCTCCTGCTCTTCCAATGTGGCTTACATTTACCACTGTCCCTTTTCCCACATTTAGTTGCTGACACATTACACATCTGTGACATACTGCCTCAGCTGCTTGCCTAAATTTCGGATTGAACCAATCAAATTTGAACAACCTAATCATGGCATCCCTTCCGATGTGTGACTGACCATGGTAATACCGAGCCATCTGAGACAACAGACAATTCGGCAATACCATCTGACCCTCCTCACATACCCCGATCTCATCTGGTCTCTGTACACATTTCAGCTTTGCCCACTGCTTTTTCTCTTCCTTGTCTACATTTTCTTGCAATGTTTTCAATTCTTCTAAAGTGTCAATTATTTTCAGTGCAAGATTTGCACAACTTGTCTCCTCTTCTGGCATCAATTCCCACTTGTCTTGATATACAGTTCAGGGCACGAAACCTTGCAACCTGATCTGCATACCCATTTCCCAAGGAAATGTAGTCTGGTGTTTTCTGCTGTGCACTGCATTTCACTACAGCAATCTCTTCAGGTATTTGAACTGCATACAGTAATTATTTTATTCTGTCACCATTTTCTACTGGGGTTCCAGCGTCATAAAACCTCTTTGCGACCACAATTGACCCCATGAACAATTCCAAATCCATACTGACTATCAGTGTATATTGTCACTCGCAGCCTGATAGAAACATAACATGCTCTAGTAAGAGCCACTAATTCTGCTACTTGTGCTGAATATACACCAGGAAGCCAAGATGCTTCTAGGGTTCCTGAAATAGTACATAAGGCATAGCCTGCCCTTAACATGCCTGTTCCATCTCTGAGGCATGAACCATCAACAAAAACAATTTGATCATTTTCTTCTAATCGAGTATCTCTGATATCAGGTCTAGGCTTTGTGCATAATTCTGTCACTTCAAGACAATCATGTTCTATGACCACCTTTTGTTTCAATTTCAACAGTATGACTTGGCAATAACGTTGCTGGATTTAACACTGTACATCTTTTCAAAGTTACATTTGGAGCTCCCAATATGCTTGTCTCATACCTTGTCAGTCTGGCCCCATCAAATGTTGTGTTTTCATTCTTGTCAGTAAACTTTCAACAGAGTGTGCTACTGTTACCGTCACTGGGAATCCCATGACCATCCCTTCACATTGGGAAAGAATTTGACCAAAAGCGGCTACTGCTCGCAGACAACCTGGTAAAGCTGCTGCAACCCGGTCCAAGGTAGCTGAAAAATAGGCTACTGGGCGATAAGCACCTCCATGGACCTGTGTCAAAATAGACAAAGAACAAGCATCACGTTCATGACAAAACAATGTGAAAGGCTTTCTGTAATCAGGCATTCCCAATGATCCTCATCTAGGCTAATGGGATCTGTAACTCCCTTGTGTGTCAACTGCTGTAGGGGTTTTGCAATCTCAGCAAAATTCAGAATCCATTGTCTACAGTACCCTACAATTCCCAGAAACATGTGCACAACCTTTCTGGGAAGTTGAGGGATTTCTCTGCAAAATCATTGTAATCCTTTCTCTGGAAATTCTTTTCAGCCCTTTCTCAATTTGATGACCCAAATATTTGACAGACTTCTGACAATACTGCAACTTCGCAGGTGAGACCTTGTGTCCAAAGTCTCCCAAATGATTCAACAGGGTAATCGAGTCATGCTTACACTCGTCCCTTGTTCTGGAGGCAATCAATAAGTCATCAATGTACTGCACAAGAGTCGATTGGCAGGGTAATTCCAATGACTCCAAATTATTTTTCAAAATCTGATTGAACAGGGATGGTGACTCTGTATACCCTTGTGGAAGCCTGCACCAGCTGTAGACTTTATCTAGGAATTTGAAACTGAAAAGAAACTGACTATCCTCATGAAGTGGCATTGAAAATAAAGCTTGTGACAGATCAACCACTGTGAATCACTCTGCCTCACATGGAATCTGAAACAGTATCACTGCTGGATTGGGCACCATCGGACAACACTTAACCACCATGCCATTCACTTCTCGCAAGTCCTGCACAACCTGCACTTTCCCACAAGGCTTTTTCAATTCCATTATCTGTGAATTACATGGGCAGCTCAACACTGCCCTTAGAACTCCCTGCTTCAGAAAATCTCCAATTATCTGCGCCACTTTCATCATCACATCCTGTGCCATGTTATACTGTGGAAGTTTAGGGAACTCAACGTTTGGCTTCAAAGTGATTTTAATAGGTTACACTCCTTTGATTAATCCCACTTATTTTCCTGTCAAATCCCAAACTTTCTCCTTTACTGTTGCCTGCAAGTCTGCATGCAACTCCTTCAGTGTGAACAACGGAAACATTTCAATCAATGGGTATTCTTCGAATGCATTATTAAGAACCATGGTTGACGCCTGCTCCTCCTCATCATCGCTGTTTGTCTTGACTTCTATCCCTGCATCTGTACAATTTATGGAACATTTGGTCTTGCACACAACAAATCTCTGCCTAACAAAGATACAAGACTTGAGTCGCACACCAAAAATCTATGCAATCCCACATAATTTCCAATTTCGATTTGCACTGGTTCTGTGATAGGGTTCGTTAACTGCCTAGTCTCCATCCCATGACCTGTCCTGCCGGAAAGGGTTAAATCTGGTACTTCCACACTCCTCACTGTGGAGCGCGTAGCTCCAGTGTCAACCTGGAACGAGACCTTATGTCCCATTACTGTTCCCTTCACAAAAGGCCCTCTCTGATCTACTTCTAGGGACGCAGCAAGAATGCAAGCTCCTTCATCTCAACTGTCACTCATCCATCCATCGTTTATTTCATCCTCACTGTGAAATGGGAACTGGTGTACTGTATGGTTACTGTTAACTGGTCTCTGACCTGTGACCTGTTTTGCAAGCAGAACTTGTTGCTGCTCCATTGGTGCTTGGGGTATGTGAACACAGATCACCCACCCACACCCCTAGTCAGGGATGGCAAGGAAGTGCTTCCCCGGCCACCTCAACCCTCCCCCACCAGCGATCTGATGAAGTTGGCGTGCTCACAGCGCGCCAAAGTCATCAGATGCTGCCGGGCACATGCTGGAAGCATTTGTCTAGGAGAGAGGATCTCCTTTCAGTGAGTCCTTCTCCTGGGGGGGGGTTGGTGGAGGGAAACAGAAATGGGGGAAAGGAAAATGTTTTTCTTTAAGCTCTGTGCCTCTTTTGAATAGAGTTGGGCGAGGCCCGTGATTATGGAGCAGGAATCTACCCACTAGACACCAGAGATATTTTTTTGTTGATTTAGGGGAGCGACCCCTAGGGAGATGGTCTATGCCCTGGGGGCAATATATTTTTCTATGTATCGGCCTGCCCTGGGGCTAGATCAGTTATTTTTTCAGCCGATCTCGCCTCGGGGGGGGGGGGAGGCGTTGAAACTCACTAGGCGCCAGGGATCTGTGTGTGTGTGTGTTTGGTTTGTTGGGGGCGACCCCTTGGGCAATGGTTGCTCCCCAAAGTAGGCATACAACTGTTGGCCATTTCTGCCCCCCTTGGGTGCAGATCGGTCTATTTTTGTAAGGCACATTTGGCCTGAATGGGGGCAGAAAGCCTGCTGGACATCAGGGAAGACATTTTTTTTTAAAAACGAGGGTAGGGGTAAGGCCATACCCAATCCCAAATAAATAGGGACAAAGTTGTTCTGCCCACCAGTGGACATAAGGGGCAATTAACCCCGATCCACTCCCCAGGGGCAGAAAGCCTACTAGATGCCACGGAATTAAAAAAAATAGAAGTGTGGGGACTGCCAAACAGTATGGACATAGTTATGCCCCCCACCCCTACTGTAGGGGGTAACAGTCTTTCGCCCCCCCCCCTGCAAACTAAAGGATCTTATCTCAATGGCAAGCAAGAGGGCATTTGGGGCCATATTTATACTTTTTGACGCAAAACTGCGCTAACGCAGTTTTGCGCCAAAAAAATTAGCGCCGGCTAACACCATTCTGAAGCGCCATGCGGGCGCCGTATTTATTGAATGGCGTTAGCCGGCGTTAGCCGACCGGAGCTGCCTGGTGTGCGTGAAAAAAAAACACGTACACCAGGCAGCGCCGGCGTAGGGAAAAATGGCGTTTGGGCGTCCAAAAATGGGGCAAGTCAGGCTGAGGCAAAAAAAACGTCTTAACCCGATTTGCGCCATTTTGTTTTGGCGCCCAGACGCCATTAACATGACTCCTGTCTTAGCAAAGACAGGAGTCATGCCCCCTTGCCAAATGGCCATGCCCAGGGGACTTCTGTCCCCTGGGCATGGTCATTGGGCATAGTGGCATGTAGGGGGGCACAAATCAGGCCCCCCATGCCAAAAAAAAAAAAAAAAAAAATACTTACCACAACTTACCTTTTCTTCCCTGGGGTGGGTCCCTCCATCCTTGGGTGTCCTCCTGGGGTGGGCAAGGGTGGCAGGGGGTGTCCCTGGGGGCAGGGGTGGGCACCTCTGGGCTCATTCTGAGCCCACAGGTCCCTTAACGCCTGCCCTGACACAGGCGCTAAAATCCGGCGCAAATGCGGGTTTTTTAGTCCCGCCCACTCCCGGGCGTCATTTTTGCCCGGGAGTATAAATCTGACGCAATAGCATCGGAGTAATTTTTTTAGACGGGAACGCCTACCTTGCATATCATTAATGCAAGGAAGGTGTTCACGCAAAAAAATGACGCTAATTCCAGGAACTTTGGCGCTAGACGCGTCTAACGCCAAAGTATAAATATGGAGTTAGTTTTGCGTCGAAAAAAACGACGCAAATTCGGCGCAAACGGAGTATAAATATGCCCCTTGATTTTTTGGGTTTTGATTTTACATTTGGGCTAAGAGAGCTTGGCTAGCTTTCAATATTGTCCCACTTGGAATGATAATTGACTGCACTTTTTGGACTTTGGAACGCTGCCACATTGACAAATCTACAAGACCTAGAAATTTCTGAAAACTAATCATATTTGTGAGTCTAGGGTGGTGTGTTTCACATGAACCCCACACCATTTTCTTACCCACAATGCTCAGCAAACCTCCAATTTTGCTTGAACTCAAGCTTTTGCCTACATTTTTGTGATGGAACCTTTCGGAATCCACAGGAAAAAACTAAAGTCCTACCACCCGTCGCATCTATACCAATAACAATTCAGCCCCACTTGTCAGCCTAAAAATGTTTTTTCCAAACTGCCCTTTTGGACCCGCTTTGGTTCCCTCTCAATTTTGACATGTTTTTGGCCCTTCTCTGTCACAGACACTTCGCCCACCTACACAAGTGAGGCATGATTTTTATCAGGAGACTGAGGGGAACATTGGGTGGTAGGAAATGTGTGCTGCTGCAGTGATCCCACACAGAAATGTGTCAAAATTTTGATTTTTAGCTGAATTTGAGGTTTACTGAGGATTCTGGGTAAGAAAACACTGGGGGATCCACGCAAGTCACACCTCCCTGGACTTTCTTGGGTGTCTCATTTTCAGAAGTGTCTGGGTTTGGTAAGTTTCCCTAGATGTCTGCTGATCCCAGGACCAAAAACGCAGGTGCCACCCTTGCAAAAACAGGTGTTTTTGTAATGGATAATTCTGATGTGTTTATGTTGTGTTTTGCACCCTTCCCTGTGGCAGGCACTAGGCCTACCAACACAAGTGGAGTACTATTTTTATCAGGAGACATGGGAGAATGCTGGGTGGAAGGAAATGTGTGGCTCCTCTCAGATTCCAGAACTTTCCAGCACCAAAATGTGAGGCCACATTTGAAGTTTGCAAAGTGTAGGAGGCTGGCCTGGCTTATAGTGGGTAACTAATGGTACTTACACCTGGTCCCAGGTCCAGTTATCCATTATTAGTAGATTAGTAGTGTTCGAGCAGCTTGGGTTGATAGAGGTAGCTATCGCAGAGCAGCTTAGGCTGAACTAGGAGACATGCAAAGCTCCTACTATACCACTTATATCATATAAGTACTATATCATAAGAAAGACAATACTCAGAGTTACTAAAAATAAAGGTACTTTATTTTAGTGACAATGTGCCAAAAATATCTCAGAGGATATACTCCCTTAGGAGGTAAGTAAAATAACAAAATATACACACAAACCAAAATCAAGTAAGTAAAACAGTCAGAAAGTAGTGCAAACACTGTAGAATACGATAGGATGCAATAGGCCTAGGGGCAACACAAACCATATACTAAGAAAGTGGACTGCGAACCACGAATGGACCCCTAAGCTAGTGTAGTGTGTAGACGGTCTCTGGGAGTATAAGAAAACACTAAGGTTGTCCAAGATACCCCAACCCTGGAAAGTAGGAGTAAAGTACTACTATTTCCCCAGAAACACACTAAACTCGTGCTAGAGGATTTTGCAAAGACCACAACAGACTGCAAAGCACTGAAGACGGATTCCTGGACCTGAGGATCTGCAAAGGAAGGGGACCAAGTGCAACAGTCGTGAAAGTGTCCAGGGGGCAGGAGCCCACTAAACCCCGGATGAAGGTGCAAAATTCTGCAACAACGAAAGATGCTATGAACTTCTCCTTTGTGCAGAAGATGTCCCACGGAGTGCTGGAGAATACAGAGTTGTTTCTTTGGCAAATGAACACAAACAAGCCTTGCTAGCTGCAAGAGTCATGGTTAAAGAAAAAGGGTGCTACCTGGGCAGAGGAAAGACCAGGATGTTGCCACTTGGGAGAGGAGACAGAGGGGGCCCTCAGCAACGTAGAGAGCCCATGCACAAGAGGGTAGCACCCACAGAAGTACTTGAACATGGGTTCAAGAAGTCTGAACACGGTGGTCATCTCAGCACTGCAAAAGGGGGTCCCACAAAGCCGGAGATCAACTCAGGGAGCTGAGCATTGCAGGACAGAGTGCTGGGACCCAGGAGGGCAGAACCCTGCCTGTGGGGTGGCAGCAGAGGTAGCTGCAGAGAAAACCCCAGAGCGCTGGTTTGGCAGTACCCGGTGTCCATAGTGGAGCCCAGGGTATGCATGGAATTGGCACCCCAATACCAGATTTGGCATGGGGGGACAATTCCATGATCTAAGACATGTTACATGGCCATATTCGGAGTTACCATTGTGAAGCTACATATAGGTATTGACATATATGTAGTGCACACGTGTAATGGTATCCCCGCACTCACAAAGTCCAGGGAAATGGCCCTGAACTATGTGGGTGCACCTTTGCTAGTGCAAGGGTGCCCTCACACTTAGTAACTTTGCACCTAACCTTCAGCAAGTGAAGGTTAGACATGTAGGTGACTTATAAGTTACTGAAGTGCAGTGAAAAATGGTTGTGGAATAACGTGTGCATTATTTCATCCAGGCTGCAGTGACAGTCTTGTGTAAGATTTGTCTGAGCTCCCTTTGGGTTGCAAAAGAAATGCTGCAGCCCATAGGAATCTCCTGGAGCCCCAATACCCTGGGTACCTAGGTACCATATACTTGGGAATTATAAGGGTGTTCCAGTGAGCCATTTAGAATTGGTAAAAATGGTCACTAGCCTACAATGGCAATTCTAAAGGAAGAGAGAGCAGAAGCACTGAGGTTCTGATTAGCAGAGCCTCAATTACACATTTAGTCACTACACAAGTATACACATTCAGGACTTAAACTATGAGCACTGGGGTCCTGGCTAGCAGGATCCTAGTGAGATAGGCAAAAACAAACTGACATACATGTAAAAATGGGGGTAACATGCCTCGCAAGATGGTACTTTCCTACGCAAAGGATTTTGGGTAACAGACCATTATGAGAGCGCCACATATTACCCCATCCTGGGTGTCTAGTTTTTAAAAATATACAGGTTTGGTAGTTTTTCCTAGGTGCCGGCTAAGGTAGAGGCCAAAATCTACAGCTAGGCACATTCCAAAAAAACACATCAGTTTTCAATGTAAACATCTGATGTGTCCATGTTGCATTTTGGGGTGTTTCCTTTTGCGGGCACTAGAACTACCCACACAAGTTAGGTACCATTTTTATCGGGAGACTTGGGGAAATGCTGGGTGAAAGGAAGTTTGTTGCTACTCTCAGATTCCAGAACTCTCAAGCACCGAAATGTGAGGGGAAAGTGCTTTTTTAGACATATTTTGAGGTTTGGAAAGCCATCTGGGTGCCAGAACCTGGTGAGAGCCCCGCAAGTCACTCTGGATTCCCCAAGGTGTCTAGTTTAAACATTTTTATAGGTTTGTTAGGTTTCTCTAGGTGCCGGATGAGCTGAGGCCAAAATCCACAGCTCTGCACTTTGAAAAAAACATGTTTGTTTTCTTTGGAAAAATGTGATGTGTACACGTTATGTTTTGGGGCATTTTCTGTTGCGGGCACTAGGCCTATCAACACAAGTGAGGTACCATTTTGGAAGACTTGTGGAAATGCTGGATGGAAGGAACTTTGTGGTTCCCTTCAGATTTCAGAACTTTCCATCACCAAAATGGGAGGACAAAGTATGTTTTGTCATATTTTGAGGTTTGCAAAGGATTCTGGGTAACAGAACCTGGTCAGAGCTCCACAAGTCATCCCATATTGGATTCCCCTATGTATCTAGGTTTGCTTGGTTTCGGTATGTGCCGGCTGAGCTAGAGGCCAAAATCCACAGCTAGGATAAAAAAAAACTCAGATTTCAATGTAAAAATGTGATGTGTCCATGTTGCATTTTGGGGCATTTCCTGTTGCGGCCACCAGGCCTACCCACACAAGTGAGGTACCATTCTTATCGGGAGATTTAGGGAACACACAATAGAAGAATGTGTGTTATTGCCCATTGTCTTTTTCTACATTATTTCATTCCAAATGTAAGACAGTGTGTAAGATAGAAGTCTATTTGAGAAATTACCTGTAATTCACATGCTAGTATTAGGACCCCTGAATTCAGAGTTGTGCAAATAACCACTGCTTCTCAACCCCTTATCTTGCGCCCATTTTGGAAATGCAAAGGTTTCCTTGATACCTATTTTTCATTCTTTATATTTTACCAAATATATTGCTGTATACCCGGTATAGAATGAAAACCCATTGCAAGGTGCAGCTCATTTATTGGCTAAGGGTACCTAGGGTTCCTGATGAACCTACAAGCCCTAATATCCCGCAACCAAAAGGGTCTAGCAGCCGTAACAGTATATTGCTTTCAAAAATCTGCCATAGCTGGAAAAGGTTACAGAAGAAAATGTGGACAGAAATGGCTATTTCAATATATATTGTTTATTTCAGCTGGTACTAGTATGGATTTTTGTGTAGTTGGCTATACTAATCCTACAGCCCCTATTCCACATTTCTGCAACAAAAAGTTTATTTGGAACTAGTGCATTGCAATGAATGATTATTTATTCTATTCTCATTTCTCAACCCTCTTAATGGACCAACTCAGTCTTCCTTATTTGTAATGCATAGATGCATATTAGTACTATACATCACTGTCAAATTGTGACTGTAGGAGCTACATATAGAAAGTCACAGAGAATGCTGACACACTATTATCGCTATTTCTCTATGGTGACAGGAGGACAGAGGTGTCTGAATTGCAATAACTCCTTAAATAATCAACCAAAGCGAGCGCCAATGCATGCAATTAGGTAGCGCTGAGAACCTGCTTAGAACACAAACACACCCAAAAATATAATGAATACTCACTGAGCCTGGGAATCTCAATGCTTAGCAGGTCAAACAGGTCCTGTTACCGATTGAGGATATCCACCCAGAGGTGCGTCAGCTGTTGGGTGGTGCTCTGGACCCGGCTGGTGCATCGCACACACCCTCCCCAACTCAGCTGACACTACTGCTGGGGGTACCGACTGCCAGGTCTGCCACCTGCTGCCAGCATAGAGTGGAGTGGTACTACAAGTACAAAACCTGTGCTGCCACCCTCACCTCACAAAAGATTGGCTGGGGCTGCATCCCTTGGCAGTGCCGGCATCCACAAGGTAGGCAGCTGCTGGCTGTTCAGGGGGGCGTGGCCCCGCCATTCCCCTAGCCACTGCACTGCTCTGCCATGGTGCTGGGTGGGGTAAAGAAAAGAAACAGGAGTAGAAAGGAAGGAAGGAAGAAATAAGGTAGAAAAGGGAAACAAGTAAAAAAAAAACAAGAACAAAACTGAAAAAAGAAACATAAAAAAACATAAAATGCTTTTCATAAAGAAACACATGAAAATGTTTACATGCCCATACCACTGCCAGCCCTCTTTTTCCAGCTGATAATAAACACAATCTGTGTCAGACACACTTTGAATGTCGTACACCATAATGAGTATCCAAGCAATCAGATGTCCACTATGCTCAGCAAGGATTGCTCATAAACCTACTGGGCTCACATCAATAGTGATCTCAGTGTGCAATTTAGCCTCAAAGTAAGCTATTTCAGTCATTTTTCAATTGCAAGGTCCATGTTTTTGAAAATACAGTCACATTCAGTGGACCATTGGAATTGAACATTTCATTTTGTCAGGTCTTGCAAAGCAGCACATTATGTGGCAAAGTCAGAAATGCACCTCAAACAATAGCTGGCCAAGCCCAAGAAAGACTGTGCCATGGTAACATCTTGAAGAGGACTGGTGGCTGATATTGCTTGTACTTTGTCAGGATCAGGAGGCATGCCTCTCTCAGAAAATACTTGTCTAAAGAACTTCAAATTTGTTTTATGAAATTACACTTTTCAACATTTAAGGTGAGGCCTGCATCTTTAAGTAATTGACACACTTGTTTGACCCTTCCATGGTGCACCAAATACTAGATTATTATCACTTTAACTGAAGGCATGTGTCACAGAATAATCCTATGTATAACATCTTGGAATATCTCTGATGCAGATAGACTCCAAATCTTAACCCTTTTTATCTAAATGGACCAATATTAGTCATTAAAGTGGTAATGTCCCTGCATTTCTCCAAGTTCAAGCTGATGGTAGCCCTTGTTCAGGTCAAAACCGGAAAAAACTTTGCTCCATTCAGCTGCATGATCATATCTGCAGTGTGCGGACCAGGATGTCTCTCTCTCCTGATTGCTTTGTTGGCTTTACACATACCCACACATATGCGCATTGCAACTTCATTGTCCTTTTTCACGTGTACTATAATGGGTGACCTTCATGATTTGGGACCAGTAAAACGATCAATGATGTTATGTTTCAGCAAAGCCTCTATCTCCTTCTTGACTGCTTCTTGCAGGTCAAATGCTATCCTGCGGTGTCGTTGTGCAACAGGCCTTACATCTTCATTAACATGAAGTTGCACCTTCATCATTTCAAGCTTTCGTAGACCATGAAGTAGTGATGGGAATTTCAAGTTGTGTTTAAATTATAATTGATGGATAGCAACCCTCAGTCAACAGCAGTTGTAAAGCTGAGTAGGAACGCACTAGATGGAGTATGTTGAAGAACGTGAATCGGGACCTGCACAGACATTTTCTAATGCTGCAGGGTAGCTATATGAAAGATCCTTGACTCTGCACCAGTTTGGAAGTAGCCCATGTGTACACCTTCACAACTGACGTTTTGATTCACGGTACAGGTGAAAGACTGTGAAACTGTTCAACTGGCTTTATGTTTATTGATGCACCACTTCGATTACAAAGTTATCAGGCAAACATTGACTTTCAGTTTGATTTTTGAGCAATGTCGATATTAGTTCTTTTGCTTTCTCAGATCACTGGTTTCTGTCCTTTTTCCATTGTCTGTGCAAGTGGCAGGGCCCACTTGTGCATGTTGTTCCCTTTTATCTATGATCATCACACTTTTAACATCTTCACTGTCGGTTGACGGTGACGACAAGGAACTCTTGCAGATGAACTTGATGGCAATCAACATCATTTAGTTTCAACCTGTCCAGTTGAGGTCCTTTTTTTATTTGTTTATGAGTGTGGCAATACTGCTCCTGGAACTTTCTGGGATCCATCTTGTCCACCTGGCATGACACATCTGTTTTCTTCTTTGCTTTACAAACAGTGATAAAGTGTTTTTCCTTTCTGCGCCCTTTATATATTTGTCTAATGGCGGAGCCTTTATTCTCATGTTGAAATGAAAATCTGCATCAGATATGCAGTCTTTCTTTTTCTGAGTATGTTGACTTATGGGCATCTGCTCCATGCTGGCGTCTACACTTCATGACTAATGCTGATTTACCTTTTGCTGTTCCTGCTTTCATGTAGGAAGTTAGCTGATTGGCTCTCTCCTCAGATCTAGCAGCCATTAATACCTTTTCTCGACTTACGACTTAGTCACTTGACCATCAGACTCACGGATGACAGTGGGGCTGCTGCCAATGGGGCGGTCCGAGCGCCAGATTAGGACCATGTCTCAGGAGGCAGAACACAAAGCGTTTCCTGGGTGGAGGTGTTACACCTCCTCCCCAGGCAGGTACCCTGCATCAGCGGTCAGCTTCAAAGGCTTTACCACCTTTGAAATATGACCTATGCTGATAGCAGCAGATGGCTGCACACTTTGAGCGGGAAAATCGGTGGGAAAACTTAGCCAGAGTGGGAGGAGTGGCCATCCCCTGCCTGCACCTCGTCTCAGGTGTAACAGGTGAGTTGACCACTCCATTTCATTTTCCCCCAACTTGGGTGATAGTAAAATAGCAAATTATGGTTGAGGATGTGACCCTTTCTCACAGGAAATGGTAATTTAGTCGGTGTAGTCACCCTAAGGTAGGTGGCCTATTGACCACAACCAGGTCCTCTCCCTAATGCTCACTAAATGCTGTACTTAGTGGGCCTCCCTAGACCTACAGATCGGATTTGATGGACACAAGAAGACCAGGAACAAAGAAGACCCAAAGCACGAGAACAGAAGTCCTACTTCAAAAAGAAATAGACACCAACCCCTGCCTTCTGCTCCTAGGACTCTATAACCGCCACTGATGTGTCACATGGATATCTGAAGGACTATAAAAAAAAACAGATCACCTCCAGGCTTCTGCAATTGCCAAAAACCTCCCTCTGAGTGAAGGCATCACTTCCATGCTGTTTACAAGCAACAAACCAGTGCAGTCCAGTTAACTCGCTTGCCGCTGACAAATGAACCAGACATAACAGCCTGACCAAAATCCACCCAACAGACCCAAGGTACAAAACCTACCAGTGTGCTAAGGTTGGTAGCACTGCAACTTTCAGGGCCCGAGACATGCTATTACCCATGGTACTGGACCCCCAATCTCAGACACCAAGAAGGAAAGCCCACTCCAGACTCTCAAAAGCTCAGAAGCAAGCCGCAGTCAAGGGACATCAAGGCACCAAAGAACCAACCCCAGAGTGGCTCTGCTGACCTACAAGCAAACCTCCAAGTGACCTACTCCTGGCTCCAAGGACTCCCTAATGCCCAACTCTTGACTGACCTATCTGCACTGCACTCGAACTTCCTGGCCCTTGCATTGGAAAACCAGCTGTGGCCTAGCATTCCCTCCCCTTGTGACCTCTACACTCCAAGGGGGCTCACCACAAATACCTTTAAGTCCACCTGTGCAGTGTGTTTCCAAGTAGTCCCTTTCTCCTTTCTGTTCCAGCTCCAAGACTTTCAGGACTATATTTAAAAGGAAGTGGGGCATCACTGGTGATGCGCCGCCTTTTTTGCGACCCCCTTGCATCTCCTAACGCCACCATGTTAGCACTTTATTTACAATACTGCACACCATTGCGCATGTTAGGGCAATAGCATCAGTTTTTATGTTAAAAGGCCCACTGAAATCAATGAGAGCCTTAATTTAAGGTCTGCTTCAAGCAGGCATTAAAAATGACGCTAGAAATGGCAGAATAGAATCTTGTAGATGTAATTGTGCCATTTGTAGCGACCCTCTAACAAGGTAACTCCCCCTTTACATACATGATGCATATATTATGCATGATGTGGAATAACAGGTTTACAAGGTGGCGCAAACCTAGTTTTTAACCTTGTGATTATGGCGCTATGGTACTGGCCCATAAGCGGCATATTTGTGCAAAACTTTTTGCCGCTTAGGGGCGTAAGGGCCTTGTAAATCTGGCAGTCAGTGTTCATACCACCTGAACTTCTCCAGCTGGCCCACAGGACATCTTGATTACTTCGACCTAAAAACAGAAGGTGACACTTGTGAGAGCATTCTTGTCAGGAGTCCCAGGCTGCTTACTTGAACTATTCTTTTCCATCATTTTTCCTGGCTGTATTTCTTCTTCTGGGAGGAGTGAGAATTGAAGTCCTTCCCACAGGACTCATATGAATAACTGCACCAAGACATGTAAAAACATAAAGTTATGCCCTTGCATGGTAGAGAGTACTTAATTTCTTTAAAAGTTCACTCAGAGAGAATCATCAGAAGAGATTATTTTTCTGCAGCATGACTTCTATTCATTTATCCACACGTTCTTTTTCTAGCTAGAACCATGGTGGCTCTAGCTACTGAGGCATATTTTAGGCAATTCAAAAAGATGTCACCCATATATTTAGCTTCCTGGTACATTCCAATCAACAAGTCTGAGCAATGTGTGCCTTCCTGAATAGCGAATGAAAATAAACTTGAAAATCTTTCACTAAAGCTTGAGCCAGATAAGGTGAGCAAGTGGCAGCTTCAGGCGTAGATTCTCAGACTTATCATGTTAGAGTTTATTCAGCTTCTTATCAACCTCAGTAGGAGAACAGTTGTCTTGATTTACTGCTGTACATCATCAATTTTTCCAGAATAGAGTCTAACTTTAGATTATGAAGATGCACCTCCCCCGAATCTTCCAATGGACAACATATCTACAGATACTTGAGCATATTTACTTTCTCAACCTCCTTCCTTTCCTCAAAAATTAAATCTGTGTTCCTATTATACAGAGGCATGGCCAGAGAGGGCAGCCCCTCCTCCTTCACCAGTGAAGCAAACGGAAGGAAACCAAAGTTCCCACATACTTGGTTCAACAGTTCAACCATCTGTTCTCTTCAAATATACTTCCCTGATGAGGAAGAAACAGTGACTGCAGACTCTCAGTGGGAAGAATAATCCTTGAATTGAGAGCTGGTGGATTTAGCCTCCTTTTAATTAGTAGGGCCCTTCTTTGTACTCTCCAGTCTTCTACCATGCCCTGTATCTCAGCAGCCATAATTAATAATGAAGGTACATTTCAGGGATAATCTGGAGATCCCCTAAGCCTTTTCTTTTTGGTACTGCAAGCTCCTCCTCAGAGGAGGCACTTGATAAAATGTATCTTATTTTGGCACTACTGTTCACCTGCATTGCTTTAGAGATATTGAATGAAAGGGAAGCAACAGCCTAACATAAGGCATCACATCTGGGTATATGCACCAATAAAAAAGGCCATTTACATCCGTGCACCAATGAAAGAATATCAACATAGCAAACAATAAAAACTAATTATTGCCAGCTACACAAATGTATTAAATAAGGAGTGACTTATTTGTCTTCTTGTTGGCTGGAAATCCACTGGGAGAACCCTGATACTCCCTCTGTGGAAACAGCATCACAAGGAGCGCTATTTCTTGACATGGAAAGCCAAGCCCCAGCCCCTTTGGGTCAGACAGATGTCAATGCCGTCTTTGGAAGGTTTGTGGGGCTCACTGCTACCATGGTAATAGCATCATTCTGTGGTACCTCAGTAGGGAAGTCGCCCATCCCACAGTGCTCTGTCTCTCATCTTTCAAAGTCTTTCATTACACAAAGAAATACAGACAGCATCAAATGCCCCACACACAGCCACCATGGTGATTCTCATGGATAGAAAAACTTAAAACAGGATGTGGTGCCAGATGGGCTGTTAAGTAAGTTCATGGACGTCAGGATATTAAAAATGACAATTTATTAGTGGGAATGAATACACCCACAAGCAAGAGCATCTGGCATCTGTGAGCAGAGCAACTGAATAATGGTGCTGTCTGGCCCCCAGGCACCATTCCACTCATGAGTGGGGAACACAATACAAATCACAATAAGTGGTTGACCAGTAGGTCATGATCACAGAGTCATAACTTTGTTATGCACAGGGTTACTTTGAGGTCACTTTTTAACAGACATTACATCCCCAATCGTCTAGTATGTCCCTTCTTGGTGTGAAAAGCCCTCACAGAAAAGTAGCAAAAAGAAAAGAAGCGTTGACAAAGCCAGTGCGTCTGGAGTTGGCTCTCAGACTTTATTCTTTGCCATTGCTTGTTTAATCTTTGCTTTAGCAAAACTACAACTTTGGGAGCGACTGTGTCCTCATCAATATCAACATAACAAAAACAGTTTTTGTTCTCAAAAAGGACACATTACCATAGTAGCCTCTAAAATAAAGGGAGCTATGGTCCATATTTATACTTTTTTTGCACCGCATTGCGTAATTTATTGACGCAAAATCGGCACAAATTTACAAATGACAATTATATTTTGTAAGTTTGTGCTGCTTTTGCGTAAAAAAATTACGCAAATGTGGCGCAAAAAAATAATATAAATATGGGCCTGTGTGTATGAATAAGCTCCTTGTGAAAGAGCAGAATTCCCTCAATTACAGTGAAATTAGCCAATGACTGAAGTGTGCTGACCCATTTTATCCAAAAGTGAATGACACAACAGCTGACCAATGGATTAAGAAGGTTCTGATGGAAGCCCCTATAAGTATATTATACATATGATATTTCAGTAAATTCTGAAGATCTGGGATAATGCCTCTACCAAAATACAGTGACTATGCCAACATATATTTAAATACTTTTCAGAAGCCACTACATCACTCAAATTGGTTAAACTAAAAGAAAACAGCAATCAGGAATGAAATCTTTAAAAAGCACGTGACTTAGAAGGAGAATCATGCTTATTTTTTTTATTGTAAAAAATAAAACTGAGAAAAAATGACAATTGAAAGGCTGTACTTCATGCATGCTAAAGTACATTCTGGTATCGTGTGTGTCTGAAACAAGACAGACTATGGCTCCCATTTTGACCCTGGTGGTAAATGTGCAATCCCACTACCAACCAGCTGACGGTGCAGACCACCACATTATGAGTGTGGCGAGTTTGCCGCTGCCAACCCGCCACATCTCCACACATACCGCCATGACGGTCAGGACTGCCGGTCCGGAGATGATCATCTCCGAGTCGGCAGTTCACAGAAGACCGGCGGCGGTAATAGGAGCACACTTTCCGCCATGGTTTCCGCGGCGGTAGCACCATGGGGGAAAGGCTACTGGTGACACAGAATTCCTTCCCTGTCACCAGTAGATGACCCCCCCAGCAAGCGCTAGGTCTCCTTCCCCCCTCCAGCCATAGCGTCCCCACTCCTCCTCTAGAAACAGCATCCCCACCCCCTGCAGGCACAGCGCCCACCTCCCACTCCCCACATACATGCACACAGACATCCACACTCACCACGCCTACACCCACACACATACACGCATTCACTCACATACACGCATTCACTCACATACATCCATGCATGCATTCACCTCAACATTCATACATGCATTCAAGCACCCATACTCACAGCCATCCAAGCATGCATACTCAGACCCATTCAAGCATGCATACTCACATCCATCCAAAAACATATACTCACCCACAAAGACGCATTCACCACAACACTGAAACTTGCATACACACTTGCACACACACATATACATACTTACATGCAGACACGCACTCGCTTCCACTTTAAGACATGCATACAACATGCATACACACATTCATGCACACACATAGACACCACATACTCATACATGCACACACAACACCCCCTGGCCCTCCTCCCCTGTCGGACGATCACCTTACCTGGTCCGCAGAGAAGGTCATCCGGTAGGGAACAGGATGGGGTGCTTGTAGCACCCGTCCAGCAGGACACTGCAATGCCGTATTATTGCCCAAGTGCCTCCGCCCGCCAGCACAACTACTGCTGGAGTTTTACCCATAGTGTGGCTGAAATCTGGCAATACTAGTGATATGGTGGGTGGAAGAGCACCAGCACTTGTGGTCTTCTGGTGCACGCGGCTACGTTGTTGTGTGAAAATTGCAAGTAATGATCCATATAACTGCAAGATTTCTCTCCTTAAAATAAAACAAATAAAGCTTTACATAGAATGCATGGCTACAATACATCGACCTTGAAAACATAAGAGCAAGCTCATTATTAAGGCAAAACAAACCATACCCTCTGATGCAATATATTGAAAACAATTGGCAAGGTTAATACAGGAATAGAAGAATTCAAAATTAAAACAACACATGGGGCCTGGTTTAGAGTTTGGCATAGGGGTTACTCCATCACAAAAGTGACAGACATCCTGTCACCCTTATTAGGATGTCCATAGGCTATAATTGAATTGTAATACAACGGATGGGATACCTGTCACGTTTGTGACTGAGTAACCCCCTCTGCCAAACTGTAAATCAGGCCCATAGTCATTAAATCTGCCTGATGTCCTCCTCTGATGGCAACCCCCTTCTTTGTCATCAAGAAAGACATACTCACTTTACCTATACTGGAAAGTAAAACCTGGATACACTTCTACACATTATTCTTTGATTACTCACCTGTACCCAGCCATTAACCTGTGGATCCATGTTTTTTTAAAACTTTACCTGCATCAAATTGTTCTTTCATTTCACAATGTTTCTTCATCACACATGTCAGTGGAAAAAGATTGGAATGCACCATCCTATCTCTGAGTAAAGTGAAAGGTGTGACACCTGTGGTGCTATGGCGTAATAACTCCAAATCGTATTGTTAACAAATTCTACATCCTTCCCTAATGAAATCACTATTTGAATCCCTTCTTTACAATTATATTTGCCCTCTCAACTAAACCATTCAAAGATGGAGAATTCAGGGCTACCTTAATGTGCTGGATGTCATTGATTTCTAGAAAAGTGTGCATTTTGTTAGATACAAAATGGGAGGTTCACTACAGATAACTCAGTGCCTACCTGAAAAAAAACTTTTGAATTCACCAGCCAAGTTCTTGCTCTCAGGCCAACCATTCATTAGGAAACCTTTGACTTGACTAAGTTCTGAATCCTTGGGTTAGGTCTCTTGTCAAGCTTGTTAAAAAATTAGCACACTCAACAACAATATCTAGTGATGCCACCACACATTCAGTCTACTCAAGCCCATCTTATTCTTGTTCACCATCTAATGCCATGCACGGCAGTCATTCAGCCCTGAAATTCTGTCCCCCTGTAGAGACTTTATGGTGAAATGGTACTTCTGTGGTTTAGACAACAAATGTGTAAGCCTTGCAGAGGTTTTGCATGCCCGGCTACCATTGAGGATTTACATCAAAGGTTTGTGGTCAATCAATAAATAAACTCTTGTCCCCCAATGTAAGTTTAGAATTAGTGTATGGCCCAGACACAAGCCAAAGCCTTATGTTCTGTCATGCTATAATGTATCTCAGAAGGTTTATCATCCTGGACATCAAGGCGATGATCTGTTCCTTGCCAGCCACCCATTGACCTAGAACTGCACCAAGACATGTTATGGTATCATCAACGCTAGTTGAAAAGGGTGTAATGCAGAGCCTTCCACATTCAAATTCTTTACCTTGACAAAAGTACTAGATATTTTATCTGTCCAAGCAAATTCTGCACATTTTCTTAACAAGGCTCACAAGGACTCAACAAATTTTGCATAACCATGTACAAAATGGACATAGTATTCTGCCAAACTCAAAACTGAGCAGAGAGCATCTCTATCTCTTGTAGAGCAGCATTCCGTATTGCCTTGATCAAGGAAAACTTGGCTTTAATGTCCTCATGTAAGATTGTGTGTCCTAGATACTCCAACTCTTTTGTGTCATATTTACACTTTTCTCACCTTTTTGTCATTTCTGCATCAGACAATACTGAGAGAACCTTATCTAAGGTTCTATTATGTGCCCTCAAACTACTGCCAACAAGCCAGTATGTTGTCCTGGTATGCTTGAACCCAAGCTATGCTTCCCAAAAAAACTGCCCATGACTTTTTGAAAAATGTTAGCCACAGAAGCTGGACTAAATGGTAGTTTGAGGTAATTAAAAGCTCTAAATGGGACGATGGAACTGGTGAGTTCTTGTGACTTGGCTATAAGTGGTATTTAGTGATATACCAAGCACAAGTCTATGATGGAAAACAATTTGACTCCCCCGACTTGGTCAGCAACTCATGTATTTTGGGGGTAAGGGGGAGTGGTAGACAACCAAGATATCTTTGTTAAATGAGAGCAAGTCAGCACATAGCCTATTCTCCTCAGACTTTTTCTTACCACTACAAAGGGTGAAACCCCTTCAGAAGAATCACATGGTGCTATGACCCCATCAGAACACAAATCATTTATCACGGATTTGAACACAAATCCTTTAGCATGGATTTGGGTTTATGTCTTGCTCTCAATGGTAGGGGATGTACTTTGTGAACTACTGGCTGTGCCCCAGACATTAGTCGAATTAGGGCCCATATTTATACACCGGCGCAGTTTTGCGTCAAAAATATTACCGCCAGCTAATGCCATTTTGGTGTGCCGTGCGGGCATCATATTTATACTTTGGCGGCGCAAACCACAGGTGGGAGTCATTATTTTTGACGCACACTGCAGCGTCAAGTCGTAAAGCAAAATGACGTTAATGCGGCGGAAATGACTGTGGGTCGATTTACGACACCGCAAACCAGATATGCGACGTTTTGTTTTTACGCAATAGCGTAAAAAAAAACAGCGAACACTGCCATTTCACCAGAGGAGAGCCAAAATGGATCCCAGATGCCACTACAGACCCCAGGAAGATGACAGCAGACCAGGAACCAGCCAGGATGACCCACACAAGAACCAGGACACTTTTAAGAAGAAAAGAAAGTGTCACTTTAGTGCAGAGGAGCAGGAACTTCTAGTTAAAGGGGTGAAGGAACACCAGCACCAACTGTTTGTCACCTCAAAGTTGCCAATCAGTAGGAGAGAGGCTATATGGCAACAAATTGTCGACAAGATTAACAGTGTGGCTGAAGTACGCAGAACAGTCATTGAGTGCAAGAAACGCTGGCATGACTGCAGGCGCAGGACCAAGGAAAAGATGGCCAGGAACAGGAAGGCAGCACTGCAGACTGGAGGTGGGAGTCCAGCACACCAGGAGGCCCTGGACCACATGTAGGAGATGGTCTCAGCCGTCATCCCTGAGGAGATCGTCACAGGGTTTCAAGGACAGGACAGCGCAGACTACCAGGAGACAACGCATATGCAGGGTAAGTCACATGGGGAATTAAAATGCAATAATGTCAACTGTGAGCAGGGGGGGATACCGACCACTAAATGCATGAAAGTCATCTAATACATGGAGTGGCATGGGTAAAGGGGCACGGCATGGGGGCATGGCCCGTTCTGAGAAGACCTGGGGCACACCATTACACAACACCAACAACAGTCCCATGGGGGCATGCTGTCATGCCAACGATGGAGCAAAGGGAAAGCCACGCCAGGAGGGAAGGCCACAACGTCAAACTGACATCAGCCACCATACCCCCTACATTAACTAGGGCCCTATTAACAACCTCTAGCCATGCCGACAACTGGAATGTAACTGCGACAGCAGTTGCCACTACCACCTCTGCTCTGTGTGCAGCTCAAGTAGCCAATGGCAGTAACCTCCCCATGGATCATACACACCTAAATTAGGGGGTGAGGATGACAACTGCAACAATCCCCAGAAACAAGACAAAGGCCCCAGTACTCTCAAATGTCAATGCCCATAGTTGTTGCAAACATCAGCCAATGTAAACAACAATAGGAGCTACACAGCACTAAGGACACACCCATGCTGCATATGTCAGGGTCCATCCTGTGCCTGGGTAACAATGCAACATCCCAAATGTCATACTGCTCAGACAACAGCATTGAGGGGGGGAAACATGTAACTGGTCACTGAAATAAACCTGCAAAGTCAGAGGAGGAAATAGGACACTGATATGATTATCAGGGCAATGCAATGTAACACACATTCCCCAACATCAGCAGGACACATTACCAATGTCAACATCCATATCGGATCATAACATTGCCATGCATAGGATATGCCACATGTCAATTACATTTAAGTGGATGTGAAAGATCAGAGATTTGGGCAGGTCCAGACTGTGAAGTCTGCTGCCAGGGCCACCAGTACACCCACAGCCAGTGAAAGGTCTCACCATGAGAATGGATGTACACGGAGGGTTGAGTAGGAAAAGAAGGTGGCAATTCTCTATTTGTCACAAACCAACACCTGGAGGTGATGACAAGTCTGATAACTCAATAACATACATGTGACACAAAGGTGGGCCATAGGCCTGGAAGAATGCCCATCTGAAGGACTGGAGAAATGAACACAAAACAAGATCACAAAGTGAATTCATCAAAAGGCAGGTACGTCAAATCAAAATTGCCACAACACAGACACACTAATTGTACCCTGTTTCATTGCAGAGGAAGATGGATCTCCCAGATCTCCCAGATTTCCATGATGACATGGATGACGAGCCGATAAACATTCCCCAGGAGACTATCCAAAAGGTCCTTGACACCCTCCAGACCCCACCTTCAGTCACAAGGAGGAGCACAGAACAAGCAGCCATCGCAGAGGATCCACCCACCACCCCAATTGTAAGACCTGTCAGCTCCAATAAAGCTGAGGACTCAGACAACACTGGCACCAGCTTTGAGAGAACTGTAGTTGGAGTACAGCGGGAGCTGGCCAAGGAGGTGCAGGTGGGGATGCAAACTATGGCAGCCAGCCTTGAGGGGATGCGTTCGTGCATGATGTCATCTGCAGATCAGGCAGCAGCTATGCAAGCCCTAACATCCATACTGCAAGGACTACAAGAAACTGTCAAGGAATTCACCACTGCAGTAAGGGAGTTGCCACAACACCTCACATCCCATACCTTCCACTGCATGCACAAATGCAATCATGACTCCCTCAGGGCCGACCTGGCTGCCTACCATCGTGATGTAGCTGCTATTCTCAAGAACCAGCAGACCCTCCTTGCTGCAGTACTGCCCTTAAGACCTTCACAGGGAGCAGCGACCGGGATGTCTGACTCCACGTCTACTAACACTGAGGTGTGTGTTGCCCCTTCACAACCAACAACAACAATGAAAAAGCAGGCAACACACATATCAGAAGAAGAAGACATGGAACAAATCATATTCACAAGGAAAATGACCCGGAAGCACTAGTCCCTGCCACATGGCCCACATTTACCAAGGTCCAGCGCGTTCTAACTTGCCAGTCTTACAACAACTTTACTCAAGCACTGTTCTGCAAACCACTGTATATCTTGTCACCCAGCCCAGTGAATGTCTCTCTCCTACTCATCACCAAATCCTGTCCCTCTGCACTGTCTGAAACATCAACCCCAGCATGTCAAAAGCATTTCTGTAACCCCTTGTGTTGGATCACAATTTAAGATGTCACTATAATGGACTCCAGTCATGGACAATGATCAGATAGCACTACAGCATGTTTCAATAAATAGCACTTACACAACAAATCTGTCTCTGGGTAATGTGACATATCAACTGTGAAGTAGATAACTGAAATGTGCCTACTGTCAAATTACGTAGCTTGTCAATACAACCGGCCTGATAATATGTAGTCAGAGAATTCTGCACAGTGCCCATGATTGCATCATACTCTGCCCATCCTGAGGGACAAATCTGATGAAGTGAGAAACCATATACCACCATGCTGTGTTGGACAGAAGAATGCTTCCTCAGGGGATAACTAAGTCATCAAATAGTGGCCTCAAAATGTTGTAAACATGCAAAAATAACCCAATAAACATGCCACACTAATCTAAGTAAACACTAAAAAAACTGCATAAATGAAGGTGTCTGAGTTAACATACAAATATGCCGAACTCTGTCACAAATGATGTATGAGGGTCATGAAGACAAGAATACAAGATTGCCAATGAGACCTCATCCTATGAGGGTGTGCTGGATCATCACACTACAGTGAAACCTAAAACTGTTTCCCCAATACCAAGTCTGGAAGCACTGTTTGTGACTTTGAAAACACACTTATCAACAGGAACACATTGGGATCCATATTAACTGTGATTGGTGGTTGCAACGAAGGGTCGACACTTTGCTAGGTAGCTCTGGGCTAGCTGCCAATCGTTCAGCTCAGTTGAGATTTGTTTGTAGCATAGGACACAGATGTTATAGTACAAAATTGATGTACACTGAATCCAAACCCATGATCAAGTACCATTCAACACATACAATTAAGGGTTAACCAAATATTTATTAAATGCTAATCACAGATGAGGAAACTGAGGGAAAAATCTTACCTACCCTCATCTACCCTGACTACTCATTACCCACAACTGTCCCTAACTAGCCTAAGCTACACTTACTTATCACATGAACAAAACGTTCTAAACATCTACCTCCCACCCCCCTTACGAGACGGGACACATGGAGGACAACATATACTATCCTATCCTATACAAATATATATTTTTTTGTTATTTTTTTGTTTTTTGTTTATTTTATTTTTAAAAACACACAAGAGCCCAACCATAGCCCCCCACCCACCCACCCACACATGTAATAGGTAAAAATAGAAACAAGCAGGACCCCCACCCCCCCACCCACTAACACTAACTAAACTAACAGCCTATACTAACCTAACACTAAGCCCCCTAAGCCCACTAACTATAAGAACAAGGAAAGAGGAGGGAGGGGAGGGAATCATGTCCATTGCAAAAAGTCTAGAGGTTGGCCCTCCGGAGGGTCCTCTTAATGGACTTAACCCGCCGGGTAATGTGCGGCACATCCCAGCTTAGGTGGCTCAACTTGCGCAGCACTTTGTCCATCTTACGATCCATTCGGTCGAAGGCTGCAGGGTCAACAGATGGAGCAGTGGCAGTCTGTGTACCGGTGGAGGAGGTCTGTGTGGGTGTGGTGCCAGGCCTAGTGGGCTGTCCTGTACCGGTGGCAATGCTTGGGCCTGGAAGTCCAGCAGATGTTGGACCAACAGTCCCAGCTGTGGGTGGGGCCACCTGGCTTTGATTGGTGGTTGTGCTGGTGGTAGCTGTGGTGGGCAAAGTAGGCCCACCCTGTGGGAGGGCTCTCCATGCCCCGGAGGCCGGTTCATGCCGATATCGCATGGCCCGGCGCTGAAATTCATGGACCTGGTCTGGAGTCATGTTAGCAGCTGTGAAGACAAATGCAGATATTCTACATTAGTAACTGCATTGTGTGAAATGGCACAACAAGTTTATCAGACATTACATCTACTGTACTTGTAACAGCTAATATCACAATACAGATCATTGAATGTCCCTGAGGAAGTACATGGCAGGCCAGACTACAAAGGTCACATCACACATAGCACATCCATAACCTATTAGATGGGTAACAACTGGCTTTGACTTGCAATCTGAGTTCTACCAGTTATCAGCTAAGAATCATGCTGCATATCCTCTGCCAAGACCTGGGCTACAAATGTCAGTGTACGGAAAGCAAAACTAAAGCCACATGGTCCGCAAGTTGTAACTGGACTTGCCAGTATAGTACCAAGTGCCACACCTGAGTGTGTATACTAGGTTGCAACCAAACCGTCACTTATTCACATGTATGTGTAACATACTGGTAGCATCAGTACTAGGTACCCCATTCACAAACCCATGCCTGTGTTTGAGGGGGGGGGTGGATAAACAACTATAATTTGCCAACAACATGTACACCGAGGAGTGTATAGAAAACTCCACAGATGTTTGTCTCTACAGACACACCACAGGTAAGATCTATCTACAATTAGGAGTCAGCAAACCCTAGAGCACTCATAGGGTCAGACATGTCATGAAATGCTGGAACTTGGTACACAACATATACTTCCAGTGAGGCCTGACTTACATCAGACACAGAGTTGCTAGAACACACATGATCATGAATTGCATGCACACCTAGGCCATTGCACTCAAGTTCCACATACTTGTAGCACTACATGTGGAAGTACATGCTGCTAGGAGGTTCTACCTACTGTCTCAAAATTACGTAGGTAAATAGGGAAGCAGATGTCTAATGGAAAGCAATTTGCTGTACAAATCTTTAAAAAATGTGGGTCTGACAGGCTGACTAAATTGGGCCTGACTTCCAGTGCGACTCTTGGTGATACAAGTGTCATCCACATGACTAACCCCTGTACTCACAGTGGGGCCTACAGGATTGGCTTACAATCCCTACATGATACCATTCGATACGCATTGGCCAACTCAAAACATGTGAGAAACTGTATTCCCACTCATGGAACAAGAGAAAAGCTTGCCCAATGCATCACACCTTGCTATGCATCCTACTCACACGAGTCCATAACCAGCAAACACAACACATGACAGACAAATCAACACTTACTGGAGTGGTCAGGGTCCTCAAATGTCGCCACCTCTCCCACAGTGTAGGGTGACGGTCCACCTGTAAGGTATGGAAGGAAGAAATGTGGTCAAAATCTGTGCACAGCGCAACAATTTCATAAACATATACAATGTGTAGGCTGAATAAGGAAATGGCAGCCATTCAGACATGATGGTACTGCATCTGATATATCACAGCCAACTTGTACATAGCATGGGTCTCCTGTGACAGTTACACACATATCTGCACACATACATTGGCCATAACTATCATGTGGTTGCTAATATGCCCCGTAATTGTAGAGCAGTAAAAAATATGGAGTGTAATTGTCTCATCATGTGCATCCAAGAGAGACATCCAAAGCCTGGTTACTTGAGGACTGCATTACCAGTCAAACATGCCTTGTGGCCATGACACATTTATTACACATAGGTCCAATGTACAGAGGGAGGGGCAGGGACTTTTGTAAGCCATCCTGTTGTTACAGTTTATTCAATTGATGTGGCCCAGCTATGGTGATTTGCACCAACCATGGAGATGTGAAGCCATGTGCATGCACTTGGACTGCCATCCATATTTGGAATGTGGCACAACTAACTCCAACAAACATTCTAAGATGTTAACTGAGGGCACCTTACACCTTTTCATGATGTTTTCAAATCCAGAACTGACATGTATCCAAAAAGATCAAGGCACACAATAATCCCAAACATTCATAGTACTTCCGTGAACACTTTCCTTCCACACTCACCAGACTCACATGAGACATATGTCTGAGCCACTTTGCTATTATCAATTGACGTGAAGGCAGCACTCATTTTCTGCATCATGTAGTGATTTTAAAGTCAGTCTACCAATTGCGTCAACAAAGTTGGCCTAAATGTTGGTACATCTGTACTTCTCTGTCAATAGTACCCTATATAGACATGATTGGCTCCTATTTTGCTAGCTTTTCTGACAAAAAAGCCGCACCAATTTCCTTCATGGAAAAGTAACCTGTAAGTTTGCTGAGCACGTGCTAACTGACAGCTAGCAATTGTGATCCTTGCCATAGTGCATCAATGATCCCTTTATATTTCCCCAGCATTACACACAGTCAGCAAGTTAGCTGGCACACATTGTACTAATCCCCTTATGTCACTACAGAGCATTTAATCGTGCACATTAACATGATTCGTACTCACCAACAGTGCCACCAATCATGATTCCCAGGTGGTCCAAGAGATCCTGCTCCCTGGTGATAAGGGCAGCCCACCGGTGCTTCAGCTGGTGGTCACTCCTCTGGCTGGCATACACACGCTGAAGGTGATGCAGCACCTTTCCCCACCGGATTCTGCGCGACTCTGTTGGATAATCCTGTATCACCCTGCACCCTGCCTGGATCATGAGCGGCAAGAAATGTGTCACAAGCCAGATGAACCCCTCAACTCCTCTTCCCCCATCCTGCCAAGACGTGGCCTACCAGACATACTTGGAAGTGAAATGGAATAGGGGTAAAAGAAATAGAAAGGGGAAATAGGGGGAAAGTAGGGGTGCAAAGACAGAAAAGAAGTAAACCTAAACACTAAAAGAGCCCAACTATCCCTAAACTAACACTCCCCACAACAGACTCCCACAAACAACAAAAACACAAGATAAATGGACAAATTTAGACAAAACACAGTAGTACAGTATACAACAACAATATTTATTTCACAAATTGACAATTCAGATAGCACACAGGCCAAAAACAGCACAAAATCTGAGGACAACACTCTCTACACAGCCACACAGTCTAGAAGGATCATAGACTGCAAAGTGAAAGTGAAAGTACAACCACTGTACATGATCTGTAAACAGGATATCCTATTATATCACTTCCTGTATGAAAAGTCCCGCCTTTTTCGCATTATGTGTCATTTTTTGTTTACCAATACTGTATTTGCGTCATTTTTTTTGACGCATAGAAGTGAAAATTAACCCGCATCCACATAATAGTACATGGACTGTACAAATATCTGGATGTGGGCTAAATTTCACTCCTGGGCGTCAAAAAAAATTACGCAAATACAGTTTTGGTAGTAAAAAAATGACTCATAACGCTAGGGACGTCAAAATTACAGTGCATTAGCTGGTTTTGGGCATTTTTACTTGTTTTTTGGTTATGTTACATTTGGGATACATCAGAGATAGGCTGATTGAAGACAGTATGGTGTTGATGGTGTATGTTCACATTTGTGACATCATACTGCAGCGGAACATGATCCACTACTCCCTTCACAGTATTTTTACGATTGTCTGACGCAATAGATGGTCATAAGTGTGGCCTACATATATGTGGTGCACAAATTGTGCCTGTTTGGCATAAGAAGAGGATAGCAATGTGACGCACATAAGTACAATACCTAAATGCCTTTGGCTCAAATTGTGTGCTTTGGCAACTAATGTATTTGTTGACCAAGTGTGTGTGTATCACATGTAGCATATTTGTACATATGCTTGTATGAATGTGACGTCCATGTGTCAAATCCTTAGATGCAAGTCATATTGGAAATGAGCAAGTGCATGTGTTAGTCATACATGTAACAACACCCATAAAGTGTACTTCCAAGTTTTAGGGTCACGTACACACCACATGTGACATAGCATGCACCAGATGGATGGCAGAAGCTTGTTCGTGTGAATGGTCCACATTTTCTACATCCTGTGTCCTACAGTATTGGTAAGAGCTTCCTAGGCACTAGATGGTGAATCCCACTGTGAGTCATACACATGCATTGAGGAAGTGGGTACCATGTTGTTTGCACGGACAGACAAGGGTGAATCTCAAATGTATGATGACACCACAGTTGAGGCCATAGAAGTGAGCCCCAACTATCAAGTGGCTGTGGTGGACCAGCATACAAGACAGCCTGTGTCCACTTATTTCCAGTGATCAATTGCACATAGGTGTCTTGTTCATGTGTGTGGTCCAATGATGATCTTGTATATTTTTGGGGGTGTAATTTATCACAGTTCGGTCCAGGACTCATCATGAGTCAGTGTCAGCTATTCCTGTATCTACTGAGTATCCTTGGTTGATCAATGTGAGTAAAGTGGATGTGGACATGTGAACAAACATGTGGATGGTCCCACCCTGTCACTAAAGACGTGTAATGAGACAGTCAACAGGGCAACCTTGGTGTGCTGAGTGAGATAATGTCTCAGGTGTCATGTTCCGGCAGGTGTCATTACAACATTTGTACACAGGTTGGCCTCTGCACTTCCCATTGCATCTGGGAACATCATAGCATCTGTGCTGATTATTCTCGCAGCTATTCACCACACACGGCCCATCACTATGTTGTGCGCACTGTGATTCTGTGTGTGAACTGTCATGGTCCTGACATTTGTGTATTATTCATGGACATTATCAGAGGTTGCTGGTTGTGCTGAAAGCCCCGTACCCAATCCCTGCCTACGGCCCTGGGACACTGTCACACTTGGTCATTCATGCAGACAGTTGCCAGTCAGGCTGAAAGAATGCAAGGTGATTCAGGATCCAGCTACTTGACAAGATACATAATCAGTGGTCTGACTGAGACTGTTTGGAGAACAAACTAGACAGTTGACATGTAAAACTGTGTATGTCCTGTGTTTTTGAAGGTGACAAATGAACCCAGTGGCTGTGTTACACGGCTTAATTAGTATCAATGCTTAACAGTGTTTTTTGACATAATGGCAACTCCTATGCTGTTCCAGGCATCAGCAAGGGCAGTGCTTTTTTGAATGGGTGGTGTGCATGGAGGTGATCACTGGTGTGGGCTGCATCTGTTTCTCACCAGCCCTGTGGGTGAGACTTGCATTCTAAGGGCCAACAGACATTTTCACACGTGAAGCAATCTACAGATGCTAACAGGTCTTTGAAACTAGAAGACAGTGTATAAATTGACCTGACGTCCTTGCAGTCGGATGTTCTATGACAATGGCATACCATAGGAAAGGGTGTAGCACACTGGTTTGCTAATGTTGGTCTGTGTGTGTAGAGGAGGGAATATCAGGGTGCACATCTTAGTATTCCAGGGACCTCTTCCGACAGGTGGGTTGTGACCAGGTGCATGGGTGTGTCAGGAGTTAGGAAATGGGATGTCATGTGTGCAATGCTGCTCATATGTGTGGCACTTGTGGTGTCTCTGTTCTGCTTCTATGGGATTCTGGTCACAGATATTCCTTGCAAATATTGGATGCAGTTGGACTTACTGCTGTCAAGGGTCTGGTCAGGCATTCCTGTTACTGATGCCAAAGCACATTGACTGCCTCATGAATGAGGCTTGTTTTCCCCTTATTGAGTGATGGTATCTTAGTTGTGTGCCATATGCTGCGTTGGACATTGATTTCAACATGTATGTGTGAAATAGTTGTGGTTCTCTGCTATTGGCCTTCAAAGGAGAAATGTACATGATATATGTCATTAAGAGTGTGTGTGTATGTGACCATTGTATGTTAGGCATCACATTAGCTCTGGGATGTTCTGTGTCCTACTCAGTATCTCAGCAATGTTCTATGAGGCAACACTCTTATTCTGATAAGTAGAGATGAAGGTGTGTAAAAAGGAATAGCCAGACCTTGATATGGTGATTAGAATAGGTGTTTATTTAAATTTGTTAACTAAAGTGGTGAAGGTGATCATATTCAAAAGAAATTGTTGACGATCTGTTGCTGCCTGCGTATACCAGCATCCGGGTTCTGTAGTTCCCCCTCCTGTTGCAGGCCAACATCCTCCAGTTCCACCTCTTCAGGCATGTGTGGCTCTGGTTCCAGGAGGGGAATGTTTCTTTTGATACAAATGTTGTGCAGTATTGCACATGTGAGGATGATCCTACAGGCCATCTCCGGGGAATATAGGAGGCTAACACCAGTGATGTCGAGGCACCGTAATCTTGACTTGAGGATGCCGAAGGTCCTCTCGACAATGCTGCGTGTCCTCCTATGGGCGTCATTGTAGGCATGCTCTGCAGCAGTACTTGGGTTGCCAAATGGTGTCATAATCCATGGCTGGATGCCATACCCTTGATCAGCTGCAAGAGAAAATGATTGGGATCATGTTGATGTAGCTGGCACTATTGAAATGACCTTTCAGGGCAGTAATTGTCTTGTGTTGTCTGTGACTCTTTTGTGTAATAATATGGCATCCTATGCTTGTAGGATGTACCATCTGCATTGTGTTGTTTCCTTGGCAGAATGAGTGTTTGCCTGCTAACCGTTTGGCAGCAGTATGTTTTGGGATTTGCAGTACAGTATGCCCTCCCTAGCATTGTGACTTGTGATACAGGTGTCCTTGTGTCTTCACTGGGGGTGAGATGATAGTTCCATGCACAGTTACAATTGACAGTGTTGTTAACACATTCATATCAATGTACCCTGGACATCCCATACCTTTAGACTTAGGCAATGGATTAATGTAAAGGTCATTGGGACACTTACATTTTGCAAGGTGACATTTGGGCAACCCACTCTACACGTTGTGATCTTTGACATCTTGACATTAGGCTGTACAGTAATTTCAGATGTGTGACAGGTTCAATGGTGAGCTAAGAAACATGGCTAGAGATGTCATGACCTCAGTGTGTTTCTGTTCACATGTTGCTGTTGTAGTGTGTGTTGTGTGTCCTAGAGGGTTGCTGTGCAGTGTGTATATAAATAGGTTTTTGTACTTACAAACAAGTAGTCCATTGCCATATCGTCCATCCTGGAAGTGTTCATTGATGGTGCAGTGACGGAAGATGTATGAGTCATGGACACTCCCAGGATATTTAGCCACGATGTTGGTGATCAATCCCTGGTGATCGACTATGGCCTGCACGTTGATGGAATGTGTGTGCTTCCTGTTGCGATAGAGGTGTTCAGTTGCAGCAGGTGGCACAAGGCATACATGTGTGCAGTTGATTGCAAAAAGGACGTGTGGGAAGCCACTGATGAGGTAGAACCCCTGTTTTGTTTCCTGCTGCTTCTGCAGTGTGTTAGGGAAGCAGATGTGGCGGGGTGTCAGTCCAATGATGGCATCCAGTACTTTGGGCATAAAGGCGGAGAATGATGGTTGTGATATTCCACCCAGCCAAGGCACCAGTTGTTTGGAAAGAGCCACTTGCCAGCATATGAAGTACGGCAAGCAGCTTTGTTTCTGTTGGGATGGTGCGGGGTGTCACCAAAGTGGGGGCCAACTGCTGTTCAATGTTTCGCAGCAGCTGCTGAATGGCCTGCCAGTTCAACCGGTACCTCTGGATGATGTTGTGTTCCCTGAGGCCCTGAAGGGTGGTTCTGGGGCGGAATATCCTTTCCTGCCTTCTGCGCTGCCTTTGGGGTCCCTGCTGGTGTTGTGGTAGCTGCTGTTGTTGCTGCTGGGCTCTGCATCTGCGTGCACTCTTGATTAGAATCACCTCAATGGCTCCCTGTTGCTGCTCTGCTGCTCTGCTGTTTGTTTAGTGTGTTCTGATTAAATACAGGTGTGTTTGCCCCATTTTAACGCCTGCCCCGACCCAGGAGTGAATTTTTGATGCAAATCGGGCTGTGCGTAATTTTCGGGCTCCGACTCCCGGCCGTGCTCCATTTTTGCCCGAAAGCATAAATACGACGCCCGGCCATTTAAGCCATTTTTTGGACGGGAACTCCTACCTTGCATATAATTAACGCAAGGCGGGTTACTGCATCCAAAATATGACTCACACAGCGGAATTTTGTCATCCGCGGGCTTGGGCGTGAAAGTTTAAATACGGAGCAACGTTTGCGCTGATTGTGCGTCAAAATGTTTGACGCACAATCGGCACAGACGGAGTATATATATGCCCCTAGGTGTGCAAAACCCTTGATGGTCCCCTGTTTGTCACTAAATATGATAGTATATTGGCTAAAAATAACTTTTAATTCCTGGGGCACACAAACTTTCTTCAACACATTTAACATGAAGTTCTTCATAAATGTAGCCTGTAGGAATATCACCTATCACAATGGGATTCTCTGCCCCTGGTACTAAGTACAGTCCCATCTTAGCCAGGTCTTGCCACCCTATGAAAGTCTGTCCTTTGACACATATACTCTGGTAACTATGTGCCTACCTAAGCATTCCACTCTGGACAAAAATACCTAAGCACATCTATATTGTGTTCACCAAATGCTTTGGGATTTACATCTGCCTGCTCTAGCTCAACCTTATCATTCCATGTTTTGTAAGATCTTACATCTGAAAGAATGGTAATCAGCGATCCAGAGTCAGCTATGACTTGAATCTCTATGTTGCCGATTAGTGCAGTACAAACCATGGTCCCTTGTCTTTATTAAGATTTAAATTGGAGTTGCATTCAATAATTAAAATTGCATTGCTTAGTTTTTCTGCACGTCTACATTTTCCAGAGCCTCTATAACATTGCCACCAGTGAATGTATTTCTACTTTTGCACATCACCTGGAAATGACACAATTTTTAAACAGTAAGCAACTTTTTCCAATGGCAGGACAGCTCAAGTTACTACTAACATGAGTTTTCAATGCACACCTAAAGCAAACAATATTCCCTCTTTTAAAAGATAGTTTTCCTGACCTATTGCCCTAACATTTACAATATTCACAGTGTCACTTAAGTCATCTCCAGTCATGTGCAAAGCATTGACAGACTGATCATCATGAATGGCTTTTGTCAAAATCACAGATCTTTCGATACTGTTTGCAAAGTCAATTGTTTCTAACAATGTGGGATTCCGGAAAATGAGGAAACGCCTTCGGTTTTTTTATTAAAAAAGCAGCAAAACACAAACTGCTGCCTTATGTACTTGTGCTTGCTCCAATCTCCTATGTAGCTGCAAGGACCCTTAATGCAGACACATACAATCTGTTCCTTCATCTGCACTTTGCCTAATTTTAAAGAAATTGTGTCTCTCAAGCACTATACTTGGTACCTCAGCGTATTGTTGCCAATACATGCCATAGCCTCCTTGCATTGGTCCCAACCATTATTATCACCTGAAGCCATTTTTGGTGGTGAAAGTTTGTAAAACACTTGCTGCACCGCATACACAGTGCAACTGCACAAAAAACTTTGGCCCTCATTACAACATTGGTGGCAAAAGCCGTTTACCGCCATGCAGAAGCATGCAAACACACCCCCGCAGCAGCGGAATTCCGCCACGGTCATTATGACCCACTGCTCGGAATCTGCCAAAATTGAGACACCCACACAAGTCTGCCACACCAAAGGTCAGTGATAAACTGGCAAAAACAAAACCTCCACCGTCACGCCAACAGAAATACGCCCACACTATCACGACCCACGAATCCACGCGGCGGTCTTTCAACCGCAGTATTCCATTGGCGGTACACACCGCTGCGCTCAAAATACACACACATTTACAAAACACTGCCACATTGGACAATTCAAAATACACACACCTGATACACATACACACACCACACCCACACACCCATTACAATATAAAACACACACCCACATCACCCACAAATCCCTACGACAAAAATACCAAAAGAAGGCCAGAGAGAGACACTACAAACTACTACCAAGCATCCACAGGCACACAATACCATCACCCACATAACTTCCACGCACCTCACACAACACACCACTAAATATCAACCCACTTATCAATACACACACCACCCCACACATCACCCACGCCACCCCATGGCACAGCAAAGACACCCCAGGTTATCTGAGGAGGAGCTCAGGGTCATGGTGAAGAAAATCGTCTGGGTAGAGCCACAGCTATTCGGATCACAGGTGCAGCACACCTCCATAGCTAGGAAGATGGAGCTATGGTGAAGAATAGTGGACAGGGGTAACGCAGTGGGACAGCACCCAAGAAATAGGGATGACATCAGGAAGAGGTGGAACGACCTACGGGGGAAGGTGTGTTCCGTGGTCTCAAGACACCACCTTGCAGTTCAGCGGACTGGCGGCGGACCCCCACCTCCTCCCCCACAACTAACAACATGGGAGGACCAAGTCTTGGCGATTCTGCATCCTGAGGGCCTTGCAGGAGTAGATGGAGGAATGGACTCTGGTAAGCCCACTCTTAACTATTACATCCCCCACCCTACTTGCATGCTATCACATACCCCCACCCTCACCCCCATCACTCCAACTCCTCACAAATGTCCCAACATCACAAACCACACATCCCAACACCAAGCCCTGCATGCAACAACAAAGCATGGACACCCATTACTAAAGCATGCCCACTGCACATACCCATACAACCCCCTAAACCATCATCACACAAGGTCCCACACACGAATGCAAGCACTGGGGTACACGGTCACCCACCCATTGCACACCATGGCACACACAGATGTATTAAACATCCTTTTATACCCCTGCAGGACCCCTACCCAATGTCACCAGACCGGAGGGTCCACACATGTCCACACCACCAACAGAAGAGGCCCACAGTGATGACAGCAGCTCTGTCCAACTGGATCTAGATGACCAGCCCGGCCCATCTGGGACCTCTGGAAAGTCGGTTCCCCTGACACAGTCACAGGCCACCACAGAGCTTCCCCCCTCTGTAAACACCAGCACAGCACCCACCCAGGGGGCCCATAACTCTGTCCCCAGGACACGTCAGTCAGCAGTGTGTCCACCACTACAGGGAACCCAGGCTAACCCACCACCCCAACAACAACAGGGACCTGGGGGCAGTGGCAGTGGGCACACGGTCGAGGGGACGAAGGCCCAGGAACACAGGGGAACTGGGAGGGCTGCTGTGCGACAGGGGGAGGACAGGCCCAAGGAAACCACGCTCCACGAGGCCCTCTCCAACATCATGGGAGCCTACCACCATTCCCAGGAGATGATGGCAACGGTACTGGCAAAAGTTTCAGGAGACCCAGCGGCTGCAGGAGGAACAGTATTTGGGCTTCAGGGGGGAACTCAGATCCATTAATTCCACCCTGGGCACCATCGTAGGGATGCTGAAGGTAGTACTCAACACCAGGAGGGACACTGTGGCACAACAAGGGGCCCCTGACACTAGCCTGGATGATGAACTGCCCACCACCTCTGCACAGGAGGCACTGCCACAGTACCACGACACCTGCACCCCACCCCCTGCAGAGGGAGAACCACCCTGCAAACGGTCCCTGAGATCCAGGACAAAGACAGAGAACGATGCCAAGACCCCCGCCAAGAAATGAGACCACCCTGATTGTCATCCTTCTGTCCCACCTTGTCACCCTGTCCATCCTCAAACTGCCCCAGCTCCACTTCCTATGCCCATTTAGGCAATGCACCTGTAAGACTAATAGACTGGACTCTGCCATGGACATTCCTCCACCATCACCCCTCACCATTTTACAGCACCCTCCAATATAGAGCACTTAAATAAACACCCTTAAAGCACAAAACAATCTGGAGTCTGTCTGTGATTTTGAAATAGTGTATTAGCAATTACAGTGTCAAAATGCTCTTTCAATTGTAATGTCAACGTACCTATGTCACACAGCTCTAGTCCATGAGGAAGCAAAGCAGATGTCACACAGTGGGACCCACATCTGTGAAATTGTAAGGGAAAGACAGCTCAGTGACCATACACTGGGTGAAAACGACAGACAGTAGAGAGGTAGTTGTGTTAAAGTACATATAGTAGGCAGGTTTGTATTCTTACCTGTGTCTCACTGGAAGTATTGTAGGATCACCGAGTTCCTGTTGTCGATGTCCTCTTCTTCTGCTTCCTCGTCTTCACTGTCCACAGACTCCACAGCTGCCACAACACCTCTATCTGGACCATCCTCCTACAGAAAAGGCACATGTAGTCGCAAAGCTAAGTTGTGAAGCATACAGCAGGCCACGATGATCTGACACACATTCTTTGATGAGTAGAATAGGGATCCACCTGTCATATGGAGGCACCTGAAACTGGCCTTTAGGAGGCCGAAGGTCCGCTCTATAATCCTCCTAGTTCGCCCATGGGCCTCATTGTAGCGTTCCTCTGCCCTTGTCCTGAGATTCCTCACTGGGGTCAGTAGCCATGACAGTTTGGGGTAACCAGAGTCACATGCAAATGGCGAGGGACAACTGTTGGACACACACTAACATGTAGGGATATCCCCAGACCCAGACAACCATTCCCATTGACTTGGTTCCAGGTGCTCACCTAATAGCTACACACGGTGCCTCTGGAGTTGACCCATCACATAAGGGATGCTGCTATTCCGCAGGATGTAAGCGTCATGCACTGAGCCATGGAATTTGTCAATCACATGGGAGATGCACTGGTCTGCCAAACACACCATCTGCACATTCATCAAATGATAACTCTTCCGGGTTCTGTACACCTGTTCACTCCTGCGTGGGGTACCAAAGCCACATGTGTCCCATCAATGGCACCTATGATGTTGGGGATATGTCCCAGGGCATAGAAATCACCTTTCACTGTAGGCAAATCCTCCACCTTAGGGAAAACGGTGTAGCTCTGCATGTGTTTCAGCAGAGCAGACAACACTCTGGACAACACGTTGGAAAACATAGGCTGGGACATCCCTGATGCTATGGCCACTGTTGTTTGAAATGACCCACTTGCAAGTAAATGGAATACTGACAGCACCTGCACTAGAGGGGGGATTCCTGTGGGATGGCGGATAGCCGACATCAGGTCTGGCTCCAACTGGGCACACAGTTCCAGGGTTGTGGCACGATCAAGCCTGTAGGTGAGGATCACATGTCTTTCCTCCATTGTGGACAGGTCCACCAGGGGTCTGTACACCGGAGCATGCCGCTATCTCATCACCTGCCCCAGCAGAAGTGCCCTATGGAGGAGAATAGCGAGCAGAGGGTCATCCAACACTGAGGTATCACAATGTTTTATTTGCTGAAACGTTGGTAAATCGTAATGTGCCGGTATCTGTCTGTATTCTGCAGTTTTTATCCATCCCATGTGGCCCCCTGAAATGGCGGCTGCCTGACCTGTAAAGTGGGACAATGGGATGTGAGGTAACTGCGCTGGCGTTGTACACCGTCGCGGTAGGCGGTCGAAGACTGCGGCACAATTCTGCATTGGTTAACATTGGACCCTATGGGTCCCAGGAGCCAATGACGATGTACGCCGGCGGTGAGGGTACGCACCGCCGCAGATGTGACCGCCATTTTCTATCTGTTCAATCACTCGATACCTGATCTTCGACAGGAGAGGACCTACACTGCAAGTGCTGCTGTGACCTCAGTCTGGAAGAGACAATGGCTCGTGCGTCTGGGGAAAGTGGCCCTGCCTTCACCACAGAGGAGTTGGAGAAACTCGTGGATGGGGTCCTCCCCCAGTACATGCTACTCTAGGGTTCTCCAGACAAACAGGTAAGTACACTGAGAACATGCTGTATGGGCTGTGCCTGTGTGGAGTGGGGTGGATGAAAGATGGGGGGGGGGGAGATTGAGGCTTGCATGAAACGACAGTGAGTGCATGTGCCACATGGCAAGGGTAGGGATGGGCGCCAATGACTGTGATGGTGCAGTTGGTAATAACAGTTTTTTTTCCCCTGTACAATTCATGTAGGTCAGCGCCCACCAGAAGAAGGACATCTGGCGTGCCATCGCCAAGGACGTCCGGACCCTGGGGGTCTATCACAGACGGAGCACCCACTGCCGTAAGAGATGGGAGGACATTCACCGCTGGAGCAAGAAGACGGCGGAGGCCCAGCTGGGGATAGCCTCCCAAAGTGGGAGGGGTGCCCATCGCACCATGACCCCCCTGATGTTCAGGATCCTGGCGCTGGCGTACCCGGAGTTGGATGGGCACTTGAGGGCATCACAGCAGCCACAAGGGGGTGAGTACACTCTCATTCAGCTGAGTCAGCGAGCAGTGGAGGTGTCTGGGTGGGGGAGGTGGGCTGTGGGCTGTGGGTTTCACTAGGCCAGGGCGAGTGTGCTAGTTAGGTCCCTTTTCTTCTGGCAGACCCTGTGGCACCCCACCCCACCTGTGTACAGTGCCAACTACACCTAGTCAGGCTCCTGTGACATCCATGTGTGCAGATATCGGCCATAGCCTTGTAGGCCATGTCCCAGGGATTGAACAGTGAACCCCAAGTGTGCGGCGTAGTGCAGGGGGATTCTGTGTCTGTTGTGTCTGCCAACGGTAGCGGTAATGCATGCACTCAACATGTCTTTCTTCTTTCGTCCCCTCCTTTTTGTGGTCTCCCTGTTCTTGTGTGCATTAGCATCATCAGGTGGAGGAGCAGTGGCACCGGATCAGGAGGGGGCTGCATCCCACGTGGCCCTGGAAGGCGAGACTACAGACTCGGAATTCACCAGTGGGACGGAAGGTGAGGGGAGCTCCACGGCGGGGACAGAAGCTCACACCAGTGATACGGACTCATCCTCTGATGGGAGCTCCCTTGTGGTGGCGGCCCCATCTGTGCCCCCCGCATCTACAGGTACAGCCGCCACCACCCCTACCAGCGCCGCCCTCCCAGCAGCCCCTCAGCCTTTGCCCCGTGCCCGCTCACCCAGGAGGGTGGGCATCACTTTTGCCCCAGGCACCTCAGGCCCTGCCCCAGTCACCCCTGCTGCCCTCAGTGAGGAGGCCTTTGACCTCCTCATGTCCCTCACTGTTGGGCAGTCTACCATTTTGAATGCCATCCAGGGTGTAGAGAGGCAGTTGCAACAAACAAATGCATTCCTGGAGGGCATTCCTTCTGGTCAGGCGGCCCTTCAGCGAGCTTTTCAGACTCTGGCCTCACACTGATGGCAGCTATTGTCCCTGTCTCTAGCCTCCCCCCTCCAACTTCCTCCACCCAGACCCAATCCCCTGTACTTCAGCCTATGCCAAGCACACCATCAGACCAGCATGCACAAACCTCAGCACACAAAGGAAGCTCAGGCAAACATAAGCACCACACAGCCCACAGGCACTCACGCAAGCATCACACACATACAGACACACCAACATCCACTGCCTCCACTGTGTCTCCCTCCTCCTCATCTCCCTCCTCCCTCCCAGTCTCATCTCCACTCACACCTGCAAGCAATACATCTACAGCCACTACTTCCATCACCAGCACACCCACCACCACACCCCGCTCACGTGCAGTCACCACCCCCACTACCATTCACACGTCCCCTGTGTCCTCTCCCAGTGTGTCTGTGACGCCACCTCCCAAGGTACACAAACGCAGGCACACACCCACCCAACAGCCATCCACCTCACAACAGCCTCCAGCGCATGCACCTTCACCCAAAGTTACCAAACGTACACCTCCTACAACCACAACCTCTTCCTCCACTCCCAAACCCCCACCAGCTACCCATCCCAGTGTTCCCAAGAAACTTTTCCTGTCCACCCTTGACCTCTTTCCCTCACCTCCCCCACCCTGTCAGTCTCATAGGGCCCGACTCTCCAGGTCCCAACCTAGCACCTCAGCCACAACATCTCCGGGACCAGTGGTGCCAGTCGTCACTGGATTCTGGAGTGCACCAGGCAGTAGGTCAGCCAGTGTGGCAAGGAGCCACAGCACGGACAGTCCCCAGCCTGTCAAGCATCAAAAGTTGGCCAGTGCCTGGCTGGAGAGGGGGAAGTCTCCAGCCACCAAAGCCGCTCCCTGGGGTTCAGTTGGGAGTGTGGAGTCAGCTGCGACACCTTTCAACGTGGGGTAGGGGCACAAGAAACTCAGCAAGTCTGGGAAGAGCAGCTCGGCGGAGAAGACTGCCATCAGCCCCACTGCCCAGGAGCCCAACGCCATCAGCCCCGCTGCCCAGGAGCCCACCGCCATCAGCCCCGCTGCGCAGGAGGCCACCGCCAGAAGCCCCGCTGCCCAGGAGGCCACCACCATCAGCCCCGCTGCCCAGGAGGCCATCAGCCCCACTGGCCCAGAAAAGACCGCCAGCACCAGCCCCGCTGGGCCAGACAGGACCGCCAGCACCAGCCCCACTGGGCCTGAAAGGAACGCCAGCACCAGCCCCACTGGGCCTGAAAGGACCGCCAGCACCAGCCCCGCTGGGCCTGAAAGGGCGCCAGCACCAGCCCCGCTGGGCCAGACAGGACCGCTAGCACCAGCCCCGAGGGGCCTGAAGGACCACCAGCCCCGCTGGGCCTGAAAGGACTGCCAGCACCAGCCCCGCTGGGCCAGACAGGACCGCCAGCAGCTAAGTCGCTGGGCCAGAAAGGACCGCCAGCAGCTGAGTCGCTGGGCCAGAAAGGACCGCCAGTAGCTGAGTCACTGGGCTGGAAAGGACCGCCAGCACCTGAGTCGCTGCCAAGGACCCCGCCACAACAAGCGCCGCTGAACAAGACACCGCCGCCACAAGCACCGCTGAACAGGACACCTCCGCCACAAGCACCGCTGAACAGGACACCGCCGCCACAAGCACCGCTGAACAGGACACCGCCGCCACAAGCACCGCTGGCCCATGTGCGCCAAGGGCACTGACGCTACTGAGTCCGCCACGAGCAGGATGAAGCACTCTGGGCACAAAGCCCCCTCCAGAACCAGTGGCGATTTATATCCACTACCTCAGTCCTTGGCAGGATGAAGCACTCTAGGCACAAAGCCCCCTCCAGAACCAGTGGAGATTTACATCCACTACCTCAGTCCTTGGCAGGATGAAGTACTCTGGGCACAAAGCCCCCTCCAGAACCAGTTGAGAAAGGCATCCACTACCTCAGTCCTTGGCAGGATGAAGCACTCTGGGCACAAAGCCCCCTCCAGAACCAGTGGAGAAAGGCATCCACGACCTCTGTCCTTTGCAGGATGAAACTGTTATCCACTTGAGAGACTGTGGCTTTGCACTCCCCAGGATTGAACAGTGGGCAAACCACCCACTGTAGAGACTTGAGAGACTTTGGCTTTGCACTCCCCAGGATTGAACAGTGGGCAAACCACCCACTGGAGAGACTTGAGAGACTGTGGCTTTGCACTCCCCAGGATTGAACAGTGGGCAAACCACCCACTGGAGAGACTTGAGAGACTGTTGCTTTGCACTCCCCAGGATTGAACAGTGGGCAAACCACCCACTGGAGAGACTTGAGTGACTGTGGCTTTGCACTCCCCAGGATTGAACAGTGAGCATGGGGCCCCCTCGTGGATTTGGCGTTGTGCACTCAACTGGCTGAGGTGCCCCCCCTTTCCCTTGCCCCTGAGGTGCCTGTTTTATTTCTATCTGATGCCCCTGCAGTGTTCTCTCCGTCATGTTCTGGTATTGAGTGTGGGCCTCGCCCATGCAGTGTGGGCCCAGTGTTCCACGGACTTCAATGGAGCAATACCTGGACAACTATTCTTGCTGTATATATTTGTTTGAAAGTACAACAAAATTAATTGGCAACACTAAGAAGAAAATCCATGCACATTCCCATAGTATTCCTAAATGTAATATTGATTAAAGGTGATCATACACTAAAACACATAGTTGCCATGATGTGTCTCCCGGAATTCTCCAAAGAAAACCAGTAACAGACAAAGGACAAAATATAGTGGAGCATACAAATTATTCTTAGTATACAAATATAAAGGGTCAAAAGTGACTTCCGAGTTAGAAACAAAAATTCCAAAATGTACACAATACTATATTTCACATTAACAACTCTGGTGTGAGTTCTCTTATTCACATGTGCATACCAACTCCTTTACATATATATAAAAAAAACTGTATTTCATTTAACAGAAAACACATCACATACAATACAAATCATGACACAAAATGGACTGATAGAAAAAATATACTAACAATAAGCTATACAGAGGTAATGCTAAATTCTTAATACAAAAAAGCAGACTTGAAGTGAATGGGCCTAAACGACATATGTTGAGCCCATGTACAGCATCAGCCGACACGTGTTTCGTCCAAGATTAGACTTCTTCAAGGCTGGTGAATTGTAATCCAAGAACATCATATTATTATCTAAAAGTATGTAACACAATAAATATAATAATAACTATACATTATGACTGGATAAAAGAACATACCAAATCTCCCAAAAGTATGTGATACCGGTAAGGAATTGTGAAAAGAGAACCGACACCACATGCAAAAGAAATCGAATTGTTAAAAAAAAAAAGAACAAGTTGATAGATATTATTTAGTCATATATTCGGCAAAGTAATCAGAAGGTAGAAATATTTGAAAAAAGGTCCCAAGATTTCCAAACGTGAGCAAGACCTTGTGTAACCAATTCTCCCCAGAGTGATCGTAGTTATTAATCCAAAGGGAAAGTACCTTATTTACTCCACAGGTTCCAGAATCCCAAAATGCTATCCAAAACAACATATGGAAGACAGGAACCCAGTTACGAGCTACAAGCCCAAAATCATATATATATATAGAGTATAGCAATGTTCAAATCTAATACTGACCTTAATAAGAATACCACTTATGCCCATTCGTTGTACAGAGTCCCAAACAAAAACGTTCCTTCTTATTGGAAATGCTACTTCAACTGGTCCCAAACGAGGAGAGTGTTTACATATATCTCATGAATAGAGAAGAGCGTCAAAAATGACTGTTCTTCTACCTACAAACATAAACATCAAACAATCTCATATTAAAGACAAATCATTTCTCAGTTTGTCACCATAGCAATAAGCCATAAAATGAACCAACTCCTAATTAAGGCTTCTTGAGTGCTCGTATATGAATATTAATGAAAAAGTAAGTTATCACAAAATAAATAACCAGGGAAAATATATGTGAATATAGCCTGGTTGCCACTACGAAGTGCTTAAAAATTAGCACCCGAATTCTGCCGACATTCACGGTATAAAGACAATATAACAGCATTCCAAATTACCTGTATAGTGCCATTTTAACCGTCATCAATCCGCGTCGCGTTACACTTCGTTCCGAAATCATTCAACTCTTCTACATGCAACGACCGCCTTATATGATCATCTGACCAGTCGGCAATGCCGACTTTGAATACTGTTCCGTCCATTCCCGGATGGGGATTGTGTTGACATGAACATAGAAAGAGGCCTCCGATACTCTAACAATCCATGGCGGCCATCTTGGAGTGTACTCCATATGGCGCTTACATGTAGTACTGCAGTCCTAACACAAGCGCAATCAGATACCATTAGAGGGGAGAGAGTACTTGTATACTAATGCAAAAATGGAGACCATCTTGTAATATAATGCATATGGCTCCTCCTTAAATGATTCACTCACAAACAAGATAAATTATTCAAATATACTTGTACAAACTACATTATGTCAATAATTGCACATTGTAATGCCAGCAATTTGTTTATAGTGTATATATATATTTTTGCATACTGGATTTTAATAGATTACAATGGTTACACTCATTTCCTTTTGTCTTTGCATTCTTTTGCGGGGTTTGGGGGGTGTAACTGTAATGTATCATGCTGTATTAGTGTGTGTGTTGTGGTGGGTGAGGGTGTTGCGTGTTGCGTGTGTGTGTCCCTGTTTTTTCCCTTCCCCCTCCCCTGTGTCGTAGGTGCAGTACTCACCGTGGTCTTCACCGCTGGCGTTCGTGCTCCTGGTAGAGGAGCAAGAAGATAAGGGCAGGGAAAATGTGAAGTTCGGGTTCCATGGCATCCTGGTTCCTCGTGGGGTGTGTAGAGGTGAGCGTTTTCCCTTCGAAGTCCTGTTTCCGCCGTGTTTTTGTTCGCGGTGAATCCACCCCGGAAAAGGTGGTGGATTGGTAGGTTGTGATGCTGTGGACGGTACATTGTATCCCGTCTGTCTGTTGGCGGTGACCGCCGCGCTGTTTGTTTGTAACACCGTGGCGGTCGGAGTGTTAAAGTGGCTGTCTTTGTTGGCGGTTTCCGCCACGGTCGTGATTCCATTTTTTTTCCACCGGACTGTTGGCGGTCTTACCACCGCTTTAACACCGACCACCAGGATTGTAATGACCACCTTTGTGTTCTTGTGTAATCTTTGCGGTGTCAATGGCCACAAGGTAGTTTTCAAAGATTCTTAACCACTGAACACCACTTAACACTAAGGCTTGCAAGGGTGCTGTAATAAAGGCAACTGGGTGATATGTTATGCTGTTGCCACTGAACCAGCAGAAATAGTGTGCTTGCAGCGAAAATATAAATAGTAGCAAGAGGATAAATAAGAATGAATCTCTCACTTACAGTTTTATTCCTTCCAGTCTGTCTAGACAAACAGATGCGGCCACAACTCTTAATGGGTGCTGAATACCTCATATGCTCGTTATACTCAGCCTCACGGGTAATTGGCATGAAGAGTTGCATGTACCGTGCGCACTGCTGTTAGCAAAAGAATGTGTGAACTAGATGTGCATGCCTCCACTCAACACTTTCCCTGGAGTTTGCACACTGACAGGGCATGCCGATCTGCCGACATAAGGCGGCTCCAGTTGCCGAGGAAACTGGCTGCCCTCAGTGCATGCATGCGCACCAGTTGCTGACAAAATGCTTTGGTCTCAGCGAGTGTCACGAGCCGCTAACACTTGCGTACTGCCATGAAGTACCTCACATTTGAAGGGACACCAAATGTCAAAGACAACACCCAAGAGATGTCTGAAGTAAAAAGCCAGAGGTGCCGCTTCGCAATACAAACTGGATGCCTTCGGTTTTTGTGAGAATGTGAATTTTCTAATATGTATAATGAATTAACGTGTAAAACAGATGAGTTTTGAAAATGGTTGCCACATTTCATTTTCTGTTCCTAACTGAGCAAAATTCTAACTTAATGTTGTGGTTATTTTCCATAATTCAATGCTTACATAAAAGTGTATTCGATGTTTTATTAGATGTGTCCACAGCTACCCCTAGCGGGTTACTGAATTATGTCTTGCAAGGCCATGTTTTAACCGAGCATTGCATAAGTTGAATGTTCTATTGTTTGAGAATGTTACTAATACATGATTGTTCCCTCGAGGATGGAAGTGGAGTTTGTAACAGTAAAAGTTTTTTCCTGAGAAGAAAAGTTTAGGGCAAGATTGAACAATGGAGCTACAGACAAGACGGAAGAGGAAAAGTTACTGTTGAGAAAATGTTCTAGTTAATGTAGTATTGTCATATTTTAGGTTATCAATTTAGTTTTTCTATTGGTTAAAACGTAACCACCCCAGGAACTGACCAAGCATAAGTTTTTTAGAGATTATTATAACAACCTAGGTAGGATTCTCTAGAGGCAGAAGATGAGATGAGGAGAGAGATATTCCAGTGTTCCTGGAGCAGTGTGCGTTTAGCTGTTGTTAGGCCCTATTCTTCTGAAGACATACCTGATGATGTCCCATTGCTGAAGTAGAATGTTTGCTGCTCTCGATTTTGGTAATGTATGACATTGTGATGTTATATGTGTCTCTTTTGCTTTCCAGGTACCAGCTGCAACCTATAATTTGTTTGCTGAATATTAATAATGATTTTTAATAGTAACTCAAGTTAAAGAGTTTTTTTTTTTTTAGTTTGTATTTCTAAATTCTTTTTACATGAAGCCCAACATGTTAATGATAATTTGTGGTTAGTGAGGGAATTAACTTGAAATGCTCATGAATTATGTTGACATCCTTTGAGTTTTGGACTAATGTATACTATGCCATTATTACCAGTTCTGGTAATATTAATAAGTATAATTTTCTTGGAGATTATTTGTTTCGTTTTTTGATTAAACTGAGATGTATAAGATGTTCTAATCAACCACTATTAATTCTATATGCTTACCATTTGTGCTTGAGAGTTATTTTCGTGACCTTAGCGTTGTTAATCTAGTGAATTAAATTTGATAACTCTTCCTAATAAACTGCTGTGGTTATTGTTTGAAGTTTAATATCTTTGTTTATGTTGATTATTGTTGATGCTTACATTACCCATTGATGACATCCCCTCAAACCTATGTCACTTCGATCCATTGACCTCTAGCGCAGAATCCACTCTACAGTATAGATAATAGCTAGGATTCTGTGGCTCTGCAGCAGTTCCAAATCAGAGATGCCACACCAGCAACACTGAATCAGGCAAAAACAGGATAGTGGGTGTAGATTCTTCGGGTTCAGTAGACTTTCCCTCATTGATAAGTTGTTAAGTAAGTTCACAGAGGCCAGCATATCCGAACCACCAATTTATGAGTGAGAATGAATACACCCACAACCAGGAGCATCCGGCTCCTGCAAGCAGCGCACTGCAACTGGCTAACATTGCGGCCAAGCTCACAGGCACCATTCCACTCCGAGTGTGGAATGCAATACAAATCTAAACAAGTGGTTCACGCTATGTTGTCGCGTGAACATTACAATTTATCATCCACATTACTATAAGGGGCTTTTTATTTTGCTAACTATGTGATGATTGAGGCTTTGGAACCAAGCTTGCCTAACTATAAAGTATGGAAGGATGAGGGGAAATGGTAAATTCTGAATTTAGAATATCTGAACTTCCTCAGTAGACTAAAGCTAACTAAGGTAGGGCTGGGTGTCTATAGAAAATACTGGGATCTTAAGAGGTAGTACTGAATTCTTAGGAAAACCATCTATTGGGATTATTTTTGCCATGGATAGGGGGAAATTCCACAGTGGATTCTCCTACATATCACTGAATCCTGTAGATTTAGGCTGCTTTTCTGATATCACTCAATTCTTAAAACAAGGCCATGCATTTCTCAAAACAATGACACATTTTAAGAAAATCTTAATTGTATTTAGCCTCAGTTTAGAACATTGGCTAAAGCTTAATACTGTGTTATGGGTGCATAGTGTCAGAAGCAATTTCCATTTACAACCCCTCTTTACTTCCTGATTAGGATTTCTAGCTGGTTGGGATTTTACCAGTCTGGCACGCCTGTAAAATAATGCAGAAAAGAAGTGAAACCCGCCATTTTCCATTTTGAAATATAAACCTTAACTCAAAAACATATGAAGTATTTGATGGCTGTAGACATTATGGGGGTCATTCTGACCCTGGGCTGGCGGTGCTTCCTGGGTGATTCTGACCGCGGCGGTAAAGCCGCGGTCAGAAAAGGGGAGCCGGTGGTTTCCCGCTGGTTTTCCGCTGGACCAGGGTATCCGCCATGGCGGCGCTGCTTGCAGCACCGCCATGGGGATTCCGACCGCCTTCCCGCCAGCCTGTTTCTGGCGGTATCCACCGCCAGAACCAGGATGGCGGGAATGGGTGCCGTGGGGCCCCTGGGGGCCCCTGCACTGCCCATGCCACTGGCATGGGCAGTGCAGGGGCCCCCTAACAGGGCCCCACAAAGATTTTCACTGTCTGCTTTGCAGACAGTGAAAATCGCGACGGGTGCCACTGCACCCGTCGCATCCCTGCAACTCTGCCGGCTCCATTACGAGCCGGCTTCATTGTTGAAGGGGCTTTCCCGCTGGGCCGTCCGGCGGTCTTCTGGCGGTCGCCCGCCGGCCCCGCGGGAAAGCCAGAATGGCCGCCGTGGTCTTTTGACCGCGGAGCGGTCTTTCGGCGGGAACTGCTTGGCGGGCGGCGACCGCCGACCGCCGCGGTCAGAATGACCGCCTATATCTAAACTATTATTAAAGCAAACAGAAGGGTATGTATGTGATGCGATAAAAACAATACTGAAACTTGTTTCACCAGCTCGTGACCTTTCCAGAATAGCAAAATTTAAACACAGTATGTTTTTGTCTGAGAAAGGTTCCACAATAAAATTATGCTCATTTCTTCTTCCTTGCTTGCAAATAAAGTTATTGTACAAGGTAAGGTTTCTGACGCAAGCACTTCCTAACGCCAATCACCCCAGAGCTATCGGATCTCAAGCGTCTAGGAATGTGCTGTTAGCCAAGCCTATATTTAGAGCTCGTGTCAAAGTCATACATTACATTGTGGGTGCTGACAACAAATGCTCGAGAACAGTTTTTAGGTTTTATTACCTACACGTACTATTTCCAGGTAGCGGAAACAGGGTGGCTTTTGTTTTGATCAATACCATAACCTCTGCCATGCTGCGGAGTTTGCTTTCGCTGGCAGCTCATTATTTGCAACGAGGGGAACATGAGGTTCTGAGGTTACACGTGTGTGGTGCTGTATCTGAGACGCTGAAAGCGAGGCGACCGAAAACAAATCCATCATCAGCACATTGTCTCGATGATGTATTGGCAGAGATTCATTAGTCAGACTCTCGCAGCCCCTGCACAGTACCGTCTGGGTATGCTGTAAGGAATCTGATGTCTTACTGTTAACAACCCAATCGTATGAGATCAGTATTTTTAGTTTCGCAATATTATGAAAAACAGCAATGGCGGGAACATTTTAGCGTGCTACTTACTCGGTGTGTGCTGCCTTCTTTAACTGGAAATACAGCAAGGATCGCGCTTTTCCAGTCACATATATTCTGTTAAATGAACGTTACCAATTTGCGATTGTACACATTTCTATTTCTATAAATGTGACTAAAACTACATAAATAACATTGGTACTAAATTCGTAATGCACCAGTAGGTCATGATCACAAAGTCAAAACTTTGTTATGCACAGGGTTACTTTGAGGTCACTTTTTAACAGACATTACATCCCCAATTGTCTAGTATGTCCCTTCTTGGTGTGAAAAGCCCTCACCGAAAAGTAGCAATAAGAAAAGAAGCGTTGACAAAGCCAATGCGTCTGGGGTCGGCTCTCAGACGTTATGCTTTGCCATTGCTTGTTTTGTCTTTGCTTTAGCAAAACTACAACTTTGGGAGCGACTGTGTCCTCATCAATATCAACATAACAAAAACAGTTTTTGTTCTCCGAAAGCACACATTACCATAGTAGCCTGTAAAATAAAGGGAGCTACGGTCCATATTTATACTTTTTTTGCGCCGCAAGTACGTCATTTATTGACGCAAATCGGCACAAATTTACAAATTACAATTAGATTTTGTAAATTTGCGCTGCTTTTGCATCAAACAATTACGCAAATGTGGCGCAAAAAAAAATATAAATGTGGGCCTGTGTGTATGAATAAGCTCCTTGTGAAAGAGCAAATGACCTCAATTACAGTGAAATTAGCCAATGACTAAAGTGTGCTGACCCATTTTACCCAAAAGTGAATGACACAACAGCTGACCAATGGATTAAGAGGGCTGATGGAAGCCCCTATAAGTATATTATATATATGATATTTCAGTAAAATCAGAAGATCTGGGATAATGCCTCTACCAAAATACAGTGACCATGCCAAGATATATTTAAATACTTTTCAGAAGCCATTACATCACTCAAATTGGTTAAACTAAAAGAAAGCAGCAATCAGGAATGCAATCTTAAAAAACACTTGACTAAGAAGGAGAATTATGCTTATTTTTTTTTAATGTAAAAATAAAATTGACAAAAAATGACATTTGAAAGGCTGTACTTCATGCATGCTAAAGTACATTCTGGCATCGTGTGTGTCTGAAACGAGACAGACTATAGCTCTCATTTGTCCATAGTGTGGCTGAAATCTGGCAGTACCAGTGATATAGTGGGTGGAAGAGCACCAGCACTTGTGGTCTTCTGGTGCACGCAGCTTTGGTGGACTTCTGTGAAGACCGCTAAAGTTGTACTGAGGGTCTATATTTATGCCACCACAATGAAAGCTTAGTAGAAAAGACTATATAAAGCGTCACTCTTCAAAACGACTGTCAGCCATGATTGTCAGGCCAATAGGTGTATTTTTTTCAAAACTGCATGCAGTTTTTAACAAATTGTTCTTAAAGTGTCATCAAATTTATTATCAGAGGGGTTTTAAGGTAGGGGGCTACTTAGAGGTGGGACTGACCTGCTGGTGGTCCAGGCCTTCTAGCCCTACCTCCAGTGCCCATGAAGTTTCTTGGGGTGTGACCAAATTGTCACAGGGTGTCCCAACAGGGACAATGCGTAAACCAGTTCATTGGTGCTTGCCTTGTTAGACTGAAAGTGTCACTACTGTCAACATTGCCTTAATATTTAATAACCTTTGTCTTTATTTTGAGTAATCCATGTTGTCTGGGCCATTGGGCCTCCGCCTACCCCAAGTGGGATGTAAAAAGGAAATGTGTACAATGTCCAATGCTGAGATCTATTTTAAGATGATTATAAGGTGCAAGGATTATTGTAATGTGTTATTGTGCTATCTTGCTCAGCATTATGTTCTTATGAAGTAAACTTTGCTACATCCTACACCAATTCAATCGTCTGTGACTCCAGTTTTGGTCAGGGTATATGATGGGTGAAACAAAGCCATTGCACAAGTGGGCATACTATTGCCAGTTTTATGTTGGAGCTTGCACCCAGGTCTAATTGGCTAGTGGCAGCTTTTTTTAAAACTGCAAACAGTTTTTAACTATATGTTTTGAGACAAAGCTCATTTATAAGGTCCGGCAAAGTGACATGTCTTATGTCAAACAGGGCAGACTTTGAGGGATATTCGTCTGTCATTGGTATGTTTGGGTCAGCAGGACGTCCCGTTCAGCCATTGCTTGACTAAAATATGTGTCACAGTTGAATCAGTCATCTGGAGATATACTTTTTGAACTAGCAATTTTTGCATTGGTGTTTTGTAGAGACTTAGGCCCTCATTCTGACCCTGGCGGTCGGTGATAAAGCGGCGGCCAAGCCGCCAACAGGCCGGCGGTCTAAAATATGCAATTCTGACCCTGGCGGGAACCGCCAACACAGCCCGCCAACTTAACACTCCGACCGCCACAGCGGTACAAACAAACAGCGCGGCGGTTCCCGCCAACAGCCCGGCGGCAGACAAAGTACCGCCCACCCTATTACGACCCACCAATCTGCCACCTTTTCCGGGGCGGGAGCACCGCCGATAAGAACACGGCGGAAACAGACTACGAACGGGAAAACGCTCACCTCTACGCACTCCACGCGAGATTCCGGCAGTATGGAGCCAGAGTTACAGGTCATCCCCGCACTCCTATTCCTCCTCATATACCAGGAGCACGCCCGGCGGCGCGGAAGACATCGGTGAGTACTGCACCTACGACACAGGGGAGGGAAAAGATTACCGGCACACACCCACCCACCCACACCCACTACAACACACACATCAATGCATTCCCACAGATCACTGTCACAACCCACAAACCACCCCCCTCCGAAATAATGCAAAGACCAAAAGAAGAGATCATAAACGGGCAGATATATTTAAATATGTACGCCATTAATCCCAATAAATAAATAAACTATGTACAAAATATATACAGCTACTAAATGTAGTCCAACCACTGTCCGTGGATCACAGGGGTCCTGTGCAAAGGGGCAAGGCCCAGTCCCACGACAAGAACTCCACGGAGAGAACACTGCAGGGGCATCAGAAAGAAAATAGGACAGGCACCTCAGGGGGAAGGGAAGGGGGGGCACCTCAGCCACTTGAGTACACGACGCCAGATCCACGAGGGGACTCCATGACCACTGGCCCATCCTGGGGAGAGCAAAGCCACAGTCCATACAGTCCATACAGTGGGTGGCCTGCCCACTGGGCCATCCTGGGGAGAGCAAAGCCACAGTCCATACAGTCCATACAGTGGGTGGCCTGCCCACTGGGCCATCCTGGGGAGAGCAAAGCCACAGTCCATACAGTCCATACAGTGGGTGGCCTGCCCACTGGGCCATCCTGGGGAGAGCAAAGCCACAGTCCATACAGTCCATACAGTGGGTGGCCTGCCCACTGGGCCATCCTGGGGAGAGCAAAGCCACAGTCCATACAGTCCATACAGTGGGTGGCCTGCCCACTGGGCCATCCTGGGGAGAGCAAAGCCACAGTCCAAACAGTCCATACAGTGGGTGGCCTGCCCACTGGGCCATCCTGGGGAGAGCAAAGCCACAGTCCATACAGTCCATACAGTGGGTGGCCTGCCCACTGGGCCATCCTGGGGAGAGCAAAGCCACAGTCCAAACAGTCCATACAGTGGGTGGCCTGCCCACTGGGCCATCCTGGGGAGAGCAAAGCCACAGTCCATACAGTCCATAACAGACCCCACTGCCACTGGAGGAGGCAAGTTGGCCAGAGGACATCCTGCAGCCCTGCCCGAGATAGATCCTGCCCTGCCACGTCTGCCAAAGGGCCAGCGGTTTTTGCCCTGAAGGGCCCAGTTCAGCGGTTCATGAGACGGCGGGGCCCAGTTCAGCGGTTCTTGAGACGGCGGGGCCCAGTTCAGCGGTTCTTGCCTTGAAGGGCCCAGTTCAGCGGTTCTTGCCTTGAAGGGCCCAGTTCAGCGGTTCTTGCCTTGAAGGGCCCAGTTCAGCGGTTCTTGCCTTGAAGGGCCCAGTTCAGCGGTTCTTGAGACGGCGGGGCCCAGTTCAGCGGTTCTTGCCTTGAAGGGCCCAGTTCAGCGGTTCTTGCCTTGAAGGGCCCAGTTCAGCGGTTCTTGCCTTGAAGGGCCCAGTTCAGCGGTTCTTGCCTTGAAGGGCCCAGTTCAGCGGTTCTTGCCTTGAAGGGCCCAGTTCAGCGGTTCTTGCCTTGAAGGGCCCAGTTCAGCGGTTCTTGAGACGGCGGGGCCCAGTTCAGCGGTTCTTGAGACGGCGGGGCCCAGTTCAGCGGTTCTTGCCTTGAAGGGCCCAGTTTAGCGGTTCTTGCCTTGAAGGGCCCAGTTCAGCGGTTCTTGCCTTGAAGGGCCCAGTTCAGCGGTTCTTGCCTTGAAGGGCCCAGTTCAGCGGTTCTTGCCTTGAAGGGCCCAGTTCAGCGGTTCTTGCCTTGAAGGGCCCAGTTCAGCGGTTCTTGAGACGGCGGGGCCCAGTTCAGCGGTTCTTGAGACGGCGGGGCCCAGTTCAGCGGTTCTTGCCTTGAAGGGCCCAGTTCAGCGGTTCTTGCCTTGAAGGGCCCAGTTCAGCGGTTCTTGAGACGGCGGACGGTCTATGGCCAACTGCTAAATGCCTGGTGGTGCCCTCCTGGGCAGCGGGGATGGTGCTCCTTCACTGCCCACCTGGGCTGTGGGTGGTGGGGCCCTCCTGGCCAGCTGGGCTGGGTCCTCCCTGGGCAGCGGCTATGGGGCTGGTGGGCTCTCCCGGGGCAGCTGTGCCGGTTCCTCCCGGGGCAGCGGCTATGGGGGTTGTGGGCTCCTCCTGGGCAGCAGGCCTGCTGCCTGACCTCTCCAACTTGCTGCCCTTGCCCTCCTTAGTCGTCGGCCTGTGGCCCTTTCCTCCCTTTGGAGCTGTGGCTGGTGACTGTCTCTGGGTGGTGTCCGGGGGGGATGTAGAAGACGGGCTCCTGCGGCGCCCCTTCCGCCTTCTGCTCCTCTTCCCAGGGGGTGGGCTGGCTGTCCCCTTGCTGCTGGGCGAAGATCCAGACATGCGGGCTGGCGGGCTCCAATACCCCTGCACCCTTGTCAAGGGGGCTGCAGGGCTGGTGGTGGCTGAGGTGCTCTTCTTACCCCGACGAGAAGGAGGGGGGGGCTCAGGGTCAGGAAAGAAGTTAGTAGTGGCGAGGAAGAGCTTCTTGGGACAATGGAGAGTGGTAGGTACAGTGGGAATGGGAGTGGAGGGAGAGGATGTGGTTGTAGGTGAGTCACGTTTGCTGTCTTTGGGTGCAGGTGCAGGAGGGATAGGCTGTCGTGAGGTGGATGGCTGTTGGGTGGGTGGGTGGCTGCGTTTGTGTGGTGTGGAAGAGGGGGTGACAGACACAGTGGGAGAGGACACAGGGGACGTGTAAATGGCAGTGGGGGTGGTGACTGCACGTGTGCGGACTGGAGTGGAGGGTGTGCTGGTGATGGAAACACTGGCTGATGGTGAGGTGAATGGAGGTGTGAGTGTAGACGTCACAGGGAGGGAGGAGGGAGACGAGGAGGTGGGGGTCACAGAGGTGGTAGTGACTGTTGGCATGTCTGCATCGGAATGTTGCGTGTGTGAATGTCTGCGTGATCTGTGGTGCTTATGTTTGGATGAGCTTCTCTTGGGTGTTGAGGTGTGTGCAGGCTGGTCTGATGGTGTGGGTGGGACAGGCAGAGGAACAGGAGACTGGGAGGAGGGAGTTAGTAGAGGCAGGCAGGAGACAGGGACAATGGCTGCCGTCAGTGCTGAGGCCAGAGCCTGGAACGATCGCTGATGGGCAGCCTGACCCGAATGAATGCCCTCCAGGTACGCATTGCTGCGATGAACCTCCCTCTCCACCCCCTGGATGGCATTCAAAAGGGTAGTCTGCCCAACAATGAGCGTTCGGAGGAGGTCAATGACCTCCTCACTGAGGGCAGCGGGGGTAACAGGGGCAGGGCCTGAGGTGCCTGGGGCGAAGGAGATGCCCGGCTTCCTGGCAGAGCGGGCACGGGGCGAACGCTGAGGGGCTGCTGGGAGGGCGGTGATGGTGCGCTGGGTGGCGGCTGTACCTGTAATGGCGGGGGGCACGGATGGTGCCACCCCCGCAAGGGAGCCCCCTTCCGAGGACGTGTCCGTGTCGCTGCAGGCTCCAGTCGTCCCCGTCGTGGAGCTCCCCTCGCCCTCCGTCTCACTGGTCCAGTCTGACTCTGTGGCATGGCCCTCCTGGGCCATGTGAGATGCAGCTCCCTCCTGCCCCGATGCCACTTCTCCTCCGCCTGATGATGCTGATGCACACAAGCACAGAAAGACAAACAAAAAGGGGGGGGGAGAGAGAAATAAAGGCATATTGAGTACATGGATCTCCGGTACAGTTAGCGGACATGACAGACACAGATGCCCCCTGCACTAAGTTGCGCACTTGGGGTACGCTACGCATTCCGTGGAACATGGCCTACACGCCTAGAGTTGACAACTGCACCCATGGATGACACGGCCCAGGGATGGCTGTACTGACAAACTACTGAGGGTGGTGGCTGGGGACACAGGGGCTTACGGGGGTGCCCAGCCTACAGATATCGCCCTGGCCTAGGGGGACCCCCAGCCCTCCTCCCCCACCCAGACACCTCCACTGCGCGACAACAGAGTAGATAATGCTTGTACTCACCCCCTTGTGTCTGCTGTGCTGCCCTCACGCGCCCATCCAAATCAGGGTAGGCCACCGCCAGGATCCGGAACATCAGGGGGCTCAGTTGACGGCAGGCACCCCGCCTACGTTGGGAGGCCATCCCCAGCAGAGACTCGGCGGTCTTCTTGGTCCCGCGGCGGATGTCCTCCCACCTCTTGCGGCAGTGGGTGCCCCGTCGATGGTGGACCCCCAGGGCCCGGACTTCCTTGGCGATGGCACGCCAAATCCCGATCTTCTCATGGGCGCGGACCTATGTGACACGTACAGGGAGGGAGAAATACCACGTTCAAGTTACTCAGCATTTTCCTTTCCAGTGGCCCAACGCCCCCCATCCCCGCCAGGCCCCCCGCCAGGCCCCCCGCCATGCCCAACATGCCCCCCATCCCCGCCAGGCCCCCCGCCAGGCCCCCCGCCATGCCCAACATGCCCCCCATCCCCGCCAGGCCCCCCGCCAGGCCCAACATGCCCCCCATCCCCGCCAGGCCCCCCGCCAGGCCCCCCGCCATGCCCAACATGCCCCCCATCCCCGCCAGGCCCCCCGCCAGGCCCCCCGCCAGCCCCAACATGCCCCCCATCCCCGCCAGGCCCCCAAGCCAGCCAGTGGCCCCAAATCCAGATTGAATTAAACTCACTTGTTGGTCTGGAGGACCGTAGAGTAGCGCATACTGGGGGAGGACCCCATCCACAAGTTTCTCCAACTCCTCTCCAGTGAAGGCAGGGGCCCTTTCCCCAGTCGCAGCAGCCATTGTCCCTTCCAGACCGAGGTCACAGCAACACTTGCAGTATAGGTCCTCTCCTGTGAAAGTTCAAGTCGCAAGTGGATAAGTAGATAGAAAATGGCGGTCACGTCCGCGGCGGTGCGTACCGCGGCGGTGCGTCCCGCCACCGCCGGCGCCCTTCGCCATTGGCTCCTGAAACCCATAGGCTTCAATGTTAACCAATGCGGCTTCGCGCCGCGGTCTTCGCCCGCCGCCCGCCGCGGTGTGCCACGCCAGCGCATTGACCTCACATCCCATTGTCACACTTCACAGGTCAGGCAGCCGCCATTTCCAGGGCCCACATGGCTCAATTTCAACTGCGTCACACAGGCCTAGGCCTTGCATAGCCACTCAGACACGCCATTCACTGCATAGAGAATCGTATACTGTGCTAACTGTGAGTACGTACCTGTGGGTTGCCTGACTGTGTGCTCCATGTTGTCCTTCCTAGGCACCGTCCGCTGGGTTGGGCGAGGAGACGGATGAATCCTCCCGTGTACCGACCGCTGGTGGACCTGTCGACAATGGAAGAACGCCACATTATCCTGACCTACCGTCTTAACCGTGCCACTATCCATGAACTGTGTGCCCAGCTGGAGCCCGACCTGATGTCCCCCATCCGCCAACCCACAGGGATTCCCCCTCTGGTGCAGGTCATGTCAGTACTCCATTTCTTGGCAAGTGGGTCATTTCAGACAACCGTGGGAATTGCTTCCGGGATGTCTCAGCCCATGTTTTCAAAGGTGTTATCCAGAGTGTTGTCTGCCCTTATGAAATCCTTGAGGAACTACATCATTTTCCCTGAGGTGGGCGAATTGGCTACAGTGAAGGGTGATTTCTACGCCCTTGGACATATTCCCAACGTAATTGGTGCCATTGATGGGACCCATGTGGCTTTGGTTCCCCCAAGAGACAGGGAGCAGGTGTACAGGAACAGAAAAAGTTACCATTCAATGAACATCCAGGTGGTGTGTTTGGCTGACCAGTACATCTCGCATGTAAATGCCAAATTCCCAGGGTCAGTGCATGACGCCTACATCCTCAGGAATAGCAGCATCCCTTACGTGATGGAACAGCTACAGAGACACCGTGTATGGCTAGTGGGGGACTCTGGGTACCCCAACCTGTCGTGGCTACTGACCCCAGTAAGGAATCCCCGGACCAGGGCAGAGGAACGGTACAATGAGGCCCATGGGCGTACTAGGAGGGTGATCGAACGCACCTTTGGCCTTCTAAAGGCCAGGTTTAGGTGCCTGCATATGACCGGTGGATCCCTAATGTACTCACCTAAGAAGGTGTGTCACATCATCGTGGCCTGCTGCATGCTTCACAACCTGGCTTTGCGCCGCCAGGTGCCTTTCCTGCAGGAGGATGGTCGAGACGGTGGTGTTGTGGCAGCGGTGGAACCTGAGGAGAGTGACGAGGAGGAAGACGACGGGGCTGAAACAGACAACAGGGACAGAATCATTGAACAGTACTTCCAATAGGACACAGGTAACATTTCAAAGATAATTTAGTAAATGTTAACTACTCTGCAGCATCTCTGCTGCCTGTCTATTTGCCCCAGTGTATGATGACTGAGTTTTGGCTTTTCCCTCCCTATTTCAGATCTGGGGTCCCCACTACGAGTCCTGTGCTTCGTTTCCCCATGGACTACAGCTTTGTGGCAGCTGTTTGTTGACTTCACCATGTACAAGGACATATTTGCACTGTCATGTCAATTACAATCTATTGAAATCACAGCCAGACTCCTGATATTTTGGTGCAAAATAGGCGTTTATTGAAGTGCTCAAAATGGGATGGGTGGTTTCAAGTGGGTGGGGGCTATGGTGAAGGAATGTCCATGGCAGAGTCCAGAGTAACAGTCACACAGGTGCATTGTCCAGAGGCCTGTGGAGAGATGGAGCATGGGCAGTTCAAGGATGGACAGGGTGACAATGTGGGACAGTGGGATGACATCAGGTGGTATCCATTGCTGGCGGGGGTCTTGACATCCTACTCTGTCTTGCGAGATCTCAGGGCCCTCTTGCGGGGTGGTTCTTCTCCTGCAGGAGGTGGGGGTCTGGTGGGCTGCTGCTGTGCGGGGGCCTCCTGTCCACTAGCGCCGGCGGAGGTGGATGGCTGTTCTTGGTCCAGGCTAGTGGCAGGGGCCCTTGGGTGTTGTTCAGTGTCCGCCCTGCTGTTTACGAGGTCCTGCAGCAGCCCTACCATGGTAACCAGGGTGGTGTTGATGGCTCTGATGTCCTCCCTGTACCCCCGATAGTGTTCCTCCTGCAGCACCTGGATCTCCTGGAACCGGGCCAGTACCGTCGCCATCGTCTCCTGGGAGCGGTTGTATGCTCCCATGATGGTGGTGAGGACCTCGTGGAGAGTGGGTTCCCTGGGCCTCTCCTCCCCCCCCTGTCGCACAGCTGCCCGCCGAGTTGCCCTGTTTCCCTGGGCCTCTGCCCCCTGGCCGGTGTGCCCACTACCACTGCCCCCAGGTCCCTGTTGTTGTTGGGGTGGTGGGTTATCCTGGGTGCCCTGTAGTGGTAGACACACCGCAGATTGACGCGCCCTGGAGACAGAGGCATGGGCCCGCTGGGTGGGAGCTGTGCTGGTGTTCCCAGAGGGGTTAGGGTCTATAGTGGCCTGTGCCTGTGTGAGGGGAACCGACTGTCCAGAGGTCCCCGATGGTCCGGGCTGGTCACCGGTGTCCAGATCGACAGAGCTGCTGTCATCGCTGACGGCCTCTTGGGTGGGGGGTGTGGATAATTCTGGCCCCTCCGCCGCAGGGTGTTGACGGTCGGGTCCTGCAGGGGTATAGAGGTATGGTTATAGTTTCAATGTGTGGCATATGGGTGTATCTGTGGGTTCCCGTGTCCCCAAGTGCTGGCATTCGTGTGTGGGGGCTTTGGTGAGGGTGGCTTGTGGGGGGGATGTGTATATGCATTGGGCATGCTTTGGTGATGGGTGTCCATGCTTAGTGGACGCATGCAGGCCTAGGTTTTGGGATGTGTGGGTTGTGATGGTGAGACATTGGCGGGGAATAGGTGTGCTGGGGGTGGGGGTGAGGATGGTGGTGGGGGTGAGGATGGTGGTGGGGGTGAGGGTGGGGGTGAGGATGAGGGTGGGGGTGAGGGTGGGGTTCGAGGATGGGGGTGAGGGTTGGGGTCTGATTTGGCATGCAGGTGGGGGGGAAGCAGTATTGAAGCTTCAACTTACCAGTATCCATTCCTCCGCCGACTCCTGCGAGGCCGTCAGGATGCAGGATGTTCAAGACTTCCCCCTCCCATGATGTGAATTGTGGGGGTTGAGGTGGGGGTCCTCCGCCAGTCTTCTGCACGGCGATGTTGTGCCTGGATACCATGGAACGCACCTTCCCCCGTAGGTCGTTCCATCGCTTCCTGATGTCTTCCCGATTTCTGGGGTGCTGTCCCACTGCGTTCACCCTGTCGACAATCCTCTGCCATAGCTCCGTCCTCCGGGCAATGCTGGTGTATTGTATCTGTGTGCCGAACAGCTGGGGCTCTACACGAACGATTTCCTCCACCATAACCCTGAGTTCTTCGTCTGTGAAGCGGGGTTGTCTTTGGGGTGCCATGGGGTGGTGTGTATGATGTGTGGGGTGGAGTATGTGTATTTAAGTGAGTTGAGTGTGGTGGTGTGTGTTGTTTTGTGTGTGGATAGTGTGTGGTTGATGGTGTTGAGTGGCTGTGGCTGTTATGTTTTGGATGCTGGTGTCTCGCTCTTGTCTTCTTTACGAATTTTTAAGCGTAGGGGTTTGTGGGTGATGTGGGTGGGTGTTTTATATTGTATTGTGTGTGTGGGAGTGGTGTGTGTATGTGTATCAGGTGTGTGGGATTCAAATCGTCCAATGTGGGTGAGTTTTGTTCGTTTGTGTGTATTCTGACCGCGCCGGTGTGTCCCGCCAATGGAATACTGCGTTTGAATGACCGCCGCGTGGATTCGTGGGTCGTAATGGCATGGGCGTATTTCTGTTGGCGTGGCGGTGGAGGTTTGGTCACCTCCACCTTTCCGCCGACCGCTGGTCTGGCGGTCTGTTGTGGCGGTCGGATTTTCGGAGGTTTGCCTTCTGCGGGTCAGAATGACCGTGGCGGGTTTCCGCGACCGCGGCGGGATTATGGAGGATTTCTGACCGGCGGTAGGCGCCTTTTACCGCCGAGGTCAGAATGACCACCTTAGTCATCCCTGGCAGGGAGGACCGTGGCTGCTATGCACGTTCACAGGAGTTATTCATTATGAATTGTCAAGTAGTGTTCTTATAGATGGTATTCACTTGCTGGTTCAGACTTTGCAAACATGTGCAGGTGGGGCAGTCAGGCTGCCCCCCATGTCCTCTTTGTGTACTATAGAGGAACTACAACAGATTAGCCAGTCTTCAGAGGCAATATAGGGTTTAGTCCTACTATTCAGGCATTCATCCTATTGCATTTTGGTGAATGGCATTCGATCACAAACCAGATTCCATGTCCTACTCTCGCCTTGGATTAGAGAATGTTAGCAGGAGTGGTTCTCAAACTCTTTTTTATTTTTGTAATCTTGGACTTGCAGTCCTATTCACACATGTAAAATCAGGACTGCAAAACCCAGAATACAAAGGAAAATGTTTGGACTTGATGAGCGACTCATTCATGGACCTGGGAAACTTGACTGCTCTCTTGTTAGTCAATAAATGTACATTTAGCATTGTGTTGTAGGGAAGAGGTGCAGCTGTTGGAACCAGGAGCCCATAGTGGCAGAGCACTCACATGTCCAAAAACATATCAAGCCCAGGTTTGTGTTTTACTCTGCATTCTGGGATATGTGCTCCAGTTTGTTGCATTATAAAGCACAAGAACTAGAAGTTCCAGAATGCAAAGAAAAATGATTGATTGGATGAGATACTGAAAAGAAGATGAGGACGGTGTCTTGCTTAATGTTTATTATAGTAAAGATATCAGCAACCATACTCACATGTGTGGGTTGTATGATGGAATCAAGCATGCCTGATCCATGTATGTCTTAAGAATGAGGCCTCAGCAACGACCGGGTCTTCATCACACATGCCTTTACAAAAAAATCATTGTTAAAGCATGTTTTTTAAAGGAATTTGCAAGTAAAGTGTCACCCACCCTGCCCCCTTTCACCTAATACCATACTCTGCAATCCACTCTGCCCAAGCCCTTAAAACTGCCCCACCCTAAAAACTGCCCGCTGCCTGCCCCCACCCTGAATCCTAAAACTTGCCCTGCCCCAAAAACTACCCTTTCCCCCGCCCTGAACTTTAAAACCTACCCTGCCCTTTACTAAAATATAACTTGGCCCCCTGACCCTGCCCTGAGCCCTAATAATAACCTTATCCTGTCCTAAAATCTACCCCAAGCCCCCCACCCTGAACCCTAACACCTGCCCCACCCTGTCCTAAAAACTACCTTAATCCCTCCCCCCCACCCTGAACCCTAAAACCTACCTCGCCCGGTCCTAAAAAGTAAACCCACCCTCAACCCTAAAACCTACACTGCTGTGTCCTAAAAATTACCCTGACCCCAACCTAAACCCTAAAACCTGCCCCGACCTGTCCTAATACCTACCCTGACCCCCTGTACCCTGCCTCTGCCTGGAACCCTAAAACCTATCCCTTCCTGTCCTAAAAACTACCTCAGCGCCCGTCCACACCGTAAATCCTAAACTCTACCCACCTAAAATCTACCCCACTAAAAACTACCCCAACTCCCTACCCTGAACCCCAAAAACCTACCCTGCCCTGTCCTAAAAACCACCCCTAGCACCCACCCTGAACCCTAAAACCTTCCTCACCCTGTACAAAAATCTACCTGACCCCTTCCGGGCCCTGAAACCTATTGAGCATTGTCCTAAAAACTACCTAACTTCTTCGCTCCCACCCTGAACACTAAAACCTTCCCTGCCCTAAAAACTACCCAACCCTCCTGCCCCTGCCCTGAACCCTAAAACCTACCCCACCCTGTCCTAAAAGCTAGCCAACCCCCACCCCTGCCTTGAACCCTAAAACCTACCTCACCCTGTCCTAAAAACTACCCCAACGCCCCACCCCTGTCCTGAACCCTAAAACCTACCCAACCCTGTCCTAAAAACTACCTTGTCCCTGTCCTGAACACTAAAACCTACCCCACTCACTGCTAAAACCTACTGCAACACTTCACCCCCCTAAAACCTATCCTGCTATGTCCTAAAAATTACCCCAACCCCACCAACCCACCCTGAACCCTAAAACCTACTCTGCTCTGTCCTAATAATGACCACCAACCCTACGCTGTCCTAAAAACTACACCAACCCCCCCCTTAATCCCGGCCCTAGAACCACTTGCCTCCTGTGCTCCTTCCTGTTCCGTCCCCGGACAGCTAGACTGCTCTCTCTGCCTTCACTATACATATGCGTAGTAAAGGAATGCAGGGTTGTGCGCTAAATGCATATGCACGGTGATGGAAGGCTGTTGGTGCGATCCAGAGAACTTTGACCGTGGCTGAAGTGCTGCGGTCGCACCGCCGGTTTCCCGCCACATTTGCCCTGGCGGTGATAATCCGCCTGGGCAGCTCTGCTTGCAGCGCTGCCCAGGGGATTACGAGTCCCCGACTGATAGCCTTTTCCTGGCGGTTTGCACCGCCAGGAAAAGGGTGGCGGTACGAGGAGTCGCGGGGCCCCTGGGGGCACCTGCACTGCTCATGCCACTGGCATGGGCAGTGGAGGGGCCCCCTGACAGGGCCACATGCAGCTTTTCACTGTCTGCATAGCAGACAGTGAAAAGCGCGACGGGTGCAACTGCACCCGTCACACAGCCGCAACACCGCCGGCTCCATTTGGAGCCGGCTCCTGTGTTGCAGCCGAGATCCCCGCTGGGCCGGCAGGCGAAACCAGGTTTCCAGCCCAGCAGGAATCTCATAATGACCGCAGCGGGAGTGCGGCCGCATTGGCAGCCCCCCAGCGGTCAGATGTTGGCGGGCGGCTGAAGCCACCCGCCAAGGTCATAATGAGGTCCTAAGGGCCTGATTTAAATCTTGGAGGTGTTACTGCCAAACTGTTGTGGGGGAGAAGGCTATCAAGTTGATGGTGTTCTGCCCTCCATATTTAAATGTTACAGTTCTGCAGGCACCAGACTAGCGGCAGTCTGCTGACAGAGGAAAGACATCACAGGACCCAATGGACAATAGCAATGGCTGTGGAATACAGGTAAGTCTTACACACACACATACACTGTACCTAGGACATATGTGTTCCCCTGCATCACACTCAACACAACACACCCCATATACACCAATATCCATTGCCATTCTACCACAACACAACATGTACATGCTGCAAACACACATTGAAGTACATCCATGACACTACATACACACACTATTGACACTGCACCCACACACAACACAACCACAACATCCTACACAACTCCACACTCATACACACATATCACAATTACACACAAAATGACAACCACCACACAATAATACTCACATGAATGTTGCATGTAGCAATACAACACACAACATACACAATAAAATAAATGCCATATGCAACTGACACACATTACGACACAACCACATCAACCACTCCAGCTCCCTCCATCTCAACGGGCTGATTGCATCTCACACATGCATAAATGTACTGACTCACACACACAATTCGAAGCACAACATGGCAGGCAACGATCACTATGCAATGTGAATATGTGGACACAGCTGTCTGGTGTCCCATCATTGTGGTGCCAGCATTCATTCACCGCAATGACAGATTTGTGTGTGTGTGTTGTGTACAAGTGTGTCCCCATATCTGTCTGACACAAATGTCACCCGATGTATGCATGTCATAGTAATTTTAAAACATTACTGTGATATGTATATGTCTGCAGTGGTCCCGAGCTCCGGTGCAGTGACCCGCTAATATACACAGCCAATGCAGGCTTCCCTACATTTATGTCCAGCAATGGGGGAGGTCGTGTTTTTTTCAGTCGTCCATTGGCAGCAGCGATGGAGGGTGTTGCCCAGCCATGTCCAGCCAGAAACAGCAGTAGAATGGGGAAAAACCCCTTTTCCCTGCCAATCCCCCAAGTCAGAAGTGGAGGACAGACTGTCACATTTTGCTTGGTGGTAAGCCATAACCAAATCTGCACGGCAGTATGTGTGGTCAGGGTCCCACCATCAGCCACATTTTTCTATGGTGCCGTCACGGCGGATGGGAATCCTTGGTGGAGTCAATGGGACTCGAGCGGGTTAAAACCTTTTACCGGCAACATCTAAGCCAGGCCCTAAGAAGGCTTTGTATTCGTGCATTAATTCAATAGTAGTGGCCATATGGGTCTGTGCCCACCTTTGGTCCCAGCACTTACTATTTTACAACTTGAGCACTGAGTAGGAGGTGTTTCGTCTGCTCGAGCAGCCTTTATCCAGACCACAGGTGCATTCCACCAGTAATTTATTTTTTCTGGTGTGGACATTCTTATTGGATCCTCGTACAAGCACATTATACTAACCCTTTTTCTTGATCGTGATATCTAGCATTTGTTTTACACAAGCTCTGGTGCATATATAGATAGCTGGGAAGTAGGCTTTCTGTGCGAGAGCCTCTTTCTGCATGCATATTACTAGCATCAATGGCACTGGGATCCATTTCATACAGTACTTTGTGTTCTTTTTCTCATTCTTTTTCTGAGTTTTTTCTGTCCCGTCTTTTTTTATTTCTCTTGTTATTCAAGCCAATAGATATAAGTTATTGCTTCTACATTGTAGGAATCAAGTTGATGATTATTATAGCCTCTCCTGGGATGGTTATATTTATTTGAATGAGATGTGCCCTGATGAAGGTGAGTGACCCCTGGTGGCCACTTTCCACCGAAATGAGTGTCGGCACTACTGACCTGGACAAAGACAGTTTATTGGATCTGCTCTACTTATATCTTTTCTACTTTGGGAATCATGGCTCATCAAGGATAAATTCCATCAGCCCATAAGAAAAACTCTTTCAAGTCATAACACTATTACAACAATAGGGGATTCTTCTCAGTAAGAATGCGAAATACTTTTTCCTTGGACATTTACACTGTGATCATTGGATCATTGGAGAATTTCTATTCTGTTGGATGAATTCTTGGGGATATTATTATCCCAAGGAGAGAGTATTACATGCTCGTGCAAATGCTGTAATCATCTACTGTTTTGTCTAGGCTGTTATTTTACTCAGTATGTTTGAGTTTGTGTGATTGTATGTTATTTGTCTGTTCTGTCTGTCCTAGGGGATACTGGATGCTTCTACATTATATTTTCTAATTTTTATATCTATGAACATGTCAGGTGTTTAATTTAATAAAATATAGATTTCTCAGTCATTTAGTTTTGTAATTTGTAGATTGCTATTTGTGTTTTCTACTAATGGCTTGTTTTACTGTTTGTAGTTGGGGATTCTGTTATTTTTCAGAACCCTTGTCTCAAGGTGGGTTTAGTTTAGTTTGCTTTCCACCAGTGGAACCAGCCGGGAGTGTTAAACTGGAGTTCAGTCCCTCTCTTGAGCCATTCCTCTTAATGACCTATGATGAACGCCACTCTTGCCTTCGGATTGCAGAGTGCTAAATTCCAGATGCATAATAAATGTATGCCGACTAGGTTGCTCTCTGTTTGGATTAGACAAGGGAGGCAGTGGGTGGTATTATCTTTCATGAGGGCTGGTGCCAGCTACATGTTGGGCCTAAACACATTTTAACAGGCAACTTTTCTTGTAAACCAGTGTTTGTTGTTATTCAAGAAAGTTACCTTCTGGGGAGGGTATATGCTTTTATCTGCTTGCAAAGTGTTGAAGGCAGTTTCCGAGCAAAACTCTAGCCCATTTATCGAAACCGTTCCTGTTAGACATTGTTTGGGTGCCGCATCTGAACTTTCGTATTGAAACAGTTTTATCTCCATTTACGACTGTGTTTCGTTTAGTTCATTCACGAGAAAGAGCAAATTATATGGAAGGCTGAGTGTTCTAAGAAAGTGTGTGAGCACTGAGATGCCACCTCTCTTGGAGCAGTGAAGTTTCCCACATCCATGCTTGAGTAGTTTATCCAGTCCAGGTTTTCCTACCCTTGTAGTCTGAGATTTGAAGTCCTCCGAAACAATTATAAAATCAGCACGACTACAGCATACATAACCTATAGGGACAACTTAGACTGGGTGAGCTGCTCTGTGCCCTTTAAGTTTTGCATCGCTCCTACACGTTTCTTTACAAAATATGTTGTGGGCTGTGTGCTACTTTGTGGGTAAGGGGTGGAGACATCAGAAGCAAACTCGTCTGTTACTATATGTGATGTACTACATACAGTCTCTCTGAATTCGTCTTTGCTCTGCATTTCAGCCTCCCCTAGAATTCAATGGATTAACCTCCTTACTTCACCCTACCAAACACAGCCACGTCTATTGATTTTAATGTGCCCACTGAACACTTATCCTCTTCAATTACACAAGTGGAGATGTAAATCGCTCGCGCCTGAGCACTGGCGTCATTGCTGGGCACAGCTACATCCAGTTATGTTCTGTCCTGTTTTATGCAGCAATTAATACTCCCTCGTGAGTTTACATGTGGCTTTTCAAGTACTCATTTTTTAGCACTCCCGTGTGTGTGCTGCTTTTGAAGGGTCACCCATTATACAAACTCAGGTGCAGCGCCAAGCTTCTTCCCTTTCTCTTGAAACTTCACTTTCTGCGGTTGGAGCAATCAGTGGGAGTAGACTCACGATGCTGGATGGTGCTTAATTTCACAATGGCAAAGTCTCAGGCAATAATACGCTCCCATGCTGGCACATTAACTCATTCTATCATACCAGCGAAAAAACCTTAATCTAAATGCAATCTGTGCACACCCAAAAAACTGTGAGCTATTGTAAGAACAAACTATCTGCTTGTGTGCCTCTAGAAATATAGCTGCCAAGTTTCCCAGGTCCATCTTGATGTGAAGCTCCAGTCCAGGTTTTTTCCTTTGAATACTTGGACTTGTAGTTCTATTTTATAATGAAATAAACATAACTACAAGTCCCAGAATTCAAAATTCAAAGAAAAAAACCCTGGCCTGGAAAAGCACATCACACTTGGACCTGAAAATTTTGACAGGGCTGTAAATAGCGTGGACACCAGTATCTGACTGAGTGAGAAAATAGAACCGGGCACCAAAAGTGCCTCCCCATTAGCAAACCAAAATTGGCCCATGTTTGCAAAACTGAAGCAGTTTTGAAATTGTAAATGCATGCTGTACATGTGTTTTGCAATGTATAAAAGACTACATGGATATGAGCTTGTTGCTGGCAATGTTTGTTTTTATATCAGGGAAATGAACAGTTACAAAACAGCCCAGCAGACCATAAAACAGCCCAGAAACAGTAAAGAAACTGCCCCCCAGTGATCTATCAGACCAGCTCATTGTGTGCTGCCTGATTTCCCTATAGGCTTGTCCGACTCCGGGGATGCAAGGAGAGGGGAGGAGGGGTGTCAGTCCTATGTACCAAAGAAAAACATGCTCTGCAGATGTGACCTATGACATCACTCGAGCTGGAGGGGCTATGAAAGTGAGCTACTGATTTCTTCTGGCAAAGAGTTTGTTTTGGCCCATGGGGCAGAGAGAGTAGCGAGAACAGGATCTCTAACCAGACGTCCACGCCCAAACTCATCAAATAATCCCCTTCAAGTAAAATTTTCTTCATGGACCGCATTTATCTCAGTTGATGACATTGAGAGGATGTAAACACAGCTCCCCACCTCTGTTTTCAGGGGCTATGAGGTATTTGTGGTTGTTAACAGCCCAAAAACGTGATTATAAGAGCTCCTGAGCCACACTAAGGGCCTGATTACAACTTTGGAGGACGGTGTTAAACCGTCCCAAAAGTGGCGGATATACCACCTACCGTATTACGAGTCCATTATATCCTATGGAACTCGTAATACGGTAGGTGGTATATCCGTCACTTTTGGGACGGTTTAACACCGTCCTCAAAAGTTGTAATCAGGCCCTAAGGATCCAGGACTTGTGAGCCACAACTTGAGGGTCAGAAACTTGATGCAGCTGGGTCCAGCAGCTGATTGAGAAGCTTTTTGTGTCCCTGAGACTCAAATCAGGAGGCCTGCAGACTAGCCCTTTGAGTCACTCTGGGGTCCTGGATTCATGATGAAGTTGCAGTTCCAGTTCTTCTTGCCCAGGCAGCAGGGCAGCAATTCCTTTAGAGCAGCAGTTTTTCAGAATTGGTCCAGTGAGTGGCAGACCTTGTAGCAGCACAGCAGTCCTTCTTCCTGGTAGAGTATCCACAGGTCCTGAAGCCCAACTGTCACCCACACCCAGTCACGTGACCCAGAGACAACCTGCAGGTACCAAAAGACAAGAAAATGGCAAATTTCTAAAAGTGGCTTTTTCAGAATTGTATTTTAAAATCCGAATTTACTGTGTAAATATTTGGATACCAGAGACACCAAGGGGCATATTTATACTCCGTTTGCGCCGGAATTGCGTCGTTTTTTTTGACGCAATTTCGACGCAAAACTAACTCCATATTTATAGTTTGGCGTTAGACGCGTCTAGCGCCAAAGTCCATGGAGTTAGCGTCATTTTTTAGCGTGGACACCTACTTTGCGTTAATGAGATGCAAGGTAGGCGTTCACGTCTAAAAAATCGACTCCGTGGCATGTGCGTCGGATTTATACTCCCGGGCAAAAATCACGGCCGGGAGTGGGCGGGTCAAAATAAATGACGTACGGCCGCTTTTGCGCCGTTTTTTAGTGCCTGCAAAAGGCAGGCGTTAAGGGACCTGTGGGCTCTGAAGGAGCCCAGAGGTGCCCTCCCATGCCCCCAGGGACCCCCCTGTCACCCTTGCCCACCCCAGGAGGACACCCAAGGCTGGAGGGACCCATCCCAGGGACATTAAGGTAAGTTCAGGTAAGTGTTTTTTTTTTTTTTTTTTTGTGGCATAGGGGGGCCTGATTTGTGCCCCCCTACATGCCACTATGCCCAATGACCATGCCCAGGGGACAGAAGTCCCCTGGGCATGGCCATTGGGCAAGGGGGCATGACTCCTGTCTTTGCTAAGACAGGAGTCATTTCTATGGGGGTTGGGAGTGAAAAAAAAATGGCGCAAATCGGGTTGAGGCACAAAAATTGCCTCAACCTGACTTGCCCCATTTCTTGACGCCCAAGCTCCATTTTCCCCTACGCCGGCGCTGCCTGGTGTATGTCGTTTTTTTTAACGCACACCAGACGGCGCCGCCGGCTAACGCCGGCTAACGTCATTCAATAAATACGACGCCCGCATGGCGCTTCAGAATGGCGTTAGCCGGCGCTAATTTTTTGGACGCAAAACTGCGTTAGCGCAGTTTTGCGTCAAAAAGTATAAATATGGGCCTAAGGGGCATATTTATACTCCGTTTGTGCCGGAATTGCGTCGTTTTTTTTGACGCAATTTTGACGCAAAACTAACTCCATATTTATACTTTGGCGTTAGACGCGTTTAGCGCCAAAGTCCATGGAGTTAGCGTCATTTTTTAGCGTGGACACCTACTTTGCGTTAATGAGATGCAAGGTAGGCGTTCACGTCTAAAAAATCGACTCCGAGGCATGTGCGTCGGATTTATACTCCCGGGCAAAAATCACGGCCGGGAGTGGGCGGGTCAAAATAAATGACGTACGGCCGCTTTTGCGCCGTTTTTTAGTGCCTGCAAAAGGCAGGCGTTAAGGGACCTGTGGGATCTGAAGGAGCCCAGAGGTGCCCTCCCATGCCCCCAGGGACCCCCCCTGTCACCCTTGCCCACCCCAGGAGGACACCCAAGGCTGGAGGGACCCATCCCAGGGACATTAAGGTAAGTTCAGGTAAGTGTTTTTTTTTTTTTTTTTTTGTGGCATAGGGGGGCCTGATTTTTGCCCCCCTACATGCCACTATGCCCAATGACCATGCCCAGGGGACAGAAGTCCCCTGGGCATGGCCATTGGGCAAGGGGGCATGACTCCTGTCTTTGCTAAGACAGGAGTCATTTCTATGGGGCTTGGGAGTGAAAAAAAAATGGCGCAAATCGGGTTGAGGTGCAAAAATTGCCTCAACCTGACTTGCCCCATTTCTTGACGCCCAAGCTCCATTTTCCCCTACGCCGAACGCTGCCTGGTGTACGTCTTTTTTTTAACACACACCAGACGGCGCCGGCGGCTAACGCCGGCTAACGTCATTCAATAAATACGGCGCCCGCATGGTGCTTCAGAATGGCGTTAGCCGGCGCTAATTTTTTTGACGCAAAACTGCGTTAGCGGAGTTTTGCGTCAAAAAGTATAAATATGGGCCCAAGTATGAACTGATTATCCCTTCCCATTTGGAAATCTTACTTATAAAATGTAACAAGGCAACTCCAAGATTTTCCTATGGGAGGCTTTGAAGTAGTGAAAAATGAATTTAAGAGTTTTTCACTACTCGGACATGTAAAATGTAAAAGTGCATGTCTTGCTTTTTAAATACATTGCACCCTGCCTTGTGGGCTATCCAGGGCCTACCAAAGGGTTTCCTTATATTTATTCAAAAGGACGGTTTGGGCCTTGCAAAAGGTTTACCTTCCCAGGTCAAAATAGCAGTTTAAACTGCACACACAGGCTCTACAATGGCACACCTGAGGCATGCTTGAAGGACTACTTAAGTAGGGGGCACAATCAGTGCTGCAGACCCTCTAGTAGAATTTAATTTACAGGCCATGAGCATGCATAGTGCACCTGTATTGGGGACTTATAAGTAAATTAAATATGGAAAATGGGTATTTGACTATTCGGCAATGTTTTAAGGTGAAAGCACATGCACTTTAGCACTGGTTAGCAATCGTAAAGTGCACAGAGTCCTAAGGCCAGTATAAAGAAATTCAACAAAAAAAGGTGAAAAGTCTTGAAATGTCCTTGCAGAATGGGCAATGTCCAACACTTGTTTTTTTTCCTATTATAACCTACTGAATAATGAAGGGTAAATGGAACATAATTTAGTCTATTGTTGTAGAAACCTAAAAGAACTGCCAGTACAATATTTTAGTGGAGCTCTTCCAACATTAAGGCCAAGCTTAATGTCAATTTGCCACCAAATTAATGAATGAAAGTATAGGCAGGAAAGACAAATGGCATTTTATCATATTATCATCATCATCATCATCATCATCATTTAACTTTATTTTGGTAAGTAAAAACATACCATAAAAGTACAATGCACATCGAATTTTAAGAGAGAGAAAAAAAAAACACTAAAAATATGAACACAATAGCAAAGTAAAAAAAAAGTTTAAAAAAGAGTTAAGATCCAAACAAGATAAACAGCAAAGTATATATATCCTAATAACAGAAAGTTCCACTCTACAAAAAAACAGTTCCCTAAGTCCATAAATAGTCAAAAGTATAATGAAACAATATCTCTATGCTAAAAATTTAGAACTAAAATCAAACATCAAGGGTCAATAAATATACATAAACAAATCTAAAAATTAGCTACCCAGTCTTATTCTTTAAAATTGCTAATCTAAAACGCCAGATTGATTCGAGAAATGTTGCCACCAATAAAACTATCTGGACAGATGAGTCAGTTTTTATATTTCTCTCAGCATGAAGATAGGACCTGACGCCTATGAATTTACAAAGCGGGATAATCAAAAGAGCTCTTTGTTTGTGGTATGCATGGCAATGAAAAAAACATGTGAGACAGACTCTTCACTTTTGCAACCCATCAGACAAAACTTGGATCTATTGGTGGAACTAGACCTTTTGTGCATTAGAGAGCACAATGGGAAAGACCCTATTCTAAATTTGATAAAAAGGGCTCGTGCGAATGGAGATAATGCTGCGTCCATGAAGGGCTCAAATTCGTACTGACATTTGACTGATAAATAACTATCAGGCATAGACAACGGAACAATCTTAGTAAATTGAACAATCTGGACATTGTGCCAAAAAGCATCCTTCAGTAGCTGCACAGCATTTTTAGGAATGGAGGATGGATCCAGCCAGAAGGACCCTAAACCAAGGTGAGTTAGGGACCATTTGACATAAGCACACCATTTGGTTTTGATGATTGGATTACTGCCCACCAATTCAAGAAGCCCGCAGCGGAATGGAATAAGGGCATCTATTGACCAAAGCCGGATCCAGAATAGCTGGGGCCTTAAAGCGGAAATCTACGAGATAGAAAAAAGGTTTAGATCCATTCGAATGGGCAGAGATGGAGTGCTAGAGGGAACTTTTAACAACATTTTCAAGAATTGATTTTCTGCCCTTGCCAAGTTCACCAAGTTGCAATGGCCCCAAAGCTCGACACCATATAGGGCCCCCCCCCTGGCTTGAGATTTGTATATTTCAAGGGCGGGAGACATTGCAAATTTGGGAGATCTAGAAGCAAATCTTACGATGCCACCCGCCCTTTGCTTCAAGCACAGCAAAGATTTCTGGCGGTGAGCATGCCAAAGATGTGAGTCTTCCAATTTAATGCCTAAGTAGTCAAAGGTACCCACTCTTTCCAAGGGAACACCTTCTAGGTATACCGGCCTCTTCATTTTTCACCTATTATCCCCAAAGACCATGTATTTTGTTTTTGCTCAGTTGATTTCCAACCCATGGTCCTTACAAAACCCTGTGAATTGAGAGAGCAGTCTGAAAAGGCCCGTGGCGGTTCGTGAAAGTAGCAAGGTGTCATCCGCAAACAGAAGACAAGGGAACTTCTGCCCACCCAGGCTTGGGGCGTCACCATGGCACTCTGAAAGGTATGGAATACATGCATTGATGAACAAAAGGAACAGGGTAGGCGCAAGGACGCACCCCTGCCTCACACCTCGGGCTGTTGGAAAAGCTGGGGTCAGATCGCCAGCAAGACCCCAGCGAACTTTGGCATAGTTGTCAGAATAAAGATCTTTAATAATATTGATCATGGAACCCGGGACTCCAGTATTGCTCAAGACCTCCCAGAGCTTAGTGCGCGGGACAAGGTCGAATGCAGATTTCAGATCAACGAAGGCCACAAATAGATGGCCTTGATCTGCTTCGACGATCTTCCACTTTATGGTAGTAAATCGGAAGACCTGGTCGATGGTACTGACCTTGTCCCTAAATCCAGCCTGAAGATGGCTTAAAACCTGGTTTATCATATTATTATTTTGTACTCTTTTTGTCACAATGTTATGATCAGAAGATTGAACAGATATGTTTGCATTCACGAGCAAACAACTGTTGCCCAATCACTGATTTGTCGTGACTTAGCAAAGCATTCTAATGCTTCAACCTTTCCAGCAGAATGATTACCTTAACCATTTTCAACCCTAACAGTTTTTATTATGTTCTTTCTGCAGCAATCAGTCAACCCTCCTCTGAAAAAGCAACTCACTAAAACGTTAACAATGCCTTCTCCATTCAGATGTTACTGACTTCTGTCTGTTTATCCTCTTGAAATGAATAGCACAATTAATACAACTGGCAAATGACTAGCTTGTAGGGAAATGCCCCTTTTTGCCTGGTTGCCTCCATTTTTTGCGAGATTTTGTTAATGGGCTTTGACTCAACATACTGAGATACTGCTGTTCAGCACCCAATTTATATGTGCTCTGACCCCTAAAACATGCCAGAATTGGCTAGACTATTAGGCCCAGATTTATACTCTTTGACGCAAAACTGCCTTTGTGCAATTTTGCATCGAAAAGTATAGTGTCGACTTGTGCCATTCCAGGATGCCAGTCGGGTGAGAAATTTGTGGAATGGTGCAATCCGGGGCAAAGGGTGGGCTAACGACGTTAGCCGGGGGGGGTGGCGGTATGGGAGAATGGTGATTTGCTCCAAAAAATGACATTAGGCTGGTTAGAGTAAAAAAAAGATGACTCTAACCAGCCTAGCATCATTTCTTGAAGCAAAACCATCCATACCACATGACTCATGTCTTATAAAAGACAGGAGTCATGCCCAACACCCCAATGGCCAGCACAGGGGAGAAGGGTCCCCTGGGCATGGCCATTGCACCAAGTGCCATGTAGGGGGTCCATTTCATAAAATACTTACCTATACTTACCCGAGATGGGGTCCCCGTCATGTGGTGTCCCTCTGGTTTGGGTGGGGAAGTCCCTGGGGGCAGGGAGTGCACCTGTGGGCTCTTTTTGTGGTGTTTGACATGGAAATAGGTCCACAGGTCCCCCAAAGCCTACACTTACCCGGGCGTTAAATAATGGAGATAAGCATGCTTAGCGCCATTAATTATGCCCACCTCCCTCCCGTGCAGCATTTTTGTATGGGAGGATAAGTAAGGCGCTAGGACCTTAGAGTCATTTTTTGGATGGGACCGCCCATCTTGTATCACATTGATGAAAAGTGGTTTCATGCATACAAAAAATGACTTAAACTCCAACATTTTGGTGCTAGACTAGCCTAGCGTCAAAATCTAAATATGAAATTAAGTTTACACTGAATTAGCGTAAAAAATATGCTAATTCAGTGCAAGCAGAGTATAAATCTGGGTCTTAATTGGCATATTTAACTTACCTATAAGCCCCTTACATATGGTACTAATTGTAAAGTGTACCCAGGACCTGTAGGGTAGGTGTCACTAGTGGACTGAAGCACATATTGTCCCACCACCAAAATGACAATGCGAAGCATGTCATCTTGCCTGTCGCTGCAGGCTGGATAAGCATTTTTAAACAGGCAGTTAGGCCTTCCAAAACAAACTGTTTGCCAGGTCTAAACCTTCCTTTTAATAAAAATATGTAATTCTTAAAATAGGCCCTAAATGCCCACAGGTCAGTGTGCATGGTATTTAAAAAGCAGGACATGCATTTTTTATGTTTTACATGTCTTGGTTTTGAATCACCAGCAAAGTTGTTTTTCACTGTGGCAAGGTTGGATCTCCCATATGAAAACACCAGCTTACATTATAACAGAATGCAATGCATAATTTTTAGTTCAAAAGCAGATACAAGAATGATTTCAAGACTCATTGTTATAGTAATCTAATATCCAACCTTCTGGGTCAAGTTCGATTTTATATTATTTTTTGGGAAATGTCATTTTTAAAAGGTTGTAATTTTCCTGCCTAAGTCCAAATTAACTTTCTGCTAATTGCCAGTGGCACATAGCTGATGACTCCCCTATGGTGAGACGTGGATTGGTCCCAAACATTGGTCAAAAGGCTTTGTCGGTAGGTGCCTTACCCTGCTGTTGGAAGCCAAGCTCCTAAAAATTAGTAATGGCCTGATTTAGAGTTTTGTCGGAGGGTTTGATCGGCCACAAATGTGACAGATAACCTGTCTGCCAATTTACAAGTTCCATGGGCTATAATGGAATTGTAATACTGCGGACAGGATATCCGTCATGTACGTGATGGAGTAACTCCCTCTGCCAAACTCTAAATCAGGCCCTAAGTCCAAAGGTAGAAATCTTCACAAGGTGAAGGCACCAAAAGTAACCATCTATTGAAGGACCTTCCTTGGGGTTGAATTTTTAATATCTCTTGCTCTAAGCTTTCCCACCAAAAGTCAATGACTTCACCAGCTGACCCTGTGGAAACCATCTAGGGCCCAGCCTACTGTCATTCTACGATTTTTGACTTCCATTTCATAGACTGTCAAAAGGTAAAAGATTGTTGCTGCTTTGGTTTCATTTTGTTCATTAAAATATTTTCCATTTTTATGAATATAAATAGTATTTTCATTGAGTTTTGCTTTTGTCTTTTTAAAATGTTTTCATGCTTAGAAATGCTTTGCATTTTTTTTTAATTTAAGCTTGTCTGCTCTGTGCCACAGCTATCAATGACTGAGCTCAGGTTTAAATTACTGGACTGTGAGAAAACAAGGTTGCTTGCAGAAGCCCCTAACCGTTTGCCCCCATTTTGTAATACATCTGGTGTTTTTCTGACTCTGCCAACCAGTCCCAGGGCATGTACTCTGATTAAAATGATTATGAAAATTAGGCTAATTAAAATTGGCTGTGTGTAGGAGGCTGGCCTGGTTTGTAGTGGGTACCCTGGGTAATTGCACCTTATACCAGCTCCAGTTATTCCTTATTAGTGAAATGTAGTAGTGTTCTAGCAGCTTAGGCTGATAGAGGTAGCTGTAGCAGAGCAGCTTAGGCTGAAATAGGAGACATGCAAAGCTCCTGCAATACCGCTATAGTTACACAGTACAGCACAAGTAAAGAAAATACTCATTGTTACCAAAAATAGAGGTAGTTTATTTTAGTGACAGAAGGCCAAAAATATCTTAGAGGCAATACTCCTTCTGGAGGTAAGTATTATACACAATATATACACTAGACACCAAAATAAGGTAAGTAAATAGTCATAGGATACTGCAAACAATAGGGATGCTATATAATGCAATAGGAGAAAATAGGTCTTAGGGAAAAACAAAAAATATACTAAGAAAGTGGAATGCAAATCACAAATGCCCCCCTAGACATGTGTAGTGTGTAGAGAATCGCTGGGAGAGTGAGAGCACCACAAAGGTGAGTAAACTACCCCAACCCAGAGCCCAGGAAAGTAGGAGTAAAGTACAGCAAGTTTCCTTTAGGACACACTACAAGTCGTGATTAGAGTTATTGCAAGAACCAAGCAAGATGGCAAGCCACAAATGGTGGATTGCCGGACCTGAAGACCTGTAAAGAGAGGAGACCAAGTCCAGCAGTTGCAGAAGATTCCAGGAAGGACAGGAGCCCCTTCCAACCTAGAAGATGGTGCAAAACAAGCATCTCCGGTTGGAAGAAGACTGCAGAGGAGCACAAGGAAGATGGCTTGTGGTTCCTGCATGGTGTAAATTATATCCCATGTGGAGATGTTGGATGCAGGTGAGTTGCAGCGCTGCATTCATCCAACAAGCCTTGGTTCAAGCAATGTTGGGGATTGCATCAAAATTGCGCTGCCTGGACCCAGGAGGGACCTGGGGGCCTCAACTCGGGCTGAGGAGGCAGAGGAGGCTCTCAACACTGGAGGGAACCTACAGATGACCAGGCAGCACCCACGGAGGTCCCAGGAGACAGGGACAAAGACAGTACAAATTGCGGTGTTTGCAGCACTACAAAAGAAGGTCCTACGCCACCCGAGAACAACTCAGTGAGTTGAGCATCACAGGATAGAGTGCTGGGGACTTGGGCCAGGCTGTGTACAAAGGATTCTTGCAAATAGTGTACAGAGGTCTCAGGAGGTGAAGGTGACATGGTTCACAGGTGTACTGTCACAAACAGGAAATTTGGACAGCAGGACCTTAGGACAGTCTGTGTCGAAGAGGTCGACCACCTGTGTTCCAAGGAGCATGCTCATCTCCACGAGAGGAGTCCAAGAGAACCAGTCGCCATCTTAGAAAGTCCCTGCTGGAGCAGAGAAGTGACTCTGTCACTCCATGGGAGATTTCTTTGGTCCTTCTGGTGCAGGATGAAGACAGGGAGTCCCCAGAGTGTGCATACCTGGAAAACTGTTGCAGTTGCTGGCTGGAGCTGAAGTTGCAGAGTCACAGTAGCCCTTCTGGATACTTTGTTGCAGTTACAGCGGTTCCTGGAGCAGTCTGCAGTAGATCCAGGGTCAGAGGATGAAGTAGTAGTTGCAGAGGATTCCTGATGCAAACTTGCAAACAGAATCTGGAGAGAAACCCACAGGAGAGACCCTAAATAGCCCTGAGAGGGGCATTGGCTACCCTATCAGGTATGGACCTATCTGGAGGGGTCTCTGACCTCACCTCCTGGTACTGGCCACTCAGAGGCCTCCAGAGTGTCCCCACACATTGGAAAACAAGATGGCGGAAGTCTGGGACACACTGGAGGAGCTCTGGGCACCACCCGTGGGGTGGTGATGGACAGGGGAGTGGTCACTCCCCTTTCCTTTGTCCAGTTTCGAGCAAGAGCAGGGACTGGGGGTCCCTGAACCGGTGTAGACTGGCTTATGCAAGGAGGGCACCATCTCTGCCCTTCAAAGCATTTCTAGAGGCTATGGGAGGCTCCTCCTCCCAAGCCTGTAACACTTACCTATTTCCAAAGGGAGAGGGTGTAACACCCTCCTCCCAAAGGAAATGCTTTGTTCTGCCTTCCTAGGACTGAGCTGCTCAGAGCCCAGGAGGGCAGAACCCTGTCCGTGAGGTGGCAGCAGCTGTAACTGCAGTGCAAGCCTCAGAGAGCTGGTTTGGAAGTACAGGGGGTCCATGGTGGAGCCCCCAGGATGCATGGAATTGGCTCCCTAATACCATATTTGGAATGGGGGGACAATTCTATGATCTGAGACACCTTACAAGGCCATATTCGGAGTTACCATTGTGAAGCTACATATAGGTATTGCCATATATGTAGTGCATGCCTGTAATAGCATCCCCGCACTCACAAAGTACAGGGGAATTAGCCCTGACTGCGTGAGGGCACCTCTGCTAGTGCACAGGTGAATTCACACTTAGTAACTTTGCACCTAGCCTTCAGTAAATGAAGGTTAGACATATAGGTGACTTATAAGTTACTTAAGTGCAGTGAAAATGGCTGCGAAGTAGTGTGTGAACTATTTCACGCAGGCTGCAGTGGCAGTCCTGTGAAAGGGTTTGTCTAAGCTCCTTATAGGTGGCAAAATAAATGCTGCAGCCCATAAGGATCTTCTGGAACCCCAATGCCCTGGGTACTTCGGTACCACATACTAGGGAGTTATAAGGGTGGTCCAGTGTACCAAATGGAATTGGTAAATGCAGTCACTAGCCTATAGTGACACATTTAGAAGCAGACAGAGCACAAGCACTGAGGTTCTGGTTAGCAGAGCCTCAGTGACACAGATAAGCAATACTGACAACACACACATTAGGCCACAAACTATGAGCACTGGGGTCCTGGCCAGCAGAATCCTAGTGAAACAGGCCTAAACATACTGACATACAGGTAAAAAAGGGGTAACATGCAAAAAAAGATGGTACTTTACTACACTGTGCCAATCTACCTATAAGTCCCTAGTTTATGGTAGGGCATGTAGGTTTGGGGGCCCCAGCATAGATAGTGCACCCATAGGTGCACTACTCTGGTGCCCAGCATCATTTTAAAGGCAGGCCTGCCTTGCTGGCTGCTTGCACTTTAAAGGTAACCCCTAATTCAACTTTGGAATTACAAGTGCTTCAAAAGTCTTCAACTACATTATTGTTACACACAAGTCACGCCTAAGGTGTGCCCTTGGTGATCCCAGGGTTGGATTAAGTGTAACTATAAGCAGGGACCTTATAAAATATGTTTTATAAGGCCCGGTGAGGGAAAAGTAGCCAAATCTGTTTCCCCCATTGTAGTAAATGGGCTCCATAGGCTAACATGTGGAGACTTTATTTTTAGTTAATACAGTCCATAAAGGAGTTTGGTATCAAACCTATTGTTATAATGAATCTAACAAATGCCATTGTTAAATTAATTGTAACTAACTCAAGGAAAGAGTTTTAGAACTGTACCTGAAAGTTGCCAACTTAATCCCTGTAGTGCCCTTCTCTGACTGGCCAGCCTCTGGCAGCATGGTCAGGCTGCCTTGATGAGGTGTGAAGTGGCTTGGGCTGAAATCAAATTAAGTGCCTGGGTGAGCAGAACTGCCTCAGCAGATGGGGGGAGAGCAGCCAAACTGTACTTCAAACGAGGGAAGGACAATTTGTCCAGCAAGTGGATCTCCCCCATTTCCTGCCCTGAGGAAACTGACCAGTGGTCATTTTTGGATTTGAACTAGGTACATTCTGGCAGTTTGACTTCTAACCTTGAATGAGTAACTCAGAACTTCTGGAACTTGGGGTGAGTTGTGGACTCCTAAAGGACATTCAGATACCTTCTGGAAGAAGATCCAGAAGTTTGGAGAAAAACTCCATAAGTGGACAGACCTGGCATTGTGAGTCATTTAAAACAACAATCATATCTCCTGTTCCCTTGGATTTTTGTCATTTTAGTGTAATTTAAAAGATACAAATATTTTGAGAATAAACAATCTCCATTAATTTCTTGATAACGTTTATTCAAGATGAAGGCAACGACCCGTGCCAGCTCAGCAACTGTCTGTTTTTCCCCCCCAGGACTCCATATTCTGTAATCTTGTGGCGAAGAATTGGTTGCTCTGAAGGCTGATCATCAGATTCCCTGGAAACAACACATCTCGTCTTTTTAAAGAATACAATAGTATAATTTTAACTAAAAACAAAATAACATGAAATGCTACACTACAATACTAAGGGGGTCATTCTGACTCCCGCCGGCGGCGGTAACCGCACGCCCGGCGGGAGCCGCCGAATGACCGCACCGCGGTCAAATGACTGCGGCGGTCATTCTGAGTTTCCCGCTGGGCTGGCGGGCGACCGCCAGAAGGCTGCCCGCCTGCCCGCCTGCCCAGCGGGAAACCCCCTTCCACGAGGATGCCGGCTCCGAATGGAGCCGGCGTAGTGGAAGGGGTGCGACGGGTGCAGTTGCACCCGTCGCGATTTTCAGTGTCTGCCACGCAGACACTGAAAATCTATGTGGGGCCCTGTTAGGGGGCCCCTGCAGTGCCCATGCCAATGGCATGGGCACTGCAGGGGACCCCAGGGGCCGCACGACACCCGTACCCACCAGCCAGGTTCTGGCGGTGAAAACCGCCAGAACCAGACTGGCGGGAAGGGGGTCGGAATCCCCATGGCGGCGCTGCTTGCAGCGCTGCCGTGGAGGATTCCCTGGGGCAGCGGGTTTCCCGTTTCTGACCGTGGCTGTACCGCCGCGTTCAGAATGCCCATGGAAGCACCGCCAGCCTGTTGGCGGTGCTTCCGCGGTCGTTGGCCCCCTAAATCACAATTCATATAATATATAAATGCTTCAACCACAAATATAACCCTTCTGCCACACCAGTTTAGTCTTGATCTTTTCCATTCTGTTTGTATTTCCCATATAAACATTAGGTTTTTCCTCAACACACACCTTATATTCCAGATCATTACACAATGTTATTTTACACACATTCCATTTCTTCTCATCGTCCAGCCATTCATTATTACTCCCTACTTTCTGGATTTGTTTTGGCTTGGACCACTTTGATAAACCCGATCTTTGAAAATGTATTTGAAAAGTTCTTACCCAATCACCACATTTGAACTTGTGTGCTTTGTTCCTCAGTCTGTCATTGTGTCTTTTCAAGTATTTGTCTTGATATTCTCTTACTCCCAACTCAATATCCTCCCTTTTTATTTTTTTCACATTAGGTTTGCTCATCCATGAAGGTGTCAACTTGGTGTTTGCTTCCCAACCCTTCAACAAATAAAAAGGAATCACTTTAGCATCTGAATGGCGTGTATTGCGATAACTCCAAATTATTTCTCTGGCAGCTTTCTAGCATTCACTCCCCTGCTCCTCAGCTAATTGCACACACTCTAATTCACGACTGAACCTCTCGATAAGACCATTCTTTCTGGCATTATATACTGCAGTATTGTTCTGTTCTACACCTGCTTCTTTTAAATACCTTTTGAACTCCTCAGCAATAAACTGTGGCCTATTATCTGTCACTATACATTCTGGATATCCTTCCCTTCAGAAAACCTCTTCACAAAAACTATGATGTTACCAGCCTTTGTATCCCTCATAAAAGCTACTTCCGGCAACTTGGAATAATAATCCATTAATACAATGGCATATGACATTTTCAATGCCCCTGGCAGCAAAAGGTCCACACATGTCCATTGCTACTCTTTACCAAGGTTTTTTCTGTTAAGCTTGTAGACAAAATGGGAGATTGTTCTGACTTGTGTGATTTATCACTGAACATTGATTACACACAACTGCGTACACATCTCTCTATCTTTTTGTCCATACCTGGCCACCAAAAATCAACCGGTGCCCTTCATACCTGACATACCACTATGACCCTCATGGAGCAACTCGTATAATCTATTCCTCAAACTTACAGGTACCACTAACCTTTCACCTCTTCTTAATATTCCATCTATTAATGATAACTCAGGCCAAATAATATTGTGATCACTAAACTACCTTTTTACAAACTCAGTTCTTATGTGTGTGTTAGTTAAACATTCACTTAAATTTCTCATTATGTTGTCTTCCATTATGTCTTGTTTTCATTCATTTACATCAATGGCACCTCCAAATGCTTCATTGATACTGGCTACCAACCACTCATCACCATTTTGCCTGTCATCATCATCCATTGACTTTTGTAAAGGAAGACGAGACAAACAATCTGAATATCTGTTTTTGTTACCTAAAACATATTTAAGCTCAAAATCATAATCTTGTACTTGGTATAACCATTTGGCTGTTCTCAGCATAGCTTTCCCCGCACATTTGGTGGCAAACATATCTATCAAAGGTTTATGATTTGTCTTTAACTCAAATTGAATTCCCCATACATATGTCTTGAAATAATTAACTCCCCACCAGCATGCCAGAGCTTCCTTTACAATGACAGAGCATGTGGGTTCCGCCCCTTTAAGTGTCAATTATGCAAATGCTATCACTCGTTCCTGACCCTTTTTCCTTTGCATGAGTACTGCCCACAAACCATATGCACTGGCATCTACCACAATGATTATATGATCTTGAAGATCCATTTAGTTTCAATGCAACTGCATTCACTATTTCCTTTTTTTTATGTAATCAAATACCAGCTGACATTTATGTGACCAAACACATTTTACTCCTGTTTTCATCAGATTTCTCAAAATATGATTTTGTTCTGCAATTTGCTGCACAACCATTAAATAATATTCTGCAATACTCTTTGTTAAGCAGTGGTAAAGTCTGTTCAATAGCATCAAATAATTTTCTTTTAGGTTTCACATCTTCCCTCGACAATATCTGTCACAAATATTCAATTTATTTCAGCCCAGGGGTTGTTTCCTTTTTTTTTCCTTTTCCTTCATTGAAATTTCCTTCTTAAATGATGTTCACCGAGATTAATAGATTACTACAGGACTGCCTTCATCCCACCCTCGTCGCCATTTTTGTGAATAAACGATCTTCATTAATTTCTTGTTAATGTTTTTTAAAGATGAAGGCAACAACCCCTGCCAGAACTCCCAGCTCAGCAACTGTCTGCTTTTTACCCCCAGGACTGCACATTCTGGAATCCTGTGCAGAAGCATTGGTTGCTATGATGGTTCATCATCTGATTGCCTAGATACAACAATAGATAATCTATTTTCCAAAATTGGAGTTTGATTTTTATTGTGTTTTGTGTTTTACTTATTTACTGTTTTGCGATTTTAAATCCTTTACACACCTGTCCCTTAAGTTAAGCCTAACTGCTCATTGCCAAGCTACCAAGGGTTGAGCTGGGATTAATTTATTGAGACCTTGACTGGCCTTAGTGGGGGTTTGTGGCCTATTGCTAAGTGTAGGTACTTATCTGCCCTTACCAATAATCCACTTTTCAACATGGACCCAATTGTGTAGGAATACATGATTAACTGCTTACCAAAAGTGCATTTGACATAGAAACATATTATGGGAACAATGTTTTTTTCCCCATGGAACAACTAATTCCACTAGATGTGTACCAATGTTTGGGGTGCTTCCTATCTTTTTTCTCTGTGGAAATGGATCTTTTCCTGCTCTTTATATGGGCAATGTTCCAACTATCTTCAGTGCGTTCAATGGTTTAGAAGTAGTTTGAGAATACCTGTACAATTTGGACAATTGATACAGGGCTACGTGGACCTGGAATTCCTAATCCAATGTTCCAGTTAACAGCTTTGTTCACACCTACTGTGACACTATTTAGGTGTAAAATTACACATGCCGAAATTGACATTATTCATATTTTGTGAATTCCAGAGTTTTGTGAATTCCAGAATGTTAATTTGCACTCACAGATCAAGCTCTTTCCATGTGTAAGTTGTCCCTAAATGTACAAATCACTTCGTCAACCAGCTCTAAAGTGTCTACAGTTAACGATTCTATCTACATAAATAATTGTCTTGTTATTCATGTATTACTGTTTCTCCAGTCCCAGTTTGTTTTATGATTCTCCTCACCAGCATGCATAGTATCTCTAATCAGTGATGTGCTAAACTATGGATTTTGATGAGCTCCATTTTGCAAGTATTAAAGGATCATTGGAATCTAAATGCAGGCTCAGATATGTGAACACATATCTAACATGACTGAATTGAAGAAAAATGATAACTTCAGGAAAACTGTATTTGGATGGGTTTTATGTAATATTTTAACTATCTGACTCCTTTCCAGTTGAACTGAGGCACTGGTGAATATTTGGTACATAATGCAGATGGCCTTTAATGGACCAGACAGCAATACAAGAAGAGAAGCAAATTTTCATTTTATAATTGTCAAACAGTTCCAGAAATTACCAGGAAGAAAAACAAAATAGGTGATAGCCACTCAGGGTACTTTCATTCAAAACATCACGTCAACAAGTTGGTCTCCTCATTCAGGGATCTGAGATGTAAAATATAGTTTCAATGTGTATGTATATATAAAAGTGGATTTCTATTAATTGCCCTATGTTCCAGCATTAAAGCATATTTCAATAAAGCGTGAACAAGACCTGCATTTGTAGCGAATCCTAGTTTATTTTAATGGGATAACAGGAGTTAGCTTAGCCTTTGGCTTGCAGACTCGTGCCCCCGTCACCTAGTGACTTTTAACCTACTTAGCTTGCTCTGTCTTAGCCCATTTAATTATTTAATTCTTCTAAGATGGCTGCCTTGTTTATAGTTAGGCCTCTTGTTATGATTTGCATTATCAGTGCCACTGCGTTAAGGTGTCAAGCTCAAGTGACAAAGACAAACAGACAGTAGGTGTTCACACTTAGGGACTTTCCCTCTCCATGCTTTCGAGGGAATTGTTGATATTAATTGCCTCCCCAAGCATGCTTGTTATCTATTGTTTGGGAACACACCTATGGCAGGCGTCCAAGTAGATCTGTATAAATACATCACACTTTAGACAGATAATCAGAGGGATTCCGACCAGAGGGCATCGCCACCATTGCGGATATCGATGCTGCACATCATCTTGACGCTGACTCAATCTTTGTGTTAGATAGAGACCTCATTCAGAGGTAACGAGGGTTGGGGGCTCCTCTCATGGACATGGTATTTGCAGATTAAGTTTAACATACCCAGCTCTCCTTTAGGTAGGAGGTTAGGCCTATCATGATAGGGTATTAGGACATATTATACACTTTGGCCCTCATTACAACCCTGGCGGAAAATCCCGCTTTCCGCCGTGCAGAAGACCGCCAACATATCTTTGCAGCAGCGGAATTCCGCTGCAGGTATTACGACTCACAGATTGGAATCCGCCAAAATACAGACACCCACACAAGTACGCCACACCAAAGGTCAGTGATAAACTGGCGATACCAAAACCTACACCGTTACACCAACAGGAATACGCCCACACTATCCCAACCCACAAATCGAAGCAGCGGTCTTTCAACTGCGGTATTACATTGGCTGTACACACGCTCAAAATACACACACATTTACAAAACACAATCACATTGGACAATTCAAAATACACACATCTGATACACATACACACACCACACCCACACACCCAATCCAATATAAAACACAGACCCACATCACCCACAAACCCTTACAACCAAAATTCAGAAAGAAGGCCAGAGAGAGAGACTACCTAACACAACACCAGCATCCACAGACACACAATACCATCACTCATTCAACATCCACGCACCTCAAACAACACACACCAACACATCCCCTCACACATCACAACAGACAAAACCTCACATATCACCCACACCACCTCATGGCACCTCAAAGAAGACACCCCAGGTTCTCTGAGGAGGAGCTCAGAGTCATGGTGGAGGCAATCATCCGTGTTGAGCCATAGCTATTCGGATCACAGGTGCAGCAGACATCCATTGCAAGGAAGATGGAGCTATGGCACAGAATTGTCAACAGGGTTAACGCAGTGGGACAGCATCCAAGAACATGGGTTGACATCAGGAAGAGGTGGAACGACCTACGGGGGAAGGTATGTTTTGTGGTATCCAGACACCAGATTGCTGTACAGAGGGCTGGCGGTGGACCCCCACCTCCTCCCCCACAACTAACAACATGGGAGGAGCAAGTCTAGGCGATCATGCTTCCTGAGGGCCTCGCAGGAGTAGCAGGAGGACTGGACTCTGGTAAGGCACATCTTTACTACTTTATCCCCCCACCCTACCTGCATGCCATCACATACTCCCACCCTCACCCTCACACCCATCACCCCAACAACCCACAGATACCCCACTAACACAACCCACACATCCCAAAATCAAGCCCTGCATGTAACACCAATGCATGGACACCCATCACCAAAGCATGTCCAGTAGAGAGACTCATTCATGCCCCAAAATCACCAATCACACAAGGGCCATGGCAATAAAGCAAGCACAGGGGTAGAGGGTACCTCACCCATTGCACAAGATGGCACACACTGATACAATAACCATGCATTTACACCCCAACAGGCCCCCTACCCAAGGTCACCAGACAGAAGGTGCCAGGCATATCCAGTCCCCCCACAGAAGAGGCCCACAGTGACAACAGCAGCTCTGCACAGCTGGATCAAGATGACCAGCCCGGCCCTTCAGGGACCCCTTGGACAGTAGGTTCCCCTGACACAGTTACAAACCACCACTGAACCTCCCCCTCAGGAAACACCATCACAGCAGCCACCCAGAGAGCCCATCCCTCTGTCCCCATGACACGTCAATCAGAAGAGTGTCCGCCACTACAGGGAACCCAGGCAACCCCACTAACACAGGATGATCAGGGATGTGGGGGCAGTGGCAGTGGGCACACGGTTCAGGGGACAGAGGCACAGGATAAAAGGGAAGCTGGGAGGACTGCTGTGTGACAGGGGGAGGACCGGCTCAGGGATACCCACTCTCCATGAGGCACTCTCCAACATCATGGGAGCTTACTACCATTCCCAGGAGAACATGGGCATGGTACTGGCCAAGTTTCAGGATACCCAGCAGCTTGAGGAGGAACACTACCTGGGGATCAGGGAGGACTTTAAGTCCATCAACACCACCCTGGTCACCATTGCAGGGGTGCTGGCAGACCTTCTCAACACCAGGAGGGACACAGTGGCACACCAACAGGCCCCTGACACTAGCCTGGACGATGAACAGGCCTCCACCCCCGCCGGCACTAGTGTACAGGAGGCACCGCCATAGGAACAACAGGCCACCAGCACCCCACCCCCTGCAGATGGAGATCCACCCGGCAAATGGTCCCTGAGATCCAGGGACAAGTCAGAGAACATTGCCAAGACCCCACCAGGAAATAAGACCCCCCTGAATGTCACCCTTTTGTCGCACTTTGTCATCCTGTCCACCTTAAACTGCCATTGCCCCACTTCCTATGCCCCATTGGACAATGCACCTGTGAAACAAATAGACTGGACTCTGCCATGGACATTCCTTCACCATCACCCCAGCCCATTTCACACACACCTCCAGTTCTCTGCACGGAAATAAACACACTTCAATCACAGAACAATCTGGAGTCTGTGCTTTCATAAATTTGTAATTGCAAAACCTCTGGAATATAGCAATGTCAATGTACTTGTTCACATACCAATATAACACAGCTGTAGGCCAGCAGTAAACATAGCAGAGGGCACAAAGTGGGACCCAGATCTGTGAAATGGAAAGGTAAAGTAACAAGTCAGGATCTATACACTGAGTGAAAATGACAGACTTATGCTAGCTCCAACAAAAGTATGAGATGTGGGAAGCAGTTACATCTTCTTACCTGTGTCTCACTGGAAGTATTGCATGATTATGTTGTTTCGGTTGTCAACATCTTCTTCTTCTGCCTCCTCTTCTTCACTGTCCACAGGCTCAACAGCTGCCACAAGACCACCATCTGGCCCATCCTCCTGCAGAAAAGGCACCTGGCGTCGCAAAGCCAGGCTGTGCAGCATACAGCAGGCCACGATTGTCTGGCACACCTTCTTCGGTGAGTAGTATAGAGAGCCACCTGTCAGATGGAGGCCCCAGAATCTGGCCTTCAGGAGGCTGAAGGTGTGTTCTATAATCCTCCTAGTTCACCCATGTGCCTCATTGTACCGTTCCCCTGCCCTTGTCCTGGGATTCCTCACTGGGGTCAGAAGCGATGACAGGTTGGGGTAACCTGCAAATGTCGAGGGACAACTGTTACACACACACCAACCCTTAGGGACAACCCCATACCCAGACACCTATGTCAACTGTGTTGGGACCTTGGCCTCACCTATTAGCCATACACGGTGCCTCAGGAGTTGCCCCATCACATAAGGGATGCTGCTATTCCTCAAAATGTAAGTTCACTGCACTGAGCCAGGATACTTGCCATTCACATGGGAGATGTATCGGTCTGCCAAACACACCATCTGCACATTCATCGAATGGTAGCTTTTCCGGTTTATGTACACCTGTTCATTCCTGCGGGGTGGAACAAATGCCAAATGTGTCCCATCAATGGCACCAATGATGTTGGAGATATGACCCAGGGCATATAAGTCACCTTTCACTGTGGGCAAATCCTCCACTTGAGGGAAAACGATGTAGCAGCACATGTTTTTCAGCAGGGAAGATAACACTCTGGACAACACGTTAGAGAACATTGGCTGGGACATCCCTGATGCCATGGCCACTGTTGTTTGAAAAGACCCACTGGCCAGGAAATTTAGTACAGACAGAACCTTCCCTAGAGGGGGGATTCCTGTGGGATGGCGGATAGATGAAATCAGGTCTGGCTCCAACTGGGCACACAGTTCCAGGATTGTTGCACAATCAAGTCTGTATGTGATTATGATGTGTCTCTCTTCCATTGTCGACAGGTCCACCAGGGGTCTGTAAACCGGAGGATGCCGCCATCTCATCACCTGCCCCAGCATAAATGCCCTATGGAGGAGAACAGCGAGCATAGGGTCATCCAACACTGAGGTGTCACAATGTTTTATTTGCTGAAAAGTTGGTAAATCGTAATGTGCCGGTATCTGTCTGTTTTCCCGGCCTAGATAGGTGTGACACAGTTTTTATCCATCCCATGTGGCCCCCTGAAGTGGTGGCTGCCGGATCTGTAAGGTGGGACAAGGGGAAATGAGGTAACTGCGCTGGTGTTATACACCGCCGCGGTGGGCGGTCGAAGACCGCGGCGCAATTCAGCATTGGTTGACATTGGACCCTATGGGTCCCAGGAGCCAATGACGATGTGCACCGGCAGTGATGGCACGTACTGCTGCAGACGTGACCGCCATTTTCTTACTGTTCACTCACTTGATACCTTACCTTCAACAGGAGAGGACCTACACTGCAAGTGCTGCTGTGACCTGTGTCTGAAAGTGACGATGGCTACAGTGTCTGGGGAAAGGGCCCCTGCCTTCACTTTGGAGGAGTTGGAGAAACTGCTGGATGGGGTCCTCCCCCAGTACACGCAACTGTACGGTCCTCCAGACAAACAGATGAGTACACTGTGAGTTCGCTGCGTGGGCAATGCCTGTTTTGAATGGTGTGGATGGAAGATACATGTGGTTAGGGGCTGAGGCCAGTATGTGAGGATGGTGAGTGTATGTGCATCAGGGTATGGGTGGGAACTGGTGGGAAATGAGTATGATGGTCCGGACGGGTGAGTAATTTCCTTACCTCCTGTACCATTCCTCTAGGTTAGCGCCCACCAGAAGAAAGGAATTTGGCGTGCCATCGCTAAGGACATCCGGACCCTTGGGGTCTACCATAGATGGAGCACCTACTGTCGTAAAAGATGGGAGGACCTGCGCCGCTGGAGCAAGAAGACTTCGGAGGCCCAGCTGGGAATGGCCTCCCAATGTGGAAGGGGTGCCCATCTATCCAGAGTTGGATGGGCACTTGAGGGCATCACAGCAGCCACAAGGGGGGTGAGTACACTCTCATTCAGCTGACTCTGCGTGCATTACGAGGTGTCTGGGTGGGGGTGGTGGGCTGTGGGTTCCCCTAGGCCATGGCGAACTTGTAGGCAAGGTCCCTTGTTAAGCAGGCTCTGTGGCACCCCAACCCCACTAGTGGCAATAGCCATCTACACCTAGTCAGGCTCATGTGACTTCCAGGTGTGCAGCAATTGTGCTTAGGCCTCGTCCCCCATGGGCATGTGAATTTGCTAGGAACTGTTAGTGCATGGCTTAGTGCAGAGGGCTGCTCACTGTGTGTTGTGTCTGCCGACGGTAGTGGTGTTGCATACACTGAACATGTTTTTCTTCTGTCTTCCTCCCTTTTTGTTTTGTCTCCCTGTTCTTGTGTGCAATAGCATCATCTGGCGGAGGAGCAGTGGCACCAGAGCAGGAGGGAGCTGCAACCCACTTGGCCCTGGAGGGTGAAGCAATGGAGTCTGAAGCCACCAGTGGGATGGAGGGCGAGGGGATCTCCACGACGGGGACAGGAGCATACACCAGTGACAGCGACTCCTCCTCTGATGGGACCTCCCTTGTTGTGGCGGGCACATCTGTGCCCACCGCATCAACAGGTACAGCCGCCACCCCCCTACCAGCAACGCCCTCCCAGAAGCCCCTCAGAGTGTGTCCCGTGCCTGCTTATCCAGGAGGGTGGGCACCTCCTTTGCCCCAGGCACCTCAGCCCCTGCCCTAGTCAGCCCTGCTGCCCTCAGTGAGGAGGCTATTGACCTCCTGAGCTCCCTCACTGTTGGGCAATCTACCATTTTGAATTCCATCCAGGATGTTGAGAGGCATTTGCAACAAACAAATGCATACCTGGAGGGCATTCATTCTGGGCAGGTGGCCCAACAGAGAGCATTTCAGGCTCTGGCCTCAGCACTGATGGCAGCCATTGTCCCTGTGTCCAGCCTCCCCCCTCCAACTTCCTCCACCCAGACCCAATCCCCTGTAGCTCAGCCTATCCCAAGCACACCATCAGACCAGCATGCACACTCATCAACACACAAGAGTGGACATGGCAAACATAAGCACCACACATCCCACAAGCACTCACACAAGGACCAAACCAATGTAGACATAACAACATCCACTGCCTCCACTGTGTCCCCCTCCTCCAGTTCCTCCTCCTCCCTCCCTGTCTCGTCTCCACTCACACCTGCATGCACTACATCCTCAGCCACTACCTCTCTCACCAGCACGCCCATCACTAATCACCGCTCACATGCAATCACCACCCCCACTAACATGCACACATCCCCAGTGTCCTCTCCCAGTGTGTCTGTGAGCCCCCCTCCCAAAGTACACAAACGCAGGCACACACCCACCCAACAGCCATCCACCTCACAACAGCCTCCAGCCCATGCACCTTCACCCAAATTCAGCAAACGTACACCTCCTACAACCACTACCTCTTCCTCCACTCCCAAACCCCCTCCATCTTCCCGCCCCAGTGTGTCTAAAAAACTTTTCCATGCAAACTTTGACCTCTTCCCTTCACCCCCCGTCCTTCCCCTAGGGCCAGGCTTTCCAGGACCCAGCCCAGCACCTCAGCCACCAAATCCCCAGGCACAGTGGTGCCAGCAACTGCGGTGTCATCGAGTGCGCCACCCATCAGGGCTGCCAGTGTGCCATGTAGCGAGGGCAAGGACATTCCGCCACCTGCCAAGGTGAAGAAGGTGCCCACATCCCGGAGGGAGAAGCCGCACCTACCAGCCACCAAGGGCACCGCCAAAACAAAAGGGGACAGTGGCAAGACACCTGCAGCACCATCAATGGTGGGGAAGGGACAAAAGCAGAAGAGCAGCTCAGGACAGGGCACAGTGGCACCGACTGAGGGACTAGTGTAACCCCTTCTGTCCACGACTAAACCAACCTGTACTGCGGCGAACACCGCAACCTGCCCCACCACCTGCACCGCCACCTGCACCGCCTCCAGCACCGCCACCTGCATAGCCACCTGCATCGCCACTGGCACGTCTGCAGCCTCAGCACGAGTCCCCAGCATCTTCCACAGTGGGCAGCCATCCGAGGCTGCAGGAGACATCCTGTTGTGTCTCTCAACAGGTGCTGAAACATACCACTGCCAGAACCGCCGCCACAGATACCGCCGCAAGCACCGCCACCAGCCCTGCGATATGCTCGGCCAGTGGCACCACCGCTGACATGGCTACCATACCCAGTGGTCAGTCATCTGAGGCTGGAGGAGACTTCCTGGGCCCTGCCCAGCTTCCATGAGACATGACTTCCATCACTGTTTGCACCTGCAGGTGGAAGGTGAAGCCACAGCAGTGTGGGGTATGTCTCTGCCTCCATGGCGTATCATGCTATCTGTTCCTAAGCATTCTCGCGGCACACAAACCCAGGTGAGGGAATGGGACCGGCCACACTGCATGTGGAGCACTCTGGGCACAATGGCCCCTCCAGAACCAGTGGAGATTCACATCCACTACCTCAGTCCTTGGCAGGATGAAACACTCTGGGCACAAAGCCCCCTCCAGAACCAGTGGAGAATCACATCCACTACCTCAGTCCTTGGCAGGATGAAGCACTCTGGGCACAATGTCCCCTCCACAACCAGTGGAGAATCACATCCACTACCTCAGTCCTTGGCAGGATGAAGCAATCTGGGCACAAGGCCCCCTCCATAACCAGTGGAGACTGTTATCACCTTGAGAGACTGCGGCTTTGCACTCCCCAGGATAAAGCAGTGTCAAAACCACCCACTGGAAAGACACGAGAGACTGTGGCTTTGCACGCCCCAGGATACAGCAGTCGGCAAACCACCCACTGGAAAGACTTGAGACACTGTGGCTTTGCACTCCCCAGGGTAAAGCAGTGGGCAAACCACCCACTGGAAAGACTTGGGAGACTGTGGCTTTGCACTCCCCAGGATAAACACTGGGCAAACCACCCACTGGAAAGACTTGAGAGACTGTGGCTTTGCACTCCCCAGGATACAGCAATGGGCATGGAGCCCCTTCGTGCAGCAGTGGCATCGTGCGTTTATCCGGCTGAGGTGCCCCTCCTTCCCTTCCCCCTGAGGTGCCTGTTTATTTTCAATCTGATGCCTCTGCAGTGTTCTCTCCTTTTCGAGTCAGGTATCTTGTGTGGGCTTTTCCCATTAATTTTGGGACCACTGGTCCACGTACAATGATTGGTACACTATTTGGACTTGTGTAGTTGGTGTACATATTTGTATATACTGAATTTTGAAATTGCACTATCAGATTTTTTATGATTACAATTGTTACAATCATTTAATTTTGTCCTTGCATTCTTCCAGGGGGTGGGGGTGTGTATATATAATGTTGCTGCATGTATTTGTGTGTATGGTGTTGTGGGTGAGGGTGGGGGTATTGTGTGTTGCGTGTGTCTGTCACTCTCTTTTCCCTCCCCCCTCCCCTGTGTTGTAGGTCCAGTACTCACCGTGGTCGTCGACGGCATCTGTCCTGCTCCTGATAGAGCAGGAGGAAGACCAGCATGGGCAGGACATTCAGTTTGAGCTCCATGACGTCCTGGTTCCTTGTTGGGTGTCGAAAGGTGAGTGGTTTCCCTTCTGTGCATTGTTTCTGCCGTGCCTTTGATAGCATTGGTTCCACCCCGGAAAAGGTGGCGGATAGGCCTCTTGTAATACAGTGGGCAGTACTTTGTCCTCCGCCTGTCTGTTGGCAGTTACAGCCGCAGTATTTGTTTCTACCGCCGTGGGGGTCAGAGTGTTAAAGTGGCTGTCTATGTTGGCGGTTTCCACCCTGGTTGTGATTCAATTTATTTTCCGGTGGCCTATTGGTGGTATTACCACTGCTTTACCACTTTCCACCAGGGTTGTAATGAGGGCCTTTATGTCTTTTCATGTTATTGCAAGATGGTGGGGGTCTTTGTAATAATGACTCTTGTCTTTACTATTCTGTTCCTTGCACTGTTCATTATCCTAATCATTGCAAGCCATGCAACTTATTGCAGATTACAGTTGTGTTAAATAAAAACCATTGAAACTTCACTGCATCTTTGTCATTGCCTGTGTTTGGATGAGACTTGATATATCTGTGATAAAGGGGTAATCTCCATTTAACCACAGCACTCCCTGAGATGTCATACTCTCGAGTCCATGCGTAAAGGCTGCCATAAATCACCTTTTACTATTTGGGTTTCTGGTGAGGTGCTGCTAGTGAGCTGGAAGGGTTTTGATGACAGCTGCGACTTGTTGTAGGATAGGCATAGTCGTCTACAAACATGAGTACTGTCATCCTTAAACCAGCAGTCTTGCCTAGAGAAAGAGTCCAAACTCCGACACATTATGGGCCTGATTACAACTTTGGAGGAGGTGCTAATCTGTCCCTAATGTGACGGATATACCACCAGCCATATTACGAGTTCCATAGGATATAATGGACTCGTAATACGGCTGGTGGTATATCCGTCACATTTGGGACGGATTAACACCTTCCTCCAAAGTTGTAATCAGGCCCTAAATCTTCTCAGTATACTCCAATAAGCTTAAGCTTTGAAAATGAATTTCTTAATATTTTTTAATGGTACAAATAAGGAGGATGTCCAACTACCTAATTTAGTTCATAGCAATCAGAATGAGTATCACCTTGACAAGACATGTGCTACAAAAAAAAGTTACGTCTTTATAGCAGATTTGCTCCTACAAGTTCTATTGTGCTGCCCTACCAGTGCAACCAATAAGCATTCGTGCATGACTATACTGTTAAGTACAGGGAATAGATATTGATGAGAAGTTAGATAAGTTAAATACCACCTGTGAATAATCCACATTATTAAAACAGCAGTTTATGGACTGATTTGAAATATATTTTGATCAATAATAGTACAAGACAAGAAACGTGGGTGCACTGAAGTTTCTGGAGATAAGGGAAACCATCACAAGCACACAAACTCTGAAATGGTTTTCAGTTAGGAAAGGGTGACAGTATTTATCCGAGCTGTATGTCCGGGCAACCAAACCACAGAACAGTTGACTTATCTTCTGAACATTATTTTCCTTGTTGAATAGTTCCTGGTCTGTAGTCGAAATGATAATTCGCTCCACTTGCCCTCTATTAAGTGTGTTACCTTATTGGGATTACGAGATACTATTACAGGCTGAAGTGGGGAATCACATACACTTACATACACTCTCTCACATAAACACAATCTCAGCCGCAAGCACGCAAGCATATTTTACTTACCTCAGCTGCCATGGAAGGGTATACGCCAACTAATTGTAGCCCATTTTTATTACACTATTAGTGAATATATTATTGTTCACTGTTAATTTAAAAAAATTACAGCATACATGTGTGGAGCCCCAGCTGATGTCCATAAGGAGGAGCTGCCACAGTGTTTCTGGCACCAAATTTGCCAAATCTGAGGCCAGGGGTCGCAAAGGCAAAGCCAGGGGCGCAAAGGGCAGGTGTGACCCCTGGTCACCCCTAAATGACGTCCATGGAGCACTAAGCAGAGAACATCACATCTTTCTTTTTAGCACTTTTAATGATATCTTTTTAAATTGAGTCGTTAAGAATGCTAACTATAAAATCATGACAGTTGCAAAACATCTTGATGTCAGCCTTTAAGCATTTGCAGCAAAACAAAAAAGCTGAGTAACAAACATGGACCACCTTTGACACTTTAACACTAACCTTTCTTAATTTTAGAGGGTCTCTCTGACATTTTCAGGAATACATTTAATTAAAAGATTAAGGCATACTGGAACACAAAATCATGATTGAAGTATTTGCAGTAAATAAAAAATTGCGTCGTCTTCTGAAAATTATACCGAGGCTCTTGGGTCCTCATGACAAGTAGCCACAAAGTTTTGGTAATGAGGGTAGTACTACATTCCTAAGTTACTAAAAATGCTGTTTCTTTAGTAGGTAATCAATAGCTTATGCTAACTATTTGTATTTAAAAAAAATCCAATGTCTAAACAGCTGTAGGTCGTGAGTTGGATTTTGGTGGGTGATGAAAGTCTAAGCAATAAATAAAGATGACTTCAACATTTGCATTTATGTTGACACATTTCCTATACCTTAAAGACTAAGGTCAAATGTCAGACTATGTCTTATGACACATTTCTGATTACTTTTAACTTGTTTCGTGTTTACAAGTATCTCTCACTTTGCAATAACAGAAAGAAAAATAAAGTGATTTATAAGAATATGGCCCTCATTACGACTTTTGGAAAGACTGATAAAGTCTTAGGTGCCCAATGACTGCCATTGTTGGCGGTCCACAGACCACCGTATTTGGAGTCACCCAAGGATTTCTGTGGAAATACAACACCGTCTCCCTGACTGATGGAAGGTGAGAGGTGGTTCCACCTCCAGCACCACCACGCCAAAAGGACTCCACCTGCAGTATTATGAGAAATAATACAGCACAGCGGTTCCTGCATGGTGGTGCAGTGCTGGCGGTGGAAATGCCGACAAGCATCCCCTCCCGACAACCACCTCGCCCAGACAGGTAGGTAGACCGCCTGAAAGGGGTGAGGAGAAGGGGGTGCTGTGTGCATGTATGTGGTGTGTGTGTGCATGTTTAGCGGTATGGGTGTGTGTGACTGGGTGTGCATATATGTAAGCGTGGAGGGTGTGTGTGACTGAATGGAAGCAGAGGGGAGGAGGGCGTGTTGGGGTGCAAGTGAGTGGGTGTGTGTATTGGGATTCATGCAAGTAGGGGTGTTTGTATGGGTGCGTGCGAAAGAGTGGGAGTGTATGTCAGGGAGTGTGTTGATGAGTGGGGGTGCATGTATGTTAGTGTGAGAGAGAGTGGGGGTGCGTGTATGTCAGTGTGAGAGTGAGTGTGTTGATGAGTGAGGGTGTTTGTGTGTCAGTGTGAGAGCGAGTGGGAGTGCCTGTATGTCAGTGTGACAGCAAGTGTGTTGTGTCTGAATGGAAGCAGAGTGGAGGAGGGTGTGTGGGGTGCAAGTGAGTAGGTGTGTGTATTGGGATGCATCCGAGTAGGGGTGTTTGTATGGGTGCATGCGAAAGAGTGGGGTTGTATGTCAGGGAGTGTGTTGATGGGTGGGGGTGCATGTATGTCAGTGTGAGAGCAAGTGTGTTGATGAGTAGTGGTGCATGTATGAAGGTGTGCAGATGAGTGGGGGTGCGTGAATGAAGGTGTGTAGATGACTGCCCTGGTGGTATCAGCAGTGTTGTGGCGGTTTGGCTTCAGCCAAACCGCTGAAATCATATTATGGCAATCTTCAGTGCTGCACTTGTAATGACGGCCTATATTGCTTGGGTACAGGGAATGTGACAGCAAAGGTTGTGGGATGTCATTTATTTGTAACACACAACAAAATGTAAAATGCTTTAGATGAACTGTACACATTCAGCAGTTAGTTAAGCAAAAATGAAGCATATATTATGTAATTCTGAAGTGTCATGGAAACAAAGATGTCTGTACAATCAAACTAAATCAACACACTTTACTTTGTGATACACAAATAATAAATATTTCCTGATACCCGATTTTCACAGTGTGCAATATAGTTTTACCAGTAAAAATGTGTATTATTTAATTGGAAAATGTGCTCTCTGTAAATGACAGTGCAATACCACACAATGCTTCACTTAAATTAAAATATTGCCCGTATCATGTCTGTTAAAGGTAGGTGGGTTGCAAAAGTTTGTTGTTCTAAAAAATTGTGTCATGGTTCTAAAGACTGGGAGTCACTGGTCTATACCCCATATAGTCTAGAACATGACTGACTTGAAGACCAGATACATGTTATAGGAGGGCTCTTGGTGTCTATAAAGGTATTTCTTCACTCTTTCCAGGTATAGTTAGTGAAACAGTTTGAGGAATCACAGCTTCAATGTTCAAGTACACACCTTCCCATGTGTGAAATCTGCTAAGTGTGAAATGCAATGCATGCAACATATACTAGGTGGACAAAATCAACACCTTCTGTGTCCTGAATTAGATGGCATTGTGTCCAATATGATGTCTGTAGATACCCATGCTATAGTTAATGCACTGTGCAAGTCACTAAGCGAGGACTCAGATAAAGCACACCACACAAAAAACACATAGGGCCTGATTTAGAGTTTGGCGGATGAGGTTACTCCATCGCAAATGTGATGGTTCTCCTGACTGTCTTTTTTAAGACCATAATATCCTATGGACATCGTAATATGGGGATGAGATATATGTCACGTTTGTGACAGAGTAACCCATTTGCCAAACTCTAAATTAGGCCGATAATCAACAAATTATTCTGCACAGCACAATATATTGATTTTTACCAAAGTGCACAGATCAAAAACATATGCATCCTGTTGCATTCATCAATCATAAAAAGACAATTTTAAGATGGATAGAAAACATCAGAAGAATAAATGAAGCAAAAGAGAAAATAATTGTGAGAAATTGGGATCTTGGTTGATGGGGTGAGACAAAACTCAACCTACAGCCACTATCCTTATCTAGCTAATCCACACAAAATAACTAAATTAACCTGTAGTCCACCCTCTGGTAGCCCAAACACAGTCAGACTTAATTTACATGCAATGTGTGAACTTTTTATTCAGCATACAAACCATAACAAAGTGCAAACAAAACACAAATCCCACACAAATTTGGAAAAATAAATTTACAACAAAAACAACAAAAACCTAATCTGTAAAACTTAAGTATTCAGTTTTAAAGATTTCAGATAAAGCAATAAAAGCACAACACTCCACTCACGGTTATCTGGTCGTGTAAGACCAGGTGAAAGTCACAAGTTGAAGGGTAACCAGGATGGAGCATCGGCTGGATAGAAGGACAAGGTTAGTTCTGCTTAAAACATTAGCTAGAAAAGTTCTGTTTGTGTTGGAAGAGAGCGTAAGGAGTAGGGAGAATGTCACAGATAGTCTTTGCTATAGTGCGAAGAGTAGGCCAAGCACCACGGACAATCATCACTTTAGCATGAAGATCCTTTCGGGTATTGTGGAATTTATTTTGCTGGGGATTCGTATTGGCAGACACTGTGGGGTTTCAATGTTGGAGCTCATTGTTGTGCAAAGACTCTGCTTTGCTTTCTGTGGTCAGTGCAGGTGGCAAGACTTTGATTCAAATCAGCCCATTTGGAGTCACGTAGAGCCCAAAATCTCAAAATTTCTCATTTTCTCAACTGATGCCACAGCAAGGGTGAAGAACCTGAGGGCACATCTTGAGAATTAGACACTCACTCCAGCAAAGGCAAGCATGGCTCAGGCAGGTTGCTTTACAGGTCCAGCCAGATTGAGTGCAGCAGGTCAGCTTGACAGTTGCAGAGGGGCCTTGGGAGCTTGCTGTGTCCTGGTAGCTCAGAACAGGAACCGTTAGCTGACCCTTGAGTCACTTTAGCCTCGAGCAGGGCAAGCCTCAAGCAGCAGGGCAGCAGGGTGAACTTTCTCTGTAGTATCCCCTTGTCCAGGAGTGCACAGGGGATTAGGTCTGAGGTCCTTTTTTTGCACTTGGTGCCCACTTTGAAGTGGGAGAAGCTCCTGGAGCTTTTCCCCTAATGAAGTTTCTGGACTTTCCTTCCTCTCTGCCCTGGTCCTAGTTTGTCTGGTGGCACAATCAGCTAGTGTAAAATTATTTATATGTGAGTTCAGCCAATCCCTTTTAAGTGCCAGTGTGGTAGGTGACAGCTCCACCCCCATTAGGTTAGGATGGCCCATACTGTCACACCCAGCCCTCCATTATGATGCTGTCGGGAGGAATACAAAAAGGTCAGCGGTCGACTATACCTAGCCATGTGACTCAAGGAACAGGCTGCAGGCATTAAGGCCCTCATTATGACCCTGGCGGACAGTGTTATTATGGAGAAAGGTACTGCCAACAGGCTGGTGGTACGTTATCCCCAAAATATGACATTGGCAGTTTGCCTCAAGCCAAACCACCGATGTACCACTCCGTCCGCCAGGGCGGTAACAGCCGCCGGGCTGGAGACTTCGATCTCCAGCCAGGCGGCCGTCACAGTCCCACCCTGGGGATTTTGACCCCGCCTACCGCCATGTTTTTCGTGGCAATCTTACAGTCACAAAAACTATGGCAGTTGGCACTATCAGTGCCAGGGAATTCCTTCCCTGACAATGATAGGGGTTTCCCCACCCTCCTCCCCCGCCCCTGAGTCCTCCCCCACCCTCCCCCTCACCCTACGGAACCCCCTACATACACACACCTACACGCACAGACATACACACGCATACCCACATTCACCCACGCATGCATACATTCATACACACATCAACACACACTGACATACATCCTAGCACACACGCATTCACACAACACAACATACATGCACACTCACACCCATTCATGCACACACGCATTCCACATGCCTCATACCCGCATGCACGCACATAAAAACAGTCACACACACACCCCCCACACACACACAACACCCCCACCCCTCTCCCCTGTCGGAGCACCCGACTTACCTGCTTGCAGGGGGTCCTCAGCAGCAGCGTCCACCAGCGGAACACCGCTAGGCCGTATCATGTGTCAGCAGCGCCACCTTCCACCATCCGCCGCATTGACTGTAGCCGGAATTCCGCCAGCCTTCTTAAGTCATTAGAACAAGAAAATGGCAACATTCCAAAAGTTGCATTTTCAGAATTGTGACTTAAAATCTGAAATTACCATCAAAGATGGATTTTAATTATAATTAATCAGACCTTAAACATTGCATTCCAAGTCCTAACTGTTCCCCACCAACAGCTATCACTTATCAAATTTTGTCTAGTGGAACAGGTAGTCCTTGCAGTAGGTAAAAACACATTTAGGATCTAACAGTAAATTATGCAGGTGGGCAACATGGCTTCCTCACAGCCCCAAGGAACCACAGCTCTCCAGGGCTGTTTCCCTGCTTGAAGAGATGGAGGAAGGAAAACAGAGGAAACAATTGCTCTCACATCTAAAACTTAAAGGTACATGTTCAACATTTTCAATACAAAGGACCCCGCCCTATAGGCTGTTCGCGGTCTACAATAGGTGTGAAATTTATTTATAAAAAAGGAAGGTCTCAGCTTTAAATAGCAGCTCCTTGCTTGTGTGAGCAATGTTTTCATCTCTTTCCCTGCACACATATTAGCATGCCAGGAAAGAGAGGAAAATTCTGCTTTCAGCAAGCGCATGCTGAAAGCAGAGTTATGTTTGCTTTTTCTTGATGGGAGCTGTAAGCTCCTGCCAAGTAAAAGGAAATAGCTACCTCCTGAGGGTGAGTGTCTTGAGAGGTAGCAGGTGCCAGCCCTAGCAGGTGTCAGTCCCCAGGGCCATGTATGACTCCATGAGGGGTGCTGTGTGGCCCTTCCTTCATTCAGTTTTGCCTTGGGAAGGTGGTGTTCCCCAGTGCCTGCTGTTTATGATGGACCCTTCCTTTAAAGTTATGCTTTGCCCTGGGAAGGTGGTGGCCCTTAGGGCAGCTGCATGCCTATCCCTACAGGGAGGTGGCAGTCCCTGGGACGGCATGCGGGCCCCCCAAATACATTTTACAATACATTGCTATGGAGAGGTGGTGGTCTACATGGCAGCAGGGGGGCGCAATGGCAGACCTGAGGCTGCAGGGGCCACATAGATGTAACCATTAAACAGGACTTTGCCCTGTGAAAGCATACATTTAACAGTGCTTTTCCCCAGGGAGGTGGCAGTGCCGGGCCGCACAGCCCCTACACACTTAATAAGTATAGCCAATGGGAAATGGGGGTCCCCAGGCCTTCTAATAGCCATAGGAGGGGGCTCAGTGCACCCCCTCCTATTCTAACCCTCAATGCCCCTGGGACCTGTTCCACCCAGGGGCCAAAGCATTTTTAAACATGGGAGACAGTGTTTTGTTTTGTTTTTTTAAATCATGGTAAAATCCGCAGATCCGACTGTGGATTTCACCCAGATTAAAAAAACAAAAACAAATTTTTAGTCCTGGAGGGGTCCATGGGAGACCCCTGCTCCAAGGTTCGGGGCTAAGGATATCCCCTACCTGGCTCCTTTTCAGTTTTTTCTGGTTTTTTTGCAGGACTCAGTAGAAGCTGAGTCCCAAAATGTGTGCCAACACTTACCTGTTTCTTGATGAATTGTTGCCAGTCAATCAGATATCAGCACAGGTCAGTTGGATCCGCAGAGGATCCATGACCCTAGATATCTATATTTTGTTTGCTTTGTTATCTCAGAAACTACTGAGCAGGTTTACACCAAATCACAAGAAGCACAATCTGTGCACCAGGATCTAGCTTCCTGTGAAATTTGGTGTGATTTAATTCAGCGGTTCAGGCTGTAGGCATGTCAAAGGACCCTATGGGTAAATGAATGGGGATAACACATTTTAAGCCCCCCTTTTCCTGGGTCCCCGCTTGACGGATCAAACTTAAAATTTCCAGACAGCAGCTGAACCGACTGCCATATTAGTTTTGAAAATGTTGTGAAGATTCATCAAACGATGCCAAAGTTATTGCAAAACAAAAAATGCTTTTCCCATGGAAACTAGGTCCTAACATTAACTACTTACTGGCGACTGTCAGTAGGTAGTATAATTTTATATAGGTACTGCGAGCTAGGACCAGTTTCTATAGAAAAAGCATTTTATTTACTAACAATGTCTTGGAAACAAGTCTTCATGAAATTTTCCAAAAGAATACAAAACACATGTCAGCCTCTGTCTGGAAAGTTTTGGAGTGATCTGTCAAAGGGTGGGGGGGCTAAGAAAAAAGGAGTACCAAAATGTAATTTCTCCATGTTAATTTCCGTTGGGATTTTTAACAGGAATAGAGGCTGACCCATTGGACGGATATACACCAAATTTGGCAGAAAGTTAGCTCTCAGTCTAGACAGCCAACCTTTTTGTGATTTGGGGTAAATCTGTTCAGTAGTTTTTGAAATATCAAAGAAAAAAACAAATTTGTATATATAGGGTTGTGAAGGCTCCTTAATCCCTCCTGATCTTGTGCTGAGATCTGATTAGCTTACTTCAACAAGGAAGTGTTGGCAGCCATCTTGGGACTCTACTTCAGCTGAGTTCCAGAAAAAAAGGTAAAAAAATAAGAAAAGGGACCAGGATAGGGGACACCCTGACCCCTTAGCTCTTGTGCGGGGGTACCAGATGGACCCCAGTGGTGAAAAAACATACTTTAAAACAAAATAAATTACCACAATTTTGTGATGGTATTGCAAATCCACTGTAAAAAATAAAATAAAAGTGTGGTCTCCAGAGCTTATTTTAAGAAGGTCCTCGGGTGGGCCAGGCCAAAAAGAAGCAGGAGAGTGCACAGAATTTCCTTCTTATGGCTTATTTATGCTCCCAGGGCTTAAATGAATAGTATGCAGGGGGTTGCACACCCCCCTGCACCATGGGACCACCACCTCTCTGGGGCAAAATTGGATCATTATACTAAGGTGGGTCTGTAGCACCCACCAAGCCCTGGGGACCACCACCTCCCCAGGGCCTAAATGAATAGTATGTGGGGTGGTTGTGCGGCTCCCTGCACCCTGGGGACCACCACCTTCTAGGGGGCAAAATGTGTTAATTAAACTAGAGTGGTCCACAAGACCCCCTTGAGCCCCTTGTGACTTAAAATCTGAATTTACCATTAAAGAGGGATTTCAATTATAATTACTCAACACCTCAAACATTGCATTTCAAGTCCTACCTGCTCCCAACCAAAAGCTAGCACTTATCAAATGTTGTCTAGTGAACAGGTAGTCCTTGCAGTAGTGATAAACACATTTAGGATCTAACAGTAAATTATATGCATGTGGGCCACACGGCCTCCTCACAGCCCCAAGGAACCACAGCTCTCCAGGGCTGTTTTCCTGCCTGAAGAGATGGAGGAAGGGAAACAGAGGAAACAATAGCTCTCATCGACAGGGAACTGCATGTTGATGTGGCACTGTCTGAGACAATGAGGGCATTGAGTCTCTCCCTTGCTGTCCCATTGCAAACTAGTTGCCCTTGAGGGCACCCATGAGAGATGGCAAGGACCCAGGGGATGGTGTCCCCCGGTCCGACATCGGCTGGGGGATGAGGGCCGTGCAGCCCCCCTCCCCTAAAAACCGGACACTGGGGGTTGGGGTCCATGAGGAAAAAATTGGCCAGGGAGTGGGCCTTTTTCCTTCTTAAAAAATAGATCTCTTAAACCGTGGGATGGGTTCCCCCTACCTAAAAATAGAAAACAAATGTATAAAGTAGGGCCTCGGGAATGAAGTCCCTGGGGCTGAAATTGACTTGTTGAGGGGGGCAGCACAGCCCCCACCTCCAATTATTGAAGGCCAGACCCCAGGGGATGGCGTCCTCAGGGCAGAGATCAGCCCAGGGAGGAGGACGGCATAACAACCCATGGAACTGAAGTGGGCCCCGGGAGATGTGGTTCCTAGGGCTCACATTGGCTGGGGGATGGGGCCACACATTTACCCAATGAGGTAGCACTTACTAGATAACCAGTAGAAAGTGCTCCAGTTAAGTATACAGTTTGAGCAAACTGTGGACTTTTGTTGGATAAAGGAGCAGTTGAGCTTCCGTTCTAGCCATGATGACAATTTCACAGAAATTAAACATCAATATTAAGCACTTACAAGTATAAACGCAGCAGGTGCCCCAGTTGAAGCTCCACTTCTGAAAAGGAAAAATGATCCTAACTCCTGGGCTTGGCGAAGTCAGGACAAGAGTGTTTACTCCATGATCACATGTTGAAAAACAATCTGAAATCCCTTCTGGATAGTAATGGATCTTTCATCTATTGAAGCACAATCAGACACTCTCACACCCACATAGAGCCTATTACACCCACTCTCACACCCTAACAGACACTTTCCCAGCCAGTCTCACACCCAGAGACACCCTAGCACACCTTTTCTCGCACTCAAAAGGACAAGCCCTGCAGACAATTCCCATTGCACATGGTTGAAGGATGGGGTTGGGTGGTTAGGTGGGTTGGCTGTGCATGGTGGGGACTGGGTGGATATAGGTGGTTGGCTGCAGAGCCAGGCCACAGGACAGGCCCTGCGGCCAACCCCCACCACGCATGGCCCTTCACTGTGCATGGCGGTGGTTAGAATAATGTACAGAAACCAAAATAACTTTACCTTAAAAAAAGCATAGAAATGCACTGAAAAAACATGGTTTAAAGGGATGTTATAGTTATGAAATATTATAACACAACACCAGTGTACACTGTAAAGGTAATAACATAATCTATGTGAATGATATGTCCAATGCAGGTAGATTTGGGGCCAGATGTACAACCGTATGTTTTGTGACTTGCAATTTGCGATTCATTTGAGAGTCGCAAATTACCTATTGCATAAATATTCATGAGGTAGGTCACAGTTTGTGTCCACTGAGGGATTGGTCGCACTCACAGGGATAGTGGCCTCCTGGGGAGAGCAGACCACCATGTCTGTGACTGCTTTTCAAGTAAATAATTTTTTTTTAACTGAAAGGCAGCCTGTTTTCCCTAAAGGAAAACAAGATGCATTTCAAACACAAAAAATGAAAAATGTTCTTTTCATTTTTTCAGAGCAAGCAATGGTCTGTGGGACCACTACCTGCTCAGAAATGTTGTATTGCTTCCATTCATACGGGGAAGGGATCCTGTGGGGGCCCCTTCCTGTTTATGAATGGATTACCCAAAATTTGAAATTGGTGGTAACTGTGATTGTTTTGTGACTGCAATTGCATTCACAAAACAATCAAATATGCCACTGCGACTCGCAGTTAGGAAGGGATGCCCTTGGAATGCCCCTTCCCAATTGCAAGTCACAATCCCTGTTTTGCTCGCAAAATATGGATGGTACATTAGAAAAGGCCATTTTACAGTCACACTATGCAAATTCTGCATTGTGCATTGAACAAAATGAAATTGTGCATCGGGCCCTTACTCCAAAGAAAGTCAAAACCATGAAGTCCTCAGCAACATAGCAGCCAATACGTGTTAGTATTGGTGGGGCATGAGGGATAGTTACTTGAAATAACTCTAACTATAACTGTGAATCTCTCTGCTTTTGTGCAAGTAAATTCAGAACCTAACTAATGTCTTTAGTGTTTTAAGTAAAAAATATATATTTAATATATAGGTATATATATATATATATATATACCTATGTCCTTGCCTGCAAAATACTTAAATTTTTATTATAAAGGAATGTATGGTAAACGTGTAATGTTTTTTAAAGGCATTCATGTTGCATGGTAATGGATGCATGGTAAAAGGATTGCATGGTAATGGTCTAGTTTCAATATCAGTACTTCTCCGAGGAAAAAATAGCCTAAATAAACCACAACTCTAATAATCTGTGTTTTGGGGTTAAAAAAAAAAAAAACATTTCTGATTCCCTAGTGACTGTGTTGAAGAACCTCTAAAGTGTGCCTTGAGACAATTGCTGTCAAACTATCATCTGAAATAAATATTGTATTCTGAAAAATGTTTAAAAATATGTTGCCCCTTTGGATATAATAATTGAAAAGTTACACCCAATGGGACAGTATTTTTGTTTACAATATGAAGGAGTTAACCCCTTTAGTTCAAGTGACGGCCAATGGCCGTCAGATGCACACCATCACTGGTGAGGGTCTTGACCATTGGCAGTCACCAGGGAGGACTGTGAAAAATACTCCAGTGCTTTTCATTGGAGGATTTTTTAAAAAAGCTTTCACATCTCCCCCCACACCTTCTTCCATCCATCTATTATGTCAGCACATCACGTCACACGTTTCCTTAATGGAGGCTCGGAGGAGCAGATAAGCGTTTTCTCCCCAATCTGGTGGGGGGAAAAAGGCCATATCAGCTTCCCCAGATGCCATTGATGCTTTCCTGGCCCTATTCCCTAGCCATCGATCATGGCGCAGCCATTATCCTTGGCCAGGAAATGGCACTAGGCCACCAGGGATTTAAAATTGGGGGTCAGCCTTCGTGTAAGTGGGCCAGCCCTCCCCTTGGGGGCATTATTTTTCATAAAAAAATAATTGTTTTCCCCCTGGGAGTGTGATCACTCCCTCCCAGGGGATGAAAAAAAACATTTAAAAATAAATAAATAAACCTAATATTAAAAATGGCCCTCCTGACACAGGCCGATCCTCTATGGGGGCATATATATATATATGTTTTTTAATACACTTGTGGTTTCCCTTGGGGTTTCAATCGGCCCCCAGGGAAACCATACATATATAAAAAATATATATATATATATACACACACAACACACACACACACACACAGATATGTATATATCTGTAAGAGATATATATCTATATAGATATGTACCTCTTCCAGGCATATATAGCTTTCAGGCAGCAATAACAATTTCAAGATAACTCTTGTGATTATGTTCCTGCTGGAGAAAGAGTTTGGACATTTGTCTTGTGGCAGTTTTGACCCCATAAAGTAGTGCACATGGTTTATATACCTACTGAAAAGAACAGATCTATGTTTTATGTGAATAAATGAGAGGATTAGTAAAGCCAGCCGGTACGTGTGCTTTAAAACAAATAAAATGTATGTGTGAAGGGGGATATGGAGAGATGAAGGGCGCTGTTTCTGGATGGTAGTGAGGGAATCGGAGAAGGAGGTCATGGGAGGGGGAGCACCAAAAATGATTGTCACACTCAGCGCCATAAGCGCTAAAGGTTGTGATGATGGGTATGTGGCACGGTAAAGTGATAGTGTGTCTTTTCTGTTTTTTTCAGTGTCTTCAGAGAACCGACTGATTGAGGGAAGAAGCAAAGGTAAGGTGACTGACATTTACTGTTGCACACATCACACACACTCACCCACCCTTGAGCAGTTTTGCAAACATAATAGCTGCCTTCTACGTAGGTTGTATTTTAGAGGGACAGTTTAGCCAATAGCAGAGATGGGGTCTCATTGGATGAATGCTGCTCAAGCCCTAACTCGGGTGGAGGACAGCTGTGTGGCTGGATCAGAGACTGAGACAGCAGACACTGAGACAGAATCTGAAATAGAAAACAATGTAGCCGAATCTGGGAGAGATTTTTCAGTCCGCAAGATACCATCCGATGACTCCTATTCCAGTGTTTGTGAGGCAGACAATGAGGACATTCTTGCTGTCCCTTGACAAGCACAGTCTGTGCAGCAGGAAACAGTAGGTTAGCCCAACCCTGTCCTGGCAGCACCCCAACTTAGTTCAGCCCCAAATTATACCTTTTACTGGTAATGCTGGATGTAAAGTTGATAGAGCCAACTTTTTGCCATTTGACTATGTCCATCTCTTTTTGGCTATTGACTTCCTTCAGCAAATTGTGGCGCAAACAAATTTACGTGCCGAACAATTTCTGAGGGACATGGAGGCATCTAGGGCCCCGTTCTAGAGCATGCCAGTGGACTCCCACTTCACTGGAGGAGCTGAAGATATTTTTGGGCCTTATGTTAAAAATGGGTTTAGTGCAGAAACCTACCTTGCAGTCCTACTGGTTGATTTGCATGGTTTGGGTAACCCCCATCCTCGCACCGCACTTGAGAAGAATTTTTTTTTTGCTATTGGAGCATATGCTGCATTTCAATGACAATGCTGTTGCATTGCACCAGGACCATCCAGACCAAAATTCGGCCTATTGTGGAACATTTGTCTGCCAGGTTTCCAAAGATCCTGGAAAGAATATAGCAGTCAGTGAGTCCTTGATCCGGTACAAAGGGCAGCCACTGTTCAAGCAGTACATTTGCGAGCAAAAGAGCTTGCTGTGGCATCAAGCTGTACATGCTGTCTGAGAGCTCTACTGGCTATGTGTACAGACTGAGAGAAAATACAGGGAAGGACTCCACGCTAAACCCTGAGGGTTGCCCTCCCACATTAAGGGTCAGAGGAAGGATTGAACGGGAGCTTGTCCAAACACTTCTTCACAAAGTTTATAACCTTTATGTGGGCATGTTCTATACAGGAGTAGAGCTGTTCAGTGAGCTCTACAAATCTGGCACTGTGGCCTGTGGTACAGTTCATTGTCACCACAAAGGATTCCTGCGGGAGCTTGTTTGCAAGACCTTCCAGAAATCCCACAGTATTGCATTCCATCCCTCAGATAGGCTTGATGTGTACGGGCTCACTACAATTAATGATGAGAGCACTTCCCCCATCTTGGTTTGGGGTCAGATGGCCTACGTTCACAAGCCCACCTGTATATTTGACTACAGGAAGTACATGGGCACAGTGGACAACAATGACCAGATTCTTCCACCATAAAATGTGTGACATAAAATGCACACTTGGTGCAAGAAACTGTTTACCCATCTGATCTAGATGACACCATACATACAATGCGTGTGTTGTTTATCGTCAGACAACCACAGGAAGACTCATGTCTTTCCTTGACTTTCAGCTATCTGTGACTTAAAGCCTCACTGCTGCTACAGAAGCAGCAACCTCCAATTCATATGTTCTGGAAGATGTGGCAAGGCTGCAAGATCAACACTTTGCTGATCTCATTCCCAAAGCACCCAAAAAGGATCAACCTTGTTGTCGATGGAAAGTGAGCTTGAAGCAGGGAAAGAGGCAGGAGAGGCAGGTTTACTGTATCCGGTGCCCATCTCAGTCAGGCCTGTGTTTTCCTACTTGGTTTATGTTGTTTCATACTTAAGCAAACTTTTGGGAAATTGTCTGAGGTGGTGCTGCCATTTGGTTAACTTTTCATTGGCTGTGCATGGATACCTAAAATCCATGGGCCACTACTTAGTTAGGCAAGCAGCCACAGAATTTTAGTTCATCCACTTCAGGTAAACATGGACTTCCTTATAACCTGCTCGACACCTTTATTCATTGTCAGAACGTGGTAGGTATTCTGTTTGATGATTAACATGCATTATAATGCCAACAATGCACATACTAGTAGATAGAATATATGCCATATTGTCACCAAGTACCCTGTGTGGAAAAATATTAAAGGCGTGACTGAATTTTGAAGTGCTTCTTAGGGAACTATGTATGCTGAACAAGAACCATCCTGATTGCCAACGAGAACCAGAGTAAGTGTAATAAGTCAAACAAGTGTCCTGTAGGACATATTAACCAACATTTCTACTTGTTTGAAAGTGTGCAAACTCAATTTATAGCTCACTTTCAAAGCAAAAGTAGAAGTGTTTGTGAATGAGTCCCATGGGATATTTGTTTGGCTTTTTACTTTAGAGACCTTAAGTAGTATTCATCATCATGCCTGCCTTGGCTTCAATGGTAGTTATGCATGTTCAGTTCAAGAAATAGGCCTCACAAGGCATACTGATACACACCCGACTTGCATCCAGAAACTGGAAAGAGTTGGATTTAGCACAGTTAGGCACAAAGTTAAGAAGGTCCGAGCACCCACTATCACCTCATAAGCATCATTTGTTTACACTAATGTGGCAAAAACGCCACTCTAAATTTACAAAGTGACACAATGCTTGCATTCCGCCCCTTTGTAAACCTTAGTGCTACATTGTGCTTTCGCCAAGTGTTAGAAATGGGGTATTTGGTTCACAGTCAGGTTACCCCCTGTTCAAGCAAGGACCCACACTCTGGTCAGGGTAAAAGAGATTCACCCTCAGCTAACCCCTGCTGACCCCCTTGGTAGCTTGACAGAGTAGTAGGCTTAAATTCAGAGTGCTAGGTGTAAAGTATTTGTACCAGCACACACAGTAACATAATGAAAATACTACAAAATGACACAACACAGGTTTAGAAAAATAGGAAGTATTTATCTAAACAAAACAAGACCAAAATGACAAGAATCCACAATACACAAGTCAAGTTATCAATATAAATGCAAAAAGAGTCTTTAAGTAACTTTAAACACACACTAACACTGTTAGCGTGAAAATGTACCTTGGGTGTGTCAAAAATAACCCCACACGGGTGAGTGTGCATCAAAAAGGGCTTGCGATGTGTTGACTCCACTCACGAACTGGACCTTACAGTGTTTCTCATTTCATCGGGTCCAGGTGCATTGTTCCTTCTCTCTGCAGGAGAGCGAAGCATCGATCCGGTCAGCACTCTCGGGTCCGGACAGGCCTTGCGTTGTTTTTACACACCAGCCACACGATGATTCAAAAATCACGCAGCGCGGGTTTCAATCTCCGAGTCTCCATCAGCTATGCAGTGCGTCATTTCTCCTGCTCCATGCATCGATTCTTCGGTTCCGTTTCCGGCGAGTGTAAATTTTCATCCGTGGAGCCGGTGGTAGATTGTTTCTTCAGCCACAGATCGGAGTCGTGTAGATCTTTTCCCCGCACATCGCTCTGTGCGTGGATTTCCTCCTTTTAGGCTGCCAGCTTCACCTTTCAGGGTCCCAGGAACTGGATGGGCAACACAGGGCAGAGTAGGAGTCTCTCCAGAGACTCCAGGTGCTAGCAGACAGAAGTCTTTGCTGTCACTGAGACTTCAAACAACAGGAGGCAAGCTCTAAATCAAGCCCTTGGAGAGTTCTTCTCAAGATGGAAGGCACAAAAAGTCCAGTCTTTGTCCTCTTACTCTGGCAGAAGCAGCAACTGCAGGATAGCTCCACAAAGCACAGTCACAGGTAGGGCAACTCTTCTTCCTCAGCGCTTAAGCTCTTCTCCAGGCAAAGGTTCCTCTTGTTTCCAGAAGTGTTTCTAAAGTCTGTGGTTTTGGGTGCCCTTCTTATACCCAATTGCTCCTTTGAAGTAGGCCTACTTCAAGGTAAAGTCTCTTTTGAATGTGAAATCCTGCCTTGCCCAGGCCAGGCCCCAGACTCTCACCAGGGGGTTGGAGACTGCATTCTGTGAGGGCAGCCACAGCCCTTTCAGGTGTGAGTGACCACTCCTCCCTCCCTCCTAGCACAGATGGCTCATCAGGATATGCAGGCTACACCTCAGCTCCCTTTGTTTCTCTGTCTAGTGTGAGGTGCAACCATCCCAACTGTCAAACTGACCCAGACAGGGAATCCAAAAACAGGCAGAGTCACAGAAATGGTATAAGCAAGAAAATACTCACTTTCTAAAAGTGGCATTTTCAAACACACAATCTTAAAATCAACTTTACTAAAAGATGTATTTTTAAATTGTGAGCTCAGAGATCCCAAACTGCACATGTCCATCCGCTCCCAAAGGGAATGTACACTTTAATTAGATTTAAAGGTAGCCCACATGTTAACCTATAAGAGGGACAGGCTTTGCAACAGCGAAAAACAAATTTTGCAATATTTCACTGTCAGGACATATAAAACACATTACTACATAACCATACATTGCACACTGCCCTTGGGGCTACCAAGGGCCTACTCTAGGTGTCTGACATGTAAGAAAAGGGAAGGTTTAGGCCTGGAAAGTGGGTACACTTGCCAAGTAGAATTTACAGTTAAAACTGCACACACAGACACTGCAATGGCAGGTCTGAGACATGATTACAGAGCTTCTTGTGTGGGTGGCACAACTAGTGATGCAGACCCACTAGTAGCATTTGATTTACAGGCCCTGGCACCTCTAGTGCACTTTACTTGGGACTTACAAGTAAATCAAATATGCCAGTCATCGATAAACCAATTGCATACACATTTTGTAAAGGAGCACATGCACTTTAGCACTAGTTAGCAGTGGTAAAGTGCCCAGAGTAAAAAATTGCAAAATCAGAGTCCAGCACACATCAACATCCTGTGGAACAGAGGCAAAAAGTTAAGGGAGACCACGCCAAGGATGAAAAGTCTAACACCAAGCATAATGTTTGCAAGGGGGGGGGCGGGGCATTCCCCTGTTAGAAAGCCCAGAAAAATGGTGCAATGAAATCTACAAGATTTCATTGTGCCCTTTTTGGAGTAATTTTAGATGCTGTCTCATAGCAGGTTTTAAAGGATGCACCCATTAAAATCAATGGGCCTCCTTGCACTTTGCTTCATTAGTGTCAATGTTTTTTACACTAGTGGAGCAAAGCGCCACAATAGCATCAAACATTTTGATGCTGTTGTTCCTAACAGGCACCATTGTAAACCGTATGTTAAATACAGAGTACATATGGGGGCATTAGAAGGGTGCAATGGGGTGCAAGAAAAGTGGTGCTTCATTACACGAAGTGCCACTTTTCTTACATCTGGGCATAAGTGCGCTGATGGTGCATGAAAGACATTTTCTCGAGCTTCAAGTAGCTAGGGATGGAAGGCATTGGTATAGGTTCACTTGGCATTATACAGGATTAATTAGGACTCTGATGAGGACAGAGACATTAATGGGTAAGAAAAGCTTATGGTACATGTGCTTTCCCAGGGATATTGCAAAGGTAAAAGGCAGATAGCAAATGTAGTACAGACACACATCATCTGCACCTATGAATTCAAACCCAATGGTGCCGCGCTCACACTGAATTACTGTGACAGGTATGAGTCAGTGTTTGACCTGCTTGCCATGTTCATCCTCTGTCAGCACTTAGTAGATGTTCAATTTGCTGTATGATAAGTGCATTACCGTCACAGCACTGCACAAAACGGTGGCTGGGACATATGCTACGTTCTCACTGGCTATCCTGTGAGCCAAACACAACTCTTTTTCATAGTCTATGACGTTCTCCTTAGAGAACTTTTCAAAAATTCCCCAGCACGTCTGCCTTAGTTTCAAACGTAGATATGCTCACTCAGTTTAATGAATGGACCTCACAGGGTATCCTAGGACACCTTCAGCTTGCATCTGTAGGAGGCTACACTTTATGAAGTATGTAAAACTAGGCACACTGAGTAGAGAGTCCAGGCAAACACACATTGGTTTACAGAGGTAAAAAGTAGACCACCTAATGCTCTAATTTTTATGCTAGCTTGGTCAAGCAGTTGGGCTAATCTTATAGGAGTGCAAAGCATTTGTAGTACTTACAGTATCAATAAAGTAAGACACACACTCAAAAGAATAACACAAGACCAGTTTACAAGAAATACTTCAGATCATTATAACATTTTTAAGACCAAGATCATCAAAATTGGGTAAGTACGTTTAAAGTTTAGAAAACATCTCAGTTCTGTGCATCATTACGCACCATGGGAATCAATGGAGAAATACTTTTAAAATGCATATAAAATCAGGCAATGTGTTTACCAGTGTCTCCTTTTACAGTCATGATGAGTTCATCAGTAGGCTCTGTGGACCAGTTGGAGTAGTTCAGGCAGCTCCTGTTTTTGATATGAACAGCTGCAGAAAGTCTTTGAGGCTGGTGCCAAGCCACTGCGGGGAGCACTTGGAAAAGCAATGCAAAGGTGGACTTTAAGGTGAGTCAGGTGGGTCCCCTTGAAGTGTTGTGGATGCACGGAGAGGGGGACCCTTAGGGCACAGCTGGATCTTTGGTGCTGGACACATGGTGCCTGGGTGCAGCACAAATCGGAAAGTCAGCAGGTGCCTTGGAGGCAGGAAGTAGTCACTTTGAGAGTTGCTTGCAGGTCAGCATGGGCACTCTTGTGGGAGGTCTTGGTGTTTTATGAAGTCCCTTGACTGGGGATCCTCCTGGCCCTTTTTCAGTCTGTGGTGGACTGTCCTTCTGGCTGTCCAATGTGGAATGACCGGTACCTGGGGCTATTGCACAATTCGGCCACTGGAGTTTGTAGTCCCCCCAAACTTGGCGCACAGGTATTTTTCATCCTCACCGTCTGTCATGTGAAATATGGTCCAGCTGTGATATACATTCCTTGGTCAGCAACCAGTCAGTGAACTGGACTTCACTGGTCCTTTAGTCTTTGTTGCATGAGAGTGATACCTTCATGCTGGATGGAGACTTTTGGCAATTTTCAGGAGTGTGGAGGTCATCTGGGGGTTTGTACAGTCAATCTGATGTTTGAGCAACCCCTCAGTGTTGTTTGTCGAGTCCTGGGTGCAGCAGGCAGGGTTTGGCACCTTCTTCTTGGTACAGCAGGACTTCAGTTCTTGAGCCTTGGATCGTCTTTGTTGCTGGTCTTCTTTTGTCCTTGGAATCTGAATCTCTGGTCCAGGAGTACCCATTAAATACTGTATTTAGTGGGTGTTTAGGGGAGTACCTAATAGTGAGCAATGGGACATTTAGCATAGGGTAGCACCACCCACTAAGTGACGACTTCCTGTGAGAAGAGGCCACTTACCTACACCTGATTCGCAATTGTCCTTCCATGCAAGATGGAGGAAAATGAAATGGAGAGGTCATCTCACATGCAACACATTAGGGGTGGTGTAAGCTGGGGCTCACCACTCTCCCTGTCGTTTGTGTGTTTTCCCCTGTTGCTCCCACCAAAAGTGGGGGTTTGCAATGAGGGTGGCCATCTGCTGCTAGCAGGAGGCTTGGGAGTCACGTTTCCAGGGTAGCAAGCCCTTTGAGGCTCTCTAGGAGGGCAGTACACATTCCTGGGGGGAGGTGTGATAGCATGTCTGCCCAGCAAGGGCTTTATTCTGGGACCCAGAGAGCAGGTTCTCTCACCCCATGGTTCCAAAATCTTGCCTAGTGGTGGCAGGCTGGTTATGACCAGCCAGAAATCGTGCCACTGTAGTCAGCTTCTGCAGGAAGCATCTCTAAGGTGACCCCTGGATACATTTTGGAATAAAGCCAGTGCTGGTACCAGATTGAATTTATCATTCTAAGTTGTTTGATACCAAATAACGCAGGGTTCATAGTAACCATCATGTAGCTGTGAAACTCGTACTGACCAGTGTCTAGTATTAAAATAGCTTCTCTGTTCACTAACTATGTCACAGATATGGCAAGGACACAGTAGGCGCCTATTGCTGATGCATCTATTCTCACACAGTATAGTGCACCCTGCCTTAGGGCTGGAAGGCCTACCAGAGGGGTGACTTACATATATTGCATGCAGTGTGTAGTGGGCAGGTCACACAGGCTGCATGCCATGTCGAGTTTGCATTTTAGGATTGTACCAGGGCACTGGAAGAGATGGGTGTATCTGAATGCATGACCCTTGAGGGTGGCAAAATCTATGCTACTGCCCTCAGGGGCCTAAACTTAGTACCCAAAGTCTTGGGTACCTAAGTACCGTTTACTAAGGACTTACAGTGGCAGCTTAAGGTGTTGCCAATTGTATCAATACATTTGCAATTGTTCGGGAAAGAACACTGACACTTTGGACATGGTTAGTAGGATCTCAGTGCACTCCAGTTCAAGTTACATCTAGAAACCAGGCAAAAAGAGGGGGAGGGTATTGCAAGAGGGCGCCAGTTTCCTACAGGATCTACAAACTGTAAGGAGTTGGATTTCGAATTGTGAGTGTATTAAAGACACATGAAAGACATGTCTCTCTGAGCCTGATGTGACCTTCATGGAAGTATTAGTAAAAGTTCCTTACGTATGCGTTCGGTAATGTTCAGGAAGAAGGAGGGAGTTACTTGACAGGTGGTAAAATGTAGTCAAACGTATTCCATCCTGTGGCGCATGAATGTGATGGGCCCCTGTCTGGCGGAGGTAAATTGATGTGAGTGCAATGATCAGTTGGATTTGGCCTGTGGCTGGCAGTATGAAAGTGTTGTATGTTGTCCATTTATGGTGTGTGAATGGACCATAACGAAGTTGGTGCTGTAAGATCCTTTATGGCTCAACTTCAGAAGGCTTGGTTTCAATATTCAGATACTTTGATATGTATTTATGATTTGAAACCTGAATTTCTGAAGGTGCTAAAACCAACCAGTAAGACTGGTGGATTAAGTTTAACATATTAGTACTAGGGAAGTCCAAGGGTGCAGGACTTGTGTGGCTCTCACCAGTTTTTCTTCACCCAGAATCCTCTGCAAATCACAACCTTTGCTTGAAAAACAAATTTTCTTTGCTATACTGTGAGGGAAAGTCCTGATATCTGCATACAGTCACACATTTCCTACTGCCCAGCATTCCCCTAAGTCTCCTGATAAAAACGTAGCCTCCCTTGTGTGGGTGGGCAAGTGGCCACATCAGGGAAGGGCCCAAAACATATTATGGAGACATCAAAATTATCTATCACAAAACAGCCAGGTTTTGTAAGGCGAGCACCTGCATTATGGCTCTTGGACTCTGCGGCCATATAGGAAAACCTAGTTAACCCAGACGTTTATGAAAGGTGGACACTCAAAGAGTCCATGGAGGCGTGGCTTTCCCACAGTTTGCTTACCCAGAATACCCTGCAAAGGTGAAACGTTGAATAAAAACATGACTGTTCCTTGCATTTCTGTCAGGTAAACTACAAGAATGTGCAGAATTTCCCATGTGTCTTGATGTAAGTGCTATCCCACTTGTGTGTCTTTGCCTAGTGCCCGCGTCAGGAATAGATCACCCCAGGGTCAACATCAGCCCTCATGCTACAACTTTCATTGACCCATAGGTTATCCATTTCTGTCATTGGCACCGGGCCCACACACATCAGTGGGGTAGTGTTTCTATGGGGACAAGCTGGAGAACACTGGGTGGTAAGAAGTTTGTGAATCCCTGCATATTGCTGTAGTTTACGTCACAGAAATGCAGGGAAAAATTGTGTTTTTATTTAACAATTTACCTTTGCAATGTATTCTGCATAAAAAATACTTTGGGAAATTGACACAAGTAATACCTCTCTGGACTCCCTTGATGTCTACTTTTCAGAAATGTCTAAGTTTAATAGGTTTCCCTAAACAGTCATCATTATAGCCACAATACGTTTTGAGCCCTTCCCTGTCTCAGGTACTTGGCCTACCCAATCAAATGAGGTACCATTTTTATTGGGAGACTTGGAGGAAAGCTGGGTAAAAGGAAGTTTGTAGCTCCCCGCAGATTGAAGACCTTTGTAGCTCCGAAATATGAGTAAAATGTGTTTTTTAGACACAATTTGAGGTTTGAAGAATTCTGGATAAGAAAACCTGATAAGAGCCCCACAAGTCAACCCTTCCTAGATTTCTCTAGGTGTCTAGTTTAAAAAAATGTACTGGTTTGCTAAGTTTCCCTAGGTACCAACTGAATAGAGCCCAAAATCCACAGCTAAGTACATTTGTTTTCAGTGGGAAAATGTGATGTGTCCATGTTGTGTTTTGTGACATTTTCTGTGGTGGGCACCAGGCCTACCTACACAAGTGAGGTACCATTTTTATTGAGACTTGGAGACTTGGAGAAATATTGGGTGGAAAGACGTTTGTGGCTCCACTCAGTTTGCAGAACTTTGCATCAGCTAAATATGCAGAAAAAGTGTTTTATAAGACACAGTTTGAGGTTTGCAAAGGAGTATGGGTGACAGAGCTTGGTGAGAGCCCCGCTACTTTAAACAAATATACAGGTTTGTTAGTTTTCCCTGGGTGCTAGAGCCTACAATCCACAGCTAGGTACTTTGTAAAAAACACATCCATTTTCAGTGGCAAAATGTGATGGGTCCATGTTGCATTTCCTGCTGCAGGCACTATGCCTACCCACACAAGTGGGGTACCATTTTGTATCATGAGACTTGAGAATGTTCTGAGTGGGAGGAAGTTTGTGTCTCCCTCCAGATTGCAGAACTTAGCAGCACCAAAATGTAAGAAAAATATGTTTTTTAGACAAATGAGGTTTGCAATGGATCCTGGGTGACAGAACCTGGTGAGAGAGCCACCCTATCCTGGATTTCTCTAGGTATCTAGTTTACAAACATGTACAGGTTTTCTAGGTTTCCCGAGGTGCCGGCTAAGCGTGAACCAAAATCCATAGCGAGGAGTTTTGCAAAAAATGTATCAGTTTTCAGTGGAAAAATGTGATGTGTCCATGTTATGTTTGGGGCATTTCCTATTGCGAGCACTAGACCTACCCACACAATTGAGGTACCATTTTTATTGGGAGACCAGAGGAAATGCTGGGAGGAAGGGCATTTGGGGCTCCTCTCAGATTGCAGAACCTTTCATCAGCGAAATATGTGGAAAAAGGTGTTTTTTTATACACACTTTGAGGTTTGCAAAGGATTCTCGATGACAAAACATGGTGAGAGCCCCAACCTATCCTAGATTTTCTTAGGTATCTAGTTTTGAAAAATGTACAGGTTTGCTAGATTTCCCTAGGTGCCGGCAGAGCTAGGGCCCAAAATCCACAGCTAGGCACTTTGCAAAAAAAGCATCTGTTTTCAGTGGACAAATGTGATGTATTTACATTGCTTTTTGGGGCATTTCATGTCCTGGACACTAGGCCTTGCCACACAAGTGAGGTGCCATTTTTATTGGGAGACACTGGGGATTACAGAATAGCACAAGTGTTATTACCAATTTTCTTTCTCTGCATTTGTGCCTTCCAAATGGAAGACAGTGTGTATGAAAGAAGTTATTTCGGGACGTGTCCTTTAATTCCATGCTAGTGTGGGGCCCCCAATTTTAGAGATGTGAAAATACCCACTGTTTCTAAACTCCATATATTGTGTCCATTTTGGAAATATACAGATTTACTTGATACTTATTTCTTACTCATTATATTTTGCCATATCAATTGATGTATACCAGTTATTTGCTCAGGAACCTCAGGTTCTTGGTGAACCCACAAGGTCTGTATTTCCCCACAACCAGAAGGGACCAGTGGATGTAACTTCATACTGCTTTTTGAAAATGCCACAAAGGTGTTGAAAAATGTCTTTTTCTGATTGTTCTTGAAAGTTGGAAAGATGGTGATTTTAGCACTGCAAACTCTTTGGTGATGCTATTTGTATGGAAATAAAAACATGCATTCTTCTGCAGCACTTTTTCCCATTTTTCCCAAAATCTCCACAAGTTTAGCTGTATTTTGTCTAATTTCTCAGTCACCACCAAGGGAATCAACAATTCTGGGTACCATTAAAATTCCCTGGATGTTGGAAAAAAGGAAGTGAATTTGGTGTGCATAGTCTATGTGGAAAAAAGGTATGGAGCCCTAAGCGTGAACTACCCAAAATAGCCAAGAAAGGGCTCAGCACTGGTGGTAAAAGGCCCAGCGTCTAAGGGTTTAATGTTTATGTCAAATGATATTCAATTGTATTCTATTTTGACAACTTTTAATCAGATGGTGGGGCAACTGAAAATCTGCAATATAGAATCAGCTTGCAATATGTTCACAAGACTTAGAACAAGTAGCCACTATGCCTTAAATAGGTATTGAATATAGGACGTTATGTAAGGAACAAAAGGTTAAGTTATAACTGAGTTTTGGGAGCATCTGATCTGCTGGATGAATCACTAAATTACTAGCTTGCAGCTAGGGCGGTGTCCTGTTAGTAATGGCAACCAAACGCCTGCAGACAAGAATAAGATGCAGAGGGATTGGTCAGCAGTGGCTTATCCCACTACAGCAGACCAAGGTATGTGTTTGCGCAGTTTTGCGTCAAAATGTATAATTATAGGCGCCAGTGTCTAGGCACTAAAAAACATTTAGGCCCATATTCATACTTTTTGACGCAAAACTGTGCAAAAACAGTTTTACATCAAAAAGTATAGCGCCGGCTTGAGTCAATCCAAAGTGCCAGTTGGGCTTCATATTTATGGAATGCTGCAAGCCGGCGCAAAGTGTGGGCTAGTGTAAAAAAAAATTGTTAGCCAGGTGGGGGTGGTGGTAGGGGAGAAGGGGGATGCGCACCAAAAAACAATGTTAGGCTGGTTAGAGGCTAAAAACAATGCCTCTAACCAGCCTAGCGTCATTTTCTGATGCAAAACCATCCATACCACATGACTCCTGTCCTAGAAAAGACAGGAATCATGCCACCACCCCAATGGCCAGCACAGGGGACAAGTTACCCCTGGTCATGGCCATTACACCCTATGCTATGCAGGGGACTCCAAGTTGGTCCCCCAATGGCACTTTTACTAAAAAAAAAATACTTATCCATTCTTACCCTACTTACCTGGGATGGGGTCCCACATCCTCCGGTGTCCCTTTGGTGTGGGTGGGGGTGTTCCTGGGGCTTGAGGAGGACACCTGTAGACCCATTCCATGGTGTTCAACCATGGAAAGGGGTCCACATGTCCCCTAACACCTGGTCTGGCCCAGGTGTTAAATAAGGGTGCAAAACAAGCTTTGCACCATTATGTAGCCCGTCCTCCCACCCGTGCGTCATTTTAGCACAGGGAGATAAATATGGGGTTATAGGGTTAGCACCATATTTTGCATGGAAACGCCTACCTTGCATCTCATTGACACAAGGTAGGTTCATGCATCTAAAAAATAGTACAAACTCCAATATTTTGACGTTAGATGGGTCTAACCTCAAAATATAAATATGGAGTTAGTTTTGTACCACATTTGTGTAAAAAAAATGATGCAAATTTGGAACAAATGGGGTATAATTATGCCCCTTAATCTTTAAAAATTCATATGTCCAGTTCCCTTTATTGGATTTTTGTCATTGTAGTGTCATTTTAAAGATAAAAATGTTTTTCTTTTTTTATAAATTGGTGTTTGATTTTTATTCTGTTTTGTGTTTTACTTATTTACTGTTTTGTGATTTTTAAATTCTTTACACTTCTGTCTCCTAAATTAAGCCTAACTGCTCATTGCCAAGCTGCCAAGAGTTGAGCTGGGATTAATTTACTGCAACTAACCAACTTGAAAGCAAAAAAGAATTCTGCGAGAATAATATAACTAAACAAAAACGAATGGCATTAAGAGATTTAAAAAAAAAATACAACACACTAGTAATCAAACAGGCCGACAAAGGGAGAGTAGTTGTGATTTACTCCAAAGAACATTATATCAAAGAAGGACATAGGCAGATCCTGGACCAAGAATGTTTCTAGAAAAAGTTCACACAGATCCAACAAACATCATCCAACGAGAAGGTTTTGGAATTCTACAAGAAGAGTTCAAAAATATGTACATTGGCCCAAAATAAGTCAAATTTCTTTAAAAACTGAATCCACTTATTCCTGCATTATACTTCCTTCTGACGATACGTAAAGGCACACTAAATGTCCTGGGGGGACCTATCATCTCTGGTTGTGATTCATTGGTGGAACCTATTTCACAATATGGAGACACCTTTTTTCAAGCCCTTGTGAGACACCATGGATTTTATCAATAAAATTGATGGTCTGGGATTTGGTTCCAACACACAATGTTTGGCAACCAAAGACGTTGTCTCTCTGTATACCATAATTCCACATGATGATGGCCTGGACACCATAAAAAATGTATCTGTAAACAAGACTTATAACAAATTGTGTCTAAACAAGATTTATACTGGACCTGTGTCGCCTAGCATTGAAAAATAATTATTTCAAAGTTAATGATGGATTATTTTTCCAGATTAAGGGAACTGTGATGGCATGTTCTTTCACCACAGAGATGAAGATACTGTATATGGCGCAATTTGAAGAAGAATGTTTAACAGTGATCCTTTTCAAAATAGGGTCACAAAATGGCTGCAGTTTTTGTAACCATGATGCCCCACTCGCGGAATGAAAGTGCCCGATAGCATCATATCTGGGAACACCTCATTCGACAGGAAATAGTTCATGAGCTTTGAGCGTTAAAAGACCCGGAAAAGATCAGCCGCAGTAAATTGCTGTTTGACACGACCATCGCTCCAAAGATGTATAGTGCGGATTAGGCATTTTCATTAAAACAAGTAAGCTCTCCTTGAACAAAAAAAATAGCATTAACTAAGAATTGATCACTCGAAGTGCACCCGAGAACAAGACTGAAATGCCATTATATGCCACCCTAGAACTTGCCAGACACGAACGCTACCACACAAACGCATGCTGAAAAATCAGTTTGACGAAAATACATTTATGGACTAAAACAAGTAAGCCCTCCTCAATAAGAAAGTACTAGTAACTATGAACTGCAGGCTTTAAAAACGCTAGTCTGTAAGACTTAAATGCTACTTTCCATTTCTTTCCGTAACCATTAAGATGTTAACAAAGTTACTGTGAGGAATCAGTTGTGTTTACAAGTTGATTCATAGGATCGTCGCTTACAAAAATATACAATGGAACTCTGGCCTGCCTGAGAACGCTGAAAGACTTAAGCATTTTTGCCTCTACTTTGATACAAGTAACTAGACAATAACCAAAGAACAAAGACCTAAAAAGTACACTCAAATGATATTTTGTTTTCTCTTTGCAAATAAGGTAACCACAAATACATTGTAACCGCGAATGCGGCCGAATACAAGTATGCTTACAATGTAGCCTTCTTACAGAAGAAATTAAGCAGCACTGAGAACATCATCTGTTTAAGCCAATAGAGGAAAAACAATGAATACACTCAGGCAATGCGACCACCAAGTTAACACATAAATCACATTTCCTATTACAAATAACCTCTATCACAAAAGCTGGACTGTAACTAGGATGTTTTGTTCTTTTGTTTTCTGCGTTATCCTTTTGATATAGTCTAATGAAAAACAGATACAAATGGAATAGATATTAAAAGAAAATAAAAATCAAAAGTCACTGTGAGAAGTTGATTTAAACAAAAAGTTCCTACAAGACAAATGAGAATGCAATAATTCATTTCATTTTGTATTTTTTTATGTCTTTTTCACAGTCCTTCCCAGTTCTTGGTTCTGAGGAGACCCCAAAACTCTGGGGTTCGAAACACATTTACACTATGTAATAGAGAGTTGTAGGATCCCTTCCTTCTAGTGAAGGCAACCCCTAAAGATTGGATGCTTCTTCTTTGGTTCAATTTATAAGTTGTAGCGACCCATGTGTATGCTTTGCCTTAGGAGTTTGGACAGTTGAAAAAAATATGATAATCCCTGTGTTCAAATGATGAGAATGTATGAATTTTATTATGTTAGTACATTGCAGATTTAAATTGTTTGTTTTTGAACATTTATAATTCATTATTTTAATATGATATTTAAATCTGATGTGGGACGAACAAGTATATTTGACATTGAATTACGTATATGTCATTAGCGTATATGATACGCTATACAGAATGTTCTAAAATAAAACAAATGTTGAATATACATTATAGAAAAAGAACGTGGTCATGATAATTCAATTTCATGATCACACAGTACCTTTCTGTGCTTGTAAAATTGTTTCAGACAAGGTAAAGCATTTATTTTGTTAACTTTCTAAAGGTGGCTTTTTCAAAATGTTAACAGTAACCCGACATTACCATTAAAGAGGAGTTATCATTATAATTCCATAGGTACTAAACATGACTGATCTACTCCTTCCTAATTAAGAATGATAGCTTATTAAATGTAATAAGAGATCATTAATGTTATCTTAAGGGAGGGGTAGGCCTCACAATAATGAATAACACATTTGAGAGTGTTTCACTACCACAAAATGTAAAACTTAACTATATATGTACTGCCTTTTAATTACATAACAGCTTGGTCTGTGGGCTACCTAGAGTCTACCTTAGTAGTGACATATGCAACAAAAAAAGAGTTTATGTCTTGGCAATAGGTTTTAAATGCCAAGTCTACATGGCATAACAGCACATACAAGCTCTGCAATGGCAGTGCTAAGACATGTTTAAGGGCTTCTTGATGGGTGGTACCAGCAGTGCTACAGTCACACTAGTAGCATTTAATTTATAGGCCCTGGGCACATGCATTGCACTTTACTAGAGACATATAAGTAAATTAAATGTGCCTATTTTGGATTTACCAACTAAACCAATGTTTAGGGGAAGAGCACATTCATTTTATCACTGGTCAGCAGTGGTAAAGTGCTCAAAGTCCTACTGTCAACAAGAATAAATCAGCAAAAATGTGAGACAAGTGGCAAGATGTTTGTGGAAGACCACTCTAAGGCTGTCAGGTCTATCATCGGTGCACAGAAACTAAGTACAGTAGGAGTTAATCACCAAGCACTCCACAACAAAAGGGTTTCAATCTTAAATAAAATCCTATTTTATTCACAGATAAACCAGTATCATATCCTTTATGCCCCAAGACTTTGTAACTTCAAACCAACACGTATCTCATACCTGGGTACATATATTCTGATCTTCTACCTCAGGGCTGTTCCTATTATTACCACCCAACACAATGGTCTGAGAAATGTAACAAGACCAATGGCCTTGTACTCACAAGTTATGCCAGCTCAGAAGCTTTGTCCATCGGTATATGACTATCACTTGCCAGTTCGAGAGTACTCTAGGTCCATCCACACCAAGGGCCAGATGTAGCAAACTTTTTGCAAGGCGCAAACAGCGAATTTCACTGTTTGCGACATGCAAAAAGCACATCACGATGCCCAAACCCAGTTTTGCGAGTCGGTAACCTGGTTACCGACTCGCAAAACGGGACTGCGAGTCGCAATTAGGAAGGGGTGTTCCCCTTCCTAATTGCGAGTCACAGCACGCTGCTGCATTGCTTTGTGACCGCGGTCGCAAAGCAATCGCAGTTACCACCAGTGTCACACTGGTGGTAACCCATTCGCAAAAGGGAAGGGGTCCCCATGGGACCCCTTCCCCTTTGTGAATGACCTGGAACACATGTTTTCAGACCACTGCCTGCTGTGAAAAAATGAAACAGAAACGTTTAATTTTTTCATTTTGTAATGCATCTCGTTTTCCTTTAAGCAAAACGGGCTGCATTACAAAAAAAAAAAAAAACTGCTTTATTTAAAAGCAGTCACAGACATGGTGGTCTGTGGTCTCCAACAGGCCACCATCCCTATGAGTGCTGCGAGTCGCGAGGGGGGCGCAAATAGTGACCCGCCTCATTAATATTAGTGAGGTGGGCCTTTGCGACCCCCTTGCGAGTCGCAGATGGTGTCAGGGACACCATCCTGCATCCTGAATTGTGACTCGCAATTTGCGAGTCACAATTCAGGATTTTCCTACATCTGGCCCCAAGTGCCTATCTGTGGTGTTATCTCAGTCAGGCTTGTCTTAGAGGTGATGTATAAAGTATTTAAGCTGTACACAAGTAGTAATAAAGGGAAAACACAACACAAAAAAAATTGCAAAACAATTAAGATTAAGAAAAATAAAGAGAAAAGTAATATATAAAATTACACCAACACTAATTAAGTCAAATTAGTGGAACCGGAGTTATGATTTTTTTTTTTTTTTAATGAGATCTAGTGCCCAAAAGATGAAAGCTCCAACTGCAGGTACGCGGTCTCGCAAAATCGGGTCAAAATCAAAAGTTAAGGCTAACTGCGATGGAGCATGAGTCGGATTGGGCCCAGTCTCAGCTTACTTTCAAACTTAGAAACAATTATAAAAATATGTCCTGGAGAAGGCACAGTTCAGTATGGCAAGGCAGCAGGCTCTGTCTGAGGAGTCGTCGTTGATGCTGGGGAGTCGCTGAACAAAGTCTCTGTGAAGCAATCGAAAATGGGGGGAAATATATCTGAGCGGGAAAAGCTGGATTTCCACTTTGAGTGCGTTATTGTGGATTAGGAACCAGTCATTTTCGAGCCTGATGAATTTTTTACATGTGGACTTAAACAACTTTTTGGAAGTTTAAAATCTCCAAAGGAATTCTGCTCTAAGCTGTAACCAAAGAGGGCTCCAGAAGGCTGGATACCATTGTGGGGAGATCCCTCTGACTGTTTGAGAAGTACCACCAACAACATTATTTAGGGTACAGGACTTGAGGGGGTACCACTTGGGGAGTTAGGAATCACTTCAGCAGAGGCCAGTAGCAGGATTCATAGCCTCAGAAGCTTGTTATGTCCCTATAGCTCACACAGAGGCCATACAGCTAGCCCTTAAAGTCACTTCCTGCTGGTCCTGTATTCAAGGGGAGATATTCCAGTTCTACTTCAAGCAGTAAGACAACCCTTCAAGCAGCTAGTCAGTCCTATGGTAGCAGCAGGACAGTCTTCTGGTGGCTGGGCAGCCCTTCTGAAATCTTACACAGGTCCAGGATTGAACTGATGAGTGGCTCTTGAGGTCCAATATATTTACCTAGTACCAGTGTTTGAAGTGGAGCAATTCCTTAACCTACTCCTACATCTGGTTCTTGGAAGTTCTTTCATTTCTCTACCAGTGGTCTAAGAACTTTGGGGAGACAAAAGGCTGGTGTCAGAGTGCTTTTTTGTGCTGGAGACAAGCCTTTAGAAGTGTAAATGGGCCAGGGAACACCTCCACCGCCAGTCATCCTGGCAGGATGACCCACCACTAGCCTCCTTTGTGTCACTGTCTATGAAGAATACACAAAAGCCAACAGCAGAGCCATTCACAAACATCTGGCCCAAGACATTTGCAAAAAACACAAATGGTGGGGACCAAAAAATGGCAATTTTTGAAAAGTGTCATTTTCAGAACTGTAACTTAAAGCCCTACATTACCATTGAAGAGGGTTTTAAATTACAAGACATTTGAGACAAAACCTCCATCTGCTCCCAATCCAAAGTTAGCATTTATTAAATGTAATAAGGAATCCTAGTGTTAGTCAATGTGAGCCATAGACCTAACAGTAGTGAAAAATGGCCTTAGGAATTTTTCACTACCAGGACATGTAAAACCTAAATCCACGTGTCATTCTTTTCAAAAACAACCCACCCTGCCCTATTAGCCTTTAGGGCTTGCCTTAGGGATGACTCATATGAACTAAAAAGGAAAGCTTAGACTTGGAAAAAGGTTTACTGTGTCAGGCCAAAATGGCAATTTAGAATCTGCACTTTAGGTGGCAGTTTCAGGCCTGAGATTTGTGTTAAAAGGCTCTTTTAGTGTGAAGCACAATGTTTGCTGCAGGGAACCAAATAGCATTAATTGTAGTGGCCTTGGGTAAATGTAGTACCATATACTAGGGATGTATAAGTGATTTGAATGTGCCAATCAGGTGTAGGCAAATTGTATCATGTTTTAGGGAGTGGGCACAAGCATTTAAGCACTGGTTAGCAGTGGTAAAGTGCACAGAGTCCTAATGCCAAACTAAAGGAGTTCTGTAAAACAGAAGGGGTGAAGGCAAAATGTTTGGAGGAATGCCAGACCCAGGATATCAGGTCTAACATTCATGAACAAAAAAATAGTTTCAGGGACATATGAAACAAAATGATGGAAGTAGGGAAGAAAAGCAACAAGTACTGGTATATGTAATAAATTGAAGAGGACAGCTACAAAATCAGATGAACAGCGGATTGCTACAAAAACGATGTGGCTGATTTTCCACATACATTAATGAAGTTGTAGAAGACAGAGTTGAAAATCAAGCTGTCAGTTTTGATGGCTATAAAGTTGCAACATTTTAGTAAGGACATTATCAGTACCTTCAAAGTGGATATTTAGATCAACATTTTCCACTGACATCTGTGTTCTGCGAGTCATTGCTGAAACCTGGGTGAGTATAATACATTCTCAAACATAAATGCAGACTACATTAAAGAAGAGCCAGTCATGTCTTACGTATGTTACGTGACGTTTCAATTTTCATGTATTTCTTCCCAATGCATAGTAATGTTTGTCGTCTGTTTGGTGTTTTCATTAGGGTCGAGTGCACGCAAGCGCTCTGGACCATGTTGTAATCTCTATGTGGTCTTCTAACCACGCCCATGTCACGCTCATCATTTTCATTAGTTTGTGGGCTTGCCTTTTAAAAGTCTATTGATTCAGTTGCAAAAAGCATACATACGTCATGCCTTTTCCAGTGTTTAGACCTCCCCGAGCGCACCTGTATACTACAAAAACATACAAGGCTTAGTGTTTTCAGCTGGGCTCTGGACTATTTTTTCTTTTCATTTTCTGTGCAGCGCGATCTCGCTGGGCAGAAGTCGAGTGCTTTGCATGACATCGACCTTGTTACATGGATAATTGCACTTTTGCTGGTTACATGGATAATTGCACTTTTGCCTGTAACATGGATAATTGCACTTTTGCCGATAAGTTTCATTGCGAGTGAACTTCTGTTTCATTTTCTGTGTCTCCTTCACACTCATGGCGACTATTGGCTTGCATATGTGAAACTGTTTTACTTGTCATTATTAGTTTATGTGGCAAGAAAAGTCTGGTTAGGAGTTTATAACACTAATAACTCTTATTCGAGCAAACGCAAGACCCGTTGCAATGCAAATTCTTGTTTTTATTTCTCTCTTAGTTGGGATTGCGAGGAAAACCTCCGTACTTTTTTAAATCATTTAGTTTTTTATCAGGGTATGCCCACTCAATCCCTCTGTGGCAGCTTTAGCAGTCTTCCTCCTTCATCTCCTTCATCACTTATATGCCCTTTGGTCCTATTATGCCCCTGTTTCCTGCCTGATGACCGCAGCCTCCCTCTCCTTTCTATCCTCCTCATAAGACACACTTACCTACCAGGCAGACCTCTTCTGTGTTTCTATGGGCAAGCGTGAATCCTCTGTCCCATGCTGTAATCTCTCTTTGGGTTTCTAACTACACCCATGTCACGTCAGTCACTTTCATTGGTTCACAGGCTTGCCTTTTAAAATCAGCTTGCTTTAATTTGTGAAAGGCATGCATATGTCATGCCTTTTCCGGTGTTAAGCCCACCTACATAGCATCGGTAAACTACTGAAACCATTCGAAGCTCGATGTTTTCAGCATGGTTTCTGGACTGCTTTATCTTTTTATTTTCCATGCAGCGTGATCGTGCTGGGGTTTACATAGCGCAATGTTATGTTATGTTATAGAGATTTATATAGCGCCAAACTGCCAACGGCCTCTTAGCGCTTATACAGCCATAGTGATGACATACTGCTCAAAGAATTATTCAAAAGATTTAAGTTTTAAATAGCCAGGTCTTCAGTTCTTTTCTGAACAACAACTCTTGAGAATTAACTCTCAACTTGAGAGGAAGATTATTCCAAAGTAGAGCACCTTGGTAAGCTACCGATCTTCCTCCCCATCTGGCTTTCCTCGTAGTTGGAACTTTAGCCAGATTAGCTGATGAGGATCTAAGAGATCTTGCTGGAATATAAGCCTGAAAAAGAGTTTTCAACATTTCAGGTCCCTTATCAAATATAGATCTGTGAATGTGGCACAGGGTCTTGAACTGAATCCTTTCAGCTACCGGGAGCCAGTGTAAAGAAACAATTCCTGGTCGTATTGCGTGATGTTTAGGGATGTCTAGTAACAGACGAGCCGCTGCATTTTGTACTCTTTGCAGTCTCTGAATTACATATTTCGGTGAACCAATGAACAACGCATTTCCATAGTCAATCCGGGACCCAATCAGTGCCTGGACAACCAATCTCCTCGCTGCGAAAGGTAGAATAGTTAAGACCTTTCTCAAGGTCCTTAGCAGAGCAAAGGCGGTTCCCGCTACTCTATTTGCATGTTGGGCCATAGAGAGAAGGGGATCGAGCCATACCCTGAGGCTTTTAATCAGACCTTTAGGGGGCTCAGTTTTTCCATTTTCAATTTCAGCATGATCCCGCTGAATTTTACATAGCGTGACCGCAATGTGTTTTTTTTTCTTGTAATTTGTGTGGCAAGAACGACACTAATAGTTCTAACTCGAGCAAATGCAAGACCTGTTGCATTGCAAATGCTTGTTATTAAATATTCTTTAGCATCCGGCTCATGATCACTGCCTGGTGTGTTACAAGATAATGGCATAACTGAGGAGGAATGGTGTTAAGTCTATTTTTATTGAGTTCTCAGCGTGCACAATGCACACACAATTTGGAGCAGCGTGTTTCCGGGCTGGGAACTCACAAGTACTTTTGAATTTCAAGAGGGTGTGTGAACTAACAAGGGCGCGGGCTTAATACGATATTTGTTGACGACAAATTGCACGAGGAGCTTACAGTTTGGAAATTGTTAACAGGAAGGCTTCACCACACCGTTTTAAAAAAAAAACACGCACAATAAGAAGATGAGTGCATAGAAATCACTCCCAGTATTGTGACTGAGGGGGCTATTTACAGCACTGACTCAAGGGAAAGGAATTGCAGCCTCACGCTGCCGCCCCGCTGTTCCTTTCACAATGTCAATTTTAGGATTAAAAGGTTAATACCACTGGCCAAATGTATCCAATAGACTGTTTTTGAAATCCACAAAGCGCACTGTGGCATTTCATTTCCATGTCCGACGTCACCGGTATTCCATCCGTCTTACGTGTTAAACATTTTGTCCAAATAACTGACTCATGGTAATTCATTGATCTGATTATGAAGGTTGCGGGAATAAAGTGAATACCCTTAGCCCCCATTTTGGAGGACAATGGAAAGCTTTGTCCTTGCTCTGCCTCATTGCTCGCTTAACAGTTAAAATGTTATGGTTTCATCTGCCGGCTCTGAATGCTGCTGCATAATCTGAAAACTGTCACGAGGTACCCTCCTGTGATCTCACTGGCTATTGCTGAAAAGCATGTCCCATCTAACAGCGATGCAACCAACAGGCACTTAAAGAGGGAGTTAAGGTCCCTGTTGACTGTGGTGAGACAGGGGCCTTTGCTCAACTTTGCAATAGGTACCAGGGTCCAGAAAGAATCATAAGAACTACGCACATTCCGAACAAACACAAAGCTTCTAATTAATAAAGGAGTGCGTGTTTTCTTCAATTTTTTTAAAAAAATGCCTAGTGCCAGGAATCGGCTGTAGAGTCATGGTCTGGGGTAGATTGAACATTTAAGGGTCATTTGATAGGGCTCACTGTTTTTGGGAAGTTGGTCATCATTTCCTGCTCGCCATGTAATGCCAGATGACTGAATGTTCTCTAGTTAGTCATGCGCAGTGCAGTTGTGTTGCTTTTGGTGGTATTGTATTGCAGTTGTGTTTAACTTTCAACTGAAACTGCGGTTACTGTCAAGCAGTGGATGGAAATGAAAAAATATTGTCTCCAATTACAGTAAATGATCCCCCATTAGACTAACCAGACAGCTTCTCTCATCATCCTCGGTCATCAAAAGGCTTTCTTTCTTTCTTTTCAAATAAATACCACTTTGGAAGAGCTCGAAGCATCCAGTGCAAAGCTTTTTGCAGGCTCTGTCATAGATGGGCTGACCAGCCATAGAGCATACACCTGGCATACAACGAGGCCTAACCCACAGTTTTTCTCACTTGCATCACTATATCACCCACTTTTTATATGTGCCGTATGTCAGTCATTCTGTAGTCACTAATCCACAAATGGAGCATGTATAAAAGCAGGAAAGCATGTTTCCTTCAAGCTGTTGGAAAGAGAAAACTGAAAACTAACCCACTTATTTGCATTTGGTTGATAGGTTACCAAAGTCAGATTTTTTATGCCTTACCAAAACAAACTTCCAAAGCAGGAGGTTGTTTCTAAAGGCAAAAAAGTACGCTACTGATATTGTTGGAGTATTCTAGCAGTGTATGAGGTTCCTGGTTGTTTTATAGGGTCGAGCACAACCGCTCATTCCCTGTTGTAATCTCTCTGTGGGCTATTAACCACACCTGTGTCACACCCATCACTTTCGTTGGTTCATGGACTTGATTTAATTAGTGGAAGGCATGCATACGTCATGCCTTTTCCGGTGTTTAGCCCTCCTCAAGCGCACTGGCCAACTACTGAAAGCATACAAGGCTCGATGTTTTCCGTATGGTTTCTAGACTACTTTTTCTCTTTATTTTATAGGGAGCATGATCTCGCTGGGCAGTAATCGAGCACTTTTCATGACTACTAGTTTAATTCTATTGTTTATCCTAGCACTCCTTCATGAATTCAAGGTTTACACATTGCTATCGCGCTCGTTTTTTCTTGTTATTACTATGCAAAGGCAAAACCAGACCTGTCTTTTTGTTCCGATTAGTCACCTTCACGCTCATGGTGTAATGCTTTAAATCGGCTCCCTCATGTGAAATTGTATTAATTCTCATTTTCAGTTTATGTGGCAAGAAAAGTCCTGTTAGGTGTTTGCAATGCTAATGGCTCTTACCCAAGCAAATGTGAGACCCATTGCGTTGCAAATGCATATTTTTCTTATTTCTGCATTTTTGTCGCACACATCGTTACATGTTGTTTTTCAACGTATTTGTCTTAGTTGAAATTACTTCCTAAAATGTAGTTGTGCTGGCCGCAATTTTTTCACAATTTATGCATTTTTCTGCGTTGCTATTTTGACATTTAAGTAGTTTTGCACAGTCTTTACTACCTAACCAAACTGCAGCATTATCATCTTAGCTTTCTTTCCTTCTGATGCTGGTAAATTCAGTGTCAGTGATAATAACAGCTAGGGTAGTAATAACGTATAGGCAATCAATACGCGGTTTGTGGAAGTCCTGTTTTGGTCTGCAACCGAAGTTGTCAACTGAATTGGGATTCCAAATTATGCAGTCATTCTTTGGGTTATTGGGTTGGTTTTTACTCTGGGCTTTCCCCTGTACCACACAATTAGCAATGCTCGGAAAACACTGAAGGGGAATTTAAAACAAGTTACTCTCGATTGCATGTTGGCAAAAGCATCATTGAAGGCCGCACAAATGCTGGAAATATGGGGGTGAACCCTACTCAACTGGAAGTCAGAGTAACACAGTGAACCAGCGTTTAGGGTTGTAGATTACCATAAAATTGAATAAATTGAAGCCACAGAGGGAAAGGTCTTGCTGGCCAATGGTTACCTCTGGATTATTTTACGCAGACCATCCAGGTCATCCATCAAGCTCCTAAATGTGGAAAGCTTTTAAGACATGCCTCTCGTTTCACTGGAATTTGACAAATGTACGAGTCAAAAAGTCAAGGGCTTGTTTTTCTTTATTTCATTTTCTGTCTGATGAAACCATTCCTGCTTTTGATGCAGTTTTCACAGGTGATCAATTGTTTTATTTTTCATGAGGACCAACATCCGAGCAGGTAGATGGATATATTTTTTATTCAAGAACAGAATAAGCAGGAGTTTATTCTGCAGCATTTTTGTAAATGACCGGCACCTCCTCTTGCTGCTTGCGGTGTGCCAACTTTCTTTAAAACATGAATCCTTAAGAAAACACTGAAGAAAGTTATCGCAGCCAAAGGTTTTAAGGACAAGGAAAACGTATACCATCTCACATAGCGCATAAGTTCATTAAAGCCAGTTAGTATGCTGATCACCATGAACCCAGTGACCCCGGAATAATTTTGAGATATTGTAAGCTATGCCGCATGGGCGAAAGGGCCGCTGCGAGTTGTCCTCCAGGATTAACGCCTTTAATATGGCATTTATAAGAAAGGTTTCAATAGCAAAGCAGCCGGAGAATGTCAATTATTTGAAATAAAGCATCACTGTGTGTGGCTAAAAAAGCTCGGAAGATGCAGCTATTGCAGTCCAAGTCAAATGTCCAAAACTCTATGGGGACAAAGCCTGCCATGGCCTTTCAGTTGCAGTAGGATTGATTTTCATGTTCAAGCTAAACAAGCAGTTAGCGATGTTGTGTATTGTCGCTTCCCAATTAGCTCAAGCGGTCAATGAAGAGGTCAGGCAACCTGAGTCGGGATACTCTGAGTGAAACAATCTTTTCAATAACAGAACTTTGCTTTGACCTTCTTCTCATCATAGCTGAACTTCCATGGAGCATGCCACAAAACTTTCACAAAACAAGGACACAAATAAATCACTTGTTATGAAAATATCCTAACAGTGAACAAAGTCACTGTAGAAGGTGTCCTTGCGGAGATCATTACCAGCTTAAAAATAAACAAGCCCGTCAAAGGTCACGGTGCAGTGCGTAGTGGGTCGCAAGAGCTGCACCTTTGGCGTGGCAATGCGGTCTGTAGCGGATCAATGATGCAAGGATGAATATACCTTTATCGAAAAATGTGGAATAGCAGCTGAATGCCCCTGCGTAATTAATTTCCAGTCCAATGCAAAAGCCAGATGTGGGATGTTGTTAACTTTCCAAAAGACAAAAGACCAGTATTTACATACGAATGGACATACCGCAAAAAATATCAACTGCATTTCTTCTGGACGCCCCCCACCTAAAGCGATGGTCATCCCCTCCGAGTTCCATAATATGTAAACAATGGGGCATGTGATGTAAACATCGTTAACCCCTTCGCTGCCAGGCCTTTTCCGCCTCTGGTGCCAGGCCTTTTTTTGGCTATTTGGGGCAGGGCGCGCTTATGCCCTCACAACTTTTTGTCCACATAAGCTACCCATGCCAAATTTCCGTTCTTTTTTTTTTCAACATCCTAGGGATTCTAGAGGTACCCAGACTTTGTGTTTTCCCCTGAAGGAGGCCAAGATACAGTAAAAATTTTGTTTAAAAAAAAAAAAAATGGGAAAAAGGGCTGCAGAAGAAGGTTTGTGTTTTTTTTCCCTGAAAATGGCATCAACAAAGGGTTTGTGGTGCTAAAATGATAAGCTTCCCAGCTTTCAGGAACAGGCAGCCTTCAACCCCAAAACCCAACTTTTCAACACAATTGTGGTATTTTACTGGGACATCCCCCATTTTGATGATTTTTCGAGCTTTCAGCCTCCTTCCAGTCAGTGATAGAAATGGGTGTGAAACCAATGCTGGATCCCAGTAGCCTAAACATTTCAGAAAAGTAGACAAAATTCTGAATTCAGCAATGGGTAACTTGTGTAGATCCTACAAGGGTTTCCTACAGAAAATAACAACTGAAATAAAAAAAAATGAAATTGAGGTGAAAAGGACTGCCATTTTTCTCTATGTTTTACTCTGTAACTTCTTCCTACGATGTCAGATTTTTGAAAACAATATACGGTTACATCTGCGGGACTCTTCTCGTTGCAGGGATATATAGGGCTTGTAGGTTCATCAAGGACCCTAGGTACCCAGAGCTAATAAATGAGCTGCACTTTGCAGTGGGTTTTCATTCTATACCGGGTATACAGCAATTAACTTGCTGAAATGTAAAGAGGGAAAAATAGGTATCAAGAAAACCTTTGTATTTCCAAAATGGGCACAAGATGAGGTGTTGAGGTGCAGTGGTTATTTGCACATCTCTGAATTCCGGGGTGCCCATAGTAGTATGTGAATTGCAGGGTATTTCTCAAATAGACGTCTTTTATACACACTCTCTTTTTTTTTGGAAGGAAAAAATGTAGAGAAAGACAAGGGGCAATAACACTTATTTTGCTACTCTAAGTTCCCCCAAGTCTCCCTATAAAAATGGTATCTCACTTGTGTGGGTAGGCCTAGCGCCCGCAACAGGAAATGAACCAAAACACAACGTGGACACACCACATTTTCCCAAAGAAAACAGATGTTTTTTGCAAAGTGCCTACCTGTGGATTTTGGCCTTCAGCTCAGCCGGCACCAAGGGAAACCTACCAAAACTGTGCATTTTTTACAACTAGAGACCTAGGGTAATCCAAGATGAGGTGACTTGTGGGGCCTTCACTAGGTTCTGTTACCCAGAATCCTTTGCAAACCTCTAAATTTGGCTAAAAATCACTTTTTCCTCACATTTCGGTGACAGAAAGTTCTGGAATCTGAGAGGAGCCACTAATTTCTTTCCACCCAGTGTTTCTGCAAGTCTCCTGATAAAAATGATACCTCACTTGTGTGGGTAGGCCTAGAGCCCATGACAAGAAATGCCCCAAAACACAACGTGGACACATCACAGTTTTCCACAGAAAACAGAGGTGCTTTTTTGCAAAGTGCCTACCTGTGGATTTTGGCCTGTAGCTCAGCCGGCACCTAGGGAAACCTACCAAACCTGTGCTTTTTTGAAAACTAGAGACCTAGGGGAATACAAGATGTGGTGACTTGTGGGGCTCCCACCAGGTTTTGTTACCCAGAATCCTTTGCAAACCTCACAATTTGGACAAAAAAACACTGCTTCCTCAAATTTCTGTGACAGAAAGTTCTGGAATCTGGGAGGAGCCACACATTTCCTTCCACCCAGCGTTCCCCCAAGTCTCCTGATAAAAATGCTACCTCACTTGTGTGGTTAGGCCTAGTTCCCGCAACAGGAAACGCCCCAAAACACAACATGGACACATCATATTTTTCCACAGAAAACAGAGGTGCTTTTTTGCAAAGTGCCTACCTTGGCCTGTAGCTCAGCCGGCACCTAGGGAAACCTACCAAACCTGTGCTTTTTTGAAAACTAGAGACCTAGGGGAATACAAGATGTGGTGACTTGTGGGGCTCCCACCAGGTTTTGTTACCCAGAATCCTTTGCAAACCTCACAATTTGGACAAAAAAACACTGCTTCCTCAAATTTCGGTGACAGAAAGTTCTGGAATCTGAGAGGAGCCACACATTTCCTTCCACCCAGCGTTCCCCCAAGTCTCTTGATAAAAATGCTACCTCACTTGTGTGGTTAGGCCTAGTTCCCGCAATAGGAAACGCCCCAAAACACAACGTGGACACATCACATTTTTCCACAGAAAACAGAAGTGTTTTGTGCAAAGTGCCTACCTTTGGATTTTGGCCTCTAGCTCAGCCGGCACCAAGGGAAACCTACCAAACCTGTGCATTTTTTAAAACTAAAGACCTAGGGGAATCCAAGATGGGGTGACTTGTGGGGTTCTCACCAGGTTCTGTTACCCAGAATCCTTTGTAAACCTCTAAATTTGGCTAAAAAAACACTTTTCCCTCACATTTCGGTGACAGAAAGTTCTGGAATCTGAAGGAAGCCACAAATTTCCTTCCAACCAGTGTTCCCCCAAGTCTCCTGATTAAGATGATACCTCACTTGTGTTGGTAGACCTAGTGCCTAAAAAAATAGGCCCATCTGCCCCGAAGGGGGGCAGAAATAGCCAATTCTAATTCCCCCCCCTTTGGGGGGGTGTCCCTTGCCCAAGGGGTGCCCCTAAACACATAAAACACACACACATACCACACACTCCCTGGCGCCTAGTGGGTTTTGACCCTCCCGGGGGCAAGATCGGCCAAAAACATGGCTGATCTAGCCACGAGGGGGGCTGAGACATATAAAAAATGATTGCCCCCAGGGCAGCGACCCTTGCCTAAGGGGTGCTGCCCAAAAACTTAACAAAAACATAATCCCAGGTGGTCTATTCGTTTTTGACCCCCCTGGCAGTAGATCGGCCGAAAAAACGTCCGATCTGCCCCCAGAGGAGGCTGAAAAAGGATTTGGAATAGCCCCCCCAGGGCTAGTGGGGATTCTTGGTCCACGATCATGGGCCACGCCCGTGATCGTGGAGCAGGAATCCACTGAAAACATGCACTGGGAAAGGCAAAACTCTTTCCTTTTCCCCGTGTCTGTTTCCCCTTCCAAAACCCCCCAAAAGAGAGAGACTTACCTTTTGAAGTCCTCTCCTGCCGACGAGCTGAAAGCAAATGTCTTCCAGCGCGTCCTCAGCAGCTTCTGTCCCCTTCCATCCTATACTGGGGGGTGTGGGCCGGGTGCAGGACGAGCTGGTCTCATCCAGGGCACACGGGAACCGTGTGCCTGGACGAGACCAGCTCGCCCCTGGGGGTTAATACATTTGACCTGCTGGACCGTGATTTCGAGAACCACTGAGAACAGTCTGCACAAGAGAATTATAAAGCCTGATATCATCATCAGTTAGTACTAAGCCCGGGGTGCCTACTCCATTTGTCAGACCTTAGCTGCAAAATATTGACCTGTTGCTCCGATTCGGGTGAGAAAATTAGCCCCTGATTTATACTTTTTGGTGCAAAACTGCACTAATGCAGTTTTGCACCAAAAAGTTTAGCACCGGCTGGTGCAAAGGGTAGGCTAGTGTAAAAAAAATAATGATATTAGTCCGGTGGGGCTGGAGTTATGGGAGAAGGGGGTTTTGCACCAAAAAATGACTCTAATCTGCCTTGAATCATTTTCTGATGCAAAACCATCCATACCGCATGAGTCCTGTCTTAGAAAAGACAGAAGTCATGCCCATCACCCCAATGGCCAGCACAGGGGACCAGGGTCCCCTGGGCATGGCCATTGCACCCTGTGCCATGTATGAGGCCCATTTCAGGGCCCCCTATGGCACTTTAAAAAATAAAATACTTACCTGTACTTACCTGGGATGGATCCCCCATCCTCCGCGTCCCTCTGGTGTGGGGGGAGGGGTGTACCTGGGGCCTGTGGAGGGCGCCTGTGGGATTATTCCATGGTGGTCCACGATGGAAATAGGCCCACAGCTCCCTTAACTCCTGCCCTGACCCAGGCATTAAAAAATGGGGCAAAGCAAGCTTTGCACCATTTTTTGATCCATCCTCCCTCCTGTGCACCATTTTTGCACAGGAGTATAAATATGGTGCTAAGGCCATAGAGTCGTGTTTTTCACAGGAATGCCTACCTTGCATCTCATTAAGGCAAGGTAGGTTTCCACATTCCAAAAATGACTTTTACTTTATAAATTTGGTGCTAGATGGGTCTAGCGCCAAAGTATAAATATGGAGTTAGTTTTGCACCGAATTGGAGTAAAATAAAATGACGCTAATTTGGTGCAAAGAGAGTATAAATATGGCCCTTAGTTATAGGTGAGACTGATATTCTCCTTCTCAGGAGCACTCAGTAGAAAATCTAAAATAGTATTTTGTGAGCAACCCATCTCCTGTTCACTAATACCAGCTATGAAATGTCTGATTTGCAGATACCTAAAAAATCTCATACAAGGAAGAGAGAACTGATGCTGCAGAGTCTCAAAAGAAAGAAGGACATCACTCTCAAACATTTGTTCCAGGAAAAGGAGTTTAGCCCCCCTCCCAGCTCTCCTGAAAGCTGTGGTAGAGACAGATTGGAAAATTAGAGTTGCATTCTAGATATGAATAACGATTAAAAAAGGTGGTATCTGGAAATCATTTTTTAAGATGCCCCCAGCTTAGATGGAACACCCTCAAAGTCGCAAACCGGGTCCTTTAGAAGTAGACAGTGTTGATCATGCCAGCATAGGGAGCAATTGGGTGCCCTAATGGTCGATAATCTGCAAACATGCAACCGTGCATTCCTGTTCCCTTACCCATAACCAGCAAAAGTCAAGAATGGAAAGCAGCAAGATAGTACAGTTGCAGCGCCGGGAGATACACCCTACCTCTTTTATGGGGTAACTGAAAGAGCTGTGTATTAGGGTTCTTATAGCTCCAGATGAACTTCTGCCAGCATGCCTCAATCTTGGTATAAAAAGACTTAGAAAGATAAAGGGGGATAAATCTAAAAAGATTTAAGTACCTGGGGAGAATAATCATTGTAATGCAATTGCACCTTCCCAGTCAAGCAAAGATGTAGCCGGTTCCACCTATTAAACACACTGATTGACTGTCGATAGATTTTCCTATAAGTGTATTCAATTCTATAACATTTAATAATATCCTCCATTTGTAGAGTGATTTCTACCCTTAAGTAAACAGCCAAATGTACCCAACCCTTGTCATGAGCAGTATTGGAGGAGATAATATTAGACAGAACCTTTGTTTTATGATTATTAAACTTATATTCTGAGATCTCACTAAATGCCTGCGCAATTTCCTCTGCTACAATAAAAGCTGCAGCAGGGATAGAAGTGAAAACTGCAACATCATCTGCATAAGCTAAAATGTTCACCTCAAGCTGATGTATATGCAATTGATGGATACCTGCTGACATTTTAGGAGCTTGAATATATGATTCGATATAAAGTGTGAACAGCTGAGGAGATGAGAGGCAGCCTGTCACAGTTCCACAACAAATTTCAATAAGGTCCAAAAGTGATCCTGAGGAGCAGATCCTAGCCAACACAAAGTTGATGAACCCTAGATTTAAATTGTGGGCCAAATCCCGAGGACCTGATAACTGCCTAGAGAAATAGCCAAGAGACCCGGTCAATAGCTTTCTCTGCATCTAACAAGATCATTTCAACAGGAGCCCCATTTGCAGAAGACACCTTGAGAGCTGTGAAGACAGTATTAGCATGCAACATGCAAAATATAAAGGGGGTGCACCACTCCAAAACCTATTGTTAAGGCAAGGTATACAGAGAGAGTCCAATTCTCATATGTTAGTGATGACACAAATCTTCTATTAATTTCTTTCCAATTCCAGAGACTTTTATGACACAGTGAACTTGTTACAGCATGGAGTACATGGAAAAAACTGCCAACGCGTTTCGCCCTTCACCGTAGGGCTTCTTCAGGGCTGTAACGTAACATGAAACAACAAAGGGGATATTTTGGTAACCAATAATACTAAACGTAACAACAAAAAATACTTGTTACAAACAAAACAAGTTCATTTGACAGAACATAAAAGTACACGAACACGTATATGTCAAAGTGAAATTTGTATACATTTTTTTTTTAAATCCCCTAACATGTGAAAGGTACAGTGTAATAGAGGGGACTGGCAAGGAGAAGGAATCTAGAACCAGGGCGTGAAAGAGCAAATCCATCATAGAGTAAAGTGCACAAGTAGTATGAAAAAAACTAGGAAAAAAAGCTTTTTTCAGTGTTAAACTATAATTAGTGCCCAAAAGGCATTGTGGACAGATAATGTAAAGGAAGAAAAACATGCCAAAGTGGTATCCAGTCGGTCATAATTTGTACTATTCAGTCACACAAAGTGTGTACTAAGCCTAATAATAGGACAAAGAACAAAAACTATAAGAGAGAAATGGTAAATTTCAAGAGCACTTAATTCTAAACAAGTAATACACATGTATACTCTAATAACTAAGGAAAATATTGTTAAGAAAAAATCATACACTTCCATTAAGCGATTATAATTAGGTAAAACCAAAAATCAAGAGAAAAGAGTATATATGGCTACATAATTGATCGTGAAACATCAGTTTCATAGAATACCCCACAGTAACTATAAAATAAGTTACACCGTAAATAACCAAAAAGCAGAATTATAGGAAGAGGTAAAACCATGAGTCAAGCAGTCCAAGAAACTATCACCATACTAATACCACCGCTGTCAAAAGACGCAGTGTAAAAAAGTATCCTACCGAGAAATTGTTTGCAGTATCATGCACGTAACGTTCAAGACCAGATTTATGGTCCAACGATCGATTCTGTCAAGATGCAAGATTGTGTCAGCCCTGATATCTCAGCTGATAGCCTATTAGCCAAGATGTGAGAATAGAATTTGGAGTCAACGTTAATTAAGGAAATCAAGTAGTACAAGCCACATTGAGTAGGATCCCTCCCATTTTTAAGGGAAAAATATTGGTCACACTTGAGGACCCCAGGACCTGACCCAAAGAATCAAAAGAATTAAAAAGATACTGAAGAACCAATGTCAAAATATATGAAGAGACTGCATCAAATTTCAAAGGAGTTTGATCAGGGCCCGAGGTCTTGCCCTTAGCTAATGAGCCAAAAGCTGTTTCAACATTAGACAAGGTAAGTGGCTCTTTTATTGTTCCCTGTTGAGCCTCATTCAGTTTGTGATGAAAATGTCCTCCTAACAAGTGTTCCATGGCCCACTGGAGGTGAGACAATTCTCCCAAGAGAGGTCCTGATAAAAGAGCTGAATACCTCCCTGATGCCAGCTGGGTCTTGCACATATTCACCCTTTTCATTTCTAATCCACTGAATAGTATTGGTGTCAGTACTATCCTTGACTCTCAAGAAGAGTAGGCGGCCATGTCCTCCTTGTTTTCAAAACTTAACAGCTGCCTAGCACAGCACGTTTTGACCGCCCAATCCCATATACTCTTCCTTAGAGATGCTTGTAAAATGACTAGTTGCCCAGAGAAAAATAACATCCACTGCCCATCGTTGGTGATTATACTACACTCCATGTAGCTGAGGGTTGAGGATGTTTAAACCTACTCCATAGTGGCTACCCTCCGGTGATAGGCAGCAAACGTCAATGACTGTCCCCAGCAGAAGGCCTTAAGCGTATCCCAGATGACGGTAGTAGCCGCTGAGCTGACATTAAACTCCAAGTAGTTCCTCAAGAGCAAGTTCATTGAGTGAATATAGTAATCTTCCAGAAGCAGTCTGCACTCAAGTGTCCAACATTGCAACCCTGGAGACAAGAGAAGCCCTCTCGTTAGAATGAACAGGGATAAGGAATTGTGGTCCGTTATAAATCTCAAATTGACTCAAATTTTCACAAGTGAAACCAGACAGTGACTAACTAGGACATGTCAATTTGCAAAAGAGATTTGGGGGCCAGAGTAGAAAGTAAATCCAGGTTGGCTACCTCTCCCATGTCATTAGACATCAACCAGTTCATAAGAGGCCATAAGCTGTTTTAAAGCTCCCATGATGCACTGCCTCCCCGAATGAACTGTATTCAAGTTCCCCTGCCCCTGATGTGAGGAATCAATTATAGGGTACAATGTAACATTAAAATCTGCACAAATAATGGTTTTGGCCAAAAGTGAAGTTCACTCAAAAAGCATTCATAAATTGTCTGGTCATTGTCATTCGGGCCATGTGCTACACAAATAGTGAAGCACATGCTCTCTTTTCAAATGGTTGCAATAAGCCACCATTTACCACAATCAATCTTTTGTCTCCCCACCCCCAATTTCTATCCCAGACAAACAGCACAACCTGCTCTCTTGGCTGATGTAAAACATGGAAGGGCATATTTATACTCTGTTTGCACTGAATTAGCGTGATTTTTTTAACTCTAATTTAGTGCAAAACTAACTCCATATTTATACTTTGGTGCTAGACCCGTCTAACGCCAAATTTATGGAGTTAAAGTCATTTTTTGGAAGTGGAGACCTGCCCTGCCTTAATGAGATGCAAGGTAGGCGTTCCCATGCAAAAAATGACTCTATGGCCTTAACGCCATATTTATACTCCCATGCACAATTGGTGCAAGGGAGGGAGGGGGGGTCAAAAAATGGTGCAAGAATGCTTTGCCCCATTTTTTAAAGCCTGGGTCAGGGCAGACGTTAGGGGACCTGTGGGCCTATTTCCATGGTGAAACACCATGGAATAAGCCTACAGGTGCCCTCCCCAGGCCCCAGGGGTACCCCCACCTACGCCAGAGGGACTGCGGAGGATTGGGGACCCCATCCCAGGTAAGTACAGGTAGGATTGCATTTTATTTTTGAAAGTGCCATAGGGGCCCTGAAATGGGCCCTCAGACATGGCACACGGTGCAATGGCCATGCCCAGGGGACCCTTTTCCATTTCTCATCTCCATATCAACCCGAGGGAAATTGTGTTGTGTAGTGGAAAACTGAGACTTAAAGCAATCCTTAACAGCAAGAGTATTAGGTTCTGGTGATAGTTGGCTTCATCACCTATATGGGGTCCAGGGAGCACTAAATAATCTGCCTAAAAAGGTTCTAGGAAGGATATAGGGTTAGGTGTATCAAAGCTTTTTGCATTTGTAAACGGTGCGAATCGCAAAATTCGAAGTTTATGAATGCAAAAATGCCTTTCAAGATTTATGAAAGGCATTTGCGGTGCAATTTCAAGGAATCGCTAGATTAGCGATTTCCTGAAATTGCGACTCCATTTAGGGAATCGTAAATTGTGATTCTCTAAATAGGAAATCGCAAATAGGGAATTCCTATTTGCAATTTCCAAAGTACATGTATCATACATTTCCTAAATGTGAATTGGGCATTTAGGAAATGCAATTACCATCAAATCCAATTTGGTGGTAACCATGTGCAATTTTAAAAATGCATTAAAAATGCATATTTAAAAATGACATGTAGCGCACACATGTGCCTGTGGCCTGTGTGCGCTTCACATGTCCACTGATATTTTTTTGGTGTGCATAAAAGGGGGCCTCAGGACCCCAGCACCCTGGGATTTGCATTACCTAATTTGCGAATTCCTAACAGGAATTTGCTAATTCGGAAATGCAAAACTATTTGCACCTGTCGTCCTACAGGCCCATAAGGATGAATGGAGTCCCATTCCCTAATTGCGATTCAGTAATAGCGACTCCAACTTTCAAGAAATCGCTATTACAGAATCGCAATTTTCATGCATCCCATTTTGCATTTCTTAAATAGCGATTTCTTAAAAATCGCTATTTAGGAAATGCAAACCGGGATAATGACACATCTAGTCTGTAGTCCTTACAAGGCCCTATTGGGAAGCCTATGTATGGCCCAGATCTTGATGGGCCTGGTGCGGTGGTGGTAGTAACACCTTTTGACATAAATGAACCTATGGCTGTTTTACAGGAAATACAGAAATTCTGGTATGATAATCCATCTGACTATGCAGCTACCTTGGGAATGAGGGAATTGCTAACAACATCTACTGGCTGGATCCTAAACTTGGGGATCGAGTATGAGAAAAGATTGCTGTGGAAAAGGAGTTTAACCCATCATATAGAGCACCGGTTCTAGTCCTGGGAATACAGGGTACCCGAACTGTCATCATGCCACCACTGCCTGGTTCTAAAGAAAACCACTTTGTTTCAATTGACAGTGTCAAATTACACGATGTGGCCAATCCTGTACAGTAGACCATTAGGTTTCCTGGGTAGTTCCTTAGCTTACTACTCAATTGGATATACCTCTTCAAGCACTGAACAATGGTTCTGCAAGTACCAATGCTACAATTGTCTCCCCGACCTTGGAGAGAACAGAGAATGAATTTTCATTACTTCCTGTCACCACTTCACTGAAAAAACCACCCAAATCATGGATCTTTTCTATTCAAATTCATCACAAGCAGATGGCATAGTTTAATATGAACCACCACCATTGGGTCCATTTACCAGTTCTGCATCAGCTCCTATTTTGCTCAAGCTGCTTCTGGTTATTTTATTTACATGTATGACTTTTCTTCAACTTCCTCTACATCTGCAACTTCACCTGTCTCAAGAACACAATTGTTTTATAACTGGCTTAAAAACAGTTATTTGCTTCATCCATGGTACTATCTATGGATTCTACTGCCATTGCTTGCCTTCCTGCTTTGGATTGGGTTTGTCATCATTTTCTGTTTACTGACAAGGGATCACTCTCTTCCTGAACACTCAGCTATTGAACTGGTGGATGAGATTTTGACACCTTACCTTTCCTCCCATAATGTCCGAAGATACTTTTCCCTTGTGAATGTTTCAGCTGTTCTGATTCCTGATGGGATTGTTTGAGATAAAGAAATACCAAATATTTGGACCTACTGAGGTCATTCAAATTCTATATGTCTTCAAATATTCTATAAATTATATTGTTATATCTGGGGTTGTGTCTGATTACAGGGTTGTTAATTGATTCCATGCTTTCTGAGGTTGAATATTATAATGTATTTGAAAGTGAAGATATATATTTGAATGCTGAGAATTATGGGGAAGTGCTCTGTTACCATCATTATGGACATTACTCTCTCCACAGAGTTGTAACCCAAGAATAGTTTTTATTTACACACAACAAGAGCATTGCCTGACTCCACCAGTGGGTAGTTTCAAAACATCTATAGAAAAGTGTACATATTTTTCTGGGAATGTTACTAAGAATGCAGAGTCATATTACTTTAAATGACCTCCTTCTAAATGAGAAAGATATTGCTAACCGACACAAAAATTATGTATTCAGATTTCTTTGTTTCCCCACTGGCCATTGAATGCTATGAGTTTCAGAAAAACACTGTTGATTTGAAGAGTGTATGGGGAACACGAGATTGGCAAATAAAGGATAGGGAAGCTTTATTTAGAGCATGCCTTATTCCTTTGCAAATTATATTTTTAAATGACACAGTTCAGCAAATGACTTCCATGGGATTAGCAACAATGAAAGAACTGAATGAGCCCAGTATCCTTACACCAGCTACGTTTAACAATTGGAAGACACTTTTAAATGTCACCGAAGACCAGCTTACTAGTTGGGTTCAGACTGGTACCTTTAATTCCTCACTTTCATGTCCCGGTGGGTAGTTACTGTAACGAGTTAACACAAATGGTTGTCAGGCACAGTTTGTAAATTCCACACAGGGTTTCAGACCAAGGCAACCAGACCCTTGCTATGTCACAGCTCAACACTCAGGTATCATTACTATTAGAAATGGGGTCTTTGGTTGGCAGTCAGGGTACCCCCTGTTCAAACAAGGACCCTCACTCTAGTCAGGGTAAAAGAGAATCACCCTCAGTCAACCCCTGCTTACCCCCTTGGTAGCTTGGCATGAGCTGTAGGCTTAACTTCAGAGTGCTAGGAGTAAAGTATTTGTACCAACACACACAGTAACTTAATGAAAACACTGCAAAACGACACAACACAGGTTTAGAAAAATAGGAAATATTTATTGAAACAAAAAAAGACCAAAATGACAAAAATCCACAATACACAAGTCAAGTTATCAATTAAAAAGCAAAAAGAGTCTTCATGTAGTTTTAAACACACTAACACTGTTAGCATGAAAATGTACCTTCAAAAATGTTTGTCAAAAATAACCCTGCATGGGCGAGTGTGTGTCAAAAAGGGCTTGCGATGCGTCGATTTCACTCACGAGCGAGATCTTGTGTCATTCCTCCTTTCGTCGGGTCGGGTCAAGTCATTTCTTCTCTCCGCAGGAGAGCGATGCATAGATCCAGTCAGCACTCTCAGGTCCGGGCAGGCTTTGTATCATATTTACACGCCCAGGAGTGTTTGGATTAGAAATCCAGCTGCACGATTAATCCAAAAACCATGCAGCACGAGTTGCAATCTCACCAACCTCCGTCAGCGATGCTGTGCATCGTTTCCCCAGCTCCGTGCGTCGAACTTCTGGTCACGTTGCAGGTGAGCATCGATTTTCAGCCGCAAAGCCGGGGGCGCGTCAATTTTGCAGCCGGAGATCTGGTTAGAGTCATTTATTTGGACTCTAACCTGCCTAACATAATTTTTTTTCACACTTGCCTACCTTTTGCACCGGATTGCACCATTCCATAAATATGGTGTCCAGCTGGTGCTAAAAAATGGTGCAAGCCGGTGCAAAACTTTTTGGTGCAAAACTGAGTTAGTGCAGTCTTGCACCAAAAAGTATAGATAGGGGCCAAAGTGTATAAGACTCTATAACCCAGCTCCTTTAACAGTGATGTTTGTTCTGAGTGAAGGTGCATCTGCTATAGACAAATATGTAGTTTAAGAGTATGTACTTTATCCTGGGCTATTTTACGCATATGAGGCCCTTTGACCCCATTGTTATTCTAGGAGAGAATATGCAAAAGATGATCAAGACCACAATCATTACAACTGACTATCACAGTATGTCAGGACCCACACACTTCCTCTAAAAATACCAGGTCCCTGCCATCGGCTACTCTGAGACTGCCCCCCCAAAGTCAAATATTCCAATCCCCTCAATCTTTTCTCCATTTTTCAGACCCAAACCTTTCACTTCCTTCAGCCGCACAGCAAACTGACCCAACCATGTTAGCACTAAGTCTTCTCCCCCCTTTGTCCCACAACTGAAAGACACCCTCACCCCTCCAATCTAAGCCCTAAAATAAGGGCCATCAACCACAGACCCTAAAAAACCCAACCACCAATCGAGATAGCTCAGATGCCCTGATAGGCATAGAGCCTGGGCACTCTCCAGGTGAATCCTAGCCTAATAAAAGAAGGAATAACCCTGCCAATTTTCCAAGAAAAGGCTTGGATAAAAAAATGGTACCCCCGCAGGGAGGTCCACACCAGTACATTGTATACCACATTAGGGAGCTGTGATCCTGCATGCTAAAGAAATAGTTTTCATGATTAATACAAAATGTGTATATAATTGGTTTATCCATGATTGGCACATTAGATTTACTAGTAAGTCTCTAGTACAGTGCACTAGAGGTGCCAGGGCTTGTAAACTTATACCATTTCTGTGACTCTGCCTGTTTGTGGATTCCCTGTCTGGGTCAGTTTGACAGTTGGGCTGGTTGCCCCTCACAATAGACAGTGACACAAAAGGAGCTGGGGTTGAGTCTGCATTTCCTGATGAGCCATCTGTGCTAGGAGGGAGGGGAGGAGTGGTCACTTACACCTGAAAGGGCTGTGCCTGTCCTCACACAATGCAGTCTCCGACCCCCTGGTGAGTGTCTGGGGCCTGGCCTGGGCAAGACAGGATTTCACATTCAAAAGAGACTTTACTTTGAAGTAGGCCTACTTCAAAGGAGAAATTGGATATAAGAAGGGCACCCAAAACCATAGAATTTAGATCACTTCTGGACATCAAGAGGAACCTCTGCCTGGAGAAGAGCTGAAGAGCTGAGGAGAAGTGCTGCCCTGCCTGTGACTGTGCTTTGTGGAGCTATCCTGCAGTTGCTGCTTCTGCCAGAGTAAGAGGGCAAAGACTGGACTTTGTGTGCCTTCCATCTTGTGAAGAAATCTCCAAGGCCTTGATTTAGAGCTTGCCTCCTGTTGTTTGAAGACTTAGGGACAGCAAAGCCTTCTTTCTGCCAGCACCTGGAGTCTCTGGAGAGACTCCTGCTCTGACAAGTGGTGCCCTATCCATTCCCTGGGCCCTTAAAAGGAAAGCTGGTGGAAATCCAAGGAAATCGACTTCAGACGACTTCGGACCGATGCCGCTGCTGAATCCGGTGACACCGCCTGCAAACGACTCCTTGATCTTTGCTGGAATGTGACGACCTTCGCAAGTCCTGTGCAGCCCTGCTCAAGTCCGCAACTCCATGGAAGTCGCCGCACCACGTCGTGACTGACGCCCCTCGAAGTGCACAGATTCACCGTTTCGCACAGACGCCGCAATCCCCGATTTCGTGCATCGACTTGTTTTCACTCTTCACCAAAGGTACTGTACTTGGGGGTCTACGCGACTCCGTGTCCGGCGTCGCTGGTGTCGGCTTCTTGGGAACGACTCCGTCACGATGCCGTGTTAACACCTCATCAAAGCATTTTGGGGGTTATTCCAACTTTGGAGGAGGTGGTAATCCGTCCCAAATGTGACGGATTTACCACCAGCCGTATTACGAGTTCCATAGGATATAATGGACTCATAATACGGCTGGTGGTATATCCGTCACTTTACCGTCACTTTTGGGACGGATTACCACTTCCTCCAAAGTTGGAATAACCCCCTTTGTGTTTCTAAGCACTATTTTTTAGTTTAATCTTTAAAAATTCATAACTTGACTTGTGTATGTCGGATTTTTGTCGTTTTGGTTTTGTTTTGTTTAGATATATTTTCCTATTTTTCTAAACCTGTGTTGTGTCATTTTGTAGTGTTTTCATTGAGTTACTGTGTGTGTTGGTACAAATACTTTACACCTAGCCCTCTGGACTTAAGCCTACTGCTCTGCCAAGCTACGAAGTGGATAACCAGGGGTTAGCTGATGGTGATTCTCTTTTACCCTGACTAGAGTGAGCATCCTTGCTTAAACAGGGGGTAACCGGACTGTCAACCAAAGACTCCATTTCTAACATTGGTGATCAGCGGTTGGGATTTGGACTTGTATTTGGACTTGACATACAGGGGCATATTTATACTCCGTCTGTGCCAAATGTGCGTCAAAAACGTTGACGCACATTCAGCGCAAACCTTGCCCCATAATTAAACGTTGACCCCGAGCCCGCGGACTTCAAAATTCTGCTGTGTGCGTCATTTTTTGGAAGCAGCAACCCTCCTTGCGTTAATCATATGCAAGGTAGGCGTTCCCGTCCAAAAAATTACTTAAACGGCCGTGCGTCGTATTTATGCTTTGGGGCAAAAATGACGCACGGCTGGGAGGCGGAGCCGGAAAATAATGCACAGCCCGATTTGCATCAAAATTTAATGACTGGGTCAGGGCAGGTGTTAAAATGGGGCAAACACACCTGTATTTAATCAGAACACACAGAAGCACCAGCTGAGCAGCAGAGCACCAAAAGGGAGACATGGGGGTGCTTCTCATCCAGCGTGCACGCAGACGCAGAGCCCAGCAGCAACAACAGCAGCTACCACAACACCAGCAGGGACCCCAAAGGCAGCGCAGAAGGCAGGAGAGAATATTCCGCACCAGAACAACCCTTCATGGCCTCAGGGAACATGACATCATCCAGAGGTACAGGTTGAACTGGCAGGCCATTCAGCAGCTGCTGCAAAACATTAAGTCACAGTTGGCACCCGCCTTGGTGACACCCCGCACTATCCCACAAGAAACCAAACTGCTTGCTGTACTTCACATGCTGGCAAGTGGCTCTTTTCAAACCACTGGTGCCCTGGTTGCCGGAATATCACAGCCATCATTCTCTGCCTTTTTGCCCAAAGTACTGGATGCCATCATTGGACTCACACCCCGCCACATCTGCTTCCCTAACACACTGCAGAAGCAGCAGGAAACAAAAGAGGGGGTTCTACCTCATTAGTGGCTTCCCACACATCCTTTGTGCAATTGACTGCACACATTTACGCCTTGTGCCACCTGTTGCAACTGAACACCTCTATCGCAACTGGAAGCACACATATTCCATCAATGTGCAGGCCATTGTCGATCACCAAGGATTGATCACCAACATTGTGGCAAAATATCCTGGGAGTGTACATGACTCATTCTTCTTCAGTCACAGCACCATCAATCAACACTTCCAGGATGGAGGGTATGGCAATGGACTACTTGTTGGTAAGTACAAAAACCTACTTATATACACACTGCACAGCAACCCTCTGGGACACACAACACATACACCATGACAGCAACATGTCAACAGGAACACACTGAGGTCGTGACATCGCTAGCCATGTTTCATAGGTCACCATTGAACCTGTCACACATCTGAAATTACTGTACAGCCTAATGTTAAGACGTCAATGATCATTTGAACGTTTGGAGTGTGTTGCCTAAATGTCACCTTGCAAATTGTAAGCGTCTCAATTATGTTTACATTAATCCATTGCATAAGTCTACAGGTATGTGATGTCTAGGGTACATTGATATGAATGTGTTGACAACACTGTAAATTTTAACCTGTGTATGGAACTATCATCTCACCCCCAGTGAAGACACAGGGACACCTGTATCACAAGTCACAATGCTAGGAAGGGCACACTGTACTGCAAATCGCAAAACATACTGCTGACAACCGGTCAGCAGCCAAACACTCGTTCAGCCAAGGAAACAACACAATGCAGATGGTACATCCTGCAACACAAAAGATTCACAGACAACACAAGACAACTACTGCCATGCAAGCTGATATAAATGGGGCAAGCTACATCAACATGATCCCATTCATTTTCTCTTTCAGCTGATCAGGGGTATGGGATCCAGCCATGGATTATGACACCTATTGGCAACCCAAGTACTGCAGCAGAGCGTGCCTACAATGACACACATAGGAGGACACGCAGCATAGTCGAGAGGACCTTCGGCATCCTCAAGTCAAGATTCAGGTGCCTCGACATCACTGGTGGTAGCCTCCTATATTCCCCTGAAATGGTCTGTAAGATCATTCTAACATGTGCCATCCTGCACAACATTTGCATAAGAAGGAACAATCGCCTCCTGGAACCAGAGCCACACATGCCTGAAGAGGAGGAAGAGGAGGATGGTGGCCTGCAACAAGAGGGGGAACAACAAAACATGCCGCTGGATTGTGTAGGTGCCAACATATCGTGAACAATTTCTTTTAAATATAATCACCATCACCACTTTATGAACTAATGTAAATAAACACCGATAATAATGACCATATCATGGTCTGGCTAATCATTTGTGCTCACCTTTATCTCTAACTATCAGAATAAGAGTGTTGCCTCATGGAGCACTGCTGATATACCGATCATGACACAGAAAATCCCAGAGCAATTGTGATGCGTATCATACAACGGTCACATACACACTCACTGTAAATGACATAGATCCTGTACATTTCACCTTTGAAGGGCAATAGCAGAGGAACACACCTATTTCACACATAGGTGTTGGAAACATGGTTCGTTGCAGCATATGGCATACAACTAAGACACCATAACTCAATAAGGGGAAAACAAGCCTCATACATGAGTAACAGGAATGTATGACCAGACCCTTGACAGCAGTAAGTCCAACTGCATCCAATCTTTGCAAGGACTATCTGTGACTAGAGTTCCATAAAAGCAGAACATAGACAGCACAAGTGCCACACATATGACAAGCATTGCACACATGACACTCCATGTACATGTCAGCCCACTTCCTAACTCCTGACACACCCATGCACCTGGTCACAACCCACCTGTCTGAAGATGTCCTTGGAATAGTAATATGTGAACCCCGATATTCCCTCCTCTACACACACAGACTAACAATAGTAATCCAGTGTGCTACACCCTTTCCATTGGTATACCATTGTCATAGTACATCTGACTGCATGGACATCAGGTCAATTAATACACTTGCTTGTACTTTTTAAGCCCTGTTATCACCTGTAGATTGCTTCCCATGTGAAAGGTACTGTTGGCCCTTTGAATGCAAATCTCACCTACATGACTTGTGAGAAACTGATGCAGCCCACACCTGTGATCGCCTCCATGCACACCACCCATTTCAACATGCACTGCCCCTGCTGATGCCTTAAACAGCATAGAAGTTGCCATTTTGTCAAATACACTGTTATGCATTGCTAGTAATGAAGCTGTGTAACACAGCCCTTGGGTTCATGTGTCACCTTCAAAAACACAGGACATACACAGTTTTACATGTCAACTGTCTAGATCTTCCTCCGACCAGTCTCAGTCAGACCACTGATTATGTAACTTGGGAAATTGCTGGATCCTAATTGACCCTGCATCCTGTCAGCCTGACTGGCACCTGTCTGTGCATCACCCTAAAGATTCCCTGTGGCTACATATGTACCACACTTGCTTTACCAAACCTCTCATTCCTCAGAGGGTATTTTGTCATGTGCTTCATCAATGCATACCCAAATACATTGTATAGCATCATCTGCCTTTTAAGTGTACCATATTTGTTAAATTGTCTTTGAATACCAAAATCATGGCCCATCCTTTGTCTGGGTCTCATTTATGCATGAACGACAAAGTGTGACAGTGTCCCAGGGCCATATGCAGGCATTGGGTACAGTGCCTCTAGCAGAACCAGCAACCTCTGATAATGTCCATGAAAAGTCCACAGATGTTAGGACCCTGACAGTTCACACGCTGAATTACATTGCTCACAACATATTGATGGGCCATGCGTGGTGAATATCTGTGAAAATAATCAGCACAGAGGCTATGATGTTCCCAGATGCAGTGGGAATTTCAGAGGCCAACTTGTGTACAAATGTTGTAATGACACCTGCCGGAACATGACACCTGAGACATGATCTCACTCAGCACACCAAGGTTGCCCTGTTGACAGTCTCATTACACGTCTTCAGTGACAGGGTGGGACCATCCCCATGTAGGTTCTCATGTCCTCATTGACTTTACTCACATTGATCTTCGAAGGATACTCAGTAGATACAGGAATGGCTGCCACTGACTCATGATGAGACCTGGACGTAACTGTGACAACATACACCCCTAAAAATATACAGGATCAACATTGGACCACACACATGATCAAGACACCTCTGTGCAATTGATCACTGGAAATATGTGGACACGTGTTGCCTCGTATGCTGGTCCACCACAGCCACTGGAGAGTTGTGGCTCAGTTATATGACCTCAACTGTGGCATCATAATACATTTGTGGTTCACCTTTGGCTGTCTGGGCCAATTACATGGTACCCACTTCGTCAATGCATGTGCCTGACTCACTGTGGGATTCACCAACAAGTGCCTAGGAAGCAGTTACCAAAAATCTAGGACATGGGATGGTGAATTTGTGGACCATTGACATGAACAAGCGTCTGCCATCTATCTGGTGCATGCTTTATCATTTGTGGTGTCTACATTACCCAAAATCTTGGAAGTGCACACAAACGGATGTTGCTACATGTATGACTAACACATGTCCTCTCTCATTTCCACAATCACTTGCATCTAAGGTTTGGACACATTGACTTCACATTCATACAAGCATATTTTCAATAATGCATCTTGTGATGCACACACACTGGGTCAACAACTACATTAGTTGCCACTGCACACACATTGAGCCATAGGCATTGAGGTATTGCACTTATGTATGTCACCTTGCTATCCTCTCCTGATGCCAAACATGCCAAAATTGTACAATACATATATGTAGGCCACACATATGACCATCTAGTGCCTCAGCCAACCATCAAAATCCTGTTAAGGAAGTAGCGGTTCATGGTCTGCTGCAGTATGATGTCTCACAGGTGAACATACACCATCAACACCAAAGTGGGCGCAATCAGCCTATCTCAGTTGTGTCCCAAATAACATTAAATAAAAATTGAAAAAATCCCCAAAACCAGTTCATGCACTGACATTTTGAAGTTTTTAGCGTTATGCGTCATGTTTTCCCCACCAATACAGATTGTGCATCATATTTTTAGATGCACAGGATTGAAAATTAGGCCGCATCCAAATAATTGTAAAGACAATTTACTATTATTTGGATGCGGCCTAATTTTCACTCCTGTGCGTCGAAAAATATGACGCACATTCTGTATGCGTGAAAAAATATGACGCATAATGATAAAAATGGCGGCCATTTTATGCAGGATGTAATGTAATAGGATATCCTGTTTACAGATTATGTACAGTGGGTGTACTTTCACTTTCACTTTGCAGTCTCTGAATCTTCTAGACTGTGTGGATGTGTTCAGTGTGTTCTCCAGTGATTATGTGCTTTGGTGCCCTGTGTGCTATCTTACTTATTACTTTGTGAAATAAATATTGTTGTTGTATACTGTCTGAGTGTGTTTTGTTTACAATTGTCCAGTATTGTAGTGTATTTGTTGTTTGTGGGAGTCTGTTGTGGGTAGTGCTAGTTTGGGGATAGTTGGGCTCTTTTAGTTCTTAAGTTTACTTTTTTTTGTACTCCTACTTTCCTCCTTTTCTCCTTTTCTCCTTTCTTCTTCTTTCTCCCCTATTCCCCTTTTCAGTGCTGAGATTTTGGGTAGGCCACGTCTTGGCAGGATGGGTGAGGAGGACTTCTGGGGGTTAATATGACTGGTGTGCCATTTCCTCCCACTCATGATCCAGGCAGGGTGATACTGGGGTATCACATTGAGGCGCGAAGAATCCGGTGGGGAAAGGTGCTGCATCACTTGCAGCGCTTGTATGGGAGCCAGAGGAATGACCACCAGCTGAAGCACCGCTGGGCTGACCTCAACACCAGGAAGCAAGATCTGCTGGACCACCTGGGAATAGTGATTGGTGGCCCTGTTGGTGAGTACAAATCATGTAAATGTGCACATTTAAAAGCTCTGTAGTGACATCAGATGATTTGTACAATATCTGCCAGCTAAGTTGCTGATTGTGTGTAATGCTGCGGAAACATACAGGGTAATTGATGCACTATGTGAAGGATCACAATTGCTAGCTGTCAGGAAGCACGTGCTCTGCAAACTTACTTTTGCTTAACGTAATTTGGTGCCGCCTTTGTGCCAGACAACAAAACAAAATAGGAGCCAATCATGTCTATATAGGTCACATTTGCCAGTGAAGTATAGATGTACTAAAATGTTGGCAAACTTTGTTGACGCAATAGCTAGACTGACTTTAGAAACGCTACATGATGCAAAAAATCACTTTTCAACAGACTTCTGCTTCCCTATTCACCAAAGTACTTATTAAAATGTAGGTTGAACTTCCTAGCAGCATGTAGTTCCACATGTAGTGCTACAGGTATGTGGCACTTGAGTGCAATTGCCTAGGTGTGCATGCAAATCATGATCATGGGTCTTCTTGCAACTCCTTGTCTGTTGTCATGCCTTACTGGAAGTATATGATGTGGACAAAGGTCTGCATTTCCTGACATGTGTGGAGCTAGGATTGGTCAAGGGTTTGCTGTCTCCTATTTGTTAATAGACCTTACCTGTGATGTGTGTGTAGAGCCAAACACATGTCCAGCTTTCTATAGACTCCTGGGTGTCCATGTTGTTTGGAATTGTTCGTTGTTTCTCCACCCCCCCACTCTCAAACACAGGCATGGGTTTGTGAATAGGGTACCTAGGACTGATGCTACCAGTATGTTACACAGACATGTGAATAAGTGAATGTTTGTTCAGAACCTAGTATACACACTCAGGTATGGCACATGAGTACTATACTAGCAAGTCCAATTACAACTTGCAGACCATGTGGGTTTAGATTTCCATCCCATACACTGACAGCTGTAGCCCAGGCATTGGCGGAGGATGTGTAGCATGATTGTTAGCTGACAACTGGCAGAACTCAGATGCCAAGTTAATGCCAGTTGTTACCCATCTTGTAGGGTTTGGATGTGCTATGTGTGATATGGCCTTTGTAGGCTGGCCTGCCATGTACTTCCTCAGGGACATTCAATGATCTGTATGGTAATATGAGCTGTTACAAGTACAGTCGATGTATTGTCTGATTTACTTCTCGTGCCATTTCAGACAATGCAGTTCCCAATGTAAATTATTTGCCTTTGTCTTCACAGCTGCAAACATGACACCCATCCAGGTCCGTGAGTTCCAGAGGCGGGCCATGAGATATCAACATACCCTGCTGGTAGAGTCGGGGTTCAGGGGGATGTCCCGTAGATACCGCAATGAACGGGCCTCCGGAGCATGGAGGGCTTTCCCTTTGCCCACCACAGCCACCACCAGCACAACCACCAGTTCCACCCAGGTGGCACCACCCACAGCTGGCACTGTTTTCCCAACGTCTGCTATTGTTCCAGGCCCCAGCAGTGCAACACCTTCAGGGCAGCCCACAGGTATTGGCTCTACACGCCCACAAACCTCCTCCGCCGGTACCCAGACTGCCCCTGCTGCTACAGTTGACCCTGCAGCTTTCCAGGCAATGGAACGTAAAATGGACCGTGTGCTACTGAAAATTAGTCATCTGAGCCGGGATGTTCGCCATATGAACAGGCGTGTGCAGTCCATAAAGCGGACCTTCCAGAGGGCCAAACTATAAACTTTTGTATATGGACATGATTCCCTCCCCTCCCTCCTCTTTCCTTGTTCTCATACTTAGTGGGCTTAGTGTTAGGTTAGTATAGGTTGTTAGTTTAGTTAGTGTTAGTGGGTGGGGGGTCCTGAATCTTTCTATTTTTACTTATTTAAGTGTGTGTGTGGGTGGGTGGGGGTCTATGTTGGGGTTCTTGTGTGTTTAAAAAAAAAATATATGAAAAAATACAAAAAAATATATATTTGTTTAGGATAGTATAGTATGTGTTTAGGTTAGGTTTGCGTGAGGAGGACTTTGGGGGGTTTATATGGCTGGTGTGCCATTTCCTCCCACTCATGATCCAGGCAGGGGGCAGGGTGATACTGGGGTATCACATTGAGGCGCGAAGAATCCGGTGGGCAAAGGTGCTGCATCACTTGCAGCGCTTGTATGGGAGCCAGAGGAATGACCACCAGCTGAAGCACCGCTGGGCTGACCTCAACACCAGGAAGCAAGATCTGCTGGAACACCTGGGAATAGTGATTGGTGGCCCTGTTGGTGAGTACAAATCATGTAAATGTGCACATTTAAAAGCTCTGTAGTGACATCAGATGATTTGTACAATATCTGCCAGCTAAGTTGCTGACTGTGTGTAATGATGTGGAAACATACAGGGTAATTGATGCACTATGTGAAGGATCACAATTGCTAGCTGTCAGGAAGCACGTGCTCTGCTCTGCATACTTACTTTTGCTTAACGTAATTTGGTGCCGCCTTTGTGCCAGACAACAAAACAAAATAGGAGCCAATCATGTCTATATAGGTCACATTTGCCAGTGAAGTATAGATGTACTAAAATATTGGCAAACTTTGTTGACGCAATAGCTAGACTGACTTTAGAAGCGCTACATGATGCAGAAAATGAGTGCTGGCTTCACGTCAATTAATGATAGCAATGTGGCCCAGACATATGTCTCATGTGTGTCTGGTGAGTGTGTAAGAAAAGCGTTCACGGAAGTTCTCTGAATGTTAGGGATTATTGTGGTCCTTCGTCTTTTTGGATACATGTCAGATCTGGATATAAAAACATCGGGAAAAGGTGTAAGGTGCCCTCAGCTAACATCTTAGACTGGTATTTGGAGTTTGTTGTGCCACATTCCAATTAGGAATGGCAGTCCAAAGGTATGCACATGGGTTCATATCTCTATGTTTGGTGCAAATCACCATTGCTGGGCCACATCAAATGAAGAAACTGTAACAACATGAGGGCTTACAAAAGTCCCTGTCCCTCTGTACAATGTACCTATGTGTCATAAATGTATCATGGCCACATAGGCTGTTTGACTGGTAATGCAGTCCTCAAGTAACCAGGCTTTGGATGTCTCTCTCGGATGCACATGATGAGACGGTTACACACCATTATTATTTCTGCTCACTAATGAAGGAGCATGTTTGCCACCACATGATAGTTAGGGCCACTGCATGTGTGTAGATATGTGTGTAACTGAGACCCATGCTATGTACACGTTGGCCGTGATAAATCAGATGCAGTATCATCATGTCTGAATGGCTTTCATTACTTATGTCAGCTTAAACATTGTTTTTGTCTTTGAAATTGTTGGTCAGTGCACAGATTCTGAGCAAATTTCTTCCTTCCATGCCTTACAGGTGGACCGGCACCCTACACTGTTGGAGAGTTGGCTACATTTGAGGACCCCGGCCACTCCAGTAAGTGTTGATATGTCTGTTATGTGTTGTGTTTGCTGGTGATGTGTGATGGACTCCTGTGTGTTTAACACATAGCAAGGTGTGATGCTCTGGCCAATCATTTGTCTTGTTCCATGAGTGGGATTTCAGTTACTCAAACTTTTTGAGTTGCCCAATGCTTATCCCATTGTATTATCTAGGGATTGTAGGTCATTCCTGTAGGCCCCGCAATGAGAACTGGGGTGAGTCATGTGGATAACACTTGTATCAACAGTCCGCCTGTCAGACCCACATTCTCTCAGATTGGTACTGCAAATCGCTTTCCAACAGACTTCTGCTTCCCTATTCACCAAAGTACTTATTAAACTGTAGGTTGAACTTCCTAGCAGCATGTACTTCCACATGTAGTGCTACAAGTATGTGGAACTTGAGTGCAATGGCCTAGGTGTGCATGCAAATCATGATCATGGGTGTTCTTGCAACTCTGTGTCTGTTGTAAGTCATGCCTTACTGGAAGTATATGATGTGGACCAAGGTCTGCATTTCCTGATGTGTGGTGCTAGGATTGGTCAAGGGTTTGCTGACTCCTAATGTTGATAGACCTTACCTGTGGTGTGTGTGTAGAGCCAAACACATGTTGCGCTTTCTATACACTCCTGAGTGTCCATGTTGTTTGGAATTGTTTGTTGTTTTTCCACCCCCCTCAAACACAGCCATGGGTTTGGGAATAGGGTACCTAGGACTGATGCTACCAGTATATTACACATACATGTGAATACGTGAATGTTTGGTCGGAATCTAGTATACACACTCAGGTATGGCACATGAGTACTATAATAGCAAGTCCAATTACAACTTGCAGACCATGTGGCTTTAGATTTCCATCCCGTACACCGACATCTGTAGCCCAGGCATTGGCAGAGGATGTGCAGCATGATTTGTAGCTGACAACTGGCAGAACTCAGATGGCAAGTTAATGCCAGTTGTTACCCATCTTGTAGGTTTTGGATGTGCTAAGTGTGATACAACCTTTGTTGGCTGGCCTTTCATGTACTTCCTCAGGGACATTCAATGATCTGTATGGTGATTTGAGCTTCTACAAGTACAGTAGATGTATTGTCTGATTTACTTCTTGTGCCATTTCACACAATGCAGTTCCTCATGTAAATTGTTTGCCTTTGTCTTCACAGCTGCAAACATGACACCCATCCAAGTCCGTGAGTTCCAGAGGCGGGCAATGAGATACCAACATATCCTGCTGGTAGAGTCGGGGTTCAGGAGGATGGCCCGTAGGTACCGGAATGAACGGGCCTCCGGAGCAAGGAGGGCTTTCCCACAGGGTGGCCCTACTTTGCCCACCACAGCCACCACCAGCACAACCACCAGTTCCACCCAGGTGGCACCACCCACAGCTGGGACTGTTGTCCCAACGTCTGCAGTTGTTCCAGGCCCCAGCAGTGCAACACCTTCAGGGCAGCCCACAGGCATTGGCTCTACACGCCCACAAACTTCCTCCGCCGGTACCCAGACTGCGCCAGCTGCTACTGTTGACCCTGCAGCTTTCCAGGCAATGGAACGTAAAATGGACCGTTTGCCAGTGAAAATTAGTCATCTGAGCCGGGATGTTCGCCATATGAACAGGCGTGTGCAGTCCATAAAGCGGACCTTCCAGAGGGCCAACCTATAGACTTTTGTATATGGACATGATTCCCTCCCCTCCCTCCTCTTTCCTTGTTCTCATACTTAGTGGGCTTAGTGTTAGATTAGTATAGGTTGTTAGTTTAGTTAGTGTTAGTGGGTGGGGTGTCCTAAATCTTTCTATTTTTACTTATTTAAGTGTGTGGGTGGGTGGTGGTCTATGTTGGGGTTTTTGTGTGTTTTAAAAAATATATATATAAAGAAATACAAAAAAATATATATTTGTTTAGGATAGTATAGTATGTGTTTAGGTTAGTATCTGTTGTCCTCCATGTGTCCCGTCTCATAAGGCGGGTGGGGGGGTTGATGTTTAGAACGTTTCATTACATGTGATAAGTAAGTTTAGGTTAGGTTAGTTAGGGACAGTTGTGGGTAATGAGTAGTCAGGGTAGATTAGGGTAGGTAAGACTTTTCCCTCAGTTTCCTCTTCTGTGATTACCATTTAATAAATATATAGTGAACCCTTTACAGTATTTGTTAAATGCTTGTTGATCATGGCCTTTGCATTAGTGTACATGGATTTTGTACAATTACATTTATGTCCTATGCTACGAACAAATCCCAACTGAGCTGTAAGATTGGCAGCTACCCCAGAGCTACCTTGCAAAGATTCCACCATTCGTTGCAACCACCAATCACAGTTAATATGGATCCCAACGTGTTTTTGTCAATAAGTATGTTTTCTAAGTCACAAACAGTGCTTCCAGATTTGGTATTGGGGGAACAGTTTTAGATCTGACTGCAGTGTGATGTTCAAGGACACCCTTATAAGATGAGTTGTCGTAAGCACTCTTGTAGTATCGTCTTCATGACTCACATAGATCATTTGTGAAACTGTTCAGCATGATTACCTATTTGCATGTAAACTCAGACACCTTCATTCATGCAGATTTTGGAGTGTTTGCTTAGATTTGTGTGCACTGTTATATGGATTAATATTGCATGGTGACAACATTTTGCGGCCACTATTTGATGACTTAGATATCCCTTGAGGAAGCATTGTTCTGTCCAACACAGCATGATGGTGTATGGTTTCTCACTACATCAGACATTACCCTCAGGAAGGGCAGAGTATGATGCAATCATGGCCACTGTGCAGATTTATATGACTACATAATTTCAGGACAGTTGTATTGACACGCTATGTTATATGACAGGAGGCACATTTCAGTTATCTACTGCACAGTTGATGTGTCACATTACCCAGAGACAGATTTGTTGTGTAAGTGCTATTTATTGAAAAGTGCTGCAGTGCTATATGTACATTGTCCATGATTGTGAGTCCATTATAATGACATCTTCTATTGTGATCCTACACAAGGGGTAAAGGAAAATGCTTTTAACATGCTGGGGTGATGTTTCAGACAGTGCAGAGGGACAGGATTTGCCAATGAGTAAGAGAGAGACAAGCACTGGGCAGGCTGACAAGATATATAGTGGTTAGCAGAACAGTCATTGAGTACAGTTGTTGTAAGACTGTCATGTTACAAAACGCAGGACCTTGGTAATAGTTGGCCATGTGGCAGGGACTAGTGCTTCCGGGTACTTTTCCGTGTGAATGTGATCTGTTCCATGTCTTCTTCTTCTGATGTGTGTGTTGCCTCCTCTATCCTTGGTGGTGGTGGTTGTGAAGGTGTAACACACACCTCAGTGTTAGAAGACGTGGATTCAGACATCCCGGTCACTGCTACCTGTGAAGGTCTTAAGGGCAGTACTGCAGCAAGGAGGATCTGCTGATTCTTAAGAATAGCAGCCACATCCCGATGGTAGGCAGCCTGGTCGGCCCTGAGGGGGTCATGATTGCATTCGTGCATGCAGTGGAAGGTTTGGGGTGCGAGGTGTTGTGGCAACTCCCTTACTGCAGTGGTGAATTCCTTGACAGTTTGTTGTAGTCCTTGCAGGATGGATGTTAAGGCTTGCATGGCTGCTGCCTGTTCTGCAGATGACATCATGCACAAACGCACCCCTCTAGGCTGGCTGCCATAGTTTGCATCCCCACCCGCACCTCATTGGCCAGTTCCCGCTGTACCCCAACTATAGTTCTCTGAAATCTGGTGCCTGTGTCGTCTGAGTCCTCAGCTGTATTGGAGCTGGCAGGTCTTAAAATTAGGGTGGTGGGTGGATCCTCCGCGATGGCTGCTTGTTCTGTGTTCCTCCTTGTGACTGAAGGTGGGGTCTGGAGGGTTCCAAGGACAATCTTGGAGGGTCTGCTGGGCAATGTTTGTCAGCTCGTCATCCATGTCATCAGGGTATTCTGGGACAGGCATGTCCGCAGGAGATCCATTGTCCCCGGAAATGAAATGGGGTCCAATTAGTGTGTGTGTGCTGTGGCTTTTGTGATGTGACATGCCTGCCTTGTGATGATTTCACATTGTGATCTTGTTTCCTGTTCATTGCTCCAGTCTTTCAGATGGGCATTCTCCCAGGCCTATGCCCCACCTGCATGTCACATGCATTGTGGTAAGTTATAAGACTTGTCGGCATCATCTCCTCTAGGTGTTGGTTTTGGCCAAATAGTGATTTTCCACCTTCTTGTCCTACTCAACCCTCCGTCTACATCCATTCTCATGGTGAGACCTTTCACTGGCTGTGGGTGCTCTGATGGCACTACCAGCACACTTAACAATCTGGACCTGCCCCAGTCTCTGATCTTTCACATCCACTTATATGTAGTTGACATGTAGCGTATCCTATGCATAGCATTGTTATGGCATGATATGGATGTTGGCATTGGTAATGTGTACAGCTGATGTTAGGGAATGGGTGCTACATTGGATTGCCCTGATAGTCGTAGCAGTGTCCTATTTCCTCCTCTGACTGTCCAGGTGTATTTCATTGACCAGTAACATGTGTCCTCCCCCTCAATGCTGTTGTCTGAGCAGTATGCCATTTGGGATGTTACATTGTGACCCAGGCACAGGATGGACCCTGACATATGCAGCATGGGTGTGACCTTAGTGCTGTGTAGCTCCTAATGTTGATGACATTGGCTGATGTTTGCGACAACTATGGGCATTGACATTTGACAGGACTGGAGCCTTTGTCTTGTTTCAGGGGATTATTAGATGTGTATGATCCATGGAGACGTTACTGCCATTGGCTACTTGAGCTGCACGTAGAGCGGAGGTGGTAGTGGCAACTGTTGTCACTGTTACATTCCAGTTGTTGGTATGACTAGAGGTTGTTAATTGGGCCCTAGTTAATGTAGGGGGTATAGTGGCTGACGTGTGCCAGGATGTCAGTTTGATGTTGTGCCCTTCCCTCCTGGTGTGGCTTTACCTTTGCTCCATCGTTGGCATGGCAGCATGCCCCCATGGGACTGTTGTTGGTGTAGTGTTATGGTGTGCCCCAGCTTCTCTCTGTGCAGGCCATGTCCCCATGCCATACCCCTTTACCCATGCCACTCCATGTATATGATGACGTCCATGCATTTTGTGGTTGGTATCCCCCCCTGCTTACAGTTGACATTAGTGCATTATAATTCCCCATGCGACTTACCCTGCATGTGCGTTGTCTCCTGGTAGTCTGCGCGGTCCTGTCCTTGAATCCCTGTGACGATCTCCTCGGGGATGACGGCTGCGACCATCTCCTCCATGTGGTCCAGGGCCTTCTGGTGTGCTGGACTCCCACCTCCAGTCTGCAGTGCTGCCTTCCTGTTCCTGGCCATCTTTTCCTTGGTCCTGCGCTTGCAGTCATGCCAGCGTTTCTTGCACTCGATGACTGTTCTGCGTACTTCTGCCACACTGTTGATCTTGTCAACAATTTGTTGCCATATTGCCTCTCTCCTACTGATTGGCACATTTGAGGTGACAAACAGTTGGTGCTGGTGTTCCGTCACCTCTTTACCCAGGATTTCCTGTTCCTCTGCACTGAAGCGACAATTTCTTTTCTTCTTAAAAGTGTCCTGGTTCTTGTGTGGGTCCTCCTGGCTGGTTCCTGGTCTGTTGTCATCTTCCTGGGGTCTGTACAGGCATCTGGGATCCATTTTGGCTCTCCTCTGCTGAAATGGCTGTGTTCGCGGGGAATTTTGACACTATTGCGTCAAAAAACGTTGCATATCCGGTGTGCGGTGTCGTAAATCGACCCACTGTCATTTCCACTGCGTTATCGTCGTTTTGCTTTACGACTTGACACTGCGGTGTGCGTAAAAAAATTTTACTTACACCTGTGGTTTACGCCGCCGGGCGTCAAAGTATAAATTTGACGCCCGCACGGCGCACCAAAATGGCGATAGGTGGCAGTAATATTTTTGACGCAAAACTGTGCCGGTGGAGTTTTGCGTCAAAAAGTATAAATATGGGCCACAGTGATTAAGTGTACACTACTGTTTTGATCTCAGACCACTACGTGACCACATGCTACTTGGTTGGTGATCTTTAATTTTTCTCTTTGGGACTCCTTTTTGTTCTACTTCCATGATTTTGCTGATCCCTTGAGTGATTTGTTTTACTTCATTGGGAACTTGTTTTCTGCTTTTGGAACTTTGCACTTTTTGCAATCATGTCTCAATCTGGAGATGCAACAGCTGGAGCTGTTTTTGAATTAGGGAAACTTAAGAGGTACTCAGTTGCTCAATTGAAACAGTTCTGTGAAGATCTTGCCTGTCCTGTTAAGAGCTCCGCCAAAAAGGGGGAGCTTCAAGAGGCATTGAGGGCCTGGGTGACAGCCAAGGAAGCTGGGGGACACGGAAGATATGGATGGGAAAGTGCAGAGTCTACAGAGTGGTGTTGTAGGGGTACCGGTTACACCTGGGAGGAGGGTCTCCATGAGTGGTAGCAGTAGGTCCTCTAAGGGTCTGACTCCTAAAGATGTGCAGGACAGACAGGCAGAAAGGGCTCGAAGGTTGGATGCAGAAAAGTTGAGGATGCAAAGGGAGTTCGACGAGTGGAAAAGGGACTTAGAGATAGACACTATGGGCTATATTTATACTTTTTGACGCAAAACTGCACTAACGCAGTTTTGCGCCCAAAAAATTAGCGCCGGCTAATGCCATTCTGAAGCGCCATGCGGGCGCCGTATTTATTCAATGACGTTAGCCGGCGTTAGACGCCGGCGCTGTCTGGTGTGCGTTAAAAAAAACGACGTACACCAGGCAGCGCCGGCGTAGGGGGAAAATGGCGTATGGGTGTCCACAAATGGTGCAAGTCAGGCTGAGGCAAAAAAATCGCCTCAACCCGATTTGCGCCATTTTTTTACGACGCCCAACCCCCATTGAAATGACTCCTGTCTTAGCAAAGACAGGAGTCATGCCCCCTTGCCCAATGGCCATGCCCAGGGGACTTCTGTCCCCTGGGCATGGTCATTGGGCATAGTGGCATGTAAGGGGGCACAAATCAGGCCCCCCTATGCCACAAAAAAAATTAAAAAATAATACTTACCTGAACTTACCTTAATGTCCCTGGGGTGGGTCCCTCCATCCTTGGGTGTCCTCCTGGGGTGGGAAAGGGTGGCAGGGGGTGTCCCTGGGGGCAGGGGAGGGCACCTCTGGGCTCATTCTGAGCCCACAGGTCCCTTAACGCCTGCCCTGACCCAGGCGCTAAAATCCAGCGCTAATGCGGGTTTTTTAGACCCGCCCACTCCCGGGCGTCATTTTTGCCCGGGAGTATAAATACGACGCATATGCATCGGAGTCATTTTGTAAGACGGGAACGCCTACCTTGCATATCATTAACGCAAGGAAGGTGTTCACGCAAAAAAATGACGCTAACTCCATGAACTTTGGCGCTAGACGCGTCTAACGCCAAAGTATAAATATGGAGTTAGTTTTGCGTCGAATTTGCGGCAAAAAAATGGCGCAAATTCGGCGCAAACGGAGTATAAATATGCCCCTATGATTTTGGCTTATGAACTAAAACTGGAAGAGCTGGAAGTCAGTAGGGCTGAGTCCAGCTGGAATGGTGGCAGCAACAATTTTATATCCAGTGCTGCTGAAGAAGTGCACATGCCCATAGATCTGGTGCCCTACTTGAAGGAGGTAGTTAACACACGCCAGGAGGTTCAGGGGTATGAGTTAGCTCCAGTGATGCACAGGGTCCCTGAGGTGGATTGGGGAACTGGCATGGGGAGTCATATTCCTACTGGTGGGAGGGACACTCTACTGACTCTAGGTGAGAGTGACAAGGAGAGGGGTTCCCCTCAGGTAGAAGTCCTGGTTATCGAGTGTAAAGGCATCCCAGAAGAGTGTGGGTTGATTGTCATGGACAGTCAGGTACTGTCTCACCAGTCTCAGGAGGGTGATGTGGGGTGCTTTTTCAAAGCAGAGTCACTGGATGGTTGGGTGAAGGGTACTTTGGTTAATTCATGTGAGGGGCTGAGTGATGTAATTGCTGGAGAGCATATGTCTATTCCTTATTTTCCAGAGCTACGCCAACACCTGGTGGAGTGTTAGTTCTGTGACCCCAGGGAACTTACACTGGAGGCAGACCTTTGGGTGAGTACCACAGAGTCTGAAGAGGCATTTGGGGGTGCTCCTGAGAGGAGAGGTCTAGGTATTTCTCAACCAGGTGAGGTAGGGAAGGATTGTAGTGTCCCAGGTAGGTCTCAGTGTAGTGGGATGGGTGAGGGACCCCATGTCCAGTCTCTGGGGAGAGGGAATGGGGATGGGTTGAGGCCCAAGGTGCCTGATATCCGGTCCCAGGTCCTGGAGGGTTTCATGAGAGAACACCAGGAGGGGAGCCTAGCCTGTACCATAGGGCCATCTGTTGAGGGAGACCCCACGGTGTCAGGAGAACTTGGCAGTACCACTCCTAGTGAGGGGGTGCAGAAGTCCAGACAGAGGGTTGAGAGGGGGTTGCTGACCCCAGTGGAGAACCTGGAGGGTCAGGGGTCAGCTCTGAGAGCAGAGCCCCACAGGAATGACCTTGGTGAGACCATTTCTGGGTTGGGGGAAATCCAGACTCTGCCAGATGGGCAGGAGTCAGGAGACCTGCACCAGCCAGACTCTTGTGTGGCCCTTAGGGACGGTGTGTCCCCTGAGGGGGGTAAGTGTGCCCCCCTGGAAGTCCTAGTGTGCCAGGCAATGGTTCAACCTCAGGGTGGTGACTCTGGGTTGAATGATCAGGTTCAAGGGAAAACTCTGATCTGATGAGGGGTAGGTGTGCTCCCAAGGAAGTCCTGGTGTGCCAGCCAGTGGCTCAACCGCAGGGTGCTGACTCTGGGTTGGATGACAAGGTTCAGAGGGTAAACTCCGACCTGGTGGGGGGTAGGTATACCCCCCAGGAAGTCCTGGGTTGCCAGGCAATGGTCTAGTCTGTCGGTACAGACCCTGGACTGGAGGATAAGGTGCAGAGGGTAAACCCTGACCTGAAGGGGGGGCGGTTTGCCCAATCTACCCCACTGGTGTGATTTCAAGGGGTACTCTCCCTGAGGGGGGGTGCAGATCCCTGAGAGCATTGGCAGGAGAGAGATAGACTCACCCTTGGCCCCAGTGCAATCTAAGGGTACAGACCCTGGATTGAAAGGCCAGGTTCAGGGTGTCCCCCCTGACCTGGACAAAGGGGCTACTGCTAACAGTGCCCCTACCATGTTGTCTTCTGGGGGGGCACTACTTGTTGGGTGGTGCAGGACCCCAGAAGGGAGAGCAGGGGGAGGGAAGCCTCACCGCTGGCCCAACCTGAAGGTACAGACCCCAGGGTGGAGGACCAGTTGCAGGTTTACATCCCTGTACTGGTGGGAGAATTGTGCAGGACTGCTTCTACAAGCATAATGACAATTTTGGACAGAGGGAGCCCCAGAGCCCCAGAGGGAAGGACCTGGGTCAGGTTGTCATCCCTGACCTGGTGGAAGGGAGAGTGGTCAAAGGGTGTCAGGCACCTGGGGCTACCGCCCCCCACTCTCCACAGTCACAGTGGTTGGAGAGACCTGAGGTCAGGCTCTCATCCCTGACAGTTGTCAGTGGTCACTGTGGCTTGCTGTCCTGGTGGACAGAGTTGCCCCTGGGGGGGCGAGAGTCACACCCCAGGGGTGGAGTGGGCAACACAACTGTGTTGGCCCTGGTGGTACTATCTACCCATTGGGATACACCTGTGAGCATTTAGGTGTTGCACAGATGGAATCTGCAGATGTGCAGAAGTGTTCCCCATGGGTTAGCTTAGTGGGCCTTGAGAGTATGGACAGAAGGATCCAACTGGAGTCAGGAAGGCGTACAACTGGAATATGCCCCAGCTGTTGTGGGCCTGCGTCCCTGTTCTATAGCCCCAATCAGGGAAGTACATCAAGGTATTGATTGTTCTCCCCTGGCTTTAGGCTGGTAGGGGGTCGTGTTGGACCTTTTTGCTTAGGCAGGTTCATCCCCAATCTTTTTGCTTCCTGCCTCCTATTTTTTCTGACCTGTTGCTGTTGGTTTTTGAACTCTGAGCAATTTACCACTGCTAACCAGTGCTAAAGTGCATATGCTTTCTGTGTAAATTGTATTGTTGATTGGTTTATCCATGATTGGCATATTTGATTAACTAGTAAGTCCCTAGTAAAGTGCACTGGAGGTGCCGGAACCTGTAAATCAAATGCTACTAGGGCCTGTCGCACTGGTTGTACCACCCACATGAATAGCTCTGTAATATTGTCTCAGACCTGCCACTGCAGTGTCTGTGTGTGCAGTTTTAACTGTAAATTCGACTTGGCAAGTGTACCCACTTGTCAGGCCTAAACCTTCTCTTTTCTTACATGTAAGGCACCACAAGGTAGGCCCTAGGTAGCCCCGAAGGCAGGGTGCAGTATATGGTTAAGGTGGGACATATAGTAATGTGTTTTATATGTCCTGACAGTGAAATATTGCTAAATTTGTTTTTCTCTGTTGCAAGGCCTGTCCCTCTCCTAGGTTAACATGGGGGCTACCTTTAAATCTGATTAAAGTGTAGATTCCCTTTGGGAGCGGATGGACATGTGGAGTTTGGGGTCTTTGAGCTCACAATTTAAAAATAAATCTTTTAGTAAAGTTGATTTTAAGATTGTGTGTTTGAAATGCCACTTTTAGAAAGTGAGCATTTTCATTTTTATACCATTTCTGTGAGAAATTGGGTATAAGAAAGGCACCCAAAAACACAGACGTTAGATCACTTCTGGACATCAAGAGGAACCTCTGCCTGGAGAAGAGCTGAAGAGCTGAGGAGAAGTGCTGCCCTGCCTGTGACTGTGCTTTGTGGAGCTATCCTGCAGTTGCTGCTTCTGCCAGAGTAAGAGGGCAAAGACTGGACTTTGTGTGCCTTCCATCTTGTGAAGAAATCTCCAAGGGCTTGATTTAGAGCTTGCCTCCTGTTGTTTGAAGACTCAGGGACAGCAAAGACTTCTTTCTGCCAGCAACTGGAGTCTCTGAAGAGACCCCTGCTCTGACAAGTGGTGCCCTATCCAGTCCCTGGGCCCTTGAAAGGAAAGCTAGTGGAAATCCAAGGAAATCGACTTCGGACGACTTCGGACCGATGCTGCTGCTGAATCTAGTGACGCCGCCTGCAACCGACTCCGTGATCTTTGCTGGAATGTGACGGCCTTCGCAGGCCTGATGCCGCTGCAGCCCCGCTGAAGTCCGCAATTCCGTGGAATTTGCCGCACCACGTCTTGACTTATGCCACTCAAAGTGCGCGGAGTCAACGTTTCGCACAGACGCCACGATCCCCGATTTCGCGCATCGACTTGTTTTCAGTCTTCACCAAAGGTACTTGGGGGTCTACACGACCCCGTGTCCAGCGCCACTGGTGTTGGCATGTTGCGAACGACTCCGTCACGACTTCATGTTAACACCTCATCAAAGCATTTTGTGTTTCTAAGCGCTATTTTTGAGTTTAATCTTAAAAAAATCATAACTTGACTTGTGTATGTTGGATTTTAGTTGTTTTGGTCTTGTTCTGTTTAGATACATATTTCCTATTTGTCTAAACCGGTGTTGTGTCATTTTGTAGTGTTTTCATTGAGTTACTGTGTGTGTTGGTACAAATACTTTACACCTAGCACTCTGAAGTTAAGCCTACTGCTCTGCCAAGCTACCAAAGGGGTAAGCAGGGGTTAGCTGAGGATGATTCTCTTTTACCCTGACTAGAGTGAGCGTCATTGCTTGAACAGGGGGTAACCTGACTGTTAACCAAAGACCCCATTTCTAACACTTAGGCGGTCATTCTGACCGCGGAGGTCGGCGGTCGCCGCCCGCCAAGCGGTTCCCGCCAAAAGACCGCTCCGCGGTCAAAAGACCGCAGCGGCCATTCCGGCTTTCCCGCAGGGCCGGCGGGCGACCGCCAGAAGACCGCCGGCCGGCCCAGCGGGAAAGCCCCTTCAACAATGAAGCCGGCTCCGAATGGAGCCGGCGGAGTTGAAGGGGTGCGACAGGTGCAGTGGCACCCGTTGCGATTTTCAGTGTCTGCAAAGCAGACACTGAAAATCTTTATGGGGCCCTGTTATGGGGCCCCTGCACTGCCCATGCCAGTGGCATGGGCAGAGGCATGCATGGCATGGGCAGTGCAGGGGCCCCCAGGGGCCCCATGACACCCGTTCCCGCCATCCTGTTCCTGGCGGTAATTACCGCCAGGAACAGGATGGCGGGAAGGGGGTCGGAATCCCCATGGCAGCGCTGCAAGCAGCGCCGCCATGGCGGATTCCCTGGGCCAGCTGAAAACCGGCGGGAAACCGCCGGTTCCCCTTTTCTGACCGCGGCTTTACCGCCGCGGTCAGAATCGCCCAGGAAGCACCACCAGCCTGTTGGCGGTGCTTCCGCTGCCCTCCGCCCTGGCGGTCATGGACCGCCAGGGTCGGAATGAACCCCTTAGTTTATCTGCTCTCTCCTGTTTCTTTTCCTTTTTATTCTATCCTTTCACAGTACACTTGTTTAGTTTTAAAAAGAACAACAAAGAATTTACAAAAATCAACATTATTATTATTGCTGTTAGAGTATCTTGCTGGACTCTAATACCAATACTACTTAGCCACCCACCTACCTTTCCAAAACCATTACCTAGGCCCCTTATCTAAGACCCTACAGTTAACCAGTCACTTGGCTCTTCTAATAAGCCAGTTCCATATGCCAAATTAGTAATTTAATGCATGTGTGAATCAGTCCATTATAATCAGGCACATAAGTAAAACGCTTCTTTGCCCTACTTACCTTACAGATTCTGCTGCCCTTCACCAAGATAATATCTATGATGATTCGGTTGTGCATTACCATCACTGTAATTGCCAACATCTCTACATTCACCAGAATAAAAGACCCTGCTGTATCCATAGCAAAACTGTATAAAACTGTTGACAAACATCTAGGCCCGTATTTATACTTTTTTTGCGCCGCATTTGCGTCGTTTTTTACGCAAAAACGGCGCAAACTTGCAAAATGCCATTGTATTTTGTAGGTTTGCGCCGTTTTGCGTCAAAAAGCGGCGCAAATGCGGTGCTAAAAAAAGTATAAATACGGGCCCTGATCTTTACATCATTCAAAGCTATTCCCATAGAAGGAATAATAGCCGCCAATATATCCAGAAACACCCCAAAATTGCCTTCATTCTACTCAACCCATGTTCCTCGTTCAATTCTTCACCATGATTGATTTTATTGAAAACTAAAGCCACATAACACAAACCAATCTAATTCTGTGGCAAATTAAAATAAGCAGTCCTTCAGCACACATCATCAGGGGTTCTCTCTCAGTTAAAAACTCTCCTCTAACTTCACATGTTTTGTCACATGTGCTTTCACCAAAAATTCTGCTTTATCCCCTTCAATAGAACTATGCTTTACAACACACGCTTCACCTCTCCTTTCTCTCTCCATTCACAATCTTGAGTGTAAACTTAAAATCCTAAATTCTTCTTCTTTCCTAATCTCTTCTATGGCTGTCTCATGTGCTTCATGAGTTCTTAGAAATGTTATTCCTCTCTTACTTGCAACATCACTATTCATATGTTGCGAAACATTATCACAGTAGTCAGTAAACACAAAAACTGGCCATCTATTGTGACTAATATTAATGGTAATAATGTCATCCCTAATATTAGAGACTAAAGAGCAAAAACAAAAATTCTTATAGCAAACTCAAGTTCTTCTTAATCTTCTAATGTAACACTGGCTAAAAGAAATGAGGGAAAAAGATATGTTTCCCAAGTTCAATCCTAAAAAAATGTTTTTACCTAGTTCTTGTCAGTGAAAAAATAAAAAAATAAAAAATTCAATAAATTCCACATCATTGGCTTATAAAAATCAAAATTAATTTCACATTAGCAGCTTATACGTTTTTTTACACTATGATATCTTGAGTTTCACTGACAATAACAATATTTCAAAGTCTTTTTTTATACTCAAGGTGGTTCTTCCTTCGTATCCATATCAGATTTTAGATTTTGATCATTCTCATTGTAATCACAGCACCTGTTCAGAGGCAAATAATTGTCTTCATCATTGTCTTCCTCTAGTATTGTAGCCATATATATTCATTCGGGTGAAGCATACTTCAGATTCAAACTCTTCTTCTGGTTGAGCATTTTCAGTTGATGTTTTTTCTGTTCTTAGTTTCCCAGCAGACAGTTTTCTTGTCTTTAAATCTGGCTCACAGTGTCTCTGCATGCAATGTGTTTTTCTGGGGACTTCTTCAGCCCTTTCTTCTTCTGTGGCAGTCTTTAGTTCTCTGCTTCTCTCAGAACTTCAGTCCTCAGTTGATGTTGTATATTGTTGGGATCTATTATTGCTAGCTCTTTCTGCAGCAAAGTTTCTTCTTCCAAAGGTGATCTTGACAAATCTGATTTTCAGTTGCAGCGTATAAGCTTCATCATTTTGATCAGAGTCTAGTTCTTCTTGCTGACACCCATTCTTCACTCTTTTGCATGGCAATAGCCCTTAACGTTTTGTAAATGGACTTCTGGAGTCAAACTCTTCACCTGAATTGTCACTCACTTGGAACTCTCTCTTTAGATTTTTCTTTGACCTTCTAACTTGATTTTCAACTCGATCTTCACCAGTTATAGGAAGAATATCATTATGCCTCTTTTGATGCACACTATGAACTTGGCCTAATTGTCACTTGAACTGTCACCTTATTCAGCAGTCTGGGCAACTTGATCATCAGCCTCTTTGGCCTCTTCCATGGTTTTAATTGTTCTTACTCTTTTTGTGTGTTCCTGCACACTTGACTGCACTCCTGGTGGATCAGAATAGCCTTATAAGGGTCACTCTAGCCTTCATCTAAAAATCCCTTGCACATGTACTTCTGAATAAGAATTCAGTCCCCAGCATTCAGGCTGTGCTAAGGATTGTCTTTGTAGTCTTCTGTGTCTGCAGCTACCTGGTGGCCGGAAGATTTCACCAGATAAAGCATACCTTTACAATTGTCTAGAACAATATCATTAGTTATTGAAACTCACACAGCTGAAGGTATATGTGCACATCTCATTGCTTTGGCCATGGCATTTTCATTAGACGATAATTCTTATTGGCAGACTTCTCATATTTATCAATACAAAGGAAAGTGCATCAGGCCCCATCAGACCAGTTGAGGCACAGACACTTGCCAGATTGAGCTTAACCATACCATTTGGTCTTTCCATAACAACAGAGGACTGTGGTTGAGAACTGCAATGGAATCTTTGCTTGATCTCAAAAGCTGTACAAATCTGTAGCCCTTTGCTTTTAAAATGACTTTCACGATTAGTCTTCTCAACACAAGTCGGGAGGCCAAATCATGGCATAACTTCCCTCAACAGCTATTTGGCTTCTGTAAATCTATCTGCTTTTGTGTGGGAAATGCTTTAACCTATACTTAACAAACAGTTTGCTACCTAGATATGCTTAAGACCATTACAAAGTGGCATCTCAGTATAGTCATATAATCTGCTTGCAACCTTGTAACTGAACCTTCTGATTTGCCAATGTGATTCATAACAGTAACATTCATTTTCACCTGATTGTTTATTTGACAGATCAAACATCTGTCACACACTTCTTCAGCAACGTATTCCCATGTTTTCCCACTACTTCCTAAATGTTCTTATTAGGAAATCTCGCCCTGCATGGATTTGAGTATGCAAATATTTACTCATATGCTGCAACATCGATATATAAGATATATTTCTAATCTTTAATATAAATGTTGATCCTGACATTTTTTCTGTAACCCAAATTTATCCATTTTATTTTTTATCATCAGAAGCATCATCCTGCAGACCCTCAGTTCAGCCAACAAAGTGTGCAATTAATCCATGAAATAACAGTTTACATTGTTTGAACTGTGTAATATCACCATTTACAAATGTTTCATATTTATTTTCTTTGATGAAAACCCCTTCCAACAGGTCGCAATACCTTGCCATTTGGTCAGCATACTTATTTCATAATGTAACCAAATTATTGCCAGCCTTATGGGCAGGACACGTCACAACTGACCCTCCATTCAGGTTTTGTACTGTATCTAACAGATCCAATATGTACACACTATTTTTGGTTGGAGCACTTGAAGACATTATGAATACTCTGCCCGACCAGATCTCACCATAGTCAGATACAACACCAAAACCATTCTGGCTATCAGTATAGATGACTACATTGAAATTTTGTGACAAGCAGCAGGTTCTTGTTAAGGCAATTAACTCTGCTACTTGTGCTGAAATCATGTTTGTTAAGGAGGATACCTTTAATGTCTCTGAAACAGAACATACTGAATAAGCATCTCCCTATCATCCATATAGATCCCTCAGACAGGAACCATCAACAATATCAAATCCCAGTCCTTTAATGGGACTTAATATCCTGTACATAACTCAGTCACCTCAATGCAGTCAAGCTCCAACTTATCATCAATAATATTTTCCCTGCCATCACATTTGTCTGAAATTGGAAGCAGTGTTGCTGGGTTCAAGAAATTGCACCTTCAAATTGAAATATTTCCTACTCAAAGAAGCCCCTGGCCAGCCTTGTGTTTGTAGTGTGCTGCATTTTTGTTCTTGGTAAAAAAATGTCAACATAGTATGGAAGATAGATAATTAAAGTATGACCCATCACAATTCCTTCACTTTGCTCTTTTGCCACGCAAACTGTGGTAACTCATTTTAGACATCCAGAAAGACTCACAGCAACTGGATTAAAAAAAGGTGAAAGATAAGCAATAGGACATGCGAGTCCTCCATGTTTGTTAGTAAGTATTAAAACTGCTCATCTCCCCTTTTCAAAATAGAACAAATAAAAATCATATTGTAGTCAGACATTTCGAATGTGGGTGTGTAACACAAACTCTTTCAATCTCTTAAATGATTCAAGGCACTCAGTGTCAAACGGTACCGGATCTTGGACATCAGTACATGTCAAATGCAAAAACAACAGAAGACGGACGGAATGCAGAACAAATCAAACCTTCAACTCCAGTCACAGAACTGGGTTTAATCCATCAGTTTTTTTGCTTGCCATGCCATTCCACCTCAGACCCAGCCATATGCAAATCAGTCTTGACCCTGTTCCCCAGGGGAACAGTCCAGCCTGAACTGCAAGGCCAGGTCCTCCCTGGACCAGAAACAAGCATCCTGGGACCGGTTTCAGGGTATCACCCTTCATCAGCCAGGCTAGCTTGAATTTGGTGGCATAGCCAGCATGGGACCCACGTCTGGGCATGCCCTTCCCACTTGGGGCAACAAATGCAAAAACATCAGAAGATAGACGGAATGCAGAACAAATCAAACATTCACCCCCACTCACAGATCTGGGTTTAATCCATCAGTTTTTTTGCTTGCCATGCCATTGTACCTCAGACCCAGCCATATGCAAATCAGTCTTGACCCTGTTCCCCAGGGGAACAGTCCAGCCTGAACTGCCAGGCTAGGTCCTCCCTGGACCAGAAACAAGCATCCTGGGACCGGTTTCAGGGTATCACCCTTCATCAGCCAGGCTAGCTTGAATCTGGTGGCATAGCAAGCACGGGACCCACGTCTGGGCATGCCCTTCCCACTTGGGGCAACAAATGCAAAAACATCAGAAGATAGATGGAATGCAGAACAAATCAAACATTCACCCCCAGTCACAGATCTGGGTTTAATCCATCAGTTTTTTTGCTTTCCATGCCATTCCAGCTCAGACCCAGCCATCTACAAATCAGTCTTAACCCTGTTCTCCATTGTGCTACTTTGGTTCTGCTTCACAGGACCACAGCTAGGCCAGAAGAGCACCTTCAGGCCCTGTCGGGCATTCATTTTGGCAAACATTTTGGAAACAATCACCAACTTCAACTTGCCCTAGGTGCCTAGTATTTTTACATTCTTAGTCTGCCAGAGGTAGGGCAACCACCTCCAGTAGCCTAGAAGCCACATACTCTAGAAAAGTGTGTAAGCAGATGGTGCCTCCCAGAAGGAGTCATAGAGGAGGAAAAAGACAACAGGAAAAAAACCTTCTAATGCCAGATGGATGTCACTAACAGATGGTTACTGAAGAAGAACCTCAAGGGGAAGGAAGAGATTCTACAGAAAAAGATCTGGGTCACTGATTAGGATTCACAGGAGCCGGGAACACACTCAAGGAAAGAAGATGTGTTGCAACACATGGAGCAAAGGGAAAATGGCCTTTTATACTTGTTAAACAGGAATTGCATTACATTTAGGAGCAGCAGCCATGATGGTCTGGGAAGGAACACTAAAGGCAGGAGGAGCCACCATATTGGTTTGGGCCATGTAAATAGTCAGGAGGATTATGGAAAGAAGAAAAACTTGAAACAATATGAAGATGTTGACTAGATTCTTCTAACCAGCTTCCCCAGGCAGAGGGATGGATTCGTGGGAGATGGTCCTGCTGAGCTGGCCACTGTGAGTTAAGAGGGTTGGAAGAGTGATGCTGCCACCTGAAAGCTGCACATCCCATCTGCTCGGGAAAAGAGCAGGGATGTAGCCAGGAGAGACATTGGGATAACAGGCCCACTTTCAAATGTCAACATCTGGATTTGCACCACCTGGGTTAGGACGCACAACAGACAGAGTCCAGGTGCTGGATTTAAGCTGGGTAAACCCTTTTCTGTCCCTCAAGCTTTGATAAGGATGCCAGCCAACTAACCAATGGAGTCAGTTGAGTGGTCATGGCTTCAAGATGCAGACCCAGCCTCTTTCAGGCATCAGGGCAGTAGGGCAACAGAGAAGCAGCCTTCTTGCAGTGCAGCACAGCAGTCCTTCTGAGTCTTGCCCATGTCCAGTGGTGTAAAGAAGAGTTTGGTCTTAGGGATCAATATTAATACTTGATGCCAGCTTTAAAGTAGAAAAAGATTCTAGATGTTTCCAACCCAGAAGTGTTTGGAATTTGCTGCCTCTCTGCTCTAGTCCTTGCTTGTCTGAGTCACAATTGACTAGTCTTTAATATGAGTTCTAAATTTAATAAGATCCACCACTGTAATTTCATTATGTGTTAATTCCATTTTCTAGTTTCATTTTACATTTTTCATTTTATTTGTGTCAACATCTAAATCATCTGACTAATTGTTTTCTAAGTGGTCATGCACTTCATTGGCGTACCTCGTTCCTTCTTTGTTCAAATATCCAATTTAATCCAAATTGTACAAATCTACATCAAATATTTCTCCAAATTCTATTTTAAGAATTGTATTTCAGATCTCCTTAGGAGGTGTTGTGTTTGTGCTAGGCAGTTCCATTGCAGCTGGAACTTCTAACAGGAGCACTTAGCACAAGTCCGTGTAGGAAAGTGCACACTGCGGTGTCTCCTCCTCCACCAATCCCAACAGTAGTCTTGGTCAGTTCTTCCATGCTCATCAGTATACAGAGGAAGTCTTGAAACTGAAAATTCACTGAAAAATTTGCCATCATCATAATCTGATTCTCCATCATCTTTCTTCTATTTTGATTTGTATGTTTTGACCTATTCTGCTTCTGTAACTATAGCAGGAAGTGCTTAACCCTTTTCATCTTGTCAACTCTCCATGTCGTCTCTTCACTGTCTCATTTGTCTTCCAACCAAACCCTGAAAGATTTCTTAATAGGTCTGTCTCTCTTTTCTATCTTAACTGTACTGCCATGCAGCGCAGTTATTGAGTTCTTTGAACTGTGTGGTTCTTTGCAATGGACTCATAACATACATGGTCTGTCTCAGAAAATCTAATTGCTCAAATCAAAGGTACCCTCCATTGTAAATTGTAAATTCTAATCATGTGCTGTATATTTGTTCCACTTGGGAATCCAAACACACATATAATACCTAACCTCTTCCATCATTTCAAATGCTAACATACCTTCCTTTGGATTTTTATGACCCATTTTAAACTCCTCCTCTTTCTTAGATTTGCATTTTGTAAGTACTCTGCTCATGGTGATACTTACACAAGCTAAAATCAACCTAAAATGTCTAAACAACACTAAAAATGAACTTGGCAAACATTCACCAATCGCAGAGTGACTCTGTCAAAGGCTACCCTATCACAGTGTGGCTATACCGACTAACAACCAATCACGGAACAGCTAGTAATAATGTCTCACCAATCCCAGTGTGGCTCCTTGACTAAGAAGCCAATACTAGCATAGCTTCTCTGTGAACAAGGATACAACTACAGAACTACAAGAAACCCTTAGAAATTAATAAGCTCCTTGTCTGTGTACTCTAGAAAGGAAAATAAATCAGAATTTTATGGGACAGCATACTCTCAACCATGAAAACTAAATTTCAAGGAAACAAAGAAAAACAGTACCAAAAAGCAAGATTGGAACCTAAACAATCTACAGAGTTCTTGCTAGGCAAACATCTGATCAGCAGAATACACCAGCAAACTCAGGGTAAGCACAGTAACCTAAGTTAGAGCCCGATTATGAGGTTGGGGGTAAATTCACGGCTGTGGAAACAGGAAGGTTCTTCCTGACTGCCAAGATGGCAGACCACCCACACAATTATGAGTTAAGCGGGCGCAAATACAAAAGACCGCCACGGCAGCACCATCACTACTATGAAACTCAGACCATGACGGCTGCGGTCGGGGTTAATTTGTATGTCTGGGGGCAGACTGCCAGTTCCACTGCTGGTCCAATCACAATGCACCTTGCCGCTGACGAGATTGTGGAGGCCAAACCTCCACATGAGCTGGAGGAAAAGAAAGGATAAAAGGAAGAAACTTACCTCCATTCATGTGCACACATCCTCTGCCTTCATGGAGCCAATCATACACATCCTGTTGCAGCTGGTGCTGCTTGATGACTGCCAAAACCCACACCATCATGGATACAACCAACAGTAAGTCCTCATCTCACCGTTTACATTTACTTTTCAGTTAACAGATGCACAGAGAGGGCCCCAGGACAAATCTATTTTGTAGGTCCATATCTGTAACAGCTAATAATGTTTGCTGCCAAGTCACCCTTCTGATGCTCTCTTTGGCCAGCTCACAGACACTGCATAGGGAGACTCCTCCAAAATTTAAATGTGTGCCCCAAAAACCAACAGTAATAGTGATGTGTGTCCACAATAAAGTAACACAATAGCAGGGATACACTAACATCACAGCAAATAATTACTTTGACACACTCCAACTTTTCACAGGCTATGTCCAGTATTGATAGATAGGAAACATAAGTATGGATGTTGGGTGAAATGAAATGCACCTTCTATGCTACATTACTGCAACAGACTCTCACACATCAGGCACTGCAAATAATCCCATTTTTAAAATGCTATCCAAAACGATACACCTGAAAAGTAATGCAAGCCGACCATGGAAACACCCTCTGCAGAACAGGGTCGTCTCAATCAGGGGCCCCCCTAAAAAGTCTGGGTCCCTAAGCCACAATCCAATTTGCCCATGCCCCAAAACATCTCTGTGCACAGGCCCCCTGGCTTAAAGTTTAGCAAGGACAACCAAGAGCATCACCAAGTGCCATGCATATGTGTTCAATGTGGAAGTGCAATATATTTGAACAAAAACATCAGTATCTGCATTTCTCACATACAGCTAAAGTAGGTGTAAGCTATACAGGAAACAATGGACACATGTCACAAAAAGAAGACAAAAAGCCATGTCAACCAGCCACCGTCCAGGTGTGAATAATTAAGTGACTAACCTCTACACAGTCAACATATATCCAATATACATCACAGGAGGAAGTGAAAGACAAATGAGATTGACAATGCACAAAACTAGCTGAATCATTTAGCATTTGAAATACCACACAAAACAATGTCTGGCACAATTTGGAGACATTCCGCAAATACAACCATGCAACAGTGCCCCCTAACCTATGTAAGTCCTGTTGTACCGGTCACAAATTTAAAGTATGGTCACCTTGATCAACTTTAAAGTCCTTATTTGCGCCACTAGAGAATCTCATTTATGCTCCTGTGTCACAGTGTGCTGGCCCATACATACAAGGCCGTGCAAAGCCACTTGTGTGGCTTTTCATGGCCTTGTAAATATGGACCATTTTCACGCATAACACTTTCCATGGGTGTTGCTGTGGGTGTTCCCACACAACACTCATGGAAACCAAAGGAATCTGATGCATGGGAATGTGTCAGGTTCCTATGCCATCTCAGGGGTGGCGTTAAAGTAGTGCAACGGGGAGAAATAATAATATTCGTCCCCATTTTTTCCTCTTTCTATGTGTGCTGCATTCTACAGCACACATAGAAAGAGGAAAACACTATTAATGATTTGTTATGTGCAGGAAAGTGTCCCTTTCTGCACATAAACAATCATCCCTGCATTGCAGGCACCCTTGCACTGCAGTGCAAGGGTGCCTGCGTTGGTGGTAGGCAGCAATTTGTGCATCAGCCCAGGGGACAAGGACAGGAATTCACCATATCTTAAAGATACAGGACATTCCTGCCCTTTTGTTTTGACACGGCAGTGCAACAAAAAGGCTTGTGGCATAGCCCTGTGTCAAAACTTGGTAAACGAGGCCCACCGTGTGAAAATAACACACCTGCAGTCCCACATCCCAATGTTGCAAAGCATAGAAATTAGGTGGAGTAAGTGCTCAGCACCATGATGAATTCCTACCCCCAGGAGCTTATCAACAACACATACTATTACAATCTGTGCACCTCTACAACAAAGAACGCCATAAATATAAGTGGAGTATAACCTGCCATAAAGTGACATTGTGTCACAATCAAACTGATGTAACGTTGGTATGTTCCTAAAAGTTGCTAGGTAAAAGTAAAACAAGGATTAATGTGTTCCAAAAGAAAAATGCATGTAAGGCAAAGGCCAATGTTCAGCCCAACCACAACTCTTGCCTCATCAGACACTGCCAGGGTAACCTCCTCAAAAAGAGCAGGGCAGGCACCTCAAAGATCTTATTTGGGAGGAGGACGTTTGTGTTTGGAAGGGGTGGACTTGGTATGTGAAGTAGTGTGTGAGTAAATTAATATGGTTTTGTCAGTGATGAGTGTAATGGTAATGTATAGTGATAATGCAAGTGACAGTTTCTGGTGGTAGTGTTTCAGTACTTGGATGTGTGCCTGTTGTTTTTGTTGTGTTTCTGCCTATGTGTGGATGTGCTGCTTGGGTCTGTATAGTGTGTGAGTGTAAATGTGTGTGTATGCTTTGGAAAGGTGACAGAATAGGGTATTGGTGTAGGGAAAGGTCAGAGGTGGAGGGGGAGAAACAATGGGTTGGGTGAAGGGAGGCTACACAGAGGGAAGAGGCCAGGGCCTAAAATGATCTCTATAGGCCAAATAATACACAATAATGCCTTCCAGGTAGGCCACCATCTGCTGCAGATGGCTGCCTTGCCCCTGAATGGCATTCAGAATGGCAGTCTGACATACAGAGATATCCCTCAGGGGTCAATAGCCTCCTCACTCTGCGCAGCAGGGGGGCAGGGAATGAGGTGCCTGGAGCAAAGGAGATGGCTCCCCTTTTAGGAGAGCAGGCCCGGCTAACTGGGTGGGCATCAACAGGGAGGGTACTCATGGAACTGAGGGTGGCAGACTTGGATGAAGATGGTAGAGATCCTGTGGGGTCTGCCACCACTCAGGAGTGTCCACTGGAGGAGGACTCAGAAGATGGAGAGCTCAAGCTAGTGTCCGCCTTGGCAATCTCTGCACTCTCTCGGCCACTGGGTCCCTCAGTGTCCTGAAACTCCTAGCTGGAACAACTGTGGTCAGATGCTTCCCCACCAACGCTGGCACTGTCTCCTTCCTTTGCCCTGCTGAACCTGAAATGATACATTAAAAATGATTGATTGCATCCACGTAAAAACACATGACCATCAATCAATCAATCAATCAAACAAGTATTTGTAAAGCACAGCTTATCACCCGTGGGGTCCCAAGGTGTTGTTGTGGGCATGCTGTTAGGTCAAAGAGCCAGGTCTTGAGGTCCTTCCTGAACTGCTCCAAGTCTGCACTGACATGTTCCAAGTCTGCACTGGGAGGTATGAGAAGGATCTGCCTCCAGCTGTGCTCTTCCTAATCCTTGGATTGGTTCAAGCCTGAGTCTGGAGGATCGTAGTTGTCTGACAGGGGTGTAGAATGTCAGGCAGTGGTTAAGGTAGGCCAGTCCAATGTTGTGCAGTGCCTTGAAGGTCAGTAGCTTGAAGGTGATGCATTTGTTGATAGGGAACCAGTGCAGGTCTCTAAAGTGGGTGGAGATTTGGCCATGGTGGGAGATGTTCAGGATGAGTCTGGCTGCTGCCTTCTGGATTCTCTGGAGTCTTGCTTGTAACTTCTTTGTGATTCCGGCATTGAAAACATTGCTGTAGTCCAATTTACTGTTGACAAGGGCGTGGGTGACCATCCTTCTTGTCTTTGGGGGATCCACTTGAAAATCTTTTGCAGGAGATAGAGAGTGTGAAAGCATGACGATGAAACAGCATTGACTTGAGGGTCATGGATAATGTGGAGTCCAGGATGATGCCCTGGCTGCGTGCATGGTCAGTGGTAGGTGGGTGCCTCCTAAGTCTTCTGGCCACCACGTGTCCTCCCAGGAGGTGGGGGTGGAGCCCAGCACGAGGATCTCAGTCTTGTCTGAGTTGAGCTTGAGGAAACTGGCTTTCATCTGGTGGGATCTGCTCCCATTCTGTTGTGGAAGGTACTCTTGGCTGTTGATGAGCCGTCGGTGAGGGAGAGTATCATTTGAGTGTTGTCAGCATAGGAGACAACGTTGAGTCTGTGCTGTCTGACGGTTTTGGTGAGTGGAGTCATGTGGATTTTGAAGAGGGTTGGGCTCAAGGAGGAGCCCTATAGTACTCCACAGAAGATTTCTTTGGGTTCTGAGGTGAACGGTGGGAGTCTGACTCTGTGGGTTCCATCTGTGTGGAAGGATTGGGCCCATTCCAGGGCCTTGCTTTGGATACCGCCGTCGTGGAGTCTGGGAGACTGTGTTGAATGCAGCAAAGTGGTCGAGGAGGATCAGGGCAACCTGTGGTCCAGTATGGTGCAACTGTCATCCGTGGCTGTGAGGAGGGCTGTTTCAGTGCTGTGGTTGCTCCTGAATATGGACTGGGAAGGGTCTAGGATGTTATTTGACTAGAGGAACTCCGTGAGCTGCATGTTGATTGCCTTTTCCATTAACTTGGAAGAGAAGGGGAGCATAGAGATGGGTCTGTAGTTTTTCATGTCTCTTGGGTCAGCGAGGGTTTCTTTAGGAGCAGGTTGATCTCTGCATACTTCCAGTCTTTTGGGAAGGTGGCGGTCTTTATTTAGTGGTTAATAGTTCAGCATAGCTCAGGCAAATGGTGGCGTTGGCTCGGTTAAGGAGGTCATGTGGGCATGGGTCAGAGGGTGTCCCTGAGTGGATGGAGCTCATTAGCTTCCATGAGTTGTGGAGATAGGGGTCCGTTGGTTAAGAGTAGGCTGTAGAGTGGGGTCTGTGGTGGTGCTGGTGGGTAGAGTGGGCAGGATTTGGCTCTAGAATCCTTTGTATATGTCATGGAGTTTCCAGTGGAAAAAAGGTGGAGAGGTTGTCACAAAGGTTTTGAGAGGGGGGATTTCTGAAGTGTTCGTTCCGGGATTCGTGAATTCATTGATGATGGTAAATAGCTCCTTGCTGTTGTCTGCATTGGTGTTGATGTGATTTTGAATGGCAGCCTTCCTGGAGGCTCTGATGAGTTGGTGGTGTGCGGTGACTGCATCTTTGTACGCTGTGTGGTATGCGGTGTTTTTGCTGCTTCTCTATTTACGTGTCAGTCATCTGAAGGTGCATTTGGAGTCTTGGAGTTCTGTCATTAACTTTCTGTGTTTCTTGTGGTGCCGTTTGCCAGAGGGTTTCCTGAGGGGAGCTATGGTATTTGCAATCCACCAGTGGAGGTTGTGTACTGAGTCATTAGCATTCATGGTGTCTGGTGGAGGGGAGTGACCGAGTGCGTCAGTGAGCTGGGCTTCGGTGACCTTGCTCCTATTTCTGCTGGGGGGGGGGCAGGGATAGGGGTATGATGGCATGCGATGGTCTTAGTGAATTACAAAAGATTACAGAAGGGCAGAGACTAAAACAGCTGCATGGCTGACTACATGGTCTTCAACATCAGCCGGAGCACTTACATGCATGCTGGATTAACAGAATTTAGTTGGTCATAGTGATGTCTTAATCACCCAAAAACCTATATCATGAATTTACTTATGAACACTCCCTCCTCATGTATATAGTCAGACAGTGGAGCACCTTGTATACTTTGGGCCTTGTAGCATAGCATTTTGAACTGATGCAGAAGCTATTATGCATAACAATAGGGCATCTCTATAGTGTCCACACAAGCCCCATATTCCCCATAATGCTAATTTCCCTGAAAAAAACATCATGATGTGAGGATGGGCAAGTCACTCATCTAGGTAGATGCAATAAGCACGGTGAACGGAATCATTCCTAGAAGCCCATACACCTATGATGTTTGTTGTATGTCAGTGAATATCAATGGCATGAAGAGGTGAACACACTTCTGTCTTGATGGGAATGCACAACACTGCACCATTTCAAATCAAATCATTAACATTTATAAAGCGCGCTACTCACCCGTGCGGGTCTCAAGGCGCTAGGGGGAAGGGGGTTACTGCTGCTCGAAGAGCCAGGTCTTGAGGAGTCTCCGGAATACGGAGTGGTCCTGGGTGGTCCTGAGGCTGGTGGGGAGGGTGTTCCAGGTCTTGGCTGCCAGGTAGGAGAAAGACCTCCCACCCGCCGTGGAGCGGCGGATGCGAGGAACGGCAGCGAGCGCGAGGCCGGTGGAACGGAGGAGACGGGTGGGGGTGTAGAAGCTGAGGCGTCGGTTGAGGTATTCAGGTCCCTTGTCGTGGAGGGCTTTGTGTGCGTGGGTGAGAAGTCAGAAGGTGATCCTTTTGCTGACTGGGAGCCAATGCAGGTGTCTCAGGTGTGCAGAGATGTGGCTGTTGCGGGGTACGTCGAGGATGAGGCGGGTGGAGGCGTTTTGGATACGTTGCAGACGTTTTTGGAGTTTTGCGGTGGTCCCAGCATAAAGGGTGTTGCCGTAGTCCAGGCGGCTAATGACTAGGGCGTGGGTCACAGTTTTTCTGGTGTCGGTGGGGATCCAGCGGAAGATCTTGCGGAGCATGCGGAGGGTGGGGAAGCAGGAGGAGGACACAGCGTTGACTTGTTTGGTCATGGTGAGAAGAGGGTCCAAGATGAAGCCGAGGTTGCGGGTGTGGTCTGAGGGGGTCGGTGCGGTGCCAAGGGCCGTGGGCCACCAGGAGTCGTCCCATGCGGTCGGGGTGTTGCCGAGGATGAGGACTTCCATTTTGTCTGAGTTCAGTTTTATACGGCTGAGCCTCATCCAATCTGCGACGTCCTTCATGCCGTCTTGTAGGTTGGTCTTAGCGCTGGAGGGGTCCTTGGTGAGGGAAAGTATAAGTTGAGTGTCGTCGGCGTAGGAGGTGATGATGATGTTGTGCTTGCGTACCATGTCGGCGAGGGGGCTCATGTAAACATTGAAGAGTGTCGGGCTGAGCGAGGAGCCTTGAGGGACGCCGCAGATGATCTCGGTGGGGTCTGAGCGAAAAGGTGGGAGGTAGGCTCTTTTGAGAGCGGTTGGAGAGGAAGGAGGCGATCCAGTCCAGGGCCTGGCCTTGGATCCCAGTGGAGCGGAGGCGGGTTATTAGGGTGCGGTGACAGAAGGTGTCGAAGGCAGCCGAGAGGTCGAGGAGGATGAGGGCGACTGTTTCACCGTTGTCCATCAGGGTTCTGATGTCGTCTGTGACTGAGATGAGGGCGGTTTCAGTGCTGTGGTTGGTTCGGAATCCGGATTGTGAAGGGTCGAGAAGGTTGTTGTCTTCCAGGAAGTTGGTAAGCTGTTTGTTGATGGTCTTCTCTATTACCTTGGCAGGGAAGGGGAGAAGCGAGATGGGGCGGAAGTTCTTCAGGTCGCTTGGGTCAGCCGTGGGTTTGTTTAGTAGGGCGTTGACTTCGGCGTGTTTCCAGCTTTCGGGGAAGGTAGCAGATGAAAATGAGGAGTTGATGATGGTCTGGAGGAGCGGGGCGATGATGTCGTCGGCTTTATTGAAGATGAAGTGAGGGCAGGGGTCCGAGGGGGCGCCGGAGTGGATCGAGTTCATGGTGGTTTTGGTCTCTTCAGTGTTGATGTGGGTCCAGGAGTTGAGGGTGATGGCAGGGGGTGTGGGTTCGGTGTTGCTTGGCTGGGTCTGGTGTCCGAAGCTGTCGTGGAGGTCGGTGATCTTGCGAGGGAGTTGCACAGGTCTTGTGAGGGCGTGATGGCGTTGGCGTTGGGGTTGGAGAACTCTTTAACGATGCTGAAGAGTTCTCTGCTGTTGTGGCTGTTTTTGTCCAGTCTGTCGGTGAAGAAATTCCTTTTGGCTGTGCGGATCAGGTGGTGGTGTTCGCGGGACGTGTTCTTGAGGGCGGTCATGTTGTCAGCGGTGTGGTCCTTGCGCCAGGCTTTCTCGAGGGCCCAACAGGTTTTCTTCGATTCCTTAAGGGTGTCAGAGAACCAGAGAGGTTTTTTGGTGTTGGCCTGTCGATGTGTGCGTCTGAGGGGAGCAAGGTTGTCTGCGCAGTTGGTGATCCAGTTCGTGAGGCTGAGGGCTGCGTCGTTGGGGTCGGTGGTGAGGGTAGGTTGGTTGACGGTGAGCGTGGAGAAGAGCTGTTCTTCGGGGATTTTGTTCCACTGTCGACGAGGGGTAGGTTGAGTGCGGAGGTGGCAGGTCTCGCGTCGGAATGTGAAGTGGATACAGCTGTGGTCGGTCCAGTGTAGAGCTGAGGCGTGGCTGAAGGAGACGTGTTTGCTGGCGGAGAAGATGGGGTCAAGCGTGTGTCCGGCGATGTGGGTGGGGGTGTTCACCAGTTGCTTGAGGCCGAGGTTGGCGAGGTTGTCGAGCAGGGCGGTGGTGTTGGGGTCGTTGTTGTGTTCCAGATGGAAGTTGAGGTCGCCTAGGAGGATGTAGTCCGGCGAGGCGAGGGCGTGCGGGGAGACGAAGTCGGTGATGGAGTCGCTGAAAGGGGCACGCGGTCCGGGAGGATGGTAGATGAGGGATCCTCTGAGGGTGGTCCCGGGGTCGGTGCGAATATGGAAATGCAGGTGTTCTGCGGCGAGGGGGGTGTCTTCGGTGGAGGTGGTGACGCTGATGGAGTCTTTGAAGACGATGGCGATTCCTCCTCCTACTTGGTTGGTGCGGTCTTTCCTGGAAATCTTGTAGCCTTCGGGGATGGCTATGGCGATGTCTGGGGCCGAAGAGGCATTCATCCAGGTCTCCGTGATGAAGGCGACGTCCGGTGCTGTGGAGTCCAGGAGGTCCCAGAGTTCAACAGCGTGCTTGTGGACGGATCGAGCGTTGACCAGGATGCATTTGAGGTGGTTGATGCCGCGTGGGCTGGTGGTCATGGTAGTTGCGTGGTGGAAGATACGTTTGCAGGAGTGGCAGGCGAAAGGTCCATGGGTACGTTTTGGGTTAGCTTGGAAGCAGGTGTTGGAGCGTCCTGGGTTGAGGGCGTGGAGGGTGGTGGGGTCGTAGCGGAGCAGAGGGGTTTGGGAGTGCTGAGGACCAGGGGTCGTGGCGCTGGGCGCGGGCCAGTCGCAGATGGGCGCAGACGGGCTTGCCTCTGGCATGCCTCCGGCGCGCCAGCGGCGTGCCCGCTGTGCAGTCGCGCAGCGGCCGCCATAAGAGGGAGGAGGGGGGGAGGGGTCAGCTCGGGGCGAATGGGAGCTGGGGGGCGGGGGTATGCAGGAGGTGGCGGCGGGAAAGCGGAGGGAGGGGGGACAGGTAGAGGGGAGAAGAGCTGGGGAGGGGGGTTAAGGGTGGTGGGGGGTGAGTTTTAGGAAGTTTAGGAGTTTAGGGAGAGAGATAGGAGTAAGGTTGGGAAGATAGGGGAGGAGGGTTGTAGAGGTGGGTGAGGGTGAGAGGTAGAGTGAAAGGATAGGAAGATAGGGGTGGTAACAGAGGGGGTGGCGAGTGGGCGGAAAGATAGAGAGATAGGTAGATAGGAGGAGGTGGTGAGTGAGGAGACAGAGAGAGAGATAGAGAGATAGGAAGATAGAGATGGGGGTAGATAGGGGTGATAGAGAGGGGGAGAGACGAGTCAGGAGCGGGAAGAACCAGGGAGTAGGTAGCAGTTAGCTCTGTTGGGAAACAGAGCTAACATAGGAAGAGGAGCAGGGAGCAGGAGGGAAAGAAGAGAACAGGAGGAACAGAAGACAGAAGAACAGAAGACAGAAGACCACAGAAGAAGAGGAGCCGAATACACAGAAGACAGAAGACCACAGAAGATGAGGAGCCGAATACACAGAAGACAGAAGGCCACAGAAGAAGCTAAAGAAGAAGAGGAGCGCAGAGGACAGAAAAGTACAGATGAAGGTGAAGAAGAGGAGCGCAGAAGACAGAAGAATACAGATGATGGTGAAGAAGAGGAGCACAGAAGACAGAAGAATACAGATGAAGGTGAAGAAGAAGAGGGGCAGCGAGCAGCAGAGGAAGGAGCCAAGAAGAGGGACAGAGAAGAGGAGGCACACGTGGGTCGCGGTGCAGAGGAGAGGGAGAGAAGCACACAGATGAAGAGAGAAGACGGGGAGCAGGAGGGAAAGAAGAGTACAGAAGAAGACTGCAGAAGGAGAGCGCAGAGGAAGCATAGAGAAGAAGAAAAGAAGCAGGAGAGAGGGTGAGTAGCGCGGGGCAGGGCGAGGGGCTGGGAGGTGGGGGGGTACTTACTGCGAGGTAGCTGGGCTTGCTGGGAGGTCTCAGGAACCTGGGCTGGAGGAGCTGGAGGAGCTGTAGCGGCAGGGGGAGCGACCTACCCTTGGGTCAAGGGTCGCTACCACTGTCGCGCAGCGGCCGCCATAAGAGGGAGGAGGGGGGGAGGGGTCAGCTGGGGGCGAATGGGAGCTGGGGGGCGGGGGCATGCAGGAGGTGGCGGCGGGAAAGCGGAGGGAGGGGGTGACAGGTAGAGGGGAGAAGAGCTGGGGGAGGGGGGGTTAAGGTTGGTGGGGGGTGAGTTTTAGGAAGTTTAGGGAGAGAGATAGGAGTAAGGTTGGGAAGATAAGGGAGGGGGTTGTAGAGGTGGGTGAGGGTGAGAGGTAGAGTGAAAGGATAGGAAGATAGGGGTGGTAACCGAGGGGGTGGCGAGTGGGGGGGAAAGATAGAGAGATAGGTAGATAGGAGGAGGTGGTCAGTGAGGGAGACAGAGAGAGAGATAGAGAGATAGGAAGATAGAGATGGGGGTAGATAGGGGTGGTAGAGAGGGGGAGAGACGAGTCAGGAGCGGGAAGAACCAGGGAGTAGGCAGCAGTTAGCTCTGTTGGGAAACAGAACTAACAGAGGAAGAGGAGCGGAGAGCAGGAGGGAAAGAAGAGAACAGGAGGAACAGAAGACAGAAGAACAGAAGACCACAGAAGAAGAGGAGCCGAATACACAGAAGACAGAAGACCACAGAAGAAGAGGAGCCGAATACACAGAAGACAGAAGGCCACAGAAGTAGCTAAAGAAGAAGAGGAGTGCAGAGGACAGAAAAGTACAGATGAAGGTGAAGAAGAGGAGCGCAGAAAACAGAAGAATACAGATGAAGGTGAAGAAGAGGAGCAAAGAAGACAGAAGAATACAGATGAAGGTGAAGAAGAAGAGGGGCGGCGAGCAGCAGAGGAAGGAGTCAAGAAGAGGGACAGAGAAGAGGAGGCACACGCGGGTCGCGGTGCAGAGGAGAGGGAGAGAAGCACACAGATGAAGAGAGAAGACGGGGAGCATTTGATATATGAAACACCAATAGCCCTGTAAAACTGAGTTCAGACACTCACAAATGATCCCAGCAATGTCACATATCACACCCTTATGCATTTCACCATTCAATGTACTTTGAAACAGTATTGCAGATGCAACAGCAACAGGGAAAGGTACACTGGGCAACATGTAGGCACTGATGCCACCAGTGAGGTTTGAATATTCATGTCACTGTAAATACAGTTCAGTCACTGCAGCAAAGGTACACTGTATGTTATGTCACATGTAATCTGTCTCCTATCACTTGAGACACAGTAATGAGGAAGCATAACTCCTGACACAATGAAGACAAGTCGTCTGTCTGGTACAACCTTCTCCCAGAACATCAAACAACATGAGGTGATCATGGTCTCACTCAGCCATGTGTCTTTTCTAAATAGACAGTTGGCTTGGCAGTTGACTGAAATCTGATGGAATCTTGGTTGTAAAAACATTATGCAAAGAAGATCATTGTACAACTATTACCAGACCTACACAATCCAGAACTCTTCATATGAGTTGGACATGACACACCCACAATGTTTTTGGGTGAATTGCTATCTGAAAAAGAAAAATAGTGTGTACAGTAACATGGACAACTTTGGCCAGGACTCACTCCCCTGAAGCTGCTATTGGGTCCTCAACAGCCCATCAAGCTCAGGATAGGCCGCTGCCAGAATGTGGGCCTTTGGGGGAGTCATCTGCCGATGAGCACCCTGTCCCTGTTGGGAGGACTTTCCCTGCTGGACCTCAGTGATCTTCCTGGTCTAGCACCTCAGGTCCTCCTACCACTTACTGCAATGGATGTTGTGCCGACAATAGGCCCGCACACTCTGCACCTTACGAGCAATGGCTTTCCATATGGTACGCTTCTGAATGGCATTGATCTGTATGGGCACAAGAGAGTAAAGAACCTTATGTCTCTGCAGTTATTTGGCTATTGTTGTTTGTTGTCATACAATTTGTCTATAATTATCCAAAGCCAAATTCAAAACTGAACACATAACAAGTATGGTTTCCACATATTTAGCACTATATAGACATGTATATACATTCGGGTAGTCATCTGCTGACCAACCTCATCCCTCGGCATGTCCTACACTGACTAAGCCAACACACTAACATAAATTAGCCCTGGGCCATAATACATATACTGTGTTGCTATGATAAGGACACACCATTCTGAGCTTAAGAACAGCACACTATATCTGCTTCATTGTACAGATACCTTTACAGCCAGGCCCATTGTCTTGATGCATACGGTCCATACATCTTGGGAGCATAGTACAGACTACATCCTAAGACTTGGACACACATAACAGCCCTTCCATTATGACCAGTGATAGCTTCCTCTATTCTGATGTGTAGACATGCGGACAACTTAATGTAACATCATAGTTTGACTTTTTGCAGTGTGTAGCAACATTTCATTGTTGTCTTTGGCGTGGATGGATGTGAATAAATTGTTGATACATTCATCAAACCACTTCTAACCCAAGAAATATCTGCACTGTAAATGTGCAACATGTACAATAGACCTGTTCATTGCAATCATTACTTATGGAAAGTAGAATCCAGACCTGTCGGTGCAAAGGGCTTGTCATCATGAAATGTGACACATTGACAATGTGGGTCTATGGAATGAGGTCAAAGGGATTATCTGAATCACCATTCCAAATGTATTCCTGGTCAAACCATTCATAACTAGTAATGTGTCTTCAGACTCTTTCAGTGCTCATCCAAGGATTCCGAGATTTACTCTGAGAATACTCTTGGAATCAGTTGTAGTGCCACACAGCCTGGTCCATGGTAATGACTGAGCACAATTGTGTGCAGAGCATACTAATCCCACCTGAACATCACATTTCAAGCATTTCAAAATATCATTTTGCAACTTGAGGTTATTCCATATGTGTGGTCAAGGCTGTGTGGCACTCTGAAGGTGTCTGTGAGCTCTTGGTGATTCACAGACAACATTTATTTATATTTTGAGATATGGACTACCCTGAATGATAGGCATGAATTTACACCTACCTAACATCATTCTGAAGAGTTTAGTCCAGGATGCATTCCAAGCTCATGCAGTAAGGGCCAGACATGTTTGCATGAAAACTATTCATGCATATAATTCTACATACGCCACAAATGTAATGCTTAACACCCTTCATACACCCCAATGATGATGTTCAGTACACAATGTATAGCAGGACCCAATCCCTGATATTATTACACTATGTTGATAACACCATTCTTTACACAAGTAATCAGACTATACAATTGGATTCAGTGGCACACTGATATCCATGGGAAGGAACAATATGGAGTCAATCGTTGAAACATATGCATTTGAGAGAGTTACCCGTTCCTCTGGTGAGCCATAGAGGTAGTGATACACCAGGTGCCAGCAGCTCCAGCTCCTCTGCTGAGAAGGCAAGGGCCCTCTCACCTGCTTGGCCTGCCATGATTGCACCCAGGGGTGACAAACTGCAGCTGAAAAGGACGAGGAGCAAGATGGGGTTGACGTAGCTGACTGCTGTTAGGCTCCGCCCACCCCGGACGCTGGCAGTATGCGGAGCGGCTGACCGAAGGAGGAGAAGCTGCGCTATTGGAATTACTGCGATGCAACCTTTTTTAGCACTTCGCTTTGCAGCAATCGATGTGTGGCATGTGAAGCGCTTTATCTCCTTTAAAGGTAGCAGCGAAGCTCAGAGCTGGAAGCGCGAGTGGAGTAATAAGAGGTTTACGCATTAGCCTAATTGTTTATTTGCTTGCTGGGCACATCTGGCCTAAAACAGTGTTGACTCCCGTGCCTTAAGGAATGCTTTAAAGGCGTCAGATCGGAAGAAAGTGGCGCAGCATCCCGCTGGAAATTATTGCGCTGCTCCCTTACCCCTGGCTCTTTGTTGGTGGGATTGTGATCTGGAAACTCAGAGAGCGCCCCCCCTCAGCGGAACTGCGAGGCTCGGGGTTGGAATTGTTGAACGCTTACACCGTTCATGCTGTAATTGTTGACTTGGCGGCGGTGGGGGGTCTAATGTTGATCGTACTTGTTCTCAGGTTGGAACTGTTGGACAAATTTATACAGACTCCTGGCTGTCGCCGAGCTGTGTTGCGAGGTCTGCTTTAAGGCGGTTGACATGGAGCACGATATCGACACTAGCAAGATTTGGTGAACTGATTAGCACGCTCCCAGTCGCCTTAAAAACGAACATGGCACCAAAAACTATTCAGAACTCTGGCGATAAGGGTGAATGGACCCAGGTAATGCGAATGGGGAAAGACAAAGGGGACACAGCAGTTGCAGGAAGGTGCCCTATTTCAACAGCAGTTAAATCGAGTAGAAAACCCACCGTAGGCCCTGGTAAAGATGCTAAGAATGATGATGCTATCCCCCCTGTGGATGTTAGGGGGAGGGATAAAATGCAGCCTATGAGCATATCTTTTCTGTCAGCAGGGTTGCAAGAAAGCAGGTCCCCTCTGGCAGACAGCCATCCAGCTGTAAAAGGAACATGTCTGTTAACTGGCGGGGAGAGGGGCCATATGGAAGGAAGTGGACCTCTCCTATCCATGCTGCAAGGAGATGATGGTGCTGCTGCCGACCTGCTAGGTGTTCAGGGTGAAAGAGATTATTCAAAAGCGCCAAACAATGGGGACAGTGTCTTACCTGCTAGTGAAAGGACCTACCAAACACAATGGGTTGAGCCCATAGGTAGTGCGCAGGTGACATATCTGTTGAAATGTGTGCAGGGGGCTCAAATCATGTGCTTCTAAAACTGCTGGCAGGAACCAAAAAAACTGGAACGTGTATAAAAGCTCCTGAATGGGCTAAGGACGGCGGTGATAAATTCTATTCTTTAACATAGGAGTCTATTCTTACCAGTAGTCAGCACAATCAGAGTGAATCTGGTAGCAGCATATTCTCCAAGACCGGGCCCCCGCTCGCTTAAAAACAGTGGTCAATGGAAAGGTTAAAATGTTTACTTCAGAGGTCCAGGCAAAAGATTATCTGCTGGGGGTTCAAGGTGTTAAGAAGTGAGGGATTAGCCCCGCGGTGACAATAGTTTTTTTGGCGGCAGGGCTGGCATATGAAATCATAACACAGCAGTCTGTGGGAGGACCGGCGGCCTCCACCTATGTGGCACCAACATTCAGGCCAGTGGTGGTCTGATTGCTCATCAGGGTGGGGGGTGTTTGGGTGGGGGGAGGAGGTCCCGGCTAGGTCCGTCAGTGGTGGTGGGGTGGAGGGTGGTCGGGAGGATGGAAGGGGGGCAGAAGGGGAGGCGGGGTGAGGATGGCAGGGGTAGGTTGGGTGGTGGGTGGGGAGAGGGAGGGGTTGGGGGAGAGGGGAATCAGTGAAAAAAGGGGAAACTGGTACCCAAGAGACTGTGGCCAAGGGCAAACTTACCGAGTACTAGTTGTCTCTGTGCCCAGAGTCTCTGGTATGAGGAAGGCATTAAAGGGACAGAGGTTGATATATAACAATAGCTGTGAGAATAGGGAGACAATGTCTCAGAAAGGTGGTCTATTGGTGCAAAATTACTCCGCTGTATTTTAATGGCTGCACTACGTATAGCAACTATTAATATTTGTGGTTTAAACAATCCCCGTAAGAGGAGAAAAACGTCTCAAGATCTGAAAATGTTAAAGGCAGACATTTATTGTTTGTAGGGGACTCATATAGAAAACTCTGATAAAGCTTTGTTGGAGACTCTGGGGGTCATTCCGACCCTGGCGGTCCAAGACCGCCAGGGCCGGGGACCACGGAAGTACCGCCAACAGGCTGGCGGTGCTTCCCAGCCCATTCTGACCGCGGCGGTAAAGCCGCGGTCAGAAAAGGGGATCCGGCGGTTTCCCGCCGGATTTCCCCTGCATGGGCTGAATCTCCATGGCGGCGCTTTCCGACCCCCTTCCCGCCATCCTGTTTCTGGCGTTTTTTACCGCCAGGAACAGGATGGCGGGAACGGGTGTCATGGGGACCCTGGGGGCCCCTGCACTGCCCATGCCAGTGGCATGGGCAGTGCAGGGGCCCCCTAACAGGGCCCCATAAAGATTTTCACTGTCTGCTTAGCAGACAGTGAAAATCGCGACGGGTGCAACTGCACCCGTCGCACCCCTGCAACTCCGCCGGCTCCATTCGGAGCCGGCTTCCTTGTTGCAGGGCCTTTCCCGCTGGCCCGGCGGGCGCTCTTTTGGCGGTCGCCCACCGGCCCAGCGGGAAAGCCAGAATGGCCGCCGCGGTCTTTTGACCGCGGAGCGGCCACATGGCGGTAACCGCGTGGCGGGCGGCTACCGCCGCCCGCCGCGGTCAGAATGACCGCCTCTGTGTTTGAGGCTGTTAGGATGCACTGAGCAGAAGTTTAAAACAAGGGGGGTTGCTATCTTAGCAAGTAATACTAAATGTGCCGCTCCCCGGTGGAAGGTTGACTCGTTTGGGAGATGGGTGATTATGGAATGCTTATTAGATCAAGCAAGATGTACGCTATGTACACTGTATGGCTTGATAGATGACGATAAAACATTGTTTGATTTTATTTCGACAGAATTAGCAGTAAGGCCCGCTCCGTGTATTGTCTGTGGAGACCTGAATATAAACGGGTCATGGGACAGACAGCAGAATCTAACCACGGTTACGAACAATAGTTATTCAGGGCATAAACCTAGGGTCTTCAAGGCCCTCAAGAATATGCAAAGGGAAGTGGGATTGGTAGAGGTATGGCCAATACTGAAATGGCCAAACCCGGGATGTACCTATTTCTCAGCTCCTCTCAGGAGGTTTGCACAATTAGATTACTTTCTCGTTTCATCTATTTTCCTGGAGGGGCTGGAAATTTAGTTATATCCCCGATATATGGCAGATCATAACTCAGTGCTTTTGGAGGTTAAGTTAACGGGCTGGCAAAGACCTAGAAGTGATTGGACATTTGATAGAGTTCTGCTGAATGACCCTCTGTATATCCAGCATATGCGTAAGCGGCTGAGAGAATTCTTGGAAGTTAATATGGGGACTGCCCCACTGGAAATTGTGTGGGATACATTAAAGGGAGTGATAAGAGGGAAAACACTCAGTTTTTGTATTAGAAGACAGAAATTGATAGTGGCTCAGGCTCAGGAACTAATCGGAAAACTACATGCAGCAGAAGAACAGCTTATTCAGGTGGTTGAGTCTGGCATGGGCATCGAGAATGCCTTACATCAGATAGCGATAGCCAACATGTTACTTGATAAGGGCACGATGGAAAAGATTGCAGCAAAATATTTGGCTAGGCTGAGCGAGTGCTATGAATATAGTGAGAAAGTGGGGCATATTCTAGCAGTACGAGCCCGCCAGAGAACATCTATCGGGACAGTTTTGAGAATACGGAATAAAGTAGGGCTGATAGTAACAGGCTCTGATGCAATTCGGGAAGCATTTTGGGAAAACTACGGAGAATTGTATAATGACACCCCCATGGGTATGGCACAGCCTGTTAGATAGATGGTTGAGGCTCTTGGTGGTAGGATTACTTCAGAGGAGCAAGGCGCGTTAGGACAGGAGCCTACAGTGGAAGAACTGGAGGAAACATTGTGGGTATTCCCGAATGGGAAGGCTGCAGGTCCGGATGGCATCCCGCTTGAGTTATATAAATGCTTCAAGGCTATGCTCTTACCAGTTATGTTGAGAGTGTTAATACAAGTGCAGCAAGGGGGTAATCCTCCACCATCCTGGGGCAGAGCAAATATAGTAGTATTTTTTTAAAAAACAAGGGTCCGCTTAACTTAAACTCATACCGCCCAATCACCCTTCTAAATAGTGATGTGAAGATCTATTCTAAAATGTTGGCAACCCACTTGTCTGTCCACATTGGCAAGCTGGTATCAGTTTAGCAACATGGGTTTGTTCCAGGGAGGGATACAACAGATCATATTAGAAGGGTAATAGCATTATTTAATGTGACACATCAGCAGAAGACATCTGGTGGACAGTACTATTGGCAATACAACCCAAACCGGATGGACTAACAACGACAAAGAAATTATTAAGAATGGATGCAAGATTCATTGAGAGATTCCACACAGCTAGAACCGGACTAAATGATGATGATGAAATATGGGCTCTAATTAAGTGAGACCTGTTACTCACCTCAAGAAAATCTTAAATTCTGTCTGCACTTACAGAATGACAATGTACTATGCCTAATAATTCATGGAATACCTGATAAAGTAGGCCACTCTTAGATTGATATATACTTGTATTACACAGTTCTGAAGAAAAAGCATGTATAGTGTTGATTGTTTATCTTTCATCTACTACAGCAGTGGTTCCCAAACATTTTCGACCCACGGCTCCCTTGATCTATTGGCCACTGGCTGCGGCTCCCCATTATGTTACTTTTTGTTGGCGGGTGGGGGATGTAAGCCTGGCCTAGGGAGTACATCCATTTTTCTCCCTGAAAAGAATTGGGATGACGCCAATGAAGGTATTGTAATTCTATATATAACTGTAAAAAATAAAAATGTAACAGTTGTTTAATTACAGCATGCATAGGGTTTTTTAGTAAGGGGAAAATATTGGTTGACGGTAACCCTAATAAAATGGGCAGGTCTCATTTTTATGTAGTTATAACATAACTGTTTAAATATTGTGAAATGTAGAATCCCTTTAGTTGTGTTTAACCACCAGAGGGCGCTCAAGGACAAAATTAAAAAAGAGCTGCTATAACTGAGTAGTTTTATTTTGTACGAACTGGCCCAAGGGCTATAAATAGCTCAGTGGTTCCCAAACTGTGTGCGGCGCCCCTGGCTAGTTTTGATGGCGCACCAGCGAGCCGCGGCGCACAGATTGGGAACCACTGTACTACAGTCATAATATGACCCAGAGAAATTAGGTGATTCTTTCAAAGATTACCTCTGACAGAAAGTATGGAAGATGAAGAGGCATTTAAGGTGACCAAAACGATAATACCAGGAGGCGATCGGCCCTAGAACAGAGACTTCAACTGTAACAGACGAGTCAGGCAGAGGCAAATTGCTCTGTGCTTCTGCTCACTAATACCATCTCTAATCAGTCTGGTTTTTAAGCATCTTTCATTGATACCGGTGATGACACTTGCTTTGGTAAATGTAGTATCTAATACTTGCTTATATAATGACAAAGGCGGGTTTTTACCCTGCTCTAAGATGGCCGCGTTGTCACCGGCGTGGGTCATCATTTTGACAGATGACCCTCAGTGCTACTTGTTCCCGTTACTAATTGGCCTTGCTATTTCAGACGCCAGCACGTTGTCAGTGCGTGACGTCGCTTAGCAACGTTTCTAACACGGAAGACGCGATTTGCAGCATATGCGCCGAAGAGTTAGTTCCATTTTGGACGCGCCGGACTCAGTAAAAGGGCAGCGATTTTTGGATTAGGTTTGACTAGGTAGTTCCTTCGAGCGGTTAGATCGAAATAGGGACGGTGGGAATGCTGATCATAGTTTTTGTTTCCCTGATAGGGAGCCGATATTTGCCGCATTGTTATGACTTCGAGTAAACAAATACAAGCAGCTTGGTCCATCGCTTAAGTTAACTGAGGATGACATACAGGATTTTTGTTCCTCGTTTTTATCCCAACTATTAAGGTAAAGACATGGTATTTGTATAAGCTTTATAATTAAAATAGAGTATATATTGTGAAAGAGAACTTTTACAATTCTAAAAATAGTTAAGCACCTTATCACAGTCAGATATAAAATTACCTTGTGATTGGTTTCAAAGAGGGAGACATTTCTAAATTGAGCTAATACTGTTTTATTATTAAAAAAAGCGTTATTTCATATCAAATATTCTGTAGGCATGTAATATACAACTTTCTATTGATTTATTTATCACATGTATGAATGTATATCTGTAAGCATTTTCTGTTTTTTGATTGTTTTTCTAGAACTATTATTGCCCTTCTCCAGTCCTGATGAGGCCTTAAATCAGTAGGCCGAAACGCGTTGACTTCTTTGTATTGCAAGTGTATTGAGCTTGTCAAATAATGAATTATATTGTAAAGACTTGAGATGCACGATATCACGCTTGTGTGAAAGAAATACACAACACGTTGATAATTGATTGCACGAAAAAGCCCAATATCTTAGCAAATAGAAGTGGATCACATGTGGAGTTACAATAGTGACCACTATTCAAATATATAGGGCACCATCTGAGGATGGGTTTTTACATTGTTAAATCTTATATGTAGTCTATTTTGTGTGTATTGTGAAGTAATATTTTGTTTATAGTTATTGTTGTAACGTACATTAAGTCTTATATTACCATAGATCCTTTTTGCTATTTGAAAATCGTTTTGAAATAAATTTGAGTAAGAAATAAACTCAGAAGTAACAGAATTCAGGACTGTTCGTATAATTTAGGATAAAATTTGTCTCTACCTGTCATCCTTTCCTTTGTTGACAAGATGCAAGGTCAGGCAGTCGCCATATTAGTGACAGAAAATGCTTTAATGGAGACTGTTAACTGATTCAGTGCCATTACAAATGAGGGGGATCACATCTCTTAACATATGAATGACCATTGTCAAATAGTTTTATTAGCTGAGGAGGATATTCCCTAATACCACAGACATCTCTGTTTAAGGTGGTTAGGGTTCCTTTTCATGAAATTAGACAGAATTAATTGGAATATCTGTAAAATCATTTTCTAACCAATGTTGGCAGCACCATATCATAGACTGTCACTGTAGTAACAAGACTGATGGATTTGGGCGGCAGCACCACTAAGTATGGAGGACTGAGTCTGATCCCACACCATCTGACAATGACAATTTTCAGCCTAACTCTTCAGGCTAGCTAGCAACACCTAACCAAAACCAAATTGTAAAAGTGATATGTGGCTGCCTATTGCATGACACTTAGACTCCTCAGGGAAATTGTGGTGAAACAGATCATATTCCTTTCTCTCAGAAATACAAGTCTCCTACATGGAAAGACAAACAGAAGAAGGATCTTGGATCAATGTATATTTTATTAAAGCAACTGTGTTCTATGTAAAAAGACATAAATTGTGATTATGAGGCTAATGAAATATTACAACAATTACCAGGAAAGTGAAACACAGGAAGAGTCCAACCATATTGTTACAATAGTGTCCCTAATATCCCTACCTACACTACTGTGTTTCTACATGAGAAAAATAGCAGTGGTAGACCTAATCTGCCCATCTACTTCTGGGAAGGAAGCCCAATCCCCATAATTGTGTTAGAGGCAACAAAGAGGTCTGTTAGCCTGCTGGTAATCCTCCCACATAGACAGAGAGGAAACATGGTGTTTTAGCAGAAACGTCAGTGACATGCCGTATGAGATGGCAAGCTTGCTGGAATGTCCCCTCTGCCTTATTTTTGGACAGCATGCTGTTTTTTTTTTTTTTATAACGAATTTTATTGATTTTGCAGAAACAATTGAAAACACAACAAAAAACAAAAGCAAAGGCAAAAACAAAGACAAAAACAGGTAATCTCCTGCGCCTCCATCCTGTCCTCTACATGGTTCTTCACCTCGGATATGCATTTTTGCACCAACACATTCTAAAAGACCATCAGTTCTTGGTATAACAGGGGTCCCCCACGACCGGTCAGTCCCAGTCCATATGCGAATTAGGTACACCATGTGGCTTCCCACTTTCCCAACACCTTCTTGTATTTCTCGAGGAACCCCCTTGCTTCAATTACTAGTTTTTTGCGCTGGGTGCACCAGTCCACACCCCGTCGGCACTTGGCCAATGTCGGTGCCGCCCTTGCCTTCCAGCCCACCACTATGTCTCTTTTGGCCACTAAACAGGCTACTCCCAGGAAAGTCCGGTCAGCCCGTCTAGATCCCACCCCCCCATGACCCCAAGCAAGAACGGCAATGGGACCGCCTCCACTCCCTCCTGCAGAACCCCGAAAATCTCAGTTGTCACCGCTCTATAATAGGTCACGATGACCGGACAAGATCACACCATCTAATAGAAGTCGGCATTCGGGCCCGAGCATCGAGGACAGTCCGCTTGGGGTCAGAGGCCTGCCATGTGCAACCTTAGAGGCGTGAAGTAGGCTCAGTGTAGGTAGTATGTCTGTAGCACCCAAAAGCGAGTGGCTATGGCAAGGGCCAGAGGGGCCATCAGTGCCTCCCTCCAGTCCTCCTCCTCCATGGGACCCAACCACTCCTCCCACCTCCGATGAAGCCCATGCAGCGGTCGAGTGGTGCTGGTGACCAGGGAGTGGTAAATCTGTGAGCCCCCCTCCCTTGCCCAGGCTCCCCATCATCGCCTTCACCTCCATGGGACTGAACCCAGGGATAGTTTATCCAGCTCGGATGTACACCTGCAGCACATGATGAAGCTGCAGGTACCTGTGGAACTTGGTTTTATTGAGTGAAAAGAGTCGCTGGAGCTCCTCAAAGGATCGCATGCGCGGCTCCTCCCAAGAAGGAGATTCCTATACTGTCCCATCTGTGGAATCCCTCCAAAGCTGAGACCTCCGCCAGCCACCCCCATGCCATAAAGGAGTCTGCTGAGTGAGGCGGCACCACCTACCTGTCACCTTCTGAGCCTCACACCAGCCCAACAACACCGCTCTAGTCACCCCAGGGGCCACACAGGGATGGGGCGTCCATAGAGCATCTCAAGTACCCAAGGGTAACTCATCACCTGGAGTTCAAAACTGGTATGCTGGATCAGTCCAACCCCCTCGCATCCAGTTGTTTATTACCAGCAGGTGCATTGCAAGATAGTAGTGGTAAATGTTGAACATCCCCAATCCGCCCTTGTAAACATCCCTTTGGCAGGAGTCAAGGGCCAGCCTGGGTCGGGCATTTTACCATAGGAACCAACGTGCCACCGCGCCCATCTCCTTAAAGCGTTAAGCGCCCAGGCCAGTTCTGGCAACAAGGCCGCTTGCACACCCAGATATTTAAAGCTATTACGTCGGATAGGGATGTCTTGCTGCCAGTCTAGGCAATCCCTAGAGGGATGCAGGGGGACCAGTAGAGACTTGCTAGGGTTAAGAGTCAAACCAGAGGCTTCAGAGAATAAGCCCAGGAGTTGCAGAATACGGGGACCGCCACAGGCAGGATTGGCCAAATATACAAGTACATCATTGGCATAAAGAGCCACTCGGTCCTCTCGTCCCACAGGCCAAGACCAACCGTCTATTAGGGGTCTTCTCTCAGCAACTTCGCCAGAGGCTCCATCACTAGCGCGAAGAGCAACGGGGACAGCAGACACCCCTGGCGGTTGGGTTAGAGTAGAGGAGCTTCACTAGACCACGAAATTTAGGGCCAAGGCCACTGCTCAACAGTACGCAGTCCAGGTAGGTCCAGTCCACAGTATCAAAGGCTTTCTCGAAGTCCAGCAAGAGAAGAGCCAGGGAGGATGAGGCCAGAGTGTCACGGTGAGCCAGTGCAATGTGCAGGTGCCTGATACAGTGCCTTGTGTTCCATGTGTGTATGAATCCGTACTGATCTGGGTGTATCAACGAAGGGAGCACCCCTTCAGTCTGGTAGAAAGGATCATGGATAATACCTTAATCTTTGTGTTTAGGATGGAGATGGGGCGGTAGGCAGAGCAATGTCGCGACGGGGGTTGAGTCTTAGGAATCACCACTATAGTGCCCTGATCTGTGCCTGGGGGAACGCAGCCTATTTTTTCAGCTTCTTTGTACATGGCCATCAAGTGGGGGCCCAAAATATCACCACACTTACTATATGATTCTGCCGGGAAGCCACCCGGGCCTGGCATCCTACCCGGGGATAGCTTTGCAATCGCGTCCTTGATTTCATCAAGGTTAAAGGCCTCGTCCAGACTGCGCCTAGTTGTGTGTGAAATCCTAGGGAGGACGGCATCTCCCAAGAGGGGGGCCTCTCTCTGTGATTGCGCCCGGGGCCACTCTGCGTATAGTCATATATAGTAGGCAGCGAAGCTCTGTGCAATATCCTGCGGAATCTTGGAAACCGCTCCAGACTCATCCACTATTTCGGAGATGTTTCTATCCGCCAATGGCCGAGTCGCTAGCCAATGCAGGAGCTTCCCATTCTTGTTCCCCCAGCCGTATACTCGGGCTGTCAAAGCTCGCCAGAGATGCTTTGCTGTCTCAAGTACCAGGTGCCTAATCTCTTCCCTGACCAGGGAGAGATGCCTCATGGTGGAGGCTGACGCCGAGGCGGCGAACTGGCGCTCAAGCCGCAATGCCTTGGCCTCTAGATCGGACACCTTTAGGTTGTGTGCATGCTCCCGTATACGCAGGAGATGCTTGGCGTGTCCTCTGTGGGTGGCTTTACAGGCGGCCCAGACCGTACCCGGCGACTGCACCGACTCCAAATTGTGTTCAAAGTATTGAGTGAGGTGATATTTTACCGCTTGAGAATACTCTTTGTCCTGGAGATGATAGGCATTCAGGCGCCACATCGGGCGCTGAACAGGATCCGTACCTCCCAACCTGATTCGCAATGGTGCGTGGTCGGAGACCCCGTGTGGCAGAATCTCTGCACCAGTGATACTGGCGGCATCTAGTGCCGGCGTAAAAATGAGGTCAATACTGGCGTGCATATTGTGAACTGCTGAGGTATGGGTGTACTGTCGAGATCTGGGGTGCCAGATCCACCAAATCTCACACAAACCAAGGCTCTCGGCCCAACCACGCAGCTCCGACACCTGGTAGGAACGGCTCGTGGACACAGAACCCGAGACATCAAGCCTGGGGTCCAAGACAGAATTGAAGTCGCCGCCTATCAGGGTGAGCCCCGCTGGGAGCCCTGACAGCACATCGCGTAGGGCAAGCAGGAAACCAGCAAATGCATTCTGAGGGGTGTAGGTACACACAACATTAATGGAGAGTACCAGTCACCACAACAAACCGTCCCTGCGGGTCTGAGTGGCGGTTATCACAATGGGCGAGGAACGATGCAGTAGAATGGCCACCCCCCTGGAACCCCTTTGAGAATCCCGCATGGTAGACTTTTTCGTAACCTCCCTGCATGAGCACAGGTGTTAAACACCTCAGACCTCCTGATCTTATCAAGGAGTCCGTTCACGTTCCTTTAAAGGACCTGGGTTAATGAAAGCTACGCATGGGGTATAGTGGTGTGATAATGTGTCCTATGTCGGCCAGTGAGCCCAGGAGTGACCTTAAAACAGCACAACTTAACATTTCAAATAACACTTTACCCCCCGAACACCCTCCCACCACATACTTCTGCCCCTGAAGCATCTGTCGCCCAAAAACCCAACCAAAACTTAACAGCCAAATGGTCTGCCATTGGTGTGGAGTGGTGGACCCCTCCATTCAGCCGGATCGTCTGCAATCAATAAGCAAGCCCTCCGCACTGGTCTGTATCCGCTGGCGCCAGTCGGGCGCACCCCCCTGCAAGCATAACACACAGAGTCACACCAGCCCTCTTTAGACGAGCGCAGGGGTCTGGCTCAGGGGGTCCTCCTCCACCTCATGTGCAGAGTCGCAAGACTCTGAGGCGTCTGTAGCTGTCCCTTTTGTTTGGTCGCTTGGCACCAGCCCTGAGTTGGCTGTCTGAACCCTCCCGCTTCCTGCGTTGTGACCTGTTACGTTTGCGCCCTCTCCACGTACCCACCTGGGTGGCGGGTCTACCGCCTGGGGAGCTCCCCGCATTCTGGGGGGGCCCCTCCGGGCTGCGACTCCCTCCTCTGTCAAACAGTCCCAGGCTGCCTCCGGGGATTCAAAGAAAAAGGACTTCTCACCCATGAGGACTTTCAGGCGTGCAGGGAATAGGAGCATATATGTGAGCTGCATCACCCTGAGTTTTTGCTTGACATGTTCATATGAGCGGCGTCGGGCCTGGACCTCACGAGTATTATCTGGGAATAGCAAGATCTTATGATTGTTTCAACGGAGGTCAGGGCAGAGTCTGGCTTCTTTCTGGATAGCATCCCAGTCTTTAAAGTTCAGAAAGCGTGCGATCATCGGTCTTTTTGTGCCACCTGAAGGTGTTTGGGGTGTGAGGGCCCTGTGCACCCACTCGATTACGAACCAGGGGGAGAGACACTGCTCTGGCATCCAGGATTTGATCCAGCGCTCCAGGAACTCAAGTGCACGGCTGTCTTCTGCTCCTTCTGGGAAGCCGATGAAATGTAGATTGTTGCGTCTGGAGTGGTTCTCCGCGTCTTCCGCACGGCGATGTAATTTGCCAGTGCGAGTCTGCAATTGGGCAACCTTAGTCCCGAGATCCACTAGGTCGTCCTCTGTTTGGGAGATGCAGCCCTCCACTTCGGTGATCCGACCCACTGCATTCCGGATGTCCTGCCGCAGCATGCCCATATCCTCCCGCACTTCTCCGATCTTGGTTTCCACAGCAAGCTGCAAGGACTGTATTGGTGCTGGAGTGGTGAATTGATCAACCCTCTGTTGGGATGCCGGGGGCTGTCTGCTAGCCCTGTCCTTATCCATGTTGCCTCAGGGGGGGTCAGGCTGGCTCCTCCGCACTATAGCGTGCTGCACCCCCGAGGCCCTTCACTGCGCAGGGTCTACCTTGTTCTCACTCTTCTTTCAAGGGGGTGCGTGTCTCAGGGCAGGACCGACACAGCCAAGCAGTACCCCCCACTACACCCTGGTCCGTGGACCAAAGGTGATAGGTTTCCGTTCACGGGGGCCACAAGGCTCGTCGCACCACTCGTCGGAAGTCTCCGTTGCTTAGCAGTTCATCAAGGCTACCCAACAATGTCCTCAGCTCTGGGGAAGAAGGGGCTAGGTGGGACACCCCCTGCACATCTCCAGCCACCACGTGTCAAGCTCTCTTGGAGTCTGCTGCCGCGTAGAGTCCACTGAGTTCGTATGTGCTCTGTAAGGGGGCTATCCCTGGGGGGCGAGGCCCACCCAGTCACAACAATCCTTGCTGCGACTGACCGGTTTCCGGACCCAAGCCAACGGGTCCTCGCTCTACTGGGCGGTCGCGAGGCACACCCCTCAGTGGTTCCAGGATGCCGCTCCTCTGCCGTGCATCTGGGCCCCCAACAGCATCCTCAGGGCCGGGCCAAAGTCAGGCAGGTTGCCGCCTCATGCGTTCCCAGGCAGCAGCCGGGCCTCGGTCCCTCTAGTCCACGGGGGCCAGCCCAGGACCCTCTACCGCTCACCTGAGCTCCGCCGCTGCACGGGGTCCGTCTGTCCTCAAGGCACCACTCACTGTCACCGGCCCGGGCTCCATCCTCCGGCAAGTGACTAGGTGAGAGGGCACAGGGCTCAGACCCAAGCTAAAATAAATGTACCTACATAAAACGCTAAAATAACTTCACAACAACATGACAGTGATTCTGCATATATAATGATGACTTCTATTGCCTAAGATAGATTCGGGTCCTGCTTGAAAATGTTGTTGGTCCTTAGGACTTTACATCATCCCCCACTTGTACGTCTAAATGTGATATTATAGGCGCATAATTAACGTGTAGTGAAATCGGGAAATCAATGCTCTCAAATAACTAGGATATAAAACACCTGCAAGCTGTTAACTATTTAAAAAACAGTATATAATACATGACATTGTCCTAAAAAAGCTATTAATACTGAGAAAGATGACCTATATAACAAGCAAAGTGAAGTGTGAATTTGTTCAAGTCTTGCATTTGTTTCAAGCACTCCATGATTATATGTAAAACACATTCTGTCTAGAGGGTGTCCTAAAGAGAAATGCATGTTGTCAATTAAACATACCGATGAAGATAAACACTAGGCTAGATTTAAATATGCAAAATAAAAGAAAATGAAAACATTCTTCCAGTTCATGGTACCTGCGGTATTTAGGGTGAATGTATGTCATTGGTTGGCCCACATGTTGATTTCAATCCTCATCTGAGGATACGTCAACATCTTCCGGTTCATGCATCACATAGGTAATGGTCGTATACAGCCCTGGTAATGCAGGCTCAAAGTTATGAGTCTGCACATTTAAAGAACCAGTAATTGGTTGCTCGTCTGAGACACTTGGTGGTAAATGTGACTCCTCTTTAGCAGGCTGTGTCGAAAAGTGCCACTAATGATAATGCTCTGTAAGAGCGTGCATCTCGTAGATGGGACAGATACATTGCTTGCCATTGTCTCTGGTGCTCATGTAGTGGTTGAACGATTGCTTCCTTAGCAAAATAAGCCACTGGGGACTGCTCCATATTTAAGTCCAAGATAATTTCAGTCAGACAGTTTAAGCACTAGAACATAAGTTTTACTTGTAAGCCCTCCATTTTGCAAAATCAGAGCATCAAAAGTCAATGAGTTCAGAGATCCAAGTTCCATACAGCGTGCTGGAATCCCTCTGCATAGTTGGTCGGCTGGATACATGTGTTCCATGTTGTTGACTTTCTTGTCAGAACAGGAGAAAGATGATGGGACCCCAGCTGATTATCAGTATGATGGTTGGGAACCTTTCAAAAAGGATTGAGAACAATGACTTCAAAGGTGATGGAATCACCAAACCCAATGTTTTTAAAAAGATCTGCAACAACAGTTGTCAAACACAAATTGAATATAGTTTGCATAATATATTAAAAGTGTTTGGGGTACTGCATGTAATAGCCTCTGAATTTCAGAAGCGTTTTGGCAGTCTGCAGTTTATAGCTTTCAGAAGCTGAAGTCAAAGGGACTTCTTTTTGTAATACAACAGACAATAATTTGTTTAGATCATCTAAATGCATAGATTTCATATCTATGCTAGCCTATGGATGTTTTTAATTATATTTCGAGGCGGTGGGTACAACAACACTGTGGCCCTCATTATGACACTGGCTGTAAATCCCGCTTACCGCCACACTGATGGCCGCAAACTTACTGCCATGGTGGTGGATATCCGTTCACCATATTATGACACACACACACCAATCCGACAGAATACAGCCACATACACAAATCCACCAGACCGAAGATCATTGATAAACTGGTGGTCCCAAAACCTACAACGTTACGTCAACAGAACAACGTCCATCACATTATGACCCACAAACCACCACGGCAGACATTTAACGGCGGTACATACTGCCACACTCAAAATGGACAATCACTGTGTTGCTTCACTCTTCAGAATAACAGAACTATGCACTTCAGGATAGTTTAGGGCATAATGTGAAACAATCACTCTTACACACCTTAGTAAGTAGAATAATCAAGTTTATTTATGGGGCAAGTTCTCATATAGCAAAACTGACCACACTAATATATCATGAAAAATAACATGAGAATAACGGTGAGAATATAAATACTCTGTACTATCATTAAAAATAACACAAAAATAACTGCAAGAATAAGTGCATATTACACACACACACACAATATGCTTCAATGCTTATAAATTGAAAGGCTTCACCGAAAAGAGATTCTGCATCCCTCCGCCACACACAAAGCCGGGGAACCCAAATCGACTGGCACAGGGAGTCTCCTTAGGGACAATCAGTCCTCCTGGCGTTGCGTCCAACCCAGAAGAGAGTTCTTACACCCATCCATTAAGGCTCCTGACCTTTATAGTATTTACCAATGCCCAGGAGTCTTTTCTAAAAAAAGACCCCCTCCTTTACAAATTGTGCAATCGGCGGTACGTTGTTCACCCTTCGAGATGTCTCCTCAGGACGGGCCAGGTTCCCAGAAGAGGGCACCAAGGTAAAGCTTGCACTCCTCCTTTAGTACAGGCGCATCCCCCTGTTGTCCTCACTGATAGCTCGTGGAATGTAAATAGCGCCCTTCGTATCAGGCAGATGGAGCAAAGTTGAGCAGAAAAACACCCCATCCTGCAGCTTGACGAATTTTGTGGAAAAACACAGAACAGTGCTTTACGCACAGAACCAGACTCGACAAAATGGAGTCGTGATCCAATGTAAAATGGAAGCAAAAGCCAATGGTCCATAGTATATTTCATTGTTCTTACCCTGCACCGCTGTTCACCTTGCATGTAGTGCACTTGCACGTAGTGCATGTAGCAATACACCCACAGGCAAAACAACACTACATTGGACAATTCAAACAACATACACCTGACACCCAGACACACACCACACCCACACCACTATAAAACACCCACCCACAGTACCCACAACACGTTACGAATACAAATCATTGGCACAAGACTGACACCAAAACCACTGTGACAACTAGAGTCACACGCAGTCACACCCATACACCCCTCATGCACTCCATGTCACACACCCCAACATATTACCCTCACCAACACACATCACATAACACCCATGGCACCACAAAGGCACCCCTGTTTCACTGAGGAGGAGTTAAGGGTCATGGTGGAGGCAATTGTCAGGGTAGAGCCAAAGCTATTTGGAGCATAGGTGCAGCAGATATCAATAGCAAGAAAGATGGAGCTATAGCGGAGAATCCTGGACAGGGTCAACGCTGTGGGACAGCACCCCAGAACAAGGGATGACATCAGGAAGAGGTGGAACGACCTTACGGGGGAAGGTACGTTCCAATGCAGCAAGACACCAGCTCGCTATACAGAGGATTGGCGGTGGATGCCCACCTCCTCCCCCACAAGTCACAGCATGGGAGGAGCAGCTGCTGGCACTACTGCATCATGAGGGCCTGGCCGGAGTTGGCGGAGGACTGGACTCTGGTAAGGCAACTTTCAACAATTATCACCCCCATACCTGCATGCCATCACATACCCTCACCCTCACTGTCATCACTCCACTCCATCCCACACACTCCACCATCCCATCACACTAATCTCAATGCCAAGCCCTGCATGCTGTACCAATGCATGGAAACCCCTCACAGCCCTGCACAGACACTCATCACTAAAGCATGCACAGCATAGGGAAACTAACAATCCCACCATACACCAACATACACAAGTAAAATCTGGCAGGGCAACACTAACCATAGAGGGGAAGCCAGGGATGTACAATGTGTCATACACATGAAGCATAATCCATCATTTACATCCCCACAGGTACCCCAGCCAATGTCACTGGAGAGGAGGTGCCATCACTATCCAGTCCCCCAACAGAAGAGGCCCACAGTGACCACTGGACAGGCGTTCACCCAAGCCCAGTCACAGACCACCACAGAGCCTCCCCCATCAGGAACCAACATCACAGCACCCACCCAGCGTCCTCAAACCTCTGTGCCCAGGACACGTCAATCAGCAGTGTGCCCACCTGTACAGGGAACCCAGGCCACACCTCGCACACAAGACAATCAGGGACCTGGGGTCAGTGGCAGCGGGCACACGGTTCAGGGGACAGAGGCACAGGCCAACAGGGACTCTGGTAGGACTGCTGTGTGCCAGGGGGAGGACAGGAACAGGGAACCGACTCACCAGGAGGCACTCTCCGAGACCCTGGGAGCCTATCAACATTCCCAGGACACGATCGGTCAGATCCTAGACAATGTGCAGGAGAACAGGCGGCTGCAGGAGGGACAGTATCAGTGGATTAGGGAGGACTTGCAGGCCATGAACAACACCCTGATGTCCATAGCAGGTGTGCTGGCAGGCATGCCAATATTATGAGGGAGGCAGTGTCACACCAGCGGGCCCCTGCCACTAGATAGTCATCTGAAGAGCCCTCCACTTCCGCCGCCACTATTGGCCAGGACGCCCCACCACAGGACCAACAGGCCACCAGTACCGCTTTCCCTGCAGAAGGTGAACCACCCCACAAATGTTCCTTGCGAACCAGACAGAAGCCAGAGACACTTGCCAAGACCACCGCCAGGAAATGAGACTCTCCTGATTGTCCCTCTTGTGTCCCACACAGTCACCTTGTCCACCTTGGACTGCCATTGCTCCCCTTCCTGTGTCTCCATGGACAATGCACCTGTGCTACGAACAGACTAGAACAATACCCTGGACTTTCCTCCATCATCACCCCTTCTCATTGCACTTTTCCCTCTTTATATTAGCACTACAATAAACACCCATGGATAAACATTGAATTTGAGTATGTCACGTATTCCAAATATGTATTGATTGAAACAGCTACAACCATTGCAAATGAACTGTACATAGAATGAGCATAGAGTTAATGACCTGTTGCGGGCTGTTGTGATCACACCAGGAGTATTTGTAAATTATCAACATGTGCAAAATGTATATCCAGAGGTAACAGTAAGTGGGCAAAGAAGTGGGAAATGCCACCTATCACCAATGTTCTGTTGTCCACATCCTCATCATCCTCACTGTCTGCAGGGTCCACTGCTGCTACAGTGGCATCTCCAGTCTCCTCTTCCTGCAGAAAAGGTACATGTCATCCGAGGGCCAGGTTGTGCAACATGCAGCATGCCACTACTATCTGGCAGACCTTCTTTAGTGTGTAGCACAGACATCCACCTGTCAGATGGGGGCACCAGAACCTGGCTTTCAGGAGGCCAGAGGTCCTTTCAATGGTCCTCTGGTTCGCGCATGTGCCTCATTATAAAGTTCTTCTGCCCTTGTCCTGGCATCCCTAACAGGGGTCAGCAGCCATAATAGGTTTGGGTAACCAGAGTCACCTGCAAATATTGAGGAACAACATTTAGCCACACACTATCCTACATGGCCAACACCATAGGCATGCACCAACATATACTGGGTGGGACCCAGGGCTCACCTATTAGCCACACTCTGTGCCTCTGTAGTTGAGGCATCACATTTGGGATGCTGCTATTCTTCAGGACAAAGGCATCATGCACCAACTCAGGATACTTAGCATTGACGTGGGAGATGTACTGGGCTGCCAAGCACACCATCTGTACATTCATAGAGTGCAAACTCTTACGATTCCTGAACACCTGTTTATGCTGGCGGGGGGCACAAATGCAATATGTGTTCCGTCAATTGCAGCAATTATATTGGGTATATGTCCCATTGTATAGAATCCAGCCTTCACAGTGGCCAAATCCTCAACCTGGGGGAATGCAATGTAGCTGCACATGTGTTTTATCAGGGCAGACAGCACTCTTGTCAGCACAAATGAGAACATTGGCTGTGACATTCCTGCTGCCGAGCCCACTGCCACTTGGAAAGGACCAGTTGCCGGGAAATGGAGAACTGATAGCACTTGCACAAGAGGGGGAACACATTGGGGTGACGGATAGCAGATATCAGGTCAGGCTCCAATTGGGCACACAGCTCTGTGATTGTGGCCCTGTCCAGTCTATGGGTGAGTATTATGTGACTGTCCTCCAGTGTAGCCAAGTCCATCAAGGGTCTGTACACTGGGGTATGTCTCCATCTACTATTCATCCGCAGCAGTAGGTATCTAAGGAACAAAAGAGTGAGGAGATTGTTACAAACTGAACAATGGAGCCACAACGGCACTCTGCAGTGAACAAACATGTAATGGGACAATGTAATTTTTGAAGTGTGTGCCGATTTATCCTGTGACGCACCATTAATCCATAGGCCTGTTCCCTCCCTAAATGGCATCTGCCTGTCCTGTGTGGAGGGACAGGTGGAAGTGAGGTAATGTCGCTGAACGTGGCGGTAGGCAGTCATGAACCACCATGCAATTCCTCATTGGTTATAATTGAGATCTATGGGGTACAGTGGCCATTGGTGATCTACGCCAGCGGTAATGGTATGCACCGCCACGGACGTGACTGCCATCAGATTCCTCACTTGTCTCCTGGCCTTCCATAAGAGAGGACCTACACTGCATGTGCTGCTGTGACCTGTGTCTGGAACCTACCATGGCCTGTGTGGGGGAAAGGGCCCCAGCCTTCACTTCTGAGACGTGGGGGTGACTGGTGCATGGGGTCCTACCCAAGTATGTACTGCTGTATGATCCTCCAACAGGTGAGTACACTGTGGGCATGAAGCATGTTGCATGAATGCATGGAGTTGTGTGTGTGTAGGCCTCGTGTAAGGTGGGGTGGGTGTATGTCCTATTTGCAGTGTACACGTTGTGTGTTGGGCTATGTGTGTGCCAATGGTGATGGAAACCGGTATGGTGAGCCAATTGTGTTAATGGCTGGACTGTTTGTATAATGGTGTTCTCCTGTCTGTATTGCCTCTGCAGGTCAGCGCCCATCAAAAGAAGGGAATATGGCATGCTTTTGCCAAGGACGTGCAGACCCTAGGGGGCTATGGCAGCTGGAGCACCCACTGTCTTAAACGGTAGGAGGACCTGAGACACTGGTCACAGAAGACCACAGAGGCCCAGCTGGGGATGGCCTCCCAGTGAGGAAGGGGTTCCCTTTGGACCCTGACCCCCCCTGATGGCCTGCATACTGGCGGTGGCCTACCCTGAGCTGGATGGGCGCTTGAGGGCATCACAGCAGCCACAAGGGGGTGAGTACAGTGGCCATCATTGAAGCTCACAGCTGGAGAGGTGGTATCTGGGTGGTAGTTGTGTGTCCTTGGGTGCCCCTAGGCCAGGCCAGACATTGCAGCGTAGGTCCTCTGGTGGCTAAGGGTTTGATTATGAAATACTGGTTACCTAGCTTGTTTGTATTAACTACTGGTCAGGGCTGCATGGGTCCCAGGTGTGCTGCAGTTGGCTGTGTGCACCCCTCCTCATTCCTTGGTGAATAGCCGTTTCACTGGTAGTGCAATGCATAGTGTGTAGGGCTAGTCCCTGTGAGTGAGAGTGCTGTGTACGCCAACGGTGGAGTTGGGGAAAGCATTGACCCAGTGTATCCTTTGTCTCTCTCCCCCCTTTCTTGTTTTGTCATCCTGTCCTTGTGTGCATTAGCATCATCTGGCAGAGGACCAGGGGCACCAGTGACAGGGGGAGCTGCATCCCACAGGACCCTGGAGGCAGAGTCCACCGATGCTGAGGGCACCAGTGGGATAGATAGCGAGGGTAGCACCACGGTGGGGACTGGAGGGGACAGTACAGACTCAGATACCTCCTCCAATGGGAGATCCCTGGTGGTGGCGGACACCTCTGTGACCACCCCAGCTGCAGGTACATCCGCCACCCCCATATCAGCACCGCCCTCCCAGTAGCCCCTCAGCGAGTTGCCCATGCCCGCTCACCCAGGAGGGTGGGCATCTCCTTCACCCCAGGCACATCAGGCCCTGCCCCAGTGAGCCCTGCTGCCCTGAGTGAGGAGGCTATTGACCTCCTGAGATCCACCTCTGTAGGGCAAACAACCATTGTGAATGCCATCCAGGGGCTGGCAGCCCAGATGCAGAAATCTAATGCATTCCTGAAGGGCATTCACGGTGGATTGGCGGCCCAACATAGATCGATTCAGGCTCTGGCCTCCTCTCTGATGGCAGCCATTGTCCCTGTTACAACTGCCCCCCTGCGACTTCCAATGCCCAGTCCCATTCTCCTCAACCCCAACCCAACCCAAGCACACAGCCAGATGAGCATGCACACAAGACAACACCCAAGAGTGTCACAGGCAAACACAAGCACCACACTTCATCACACAGGCACTCACACAAACAACATTCGTTTGCAAACACAACAACATCCACTATTTCCGCTGTCTCCCCTCCTCCTCCTCCTCCTCCACCTCCGACCCAGTTACGTCCACACTCACACCTGCATACACTACTTCAATATCCACTATCAGCATCATTACCACACCAAGCGGAACACACACTTCACTGGCAGACACCTCTACAACATCCATGCAAGGGGAAGGAGCCTGCACCAGCTGCATGAAAGGGGAAGGTGCCTGCCCCAGCTGCAAAAAAGGGTGAGGAGCCTGCACCAGCTACAAAAAAGAGGAAGGAGCTTGCACCACCTGCAAAAAAGGGTAAGGAACCTGCACTAGCTACAAAGAAAGGGAAGGAGACTGCACCAGCCACAAATAAGGTGAAGGAGCCTACACCAGCTGCAAGAAAGGGGAAGGAGCCTGCACCAGCTGCAAAAAAGGTGAAGGAGCCTGCATCAGCTACAAAGAAGGGGAAGGAGCCTGCACCAGCTGCAGAGAAGGGGAAGGAGCCTGTACCAGCTACAAAGAAGGGGAAGGAGCCTGCACCAGCTACAAATAAGTGGAAGGAGCCTGCACCAGCTGCAAGAAAGGGTAAGGAGCCTGCACCAGCTTCAAAAAAAGGTGAAGGAGCCTGCACCAGCTACAACGAAGGGGAGGGAGCCTGCACCAGCTGCAGAGAAGGGGAAGGAGCCTGCACCAGCAGCTGTCACAGAGCCCCCACCACCAGCCGTGGTTGTACAGCCATCAGAGAGTGCAGGGGCTGAGCAGGAGCCTCCCACAACCACCACCACAGTGCAGCCATATGAGGGTGCAGGAGCTGAGCAGGAGCCTCCCACAACCACCACCACTGTGCAGCCGTCGAAGGGTGCCAGGGCTGAGCAGGAGCCTCCAACAACCACCACCACAGTGCAGCCGTCACCGTCGGCGGACGCCATATAGTCCAGCCTCCAAGTGCTGCTGTGTGGCCTGCTTCCTCCAGAACCAGTGGGCAAGTCACCCACTTAAGAGACTGGCCTTGCACTTCCTAGGACCAAGCACAGGGCATGTTGCCCCCTCCAGAACCAGTGGGCAAGTCACCCACCTGAGAGACTGTGGCCTTGCACTCCCCAGGACAAAGCAATGGGCATGGTGCCCCCTCCAGAACCAGTGGGCTTGTTTCCACATGCGGCTGAGGTGCCTCCCCTCCCCCTGCGGTGCCTGCCTATTTGACCTTGCCCTGTGGCCATGTGGGCTCTCTGAACTATGGACTGGGCAGTGTCCCTTTTTTATACACGTGTGCAGATCTGTTTAATGTGTAAATCGGATTGTTGGATTTATTGTTGGACTGATTACAATCATTTTCGTAAATTCCTGTTGCCTTCACATTATTCTGCAGATTTGAATGATCAAATTGTTTTCTAATGCATATGGTTGTGTGTATGGTGTGTGTGTGTTGTGCGTGTGTGTCACTCTCATTGTCCTCCTACCCTCCCTGGTGTGCTAGGTGGCTGTACTCACCATCGCCATCTTCACCGGCTTTGGTGTTCCAGGTGGAGCATAATGTAGAAGATCATCAGGAAAACTTACAGTTCAGGTTCCATGGCGGCGTGGTTCTTCCCTGTGTCTCCAATGGTGAGTCCTTTGACTTTTGTGCTCTGTTTCTGCCAGGCTTTTAATGGCGTTGGTACCGCCCCGGAAAACGGGGCAGATTGCTGTGTCAAAATATGGTGGGCTTCAATTTGTAACCCGCCTGGCTGTAGGCGGCTACCGCCGTGGTGACTGTTGTTTTTGCCCTGGCGGTCAGTGTTGTAAATTGGCTGTCTATCAGAGATAACACCGCCGTGGTCATAATTTGATGGTAGTTACCGCCAGCCTATTGGCGGTATTACCGACACTTTATCACCCACCGCCAGGGTCGTAATGAGGGCCAGTATTGTTTTTGAAACTGTTATCACATATAGGTGGCCAGGTTCCAACCCACAGCAAATTACATCTGTTAGGAATAAATGAAAAATTATATTTAGGAGTTCATCATTAAGGCAGAATGTACTTTTGTGGCTATAAGACTAGAATGTTCCAGCCTTCGCTGGTTTGGCTTAACTATAGTACATGTGGTAATTACTACTGGTGTCTGTGTGGGGTGTTTGGATTTTAGTGTAGGTGCACTGTGGATGAAATTCAATACCTTTCATTCTACCTTGCACTGCTGCACAGGGTGCTGATTGTATGTTGTTCCTACTGCTGGTTGGGCAGAGACATTGGTCTAGAATATGTTCTTATAAGACTCTGTGGGAAAGGTAGCTGGAATAACATGTACATATTGGAGAAATGTTTGTGTACGAAGAGTGAGATCATTCTGAAACTCTACATCCACTGCACTTAAAGAAGAAACTATCAACACCCACCTCAGGTGTAATGCACAAGCATTGGAAATGCTTGCCTTGGTGACTTCCACTAGTGCTGGTACAGGAGAAACAACAATTATGGTGGTCATTACAACCCTGGCGGACGGTGTTAAAGCAGTGGAAATACCGCAAACAGGCCGGCGGACAAAAAAAGGGAATTATTACCCTGGCGGAAACCGCCAACAAAGACAGCCACTTTAACACTTCGCCCGCCACGGCGGTACAGACAAGCAGCGCGGCGGTCACCACCAACAGACAGGCGGAAGACAATGTACCGCCCACACTATTACAACCCGCCAATCCGCCACCTTTTCCGGGGCAGATTCACCGTGGATAAAAACACGGCGGAAACAGCTTTTGTTATGGGAAAACGCTCACCTGAACATATCCCACGAGGAACGAGGAATCCATGGAGCCGGAACTCCAAATACTCCCTGCCCTTGTGTTTCTGCTCCTCTACGACCAACAGCTACGTAGGCGCCGCAGACAACGGTGAGTACAGCACCTACGACATGGGGAAGGGGGGAGGCAAAAGTGAGGGGGACACACAAAAAACACCCCCACCCCCACCCTCGCATATTACAACATACACACCAATGCATTCACAAAAAATCACAGTAACAACCCACAATTCCCCAGGATGAATGAATACACAAAGCGAAAATCGGTCAAACAATGTAATGTGCCAATATACATGTCATACAAAAATATACAGATATATATTTGAAAATCAGTCATAAGTATATACAGTAAGAGAAGTAGTGCAGATATGTACATAACAATGTCCGTGCACCAACAGTCCAAAAATGCATGGGCCAGGCCCACAAACGATACATGACCACAATCGGAGAGAACACTACCGGGGCATCAGATAGAAATACTACAGGCACCTCAGGGGGAAGGGAAGGGGGGGGCACCTCAGCCAGATGACTGCAAAGCCAGATCCACGACGGGGCTCCATGCCCATGTATGCCATCCTGTGGAGTGCAAAGCCACAGTCTCACAAGTCAATACAGTGGGTGGTTTGCCCACTGTGCCATCCTGGGGAGTGCAAAGCCACAGTCTCTCAAGTTGATGCAGGTCTCTACTGGTACTGGGGGGGGACTGGTGCCCAGACTGGATGAGTCTCCCCGTGAAAGGTCGTGTCCTGTCACTGTCCCAGCTGCACATGGGATAAGGATGTCTGATGTGGCGGGCCATTCATTCCTACCCGGTGCATTGCCCTGTTCAGCGGTGCTTTGCCATGGCGGTCTTTGCCCTGTTCAGCAGTGCTTTGACATGGCGGTCTTTGCCCTGTTCAGCAGTGCTTTGCCATGGCGGTTCGGGACTGTTCAGTGGTGCTTTGCCATGGCGGTGTTTGCCTTGTTCAGCGGTGCTTTGCCATGGCGGTCTTTGCCCTGTTCAGCGGTGCTTTGACATGGCGGTCTTTGCCCTGTTCAGCGGTGCTTTGACATGGCGGTCTTTGCCCTGTTCAGCGGTGCTTTGACATGGGGGTTCAGGACTGTTCAGCAGTGCTTTGACATGGCGGTTCAGGACTGTTCAGCGGTGCTTTGCCATGGCGGTCTTTGCCCTGTTCAGCGGTGCTTTGCCATGGCGGTCTTTGCCCTGTTCAGTGGTGCTTTGACATGGCGGTCTTTGCCCTGTTCAGCGGTGCTTTGACATGGCGGTCTTTGCCCTGTTCAGCGGTGCTTTGACATGGTGGTTCAGGACTGTTCAGCGGTGCTTTGACATGGCGGTCTTTGCCCTGTTCAGCGGTGCTTTGACATGGCGGTTCAGGACTGTTCAGCGGTGCTTTGACATGGCGGTTCAGGACTGTTCAGCGGTGCTTTGCCATGGCGGTTCTGATAAGGACATTGGTGTGTGGCATGACGTTCTCTACACTGGACATTGGTGTGTAGCATGACGTCTTCTACACTGGACATTGGTGTGTGGCATGACGTTTCATCCCTGCCCAGCAGGGCTGTGGCAGCCGGGGCCCTCCAGGGCACTGACTCCGGCGGTGGCGGTGGTCTCCTGACCAGTGATGATACTTGGGCCCTCCTGGGCTGTGACTCTGGCGGTGGTCTCCTGACCAGTGACGATACTTGGGCCCTCCTGGGCTGTGACTCTGGCGGTGGTCTCCTGACCAGTGACGATACTTGGGCCCTCCTGGGCTGTGACTCTGGCAGTGGTCTCTGGACCAGTGACGATACTTGGGCCCTCCTGGGCAATGACTCTGGCGGTGGTCTCCGGACCAGTGACGATACTTGGGCCCTCCTGGGCTGTGACTCTGGCTGTGGTCTCCGGACCAGTGACGATACTTGGGCCCTCCTGGACTGTGACTCTGGCGGTGGTCTCCGGACCAGTGATGATACTTGGGCCTTCCTGGGCTGTGACTCTGGCGGTGGTCTCCGGACCAGTGACGATACTTTGGCCCTCCTGGGCTGTGACTCTGGCGGTGGTCTCTGGACCAGTGACGATACTTGGGCCCTCCTGGGCAGTGACTCCGGCGATGGTCTCCTGACCAGTGACGATACTTGGGCCCTGCTGGGCTGTGACTCTGGCGGTGGTCTCCGGACCAGTGACGATACTTGGGCCCTCCTCGGCTGTGACTCTGGTGGTGGTTTCTGGACCAGTAACGACAGTGCTGGCGGTTGTGTCTCGACCACCGGAAATGATGGCGCACTTCTCTGCTGTGACACTCACAACAGGCTGGGGAGACTTCCTCTGGCCCTTTCCCACCTTTGGTCACAGCTGACTCTCTAATCCCCTTGGAACCCATGTCAGTTGTTTTCCCACTAGGAGTCTTAACACGGTCCCGTCGTCCACTCTCCAATTTTACAGCCTTTACAGGGGGTGGGCTGCCAGTGCCTTGGCTCCGGGTCCTACTGCCTGCCCTGGTGGCCGGTGCACTCCAAAAACCTTGAACAGGCACCACTGGTATTGGAGGCTTTTTTAGTTGAGGCGCTACGACGGGACTGATGAATTGGAGGGGGGGTGGGGGCAAAAAGGTCAACTTTACAGAGGGACAGTTTCTGACGAACACTGGGATGGGTAGCTGGAGGGGTTCTGGGAGTGGAGGAAGAGGAGGTGGTTGTAGGAGGTATCACTTTAGGTGTTTTGGGTGGTGGCGTCACAGACACACTGGGAGAGGACACAGGGGATGTGTAAATGGCAGTGGAGGTAGTGAGTGCAGGTGAGCGGCTTGTGGTGCTGGGTGTCCTGGTGCGATTCATGGTGACTGTAGATGTGGTGCATGCAGGTGTGTGTGTAGACGAGACTAGGAGGGAGGAGGGAGAAGAGGAGGAGGGAGACACAGTGGAGGCAGTGGATGTTGTTGTGTCTGTATGTGGCTGAGGCTTGCGTGAGTGCCTGTGGTGTGTGTGGTGCCTATGTTTGCTTGAGCTACTTGTGTGTGTTGACTTGTGTGCATGCCGGTCTGTAGGTGTGCTTGGGATGGGCTGGGGTACAGGAGATTGGGTCTGGGTGGAGGAAGTTGGAGGGGGGAGGCTAGACACGGACAATGGCTGCCATCAGTGCTGAGGCCAAAGATTGTAGGGTTCGGTGAAGGACAGCCTGACCAGAATGAATGCCCTCCAGGAATGCATTACCATGTTGCAACTCTCGTTCTACACCCTGGATGGCATTCACAATGGTAGACTGCCCAACAGTGAGTGACCTGAGGAGGTCAATGGCCTCCTCACTGAGGGCAGCAGGGGTGACTGGGGCAGGGCCTGAGGTGCCTGGGGCGAAGGTGATGCCCACCCTCCTGGGTGAGCGGGCACGGGGCGAACGCTGAGGGGCTGCTGGGAGGGCGGTGCTGGTAGGGGAGGTGGCAGCTGTACCTGTAGAGGTGGGGGGCACAGATGGTGCCGCCACCAAAAGGGAGCCCACATCGTTGAACGAGTCCGTGTCGCTGCTTGGTGATCTGGTGGCCGACGTGAAGCTCCCCTCGCCCTCCGTCCCACTGGTTCATTCAGAGTCCGTGGTGTGGCGCTCCATGGCCATGTGGGATGCAGCTCCCTCGTACTCCGGTGCCACTGTACCTCCGCCTGTTGATGCTGATCTACAAAAGGACAGGGAGAGCAGAAAAAGGGGGGGGAGACAGAAGAAGGAGGGTTTTAGTGCATGGCATACCGCTACCGTTGGTGGACAAGACAAACGCAGCTGCCCCCTGCATTATGCTGTGATTCTGCCCTCTGCACATGCAATTTCTGGGATATGGCCTATATGGCAATGGTGGACATCTGCGCACATGGATGCCACAGGGGCATCTATACATCGACTTGGCACTCTGCTGAGGTGGGGTAGAGTGCCACATGGCCTACATAACGGAGGGGCCTTGCCTACCGAACTCGCCCTGGCTTAGGGACACCCACAGCCCACCTCCCCCACCCAGACACCTCCACTACACGCAAAGTCAGCAGAATGAGGTTGTACTTACCCCCTTGTGTCTGCTGTGATGCCCTCAAGCGCCTTCCAACTCAGGGTAGGCCACCGCCAGGATCTGGAACATCAGGGGGGTTATGGTGCGATGGGCACCCCTCCCACGTTGGGAGGCCATCCCCAGCTGAGCCTCCGCCGTCTTCTTGCTGCAGCGGCGAATGTCCTCCCATCTCTTCCGGCAGTGGGTGCCCCATCTCTGGTGGGCCCCCAGGGTCCGGACCTCCTTGGCGATGGCACGCCAAATGTCCCTCTTCTGGTGGGCGCTGACCTACATGACATGCACAAGGAAAGAGGAACAGTCACTACCAACTGCACCATTGTTGTGAGTGCCCCCCCCCACTCTGGCCATGTGGCCCATTCATTCCCATGCATTAATGTTCTATGAACTCTGCCCCCTTCCCTCTTCCAACCAGCCCTCTCCACCCAGGCCTAGCCCATACAACGTGCTCCCTGTGTACTAACCTGTTGGTCTGGAGGACCGTAGAGTAGCGTGTCCTGGGGGAGGACCCCGTCTACCAGTTTCTCCAACTCCTGTGCAGTGAAGGCAGGGGCCCTTTCCCCAGACGCAGCAGCCATCGTCGCTTCCAGACCGAGGTCACAGCAGAACTTGCAGTGTAGGTCCTCTCCTGTCGAAGGTCAGGTATCTAGTGATTGAACAGATAGAAAATGGTGGTGAAGTCTGCGGCGGTGCGCATCCTCACCACCAGCGCACCTGTTCATTGGCTCCTGGGACCCATAGGGTCCAATGTTAACCAATGCAGCATTGCGCCGCGGTCTACGACCGCCTACCGCGACGGTGTGCAACGCCAGCGCAGTTACCCCACAATCCCATTGTCCCACTTTAGAGGTCAGGCAGCCGCCATTTCAGGGGCCCACATGGTTTCATTTACTACTGCGTCACACATAGCTAGGCCTACACTCAACACACATACAGGAAGGGTTTTGTGAGTGGTGTAGTCTTGTGTGTGACTGTGGGTACATACCTGGAGGAATAATGACTGGTTCTTCGGTGTTGTCGTTCGTAGGCACCGTTTGCTGGGACATATGAGAAGATGGCGGAATCCTCCGGTGTACCGACCGCTGGTGGACCTGTTGACAATTGAAGAGCGACATGTCATCGTAACCTACCGGTTTGACCGTGCCACAATCCAGGAACTATGTACCCAGTTGGAGCCAGACCTGATGTCACCAATCCGCCATCCGACTGGAATCCCCCCTGACGTGCAGGTGCTGTCAGTGCTCCATTTCCTTGCAAGTGGGTCTTTTCAGACAACTGTGGCCATGGCATCAGGGATGTCCCAGCCTATGTTTTCCAACGTGTTGTCCATAGTGTTGTCTGCCCTGCTGAAACACGTAAGGAGATACATCATTTTCCCTGAGGTGGAGGATTTGCCTACAGTGAAAGGTGACTTCTATGCCCTTGGACATATCCCCAACGTCATAGGTGCTATTGATGGGACCCATGTAGCTCCGGTCCCCCCCCACAGGAGTGAACAGGTGTACAGGAACAGGAAGAGTTATCATTTGATGAATGTCCAGATGGTCTGTTTGGCAGACCAGTACATCTCTCAGGTAAATGCTATGTTTCCTGGCTCAGTGCATGATGCCTACATCCTGCGGAATAGCAGCATCCCTGATATGATGGGTCAACTCCAGAGGCACCTTGTATGGCTATTGAGGGACTCTGGTTACCCCAACCTTTCATGGCTACTGACCCCAGTGAGGAATCCCAGGACCAGGGCAGAGGAACGGTACAATGAGGCCCATGGGCGGACTAGGAGGGTGATCGAACGCACCGTCGGCCTCCTGAAGGCCAGGATCAGGTGCCTTCATATGAACAGGTGGATCCCTATTCTACTCACCGAAGAAGGTGTGCGACATCATCATTGCCTGCTCCATGCTCCATGCTCCATGCTCCATAATTTGGCTTTGCGACGCCAGGTGCCTTTTCTGCAGGAGGATGATCCCGATGACGGTGTTGAAGCAGCTGTGGAGCCTGTGGAGCCTGTGGACAGTGATGAGGATGAAGCTGATGAAGAAGGCAACGACAACAGGGAGTCAGTCATACAGCAATATTTCCAGTGAGACACAGATGAGAACATTTTCCTTTTTAGCATTACATTAACTTTCACATGTCTACCTCTATCCTGTTTTTCAATTTAAATCACTATTTGGTAACTGAGTTGTACCCTCCCATTACGGTTTCACAGGTGTGGTTACCTACGTGTCAACTTCGTGCATCCTTCAAGGGCTTGTGATGTGTGACATAGGTATGTTAGCTTTACAATGTTACACCCATTATGACACTGTCATTGATAATACATGTTTACTAAATCACAGACTGACTCCAGATTGTTTTGTGTTTCAAGGGTGTTTATTGAAGTGCTCAGAAATGTGAAGGGTTTGTAAAATGAGGATGGGTAATGGTGGAGGAATGTCCATGGCAGAGTCCAGTCTATTAGTCTCACAGGTGCACTGCCCATCTGGGCATAGGAAGTGGAGATGGGGCAGTTTAAGTATGGACAGGGTAACAAAGTGGGACAGTGGGGTGACAATCAGGGTGGTCTCATTTCGTGTCAGGGGTCTTGCCATCTTGCTCTGTCCTGTTCCTGGATCTCAGGGACCGGTTGCGTGGTGGTTGTCCGTCTGCAGAGGGTGGGGTGCTGGTGTGTTGGTCCTGTGGCGGGGTGTCCTGTTCACTAGCGCCGGCGGAGGTGGTGGGCAGTTCATCGCCCATGTTAGTGTCAGGGGCCCCTTGGAGTGCCACGGTGTCCCTCAAGGTCTGCTGTATGTCCTTCAGCACCCCTACGATGGTGCCCAGGGCGGAGCTGATGGTCCTGAGCTCCTCCCTGAACCCCAAATACAGTTCGTCCTGCAGGCGCAGGGTCTCCTGCAACTTTTCCAGGACCGTCGCCATCGTCTCCTGGGAGTGGTGGTATGCTCCCATGATGGAGAATAGGGCCTCATGGAGAGTGAGTTCCCTTGGCCTGTCCGCCCCCTGTCGCACAGCAGCCCTCCCAGTTCCCCTGTGTTCCTGTGCCTCTGTCCCCTGGACCGTGTGCCCACTACCACTGCCCCCAGGTCCCTGTTGTTGTTGGGGTGGTGGGTTACCCTGGGTGCCCTGTAGTGGTGGACACACAGCTGATTGACCTGTCCTGGGTAGGGAGGTTTGGGCCCGCTGGGTGGGTGCTGTGCTGGTGTTACCAGGGGGTGGAAGGTCGGTGTTGGGATGTGCCTGTGCAAGGGGAACCGACTGTCCCGAGGCCCACGATGGTCCGGGCTGGTCATCAGGATCCAGTAGGGCAGAGCTGCTCTCGTAACTGTGGGCCTCTTCTGGGGGTGGAGTGGTGTTGTCTGGACCCTCTGGTGTGGTGACGGTCCTTCGGGTTCCTGCAGGGGCATAAGAGCATGATTATTGCATGTGTGTGTGTAATGGTGTGCAATGGGTGGGTGTTTCTGTACCCCAGTGCAAGCATTCCTGTGTGTGGGTTTGTGTGGTGATGGTTGGGGGGAATACTGGGTATGTGCAGTGGGCATGCTTTAGTGATGGGTGTCCATGCTTAGTTGTGTCATGCAGAACTTGGTGTTGGGATGGGTGGTTGGTGTCATGGGTACATTAGTGAGGAGTTGTAGTGATAGGGGAGGGGATGAGGGAGAGGGTGTGTGATAGCATGCAGGTAGGGTGAGGGATGTGATAGTTAAGAATTGACTTACCAGTGTCCCATCCTCCACCGACTCCTGCGAGGCCCTCAGGATGCAAGATGGTCAAGACTTGCTCCTCCCATGTTGTTAGTTGTGGTGGAGGAGGTGGGGGTCTGCCGCCAGTCCGCTGTACCGCGATGTTGTGCCTGGAGACCGTTGAATGCACCTTCCACCGTAGGTCGTTCCACCTCTTCCTGATGTCCTCCCTATTTCTTGGGTGCTGTCCCACGGCATTGACCCTGTCCACTATTCTGCGCCATAACTCCATCTTCCTGGCTATTGATGTGTGCTGTACCTGTGAGCCAAATAGCTGTGGCTCTACCCGTACGATTTCCTCCGCCATGACCCTGAGCTCCTCCTCGGAGAAGCGGGGGTGTCTTTGGCGTGACATGGGGTGGTGTGGGTGATGTGTGGGGTGGTGTATGTGGTGATGGTTGTGGTGAGTGTAGTGGTGTGTAGTGTTTTGTGCGTGGATGTTGTGTGGGTGATGGTGTTGTGTGCCTCTGTGTAGTGGAGTTGTCTATTCTGTGCTCTCTCTCTGTCGCCTCAGCTCTAATTTTTGGTCGTGGAGGTTTGTGGTTGATGTGAGTGTGTGTTTTATATAGTATTGAGTGTGTGGGAGTGAAGTGTGTATGTGTATCAGGTGTGTGTATTTCGAATTGTCCAATGTGGCGGTGTTTTGGAGATGTGTGTGTATTTTGAGCGCGGCGGTGTGTACCGCCAATGGAATACCGCGGTTGTAAGACCGCTGCGTGGATTCGTGGGTCGTAATAGCATGGGCGTGTTTCTGTTGGCGTGGAGGTAGAGGATTTGTTTCCGCCAGTTTATCACTGAACTTTGGTGTGGCGGTCTTGTGTGGGTGTCTGAATTTCGGCGGATTCCAAGATGTGTGTCATAATAGCTGTGGCGGAATGCCGCCGCGGCGGTGTATTGGCGGTCTTCTGCACGGCGGTAAGCGCCTTTTACCGCCAATGTTGTAATGACCCCCTATATGTTTTCCCTGCACCAAGGGGCACTACTTCAAGATAGCTGTTTGCACAGCTACAATGATTTTTTCAATGGAAGCAAAGCATGCTTCAGCTAAGAAACAAAAGTTGTACTTTTAAGAAATAGTAACAGTCTGTCTCTCATTGCAGCTCACAAAAGCTTTATCCATAGTTACTGAGTATGACTCTGATAACTAGGTTGACATTATTGCCCCTGGTCTATAAAGAATTAGACTCAGGCATGTCTGCTTGTAGAGCATGCAAGATACCAGTGTACATGCTTGTCTATTGTTTTGATGAAAACATGGTTAAGATCATAAAAGGGCTTAACTTGCTCAGTGAGGCAAGTAAGAACATTCAAAGTTAAGAAATCCAGCAAGGATTGCAACTTTTTAAGTTTATTGGGATACTGCAAAGTAGCCCACTTCCGCATAAAGTCAGGAGCTAGACCCTTACCTTCTTAGGATAATATTGTCAGGTAGGTAATCTTCCATTACTTAAGATTAAAATTGTAACCATGTGATGCTACTATGCACACAACTTTGTCATCCCTAGTTTACTGTAGATCTGAAATGTCACCAGTGAGATAAATATCATCAATGTATGACAATACCTCAGGATCTGATTGTGAAGTTCTCCATAATGCTGGCTGAGAAAAAAATCAGGGCTTTTCTTATAGCAGATAAGCACGCTTTGAAATGAGAAATGCTCTCCGTTGACAATAAAGGCAGTTAAATACTCATTTCTGAATGCTATATTTTGACGGAAGACCCCATTGGACATATCCAGGGTCATTTTGTACATTTTCTTTAAACCTCTCAGCATCATAAGACCCCATGACATCAATCTTGTCTCCTAAGCCGACACAGCTCGTCCTCTCCCTCACTGACACCCACTCCCACAGACCAAACCAGAAACCTTGGCATCATCCTAAATGATAAACTCGCAATAAATAAACAAGTTAATGCAGTAACTGCATCCTGATGCCTCCTTCTCAGAATGCTACATAAGAATATCAAACGGCTCTCCATGTACGCAAGATGCACCCAGGCCATCAAAGCTAGGTCCAAGCACAAAACTCAGCTCACTGAGTTTTTAGAATTCGGTCACTTCACGCGATGCAGAGTAACGCAGAGTTCCTGAATTCTGCCATCTGGCTCAAAGTTTATTTCCATTTGCCCGCAGAAGATTTGATTTTGGTGCTCACTTGCGAGTGTCACAATGTAAGGGCACATGAGAATTTGCACATACTCCTGTGGGTTCTGGCCAAGACTGCACTGATAAATAGCCACTCACGAGCAGAAATGCAGCTCGAGAAGATTTTCAACTTGAAAAGCAGCTACATCTACTCAAAAATAGGTGTTGTTAGAAGTATTTTTTCACTTCTTTTTTTCCAAAAGGAAGGGAGCACCCCGAGGACTCCAACTTCCTGTTCCAGCAGGTTCCTTATGGTGTTTTGTCCATCTCCTGGTCACTTTTCACCTGGATTTCACATTGGAATGGTCACTCTCTTTGTGTCCTGTTTATATGTTCCGACTTAAGGACTTTGCTTTTGTGATATCACACAAGTAAGTTAGAAAAGTATTGTATAAGGGTGGTGTTTGGCATGCAACACTATTTGCTTGTACTTTATTTGATTTTTAAAGTTCATTGTGGTGGGTGGACTGGAGTTTAAGTAGGGGCCTAGTTATTTTTTTTGCATTTCATTAATTTTTCATTTTTCAAAAAGAAAATTGTTCCACAGCTCAGTACCTTTTCTCCATGTTTGTTACATTTGAAATATTCATTTATTTTACTATGTGGCCTAGATTTTCAATGGGCCATCTTTCCATTAGGCCCAATAGAAGTCATCAGTCCAGGAAAGAACGTTTTATGTGGTATATGGCAGGGATGGCATTGGATTAAATTAAAAATGTTGGCTATTTTTTGCATTTCTTTTTTTTCTGCAAAAAGTGCATATGCAGGGTAATATTTGATGCCATATGAGGATGTGTGTTGTTGTAAAAAGTTTACAGCACAGTTACATTTTTTGTTCTGCATTGCTGAATTTATGTTAGTGTTTTCTTCAGTGTTACCACCATGCTTTCCTTTTTCTGGTCTGTGTCTGTGTGTGTGTCTTTATGTGTTTGTCATTGGCCACCATTTGTCTTTGTTCTCCATGCCATAGGGGAGAGGGCCATTTTCTGTAGTCTATGTACAAAGGCCTGCCTGTGTTCTTTGTTCCCCATGCGTCCTTGCTTGTTGTTACTGTTGTTGTATGGCCATGTGGTTGGCAGCCATTTTGTGCATCCAGCCATTGTGCTTTTACCCTAGGCTTGCATGTGTTCTTTGTTTACCATGCCTCCTTGCCCTCTGTTGTTATTTGACCATGTGGCTGGCAGACATTTTGTACATCCAGCCACTGTGTTTTTACCATAGGCGTGCATGTGCTCTTTGTTGTCCACACCTCCTTGTGCATTGTTGTAGCTTAAGCATTTTGTGCACCCTGCCAGTGCACTTTTGCCATGGACTTTCATGCATTTTTTTCTTCGTTACTCTTTGCTTGCTTTTGTTGTTTGACCATGTGGCTAGCAGCCATTTTGTGCATCCAGTCACAGTGTTTTTGCCATAGGCTTGTTCACTGTTGTTATTTGACTATGTGACTGGCAGACATTTTGTGCATCTAGTCAGTGTGCCTGTATCATAGGCTTGCAAGGGTGAAAGTGATACCAGTTTAATAATATGCTTGGTGATCATTGTAATTATATGTATACTATGAATATGATTTAGAAGAATAGTGCTTGTATTATTACATGTTTTTTAGCATTTTTCATTTTGCGCCACCTAACCTCACAATAGTTTTCTTTCTTCTCATCCTCCTATACAAACATCAGCAATTATTTATCAATCTTTTAATTTAATTTTTCATTTAAAATTATTATTTTCATTTTATTTTTTATTTTTTAAGTTCAATGTTTTTATTTTAAATTCTATTTTTGTTTTTACTTTTTAGTTTAGAGTTTTCATGTTTTTTATTTATTATTTTTTCTTTTTTAATTCATTTGCACTAATATTGCCATTGTCTTTACTAATTCAAACTACAACAATGCCACATTTCACTAAGTATTTTTTTTGCTTGTTTGCTGCCAAACACAAGTCCTGTACAGTGACATCAGTCATCCAGTCTCTTCTATTTGTGCAGCTTAGTGCCATTACCAACTGAGAGCTTTAAGATGGCCACAAAGTGAGTTGCTTCCAGGAAAGTGGTCAGTGAGAAGAAGAAGCTTTCCACCAGTTGCATGCCGACCACAACGTTTTTCGGGAGATGTGTGCCTGCCGGATTGGCCTCTAGGGAGAAAGCTGGGAGCACCACTCCTGCATCAACAGCCCAATCAAAGCAAAAACCCATGTCTGTCAGCAAGGCAGCAACTGCAATCATGGTGAGGAAAAGGAAGGCTACCATTTTCTCCAAGCACCACTTCTGATGATGATGATGATGATGATGATGATGATAGGGGCATGGGACGCACCAGGAGAGGCAAGGGAAAATAAACGTTTCTGAAAGCCTTAGAATTATGGAAGGGGATGATGATGAGGGGGCAACAATGAGCTAGTCATTGTGGAAGCTAGCACAGAGGAGTCTGACAATACTATTCAACCTGCTCTAAGGGATGTGGCACAGGTAGTGCCACCAGCTCACATAATTGTAAGTCCCCAGCTGAGACCTGTACCAACCCCTCCCTCAGTAGAAGTACATACTGCATATAGGCAATCAACAAGATACCCACCTACCTCCAGATTCTGTACAGGCATTGGCAGTGCCCCACTAAGAAAGTACTCCTCCCCAGTTTGGGACTTTTTTACACTTAGCAAACAGGAGGAAAATGATGCAATGTGTGTCAGTTGTCAGTTGTTTATTGAGGTAAGCCTGGTTTACATTACGGTACTGGAGGACAAATGGCCCATATTAATTTTAATGCAGTGGGAGGAGTAGCTTAAAAACATTGTTGAACGTGGCTGGGGTGGTGGAGGTGAGGAGAGCCGGGAAACATCAGCTACAATTCCATTCAGGGTGGCAGGTGATTAAGAAGAGAGTGACATCCTCATGCAAAGCACCCTTTTCTCCACCAGTGTGCTAGAATTACCCACCTTAGTGACCTCACAATGGCACAAGAAAACTCAGTCAGATGGAGACATCATGGCATACAGTGACTACCCCATGATACACATTGAGTTTACCACCAACTACTTCTCGAAAGTCATCTATGTCAGTGGACAAAGAAAAGATGAAAATCCAGGCTACTATTTTGGGCATGTTTATGCAGGATAGGCCCTATGACAGCATCCACCCAACAGCATGTTTTACAAAGGGAAGCTGGCAAAAATGTTAGCACAGGGCCTCCATTCTTTTTTTTTGTGTGGAAGAAGTAGGATGCTTAGAATTTGTGGCAACCATCTCCCCAAAATAGAAGGTTCCAAGTTGGACTTATTTTGCCAGAGTTGTTGTTTTAGTGTTGCATTGTGATGTGCTATAAATGTTTGAGCTAGCTTTGCAGCAATTTTTTGTCCACACTATCCACCTGACGACACACATGTGGACTAGTTGACAGGCGACTGCACATCACTGCACAAGGGATCTCTTTTGCAGGGGTAAAGCAACATTTATCAATGGGTATTGACCCTGAAGAAAGTTTTAAGAACATTCAGCAGCATGCAACATTACCCATGCTTGCCATTGAGAAATCACGTATAGCTGCAAACATCTTGGACAAATTTAACAGCAAGGTGTCTGAATGGCTGTGACCGGGAGGTCGCAAATTTGGATTTGTTGCCACAGACAATGCCAATTACAAAGTCATGGACATGGCAGATGGTGACTATTTCAGGGTCCTGTGTTTGGCACACTGCATCAACCTGGTTGTGCAAGACTTTATTTTTTAAAAAGGCATAGTAAGCAACACATTGACCACCTGCAGATAAGTCTGCACTTATTTCAGCCATTCTTTTAAAGGCTGGAAGCAGTTGCAGATTATTCTGGGTGCTAACAGAGTACCAGATAAAGCCCTCATACAGGAGGTGCCAACAACCTATTATATGGTGCAACATCTATTTGAGCAGTACATATAGATCAATGACTATACCACTCCAAGAGGAGGGGGTGCTATTGGGAAAGATGTGACCCTGGCTGTGGACAAATGGGGCCTACTAAAATACCTGATACAGATGTTACTCCCTTTTGAGGTTTTCACACGGGAAATAGCCAAGCTATCCCATTGTTTCTTCTGATACAGGACCAGTAAAGAAGGTGTTTGAAAGGTTTGCACTCATATGTGTGAACGAAAACCCAGAAGCGCATGCCTTGGTTGAGAGCTTAATCCTTTGCATGGCTTGTTGCATGGCTTGTTATGCAGGGCTGCAAAATGACATCATGCTGTCCTAGGAATACACCTGGGCCACCCTGCTTGATCTATGTTACAAAGAAATTCTGTCCACTTCAATTCTTTTTTCTGAAGGGGATGTTTCATAATACAAGAGGTGGATTGTTGAGCAAACTGGACACCAGGAAGAAGAACAGCTGGGACTTAGATCCCACTCCACAGTTCTGGGGTGCCACCTTCAACTTTCAGAGAGGGCAGCCTTGTCTCATCACAGCAGACAGCATCAGCAACAAGAACACTGGCAACAACAGTAACAGAAGAATCAGACCCAACCTCTGCATTAGCTGGGTATCAAGTGGCAGATTTGAAGTTGAGTGCAAAGGTGAAGACAAAAGAGGTTGAGCAAGCAGCAGCAACAATGAAACTTCAGAGAATATTTCAGTAGTATCTGGATGACCCAAAAGAGGTGTATGTGGATCAAAACCTATTGGTATATTGGTATGGTATGATTCCCCAACGGCCAGAGCTCAGACAGGCAATAAAGTATCTGGCTTGTCCTATAGCCAATGTGTCTGCTGAGTGTTTGTTCAGTGCAGCTGGTGTAGTTGTTACAGTGAGAAGGACCAGCCTCTCACCTCAAAATGTGGTGAGATTGACCATGATCAAAATTAATAACAATTCATGCCACCTGATTACACCATTCTTAGAATACCACAGGAGAAAGAGGAGGATTGGTCAGAATCAAGTGTGTTAGCTGACCAACTTCTGGGTGAACCAACTGAGTTTAAAGACAAACTCTTTCTGAGACTGTGTATGCCAGTGTCACTATAGAACCTTTTAATTGTTTCTCATTGAACTCCTTTCTTTACAAAAAAAAAAAAGAAATTAGGAGCTAGTGGAACATTGTTTGTGTCTGATTTAATTTTATTCTGCCCCACCATTTTTTTGTCATCTATGTGGCCGGATTTGAGTTGGAGCAGTGCACAGTGAAGAAGCCTCCACAATACCTTCTTGACATTGGAGACAATGCCTGCTTCCCTTACATGCCTGTCTTTTTACTGCATCGCTTAGCAGGGCTGCCCCAGAAGATCATTTATTTACAAGAGGGATCAATACCAACTTCTATTGTGTTGCCAATGTCAGAGATACAATTGGGTACACAACCTTTCCATTCTTGGATTGAAAGAGGTAACTATCACTAAGTATAACTATTGCATCAATGAGTGAGTGATAGTGAGTGATGATTGCTGATTTATGTGATGGCAAACAGTGCGGGAGGGTGTTCCACTAATAGTAAACTTTGATTATTCGTTGTTGCCTAATGGGTGATCATTTTTCCTGAAGGTGATTTGCCTTTACAAACCTACTAAGTAAATATTTGCCTGTGTAGTCTACTGTTTTTTTCAGGTTCTGCCAGACCAGACTAGTCACTTTATTTAACAAATCCAAACCTATATGACATACGGCAATTCAGTTTCTCTACCTGTTCTTCAACAGCAATGCACTGCATATCTGTCTTAGTCGGGTCAGGACTGGGACGGGGTTACTCGGGGTCAGTAGGAGGATGGAAGGATTCAGGGTAGAACTATCTCATCAACAGATAGATGAAAGGAGTTATCAGCTTCAAAGGGAACCATGACTGAGGCCTAGTACTCAGCTATGTGAAATGGAGAGAGGTGCTTTAATTTGGGAAATGCTGATGAGTGTGGCTGTTTCACTGGTTGCAAAAGTAAAACTCTAAGTACTCTTGCTTTTTGCTCTGCCTCTGAGTCTTTCCGGCACACTCCCCATGAAGCTTACCTTCCTTCTGTCCTTCTTCTTGACTCTACAATACAGTTTCTGTTTTACAATCCACAGGCCTTCCCCTCTCCTGCACAAATGAAGGACAAGAGATGAGCTCAACACTCCTGCAGAGCTACCAAGCTGGTCTTGAGACGGGCACCCAAGAGTGTTGGACATTCCAAGGAGACTATAGATGCACCACCCAATTTGGCAATACAGTATCAGATTTCTTTTAACAATCATATTTTTTAGAACTGTGTGCATTCAATTCACTTCGCCATAATTAGATTTTTTCATACCTGGGTGACAGAACATTTAGATATCTATACCTTGGGTCTCTGGGGCAGAAGTACTATTTCAATGCATTTAATAAAACAGTGTCGTACTCATTCCTTCATTTCCTTCCAGAACAGATTGATGATGATGATGTGCCACTCATCGCGAGATGAATACTGTTGTTGTGTTGTGTTTGTTTTGTCACACCTTTCCTCAAATCCCCTTTCCCTTCCATATATCAAGCATCTAACACTCTTCCCACAGGTTGTGTGATTTATTGAGGTGTGACTTAATTTACACCAAATAGATACCACACTTGGTAGGCACATGTGGTTAAAAGCGACACCAACCCAGGGTAGGATTTTTTATTGCATGAGAAACAGCCCACACCAGCCTCACTTACCCAACCATGCATAAGTAAGAAAGAACGTCATTCCTCAAAGTTAACATTATCATTCAGGCCTTTGCCAGGCATTCAATAAACAGCTTAACCTTGCCGACTACAGAGTGCAGACTTTGAGTACATTTTTCTTGACTTGAGGATTTCATAACTTTGGTTTTGGAATTCCCAGGCTCACCATTTGTCAGAGTGAAGCTCCTATACCTCAGGATCTGTTTGAGATGACAAGTTAGGCCCACCTCCAGGCACCTCCAAGTCTAGAAACCTTTGTAGCACAGAGTATTAGAGTGGCCAGGCGAGGGGAGGGGAATTAGGAAGGGGACTGCCGGGAAGGAGACCTGCAAAAAGAAATAGCAATACACACAGCAATTAAATCTTATAACTAACTATAACACTGTCAGTCATGAGTTTGTTTTCTCTCACCAAAATTGACTGAATATCACTCCAAGAATATGATGACCAAAAAAAAAAGAAACAAAATAAAACACCCCCCAAGCTAAGTGTTCTAAAGATATTGTTAAAGCTGATATTCATTAGACAATTCAGCAATATTCTGTATTTCTAAAATATCCTGTCTTAAATAAAGAGTAATCTTCCAAAAACATTTAAGTTAGTATATTCTTTGCAAAACAAAAATATCCTTCACATGGAGAAAATAATTTCCTCTGAATTTTCCTTGCAATACAGATACTCAGATGAAAACAAACACATTGTTCTATTGGTGTTCCTTTGGCTATGTAACTTCATATCTTTAGAAACAGGAAAAGAGCAATAAATATTGCATCTGGCATACTGCCAACAAACTCCATCAAATGCCCTTTGTTTATCTACTTAAGATAAAATCTCACCACTAAGAGCACCACCTGCTCTTCAATAAACTTCAAATCAACCTCCAGAAAGCACTCTCTCAAAGCCGAGAGAAACAAGGCCTGTCACTGCCAGACCAAGGACCAAACCCGGAAAGCTCTGGAGGAATAGTGAGCACCTGGGTACTGGGTGTGGCAGGTTTTGTAGTCTAGACACACCCAATCTGGTTTCTAGGGAAACCTCTATGGAGAGCATAAAAAACAAGCACAAATCTGAGTAATAGTAATGTCAAGGACTAACAACAAGCATAGGCTCATGCAAAAGGTAATATTATGCCTACAGCTCAGATTATTTGCAGACAACAAGCAAAGGCTCATGCAAAAGGAAAATAAAAACAAGCCCAAGTCTGTGTAATAATAATGTCAAGGACAATCAACAAGCATAGGCTCATGCAAAATGTAATATTATGCATAGAGTTCAGATTATTTGTAGAATACTAGATATAATCAACTGATTCTTTAGACTCTCTAACACATGCAATGACAATGCCACCACCAACATGCTCTGAGTGCGGCCTCATGTGCCTTACCACACCAGTGTCTCAAACATGTACATTGAAGAACTCCTAACGCATAGGTTGTAGCAGGCCCTAGACAGCGCACTAGCCTAGTTCTGACAACATTGCTCAGAATAATTTACTAATGGTAGTTTGAAGTGATATGAGGTATTCTCTGATGTGTCATGGTGGTAGTAGTCTGTCCTCAATCTTTCTAAGGCTATAATATTAACGTATAGTTATAATCTACTAACTCTAGGTTTTTCTTTCAATTTTTTTATCTCTGATCTTTTTGATTAATCCTACGGTTAGAGATCACCTCGGTCAGAGTGGGACCAGGATGTGACGCCTTCCCTGTTGGTGCACCACCACCACCATAAAGAAGGTACCTTGGGAAACATTCAGTATGGTGTTGGAACTTAGAATATTTACAGAGGGAGCAGCTGTCAACCATCACCTCATCTTTTTAGGTAAGTGAACTATTTTACTTAGTACGGGACTAACTCCTGCTGCAGATGAGATAAGTGCTCTATGTTTCTGTAGGTAATACAGGAGATGACACCATACCCACCTACCTGGCATACACTTGGAGAAATAGATTAAAAAGAGAGGCTGCGTATAAAGGCATCAGTGCAAAGTTAAAGTGAAGCGGAAAAAAACTTCAGACATAAAGTGGATTATAAAAATGTCCCCTTTCCTAACATGAACTATATATTAGAAAATATAAAACCTACCCTATCCACTCACAGCAGACCCACCCCAATCCCACATCTTTCCCCATGACCAACTAATGTCCAAAAGAATATGTCCAAGTCCAAATTAAGTGTCTGACGTCAATAAGAAAAAAGTCCTTTCCAAATTCCCACTCTCTCATCCACAGCAACTCCGTCCTACCAAAAAAAACAATTTAAAAAAGGCTAAAAGAGATAATTTTGTATGTGGTCTCCAGATGTTCAATGCAGGCCTTGAAGTATGCCATCCAAAGGCTCAATTGCACCAGCTCACGTAGCATGCAGTGACAGTAGAGTCAGGCTGAAAGGGGATAGCATGGGGACAGGCAGATCTTGGCTGTCAATGGTGCTGGTATGCACTGGAGGCACAGCCAGTTGGCTGGTGGTACTGGGCCCAGGTCTAGCAGCAGGGGAGTGTTCTGGGCCCTCCTCATCAACCAGCCAATGGTAATGTGCCTTGGTGGCCTCCTTCCTCTGTCGCCGGAGCCGAGCCGCAATCACCTGGTACTGGTGGACCACCAGGATTAGCTAAATCAAGAAAGAAAAAAGACAAATTGTAAAGAACATTCTGTGCAAACACTTGTTTTTTTTAAATTACATCGTGGCACAGTATAAATACTTTGCTGCTGGTCCCCTAGGGCCATTGGAATTTTTGGTATAATGATTAGGAAAGTCAGTCACATGGAGGAGCTTGATTACAAAACATACCTCAGAAAACCAATGACTGGCTGAAAGGAAGTAGCTTTATATTAAAAAAACAGAGTGATTTTTCTGGTAAAGGATTTAAACCACACAGTCATTTTGTGTGGAAAAAATAAAAAGAACTCTGTTTAATGAGTGAGGAATCATCCACTCTGGAGTACAAGCATTCTATTCTTGTTGTGCCAAATGACTGGAAGCATGCTAGCTAGGGCATCGGGTACACTAAAAATGTTCTACTCTCTGCATTCGGCAGCTGGGACAGCTGCTATGAACAAAAAGGTATGTTTGATTTCAAATGCCATGCTTTTCTCCAAATGCCTTTCAATTCTACCCTGACTACAAAGAGGAAGATGATAATATAGTTCACGCATGTCCTGTATAACATGCAGATAATAGATATCCAGTCTGGATTAAAATGATACACGCAGTACAAGGAAAGGGACGGGATATATAGATTTTTTGGGGCATGATCGTCACAGAGTATCCCATCAGCAGAACATGTAATCACAGACACATAATCCCAGTTTACTTCCTGGCCTCCCCCTCAAACACAAATTATTTAAATTAAATACATTCACTTGGTAGTAAGGGAAGAAACAGGAAAGGAAACTTGACTTAAGGACTGATTTAGACTAGAGTTTGATGGAGGGGGTTAGTTTGTAATACGGCAGATGGGACATCCGTCAGGTTTGTGATGAAGTATTCCCTCCACCAAGATTTAAATCAGGCCCTAAGTCTGTTGCACAGGGTAAGGTACAGGGAAATGTCTGGATGAGGGGAGCAGAGGTTTTGTTGTAGAATACCGGGGGAGAATGGTCCAGGCCTTAACCGTTGACACATGTCAAAAATGTTTGTTCTTCAATGTGGTCTGAAGTTAAGAATGAATAAAGGAGAGAGGTACTAGCCCATGGATAGTGAGTTGAGGCTTGTGACGTGCAATGGGCAGGGAAGTCAGGGATGCTGATGGATTGTGGGCATCTGCCTCACTTAATAAATACATTAGGTATACTAGTAATTATCAATAACCAAGCGACGTGACTTACGGTTACCTGTCCCTGCCGCCGCAGAGACTCCCCCTTCAGGTGCTGCATCTGGTGCTGGCGCAGGCACTAGTGTTTTGTGCGGCTAGAAAAAACAACATTACACATTTAGATGCCACATATACTGCCCTCTTTTTTTTAACAAAACAGAACTGCAACACATGACTACTGTTGAGTTTTCATGATCTCTTCTTTGATCTAAAATATCACTCTGGCCATTTTGCAGGTTGACTATGTTACTGTGAGTCATTTCAAGTTCAATGAAGGGGTAGAATAAATTAGTCAATGAAGGATATATGGTGTCCGATTCGCAAAGGTAAACAAAGGTAAACATTGACTTTTGGTCTAAGTGTATGCCAAATGTGTAAGTTTACGATTTTTAGGTAATCACAAAGGCAAGTTATGAGTAGTATCTTTATGCCTGCATTCGGGGTGGATCATCTATTCTCAGGCTGGCTCATTCACACTCAGGCTGGATCATCCGACCCTGGGTCAGAATCAGTGTAATTACATGCACCTGCACGTTATCAATCCCACCTGCAGCCCAGATGCAAGAACCAGATAAAAGCAGCACACAAGTAAGGGTCTGGTTTCTCCACAACCACACTGTGTCTGCCTGCACTGCATATCCTGAAGTCACCCTGCCCTCTAGGAGGAACATAAACTATACTGAGGAAGAGACAACCATGATCCTGAAGTTTATTGTGAGGAACTACAAGAGACTGCATGGTCTCCCACCCTACAGTAGGCAGCCTTATAGCAGCAGTTGGTAACGGCAGTCACTGCATTGGGGGAGGACATCCTGACCATGAATGACATCAAGAAGAAGTGGCAGGATGAGAAAAGGAGGATGAAAGAGAAGTACACCAGGACAGAGGTGGTCAGAGCTCTCCTAGATGTACAAACTGGAGTCCGCCTCTGACTCACCCTACTTGAGAGGGATTTCTTCTCCACTATAGAGCCTCACCTGCTCCATGGGCTGCCTGTGAGTGATGACCACAATGTGGTGCCAGGTAATATGTAATGTTACTAACAATGACACCAAATGAGTAATGCTTGTGACCATGAATGTTGTCCCAAGTAAGTGTAATCTTCATGGTGACTTAGGGTGACATGTAGCAAACGTTTGCGAGTCGCAAATGGCCCGATTCGCAATTTGCGACCCCGCAAAATCGGAAATGGGATGCAAAAATCCCATTTCCGACTCGCAAAATGCAACGCGACCCATTACCGACTCGCAAAATTTGCGACCCCATTTTGCGACCCGCAAATAGGAAGTCGCAATTTGCGAGTCGCAAACCATATGCAATAGCAACTCGCATATTGCGACTAGTCGCAAAATGCCCATTTTGCACTTCCAATTTACCACTAACTCAGAGCAGGTGGTAACCATTACCAAAGTATAAAAGGAGACCCAGAAGGCATCTGGGTTACTCAAGATGGCGGAGATATACCTGATAGCAGTGAGGAGGAGAGCCCACGCTGCACAGTGGAGGAGGAGGAGCCAGAGACAGGAGAAGATATAAGGAACAAGGCAGACACTTTTCCAACAAACAGAGGAGGAGATTTATGATAAATATAGACTCAGCAGCGCAGCTATACTAGATTTAATAGAATTACTCAAACCACAGCTACAACGCCTGACTGTACGTGGCTGCGTCATCCCTACACATGTGCAAGTGCTATGCTCACTGCACCTCTTGGCCTCGGGTAGCTATCAGGGGGTCATTGCTGTGGCAGGTGGGGTATCCCAAAGTGCACTCTCATGGTTCTTTAGGGCATTCCTAGTTGCCTTACTCACACACATGTCCAGATACATATACCTACCCAGGAATGAGGCAGAAATCAACAACACCAAGTTGGATTTCTACCGGATTGCCAACTTCCCCCATGTCATAGGGTGTGTAGACGGGATACATATACAAATATGCCCTCCTGCAAACCTGGAATATCTGTTCCGCAATCGGAAGTGTACCCACTCACTCAATATTCAGGTGGTATGTGACGCCCATTATGTCACTCACTGACATGGTAGCTAAATTTCCAGGCAGTACTCATGACTCCTACATTTTTAGGCACAGTGGGATACACCAACACCTAGAACGTGGGGAGTTTGAAGACGGATACCTCCTAGGTAGAGCTGAAAACACCTTGCAGACATACACACAGATCAATGTGGAAACCACCCATGCCCAGCTAACATTGTACTTTTTGTGCCAAACAGGTGACAGTACACATGCACTACGACCATGGATCCTTACCCCGTACTTAACACCCAGCAATGAGTCAGAGAGGCGATACAACAGTGCACATAAGAGGACCAGGAACATCATCGAACGTAGCTTTGGACTGCTGAAAGCAAGCTTCAGATGCCTCCACAGAAGTGGAGGGGCCCTCCAGTATACCCCAATAACAGCTTTCAAAATTGTTGTCGCATGCGCTATACTGCACAACATTGCCATCAGACGTGGGCTACCTCTCACCCCTGAAGACCCTGATTCTGAGGATGAAGAGCAAGAGCTACCACATCGCCATCATGGGGATAGGAGCATCGCAAATCAAGGCAGACTGAGAGGGGAACACATTGCAAACCAATACTTTGGAAGGTACGAGCTAACTTTTACCATACTCACCAATGTCACACACAAAGAGTCCAGGTGTTAAGTGGAAAGAACAAGTGGTTTAATAAGTGCAAAAACAAAAAAACTATATACAATTGGAACAGTTCAGGGGCTTTCATAGTCCACCTGGCATGGGACACATTGACGTCATGTGCCCCAACCCCAGGACTGTGTGGAGCTCAAACCCTACGCCGGGCTCGGCCAGCATGGATGGTACTAGGGGTGTCAGCAGTGCCCTGCCTTGTGCTTCCACTGCGAAGCACCCTGGTGTCACCGGCAGAGACACTGCTGACAGTGGAGCCCTCCTCACTATCCTGTGGCGTGTCGCCTGTGCCCCTGGCCACCTGCCGTGCCTCCATTATGTCTACTGCGTGGCTGAGACGGCCCAGTCCACGTGCCACGTCACTGGCAAAGTGGCCAATGTCCACTTGGAGGCTGACAGTGCGCCTAGAAAGACCTGTTGTGTTCACGGCCAGCCTTACAATTGAGGATGACATCCTGTCTAGGCGGTTCAGCAGCTGGCGGTCCCGACGCTGTGCACTCTCTGTCTGCGTTAGCAGTCCTGCCACTAGTTGACGCTTGGAGAGTGCAAGGTCGCCCATGTGGGAAATGATCAGTTGCAGCTCTGAATGTACTTGCTGCATGCTATTACCATGATTGCGCTCCATGCGCCGCAATGCCCCGGTAATCCTCCTGTTTTCCTGTGTCTGCAGGCGCTGACCCCGTAGGAGTGAGGCCTCAGTTCGTGACATGGAGGCATCCCCTGACTCTGCCTGCCGCTGTGAGGATGGAGTTCCCGGTCGCCTGTGACACGGTGGAGGCCCTTGGACGTCTCTTGTGGCACTTTGGCTGGTACCTGGTGCTGGCTCACACACCACTACTGCAACAGGTGTTTCGTGAGGGGACATGGTGTCGGTGGTGCAGGTCGCAGTGGTGGCTGCTCCTGTTCCCTCCTGTGTCTGCTGGCTGACCAGTGGCCCCTGGCTGCTTGGGCTGGTGGGGGTATCTTGTGGGAGACCTGTGTGACATAGGGAACACACTGTCAGTATGTACTATCTGTTATCTACTTTCTAATAAACTGTTGCCTATAAACTGCCTACTTGACTACATTGCCCATAATGCACCATTCTGGTGTTTGCTACTCTGAAATGGAACTATTTTGGTTGCGCATGCTCCTGTGTACAAGGTGGGTGGGGGTATGGCATTAATGAGGGTACATGCATGTCACATGGTACTCACCGGTTGATGGTCCTGGCTCAGATGTGTCCAGATCTCCCATCCCACATACAGCCTCAGGCTCAAGGGTCTCCTCTACCCTTTCCTCCAGGGGTGTGGGTGGTGGTACTGTTGATGGTCCCACTCCTGTGCCTCTCATCTCCCGGAGCCGCTCTGCCACCCTCTCCTTGGTCCGGGAGCGCAGGTCGTACCACCTTTTTTTGTGTTCCTCAATACTCCGGTAGCTGACTCCCAGGGAGTTGACTTTCTCCTGGATCTCCATCCACAGTCTCCTTTTTTCTGTCTCTGGCACGGTGAGGGCTGCCCTGCCAAATAACTGGTCATGGTGCTGACAACACTCCTCAGTCAACACCTCCAACTCTTTTTCAGCAAACTTCAGTTTCCACTTTCTTGGGGTCTCTGCCATGGTTGCTGGAGCTCTGTGTCTTTGCAGTACTGCAGTTGAAATGGGTGTGGTCCTCCCTCCTCCCAGGTGTATTTGTAAACTTCCTGGCTGTGATGTCATCATCATGTGCCAGGAAGTGTTTTCCAGAGTGTTCTGCAGCACCTGCATTCATTTTTCAGCACAGTCGCAATTAGCGACACCCACTCGCAAATTGCGTGTTCGTTTTTTGCGCGGTCGCAAAAAGCGACCTCGCAAACAGCGGACTCGCTACCTGTGGTGCGACTCCATTTGCGAGTCGCAAATTGTCCTCACGTTTTCGTCCTGCATTGCAGTTAGAGAGTCGGAAATTGCGAGTCGCAAAGAGTCGCATTTTGCGAGTCGCTAATTTTTCCCTACCTACATCTGGCCCTTAGACTCTCATGTGTCTCAGCTAGCCCATTACACTACAAGTACCAGAATCCTTTGTGATGGCAATTGCAAATTATAAACCCTCAGTCCCAAACAGTGACCCATCACTGCTGCCTCATCCACTTAACAATGCGGCATGGCAATAGGTATAGTCCCTCATTCATTTACCACTGCTGTTGGCATGTAGATTAAAATGTGTAGATATGTGACAGGTTGCAAATAATCAAATATCTTGTTCATGTCTGATGACCTTTCCCTTCCGTTGCCACATAGAGCCAGAGAACAGTCACATACTGGAGCTCAGGTCTCTGCACCATAAGGGAGGCAACGTCACAATGCACAACATCTCATACTTTCAGCGCCAACCGGTATGAAAATGTGGCCAGGGGAGGGAATTTTGTCCTACATTTTTTTTTAGTTAACTCATAGATATATCTCATGGAATTAATGAAACTGCAAACCTGAGAAGTGAACTAGGTAATGTTGTGTATCACATGTGTCAACTAATATGTTAACTGAACACACACATAACATTGTAGGCCCTGTGATGTTATTCAGAAAGATCCAGCCTGCAGTGAAATCTGCAACATGTGTGGGTGTGACATCTGGTCAGGCACCATACACTCAGCAGAAGAGAGACACTGGTAAGGATACATGAAAATGACTTTACTAAATGCTTATGCTCCTAAGCTGTGGTGTATATGTCAACACTATGTGGTGTGTGTCTAATGTCACTGTTCTCACTCATCCCTATATGCTCATATATGGCTCTTAACAGTATACCACATCCTGATATGTTGGCCAATGTTAGGTCAACCAAAAATGGTTGGATTAGTGCTTACCTAAGGGTTCATATTGGCCCTCATGTGGGTTGATTTTACGTGGGTCAGTGCAGTGTCTATATGTTACAAGTCAGTGTGTCTCACCTCACGAGGTGTAAGATGTTTGTGCCTTCCCAGTCGCAAGTATCCCCCTTGTTCATGGAATGTCACTCAAGTGGAAAGTGAGCCAACACGGAAATTTGTTCAGCCTTGACACAGTCCAGGAGGCTATTTTAAACCATGCAAGGTGGCTTGCCGTAACCTCATAAGCATGATTTACTGGAGTATGTAGCTGGAGTTGCACAAAAAGTGATTCTCCAGTGCCTTGAGGGGCTCATAATGTATCCCCATGTTCATTATGGAGAGGTGGAGTCACAACCTGTTTCTAAGTTCATTACATGGATATTTGCTGACAAAATGCCAGGAAACAACAGCTAAATTAATGATGTTGGTGAGGAGTGTACTGATACCAGCAGGCTTGCATTTTGAGAGTGTGGTAGTGGCTGGCAAGTTGGGTGTAGAGGAGGGGAAGCCTAGACATGTAGTGGTTGAACTGCACAACGTGAAAACAGTAAAGGTGGGGATCAGCCCTGCTTTTCTACTTGACCAAATTGTGGGATCCTTGAACAATGTTTATTTCACTTTGCCACCATGATCACAAATGAGTGGACCTCTGAATATAGGACTGCAGGATGTGTGCTGTACATGATCGTATTCAGTGTCAGGTAAAATAGACCATGATGTGCATGTACATTGGAAACGCAGGGCAAAAAAAACGTGAACAGCAGAAATGGCAGACCTCACAGTCCAAAATTAGCAATGTTGTCCTGTGGGGGGGTTTGAATTCATGTTACCCACACCTTGGTTGACAATTGTGTATATCAAACATGTACTTGTCAATGTACTGACAAAATCTGTTGTACAAAGATTTACCATCACTGCATGTTTTGGAAGACTCCTATACAAATTAGTAGATACCACATCATACGTAGGTTGAATGATGCCAAAAAATGTAGGTGTGTCCAAAGGTAGCCAATGGAGGAAACCCTAGTTATTTCCATTCTATAGCTCTCAGTAACCTCCAAATACATTTTCACCTGTAATTGTGAAACCTGGTTGATATAGGGACGTCTCTAACTTATAGATCATTGATCCATATCTCTGACATGTGCATGTAGAATCATCACTATCATCCTTTGCACTCAGTAATAGATATGTATATTACATTACAGCTGCTTCCAGGACTATTTCAGTAATACGGATGACACTATCCAGGTGTTTAGGTGAGAGAATGGCTGCAGCAGTCAAACCTACTGCCATCCATCCATCAGGTAATTGAGCCATATCGTGTTGTAGACCATTGATACTCTACCCATGAACAAGAACCAAATCCTTGTAAGAGGGAATGAGCAGATATTGCCATTTTAGCATTACCCATATAGTTGGTGTGTGAAAATGTGCCCTACAAGCTCAGTGATGTGTGTCAGGTGTCCATGCAGAACATTAACCATGGTTTAACTTCTTTCCTAAGCTGCTGGATCACAGGCCAGTTCTTCTGCTACACGCTCAAAGAGCCCAGTCCAGCAGCTGACATCATGGGGGATCTCAATAGCACACAGACTTTGCTTTTGCATTTCACTTCTGCATTGAACACCTCAATGACTCAGAGTGAGCTATCACGTGTAGGGGTACACAAACCAGGTCACATGTTTAACATCTGTTGATGTGAAGATATTTTGACTCAGTCTCTGTGTTGCACCACATCATGTTGTAAGTCAAATACTTAGCCTGTTGCAACCTCTGCCTTACAGGTGTTAAGGATGAAGACTTGAGTCTGGAGGAAGGACCATCTACCAGTGATGGGCACCGGACAATCTAAAGGGAGAACTCTCTCCTCTTCCAAGCTGCCTTGTCAGCAGCCAGAACAGCACAGGAGGAGGAGGAGGAAATAGAGAAGGAGCAAGATCAGGGGCTGATTTCAAGTGATGCGGAGGCCAATCCCTGTCCGCTCTTCTTGGCCCATGCAGCACACCAACAAAATCCACCTCAGCTGAGGTTGGCATAGTGCCTTATCCTACACCCCAAAGGACTGCCCATTCTCCACACACCCCAAACCAAACTAAACCTCTTCACAGCCCTCACATCCACATCGGACATGTTGGTTCCCAACACTGACAGTGTCTCCCAGACCTTCTCTCCAACATCGGAGGGACAAGCCAGCCTTAGTGAGGAGCAGGTAGCTCCTAGACACAGGTCTACTACCTCCCAATCACCACCCCAATACCTCCCTACTACAAGCCAGCCTTAGTGAGGAGCAGGTAGCTCCTAGACACAGGTCTACTACCTCCCAATCACCACCCCAATGCTGGTGGACCTGCTGGTCACATCCGAGGCCTTCCCAGGCAGACAGGACTGACAGATATCTGGGAGGAAGATTTGTTCCAGCAGCAGTCAGATGTGAGACAGGGCATAGGGGCTACACTGTCTGGCATGTCTGCCTCAATACAGAACATGCTCCGACATGTGGTGCACAGAATGATCTAGGTGTTGGAGAGGAAGGATAGATCCTAGCAAGACATGGGGAAGAGGCTGAGTGACATCATGGCCATACAGAGGGAAGAGAGCAAGACGGAATGCATTGGCTATGAAGGCTATGGAGGGGATACTCAGAATTGTAACAAATCCTTTACAGTCAATGCATGGAGGGGAGCCAGCCTGCACCATCTCAGCCCCATCCCCTGATTATGCAACCTGCACAGCACCTCCAACAATCCACAACAGGAACACTCCCCTTGCACATGCCCTACACTGCTCAGGCATGTCCTCTACCTGTACAGGGTCCGATAACCCCTGCCCCGGCAGACCCCAACCCTGTAGGACAGGACACAACAAAATTAGTAGTGATTAATTGCTAGTACTCATCAAGCCATGCAATCTGGACACCCAGCAGGTCAAGCAGGTGCCTCTCCTAGTCAAGAATATCAGCCCAGCAGTGCATCAGCTGCTGCCAAATCCCAGTGCATCACCGGCGCAACTGCGCACCCTCCCTCACAGTAGTTGAAGATCCCACAGGTTGTACCCACTCTTGGGACTGCAGCCTGATGCCAGCATTGAGCGGAGGTGGGGCTGTACAAAAACATACGTGTGCCACCTCTACCTCACTAAAAATGGTATGAAGCTGTACTCCTTGGCAGTGCTGGCACCTTCTGCCATGACGCTGGGTAGAAGTATATGAAAACATGACAAGGGGAAAAGAAGGGACAGAAAGGGAGAAATTAGGTTAGAAATTAGGGAAAAACTAATAAAGGAACAAAAAGGTCACAGAAGATAAAATGAAAGAGGCAAAAACCTAAAATACACAACACAAATACACACACACAAAAAAAAGCAAAAATGAGAAGATCAGTTGGATAAAGTAAGGATGGCTAAGATAATGTAAAGATTGAAAAGTAGGCCAAGCTTTGTGCACAGAGTAGGAAAAATAAGGAAAAATAAGATGGCAGTGTGTGTGGGTGACTGTGGTGCCATTCATGATCAGGTTGCATCGTGCAGTACATCAATCAGAATGAACTGGTGGCCGAGCACAACTGTGCCCGCTTGCAGGGAGTTAGGTGGAGATCCCAGAGTTTTTTCTTCATTCCACCTTCTCCTAATCAGAACCAGCACACTTGACTCTGCAACACGCTTTACATCAACAGTTCCAACCATCTCACGCAAAGACTCCAGACCATCTAAAACACCGCTTCCTGGACTTCCCTAGAAGCAGTCACATTGCTCTCTGCCTCATAGAACTATGCTGGCTACCAGTCCAGAAACAATACCAATTCAACCTGCTAACCTATGCCTACTAAGCCCTCCACAACACCAGACCTGCATACCTCAATAACCAACTTCAACTTTACCATCCAGCCAGACAGATCTGCTCAGCCTTTCTCGCCCTTGCACGTGCCCCCAAGGCTATACACCAGAGAGCTGGAGCGTTGACACTGGATGGTTTCCAGTTACAGGGAGAGTGAGGTGAGATCACAAAAACATCTGGCCTGGCAGATAGGGCTGGACTGTTACCATAGAGAACAGAGTCAAGACTGATTTCAATATGGCTGTGTCCAAACTGGGGCGGCATGGTGAGAAAAAGAATGATAGATGAAACCCAGATCTGTGACTGGGGGTGGGAGTTTGAAAAGTTTAAGCACTCTGTCCATCATTCTTTTGTGTTGCTAAAGTCGCCTCAAGTTAGAAGGGTATGCCCAGCTGTGGTCTTGTGTTCAGGGTGCCACTGGATTCAAGTTGGCCTGGCTGATAAAGGGTGATACCTTGAATTTGGTTCCAAGATGCTTGTTGCTGATTCAGGGAGGACCTGGATTTATAGTTTGAGCTGGACTGTACCCTTGGGGAACAAGGTCACAACTGATTTGCATATGGCGCTGTCCAAATTGGGATGGCCTGGACAGCAAAGTAACAATGGAATAAACCGAGATCAGTGACTGGGAGTTAGTGTTTGAAAAGTTTCAGCACTCTGTTTATTATCATTATCCTTTTCTTTTGTTAAAGTCAACCTAAGTGAGAAGAGTATGCCCAGATGTGGGTCTTTGCTCACTGTGCCTCTGGATTCAAGTTAGCCTGGCTGATGAAAGGTGATACGCTGGAGCTGGTCCCAGTTTGCTTGTCTCTGGCCCAGTGAGGACCTGGTCTGGTAGTTTAGGCTGGGCTATTTCCATGGGGAACAGGGTAAAGAATGATTTGTATATGGCTGGGTCCAAACTAGAATGGCAGGGTGAGCAAAAGCACGAAGAGTTAAACCCAGATCTGTGACTGGGGGTGAATGTTTGAAAAGTTTCAACACTCTGCCCATCATTCTTTTGTGTTGCAAAAGTTATCCTAAGTGGGAGGGTATGCCCAGGCATGGGTGCTGTGCTCACTGTGCCACTGGACTCAATCTAGCCTGGGTGATGAAGGGTGATACTATGAAACGGGTCCCAAAATGCTTGCTGTTAGTGCAGGGAGGACTTGTCTTGGCAGTTTGGGCTGGACTGTTCTCATGGGGAACAGGGTCAAGACTGATTTGTGTATGGCTGGATCCAAACCGGGATGGCCTGGAGAGCATACGATCAATAGATTAAACATAGATCTGTGATTGAGAGTGAGTGTTTGAAAAGTTTCAGCACTCTCTCCATTATCCTTTTGTGTTGTTAAAGTCACCACAAGTGAGAAGACTATGCCACTGGATTCAGGCAAGCCTGGCTGATTAGGGGTGGTACCCTGGACCTGAACAATCAATTAAATCTAGATCTGTGACTGGGGTTGAGTGTTTGAAAAGATTTAGCATTCTGCCCATCATCCTTTTGTGTTACTAAAGAAGCCCTAAATGTGAAGGTTAATCCCAGATGTAGGTTCTGTGTGCACTACCATTGGATTCAAGCTGGCCTGGCTGATGATTGTTTCGGGTTCAGGGATGACCTGGCCTGGCAGTTCAGGCTAGGTTGTTGTCATGAGGTACAGGGCCAAGACTGATTTGCATATGGGTGGGTTCAAACTGGGGTAGCATGGTGAGCAGAAGAAGGATGGATTAAACCCAGATCTGTGACAGGGTGAGTGTTTGAAAAGTTTTAGCATTCTGTCCATCATCCTTTTGTGCTGCTAAAATCACCCTAAGCTTGAAGGGTATGCCCATCTGTGGGTCTTGTGTTCAATGTACCAGTGGGTTCAAGCTAACCTGGCAGATGAAGGATGATACCTTAAAACTGGTTCCAAACTGCTTGTTGCTGGTTCAGGGAAGACCTGGATTTTCAGTTTTGGCTGGACTGTTCCCCTGGGGCACAAGGTCAAGACTGATTTGCATATAGCTGGGTCCAAACTGGAACGGCATCGTGAGCAAAAGAAGGATGGATGAAACCCAGATCTGTGAATGGAGGTGAGTGTATGAAAAGTTTCAGTACTCTGTCCATCATCCTTTTGTGTTGCTAAAGTTGCCCTAAGTGGGAAGGGTATGGAAAGATGTGGGTCCCGTGCTCACTGTGCCACTGTATTCAAGCTGATTATGGGTCATGCCTTGGAACCGGTCCCAAGATACTTGTTTCTGGTTTAGAGAGGACCTGGATTGGCATTTCAGGTAGGACTGTTCTCAGGGGGAACAGGGTCAAGACTGATTTGCATTTGGCTGGATTCAAACTGGGATGGCATGAAGAGCAAAAGAAGGATGTATCAAACCTAGATGTGTGACTAGGGGTGAGTGTTTGAAATGTTTCAGCACTATGTCCGCCATCCTTTTGTGTTGTTAAAATCACCCTAAGTGAGATGAGTATGCCAAGAAGTGGGTCCTGTGCTCACTGCTGGATTCAAGCTAGCCTGGATGAGGAAGGATGATGGTCTGAATCTGGTACTAGGGGGAACTTGGAACCTGATTTATAAAAAGTATAGTGCTGGCTTGTGCCATTCCAGGATGCCAGCCGGGCGCCATATTAATAGAATGGTGCAAAGGGTGGGCTAGAGAAAATTTATGTTAGCCGAGTGGGTGTGGCGGTATGGAAGAAAGGGTTTTGCACCAAAAAATTATGTTAGGCGGCTTAGAGTCAATAAAAATGACTCTAACCTGCCTAGCATCATTTCTTGACGCAAAACCTACCATACCACATGACCCCTGTCTTATAAAAGACAGGAGTCATGCCCACCACCCCAATGACCAGCACAGGGGACAAGGGTCCCCTGGGCATGGCCATTGCACCCAGTGCCATGAAAAAATAAGACAAAATACTTACCTCTACTTACCTGTACTCACCTGGGGTGGGGTCCGCCATCTTCCGCTGTCCCTCTGGTGTGGGTGGGGGGTGCCTGGGGCTAGGGAAGGGCACCTGTGGCTCTTTCCATGGTCTCTGACCACGGAAAAAGGCCCACAGGTCTCCGAGGCCCATATTTATACTCGGTTTGCGCTGAATTAGCGTAATTTATTTTTACGCCAATTCAGCGCAATCCTAACTCCATAGTTATACTTTTGCGCTAGACACGTCTATCGCCAAAGTGATGGAGTTTATGTTGTTTTCTGGAGGGGAACACCTACGATATGGCCTTTGCAGCATATTTATCCCCCGTGCTAAAACCCAGCATGGGAGGATGGGGGCCTTAAATAATGGTGCTAAGCTTGCTTAGCACCATTATTTAACACCTGGGTCTGGGCAGGCGTAACGGGACCTGTAGGCATATTTCTATGGTCGGAGACCATGGAAATTGCCCACAGGTACCCTTCCCTGGGCCCAGGGACACCCCTACCCACCCTCACCCACACCAGGAGGTCACCTAAGGATTGGGGACTCATCCCAGGTAAGTCCGGGTGAGTTTAAAAAAAAAAAAATCCCAACACCACCCGGGGGCCCTGACTTGGGGCTCCCTGAAAGGCACTGGCCCCACAGGCCATGCCCAGGGGACATTTGTCTCCTGGGCATGGCCATTGGGGTGGTGGGCATGGCTCATGTCTTTACAAAGACAGGAGCCATGTCCATGGGGATTGTGCGCCAGTAAATGACGCTGCCCTGCTTAGAAGCATTTTTTTTGCCTCTAAACAGTGTAGCACCATAATTTGGTGCACAAGACCCGATTCCCCCTACACCTCCCTGGCACTGTTAGTGTCCTTTCCAAGGACACTAACAGGCCCTTAGCACCGGCTAGCATAATTTCGTAAATATGGCTCCCGGCCTGCGTCATGGAATTGCACTAGCCAGCACTATACTTTTTGACGTAAACCTGGGCTAACGCAGGTTTGCATTAAAAAGTATAAATATGGGCCCTAATGCCTGCCCTGAGCTAGGTGTTAAATAAGCCCTCCTCCCTCCCGTGCACCATTTTAGCACAGGAGGATAAATAAGGCGCTTGGGCCTTACAGTAATTTTTTGTCCTGGAACAGCTACCTTGCATTTCATTGATGCAAGGTAGTTTTCCGCTGGCAAAAAATGACTTTAATACCAATATTTTTGGCACTAGACATGTCTAGCGCCAAATTATAAATATGGAGTTAAGTTTGTGCTGAATTAGCCTCAAACAAATTGATGCTAATTCAGCACAAACAGAGTATAAATATGCCCCTTGGCCTGGCAGTTCGGGCTGGACTGTTTCTATAGGGAACAGGGTCAAGGCTGATTTGCATATGGCTGGGTCCAAACTGAAGTGGCATGGTGAGCAAAAGAACAATGGATTAAATCTAGATCCATGACTGGGGTTGAGTGTTTAAAAGATTTCAGCACTCCCTTCATCATCCTTTTGTGTTGCTGAAGATGCCCCAAGTTTAAAGGGAATGCCTAGACGTGGGTTCTGTACTCACTGTGCCACTAGTTAGATGTTAGTCTTGTTGGTGAATGGTGATGCCATGAAATCAGAATGCTTGGTACCGGTTCAGGGAGGAATTGCACTGGCATTTTGTGCTGGGCTGTTTTCCTTGGGAATAGGATAAAAACTGATACGTATATGGCTGGGTCCAAGCTGGGGTGGCATGGTAAGCAAAAGAAAGATGGATGAAACCCAGGTCTGTGCCTGGCGGTGAGTGTTTGAAAAATGTCAGCACGCTGCCCATCATCTTTTTGTGTCGCTAAAGTCACCCTAAGTGTGAAGGGTATGCCCAGACGTGGGCACCGTGCCACTGGATTCACGGTGGTTAATGTTTGAAAAGTTTCAGCACTCCATCCATTATCCTTTTGCATTTGTAGAGATAATAAAAACAACTGCCATGCCACATATACTCCTCTTACCAAACCACATCACCAAAAGAAAGAACCACTACCTTTATTCATCAGAGAGCTAGAGAGCACTGTGTTTGGTTTCTGATCAGAGGGAGAGTGAGGAGAGGTGACAAAAACAGCTGCCAGAGTGCCTATAAACCTCTGATGGTCACCACATCACCAAAAGAACAAACACTACCCATATTTAAAATTCCAAAATTCAGTGCTGTATTTAGTTATAAAACATTTTTATATAAGAAACTATATTGCTGTGTAAGCATTCAGCTATGCAGTAATGTCTGCACCACATCTCAGAGTAGCTGAAAATAGATTACAAATGTTCCTCAAGTCAGAAAAACGTTTATCCATTGTTTTCAGTGGTATATATATTGCACTTTCAGCCTTCCAAAGTGTACAAAAGTGCTATATAAATGCATTAAAATATAATATGGCCATTATAGCAGGCTGGCTAGCAGAGGAATGGTCATCTGTATGATGTCTCTATTGCTGGATTAGGCCTGCCTTACTGGAGGTATTCACATTCTCCTTACTAACATTTCTAAGGGTGAAAACATGTTTCTAACTTTACATTTTGCAGCACACTTTCTATGCTGCCGGCTGCCCTCCCTACCTTTCTATTACCTGGTAAATAGGCAGCGGCCCCTCAAAAATTATGAATCACTGCTTGCCCGAGGCCATGGATATTTTGTGGACAGCTCTATCAGTTCGGGAACACTTAATGCCCCAAATTTAAGAAGGCTTAGCGACACATTAGCCTCGTATTTTTACTCTAATGTGGCGCTAGGCTAGGAAAGTTGCTGAGCCATATCTACTAAGTGGCATTATGCATGCGCCATACATAATGTATGCAAAGCAGGCATTCAGTCACAAGGAGGCCCGCAAAAATGTTGCAATGAAATCTACAAGATTATATTGCACCATTTATGGTGTCATTTTTAACACCTGCTGAAAGCAGTCATTAAAAGGACACACCCATTGTAATGAATAGGCCTCCTTGCACTTTGATCCACTAGTGCCATAGAAAAGCACCATAATAGCATCAAAAATTTTGATGCTATTGTTCCTAATACCGTATCATAAATATGGAGCACACATGGTGGTGTTGGGGGGGTGCAAGAAATGCAAGAAAGGTGGATCTGCATTGGATGCAGCAACACTTTTCTCAAATTCAACTCTATGTATGCGATCATGGTGCAGTGCTTTTTCTTTTTTCCTTTTTTCGTACTTTTGTTTCTGTAGCGGCTTTGAACGTCACAATTCATTTCCTTAAAAGGTTGAAAGGGGCATCCAGCATATGGCTATGTTTGGAGCTTCATGGGGAGCCTACTCCTGTTCAGCCTATCTGACTCCCGAGCACAGTCGGAAATATGAGTGCTCGGTGGCATCCACTGCTCCAGACATGAGCAAGGGGAGACCAGACATCCACTCAGCAGCACTTCCAGGGATTTGGTTCTTTTCAGAAGCTTCAGGTTTTAGGTGTTTCATGGTACTCATCTGCCTCCATCTTAAGGGATTGGGTTGATTACTGTTTGCAGCAGATACCAGGAAACAGGGCTCATGGGGCCAATGGTTGGCTTGGGGAGAGGTTCCCACACACAGCCTATCCCCATTAAAAATAACTCTCTTGCATGACCCTCAGGGGCTTGAGTCTCCCTGGGGGAACTTTACAGCTTTACGATGGAGCGCTACTTGGTACTTTTCATGCTCAGTGCCCCTGGCTCGTGGTAGCCAGCACTAGACACCAGAAGTCTTTTCATGGCCTCTAAAGAGACGCCTTTCATAGGAGCTGTAGTTTTACTGCTTCCTGCACCAGACCTTTCTTTTGCCTGAAGTCCCTTAGTGCTCTCTCCTGCTTGGGATTGTCTTCCACAGCCCCCACAGCCAGCCAGTCGAACAACCTCCCAGCTGCATTCCTGATGTCCAAAAGCCTCCTGGCTCCTTAAAGGACATAAAGAAGAGCACTGTGGCAACAGAGTTAAGTGTAAGTCCACAGAAGTCCAAGTGAAACACTTCATGGTCCCCACAGGTCCATTCCCCCAACTCTGTCCCAAGAGCATAGTTGGGCAATATTACTGGCTCTGGAGAGACCCATCCTAGACCTGAGGGTCAGTTGGAGTCAATGTCCCACATTCCATCCTTGGAGGAAATTTGGTGGCTTTTCCTTCCAGTTAGGCTTTCTTTTGCCATTGTTCCTCCTTGTTACCGTGTTTATTCATTTCTTTCTCCTTTGTGCAGGTGTTTTTTAAGAGGGATGGAAAGACCTAGACCCAACTAAGGCATAATGTATGTAAGGGGGCTGTTCCCCTGTCAGAGGCCTGACAAACATGGCACAGTGGAATCTATGACATTCCACTGTGCCATTTTTAGCTGTTTTTTTAACACCTTCACAGAGCAAGTGTTAACCCCTTTGTTGCCAGGCCTTTTTCCCCTCCTGTGCCGAGCCTTTTTTTGGCTATTTGGAGCAGTTCGCACTTAGGCCCTCATAACTTTTTGTTCACGTAAGCTACCCACGCCAAATTAGCGTCCTTTTTTTCCAACATCCTAGGGATTCTAGAGGTACCCAGACGGAGGCCAAGAATTTAGCCAAAAAACAATGAAAATTTCGTTTTTTTTAAAAAAAATTGGAAAAATGGGCTGCAGAAGAAGGCTTTTGTTTTTTTCCCAGAAAAGGGCATCAACAAAGGGTTTGCGGTGATAAAATCACCAGCTTCCCAGCTTTCAGGAACAGGCAGACTTGAATCAGAAAACCCAATTTTTCAACACAATTGTGGCATTTTACTGGGACATACCCCATTTTTACGATTTTTTGTGCTTTCAGCCTCCTTCCAGTCAGTGACAGAAATGGGCATGAAACCAACGCTGGATCCCAGAAACCGCAACATTTCTGAAAAGTAGATAAAATTCTGAATTCAGCAAGGGGTAATTTGTGTAGATCCTACAAGGGTTTCCTACAGAAAATAACAACTGAAAAAGAAAAATATTGAAATTGATGTGAAAAAAACATCAATTTTTCTCTAAGTTTTACTCTGTAACTTTTTCCTGCAATGTCAGATTTTCGAAAGCAATATACCGTTACGTCTGCTGGACTCTTCTGGTTGCGAGGATATATGGGGCTTGTAGGTTCATCAAGAACTCTAGGTACCCAGACCCAATAAATGACCTGCACCCTGCAGTGGGTTTTCATTCTATGCCGGGTATACAGCAATTCATTTGCTGAAATATAAAGAGTAAAAAATAGCTATCAAGAAAACCTTTGTATTTCCAAAATGGGCACAAGATAAGGTGTTGAGAAGCAGTGGTTATTTGCACATCTCTGAATTCCGGGGTGCCCATACTAGCATGTGAATTACAGGGCATTTCTCAAATAGACGTCTTTTTTACACACTGTCTTACATTTGGAAGGGAAAAATGTAGAGAAAGACAAGGGGCAATAACACTTGTTTTGCTATTCTATGTTCCCCCAAGTCTCCCGATAAAAATGATACCTCACTTGTGTGGGTAGGCCTAGCGCCCGCGACAGGATATGCCCCAAAACAAAACGTGGACACATCACAGAAAACAGACCTGTTTTTAGCAAAGTTCCTACCTGTAGATTTTGGCCTCTAGCTCAGCCACCACCTAGGGAAACCTACCAAACCTGTGCATTTCTGAAAACTAGAGACCTAGGGGAATCCAAGATGGGGTGACTTGTGTGGCTGGGACCAGGTTCTGTTACCCAGAATCCTTTGCAAACCTCAAACTTTGGCTAAAAAAACACATGTTCCTCACATTTCTGTGGCAGAAAGTTCTGGAATCTGAGAGGAGCCACAAATTTCCTTCCACCCAGCGTTCCCCCACGTCTCCCGATAAAAATGATACCTCACTTGTGTGGGTAGGCCTAGCGCCCGCGACAGGAAACGCCCCAAAGCGCAACGTGGACACAGCCAAATTTTTTAAGGAAAACAGAGGGGTTTTTTGCAAAGTGCCTACCTGTAGATTTTGGCCTGTAGCTTAGCCGCCACCTAGGGAAACCTACCAAACCTGTGCATTTCTGAAAACTAGAGACCTAGTGGAATCCAAGATGGGGTGACTTGTGTGTCTCGAACCAGGTTCTGTTCCCCAGAATCCTTTGCAAACCTCAAAATTTGGGTAAAAAAACACATGTTCCTCACATTTCTGTGGCAGAAAGTTCTGGAATCTGAGAGGAGCCACAAATTTCCTTCCACTCAGCGTTCCCCCACGTCTCCCGAAAAAAATGATACCTCACTTGTGTGGGTAGGCCTAGCACCCGCGACAGGAAACGCCCTAAAGCGCAACGTGGACACAGCCACATTTTTGAAGGAAAACAGAGGTGTTTTTTGCAAAGTGCCTACCTGTAGATTTTGGCCTGTAGCTCAGCCGCCACCTAGGGAAACCTACCAAACCTGTGCATTTCTGAAAACTAGAGACCTAGGGGAATCCAAGATGGGGTGACTTGTGTGGCTGGGACCAGGTTCTGTTACCCAGAATCCTTTGCAAACCTCAAAATGTGGCTAAAAAAACACATGTTCCTCACATTTCTGTGGCAGAAAGTTCTGGAATCTGAGAGGAGCCACAAATTTCCTTCCACCTAGCGTTCCCCCACGTCTCCCGATAAAAATGATACCTCACTTGTGTGGGTAGGCCTAGCGCCCGCGACAGGAAACGCCCCAAAGCGCAACGTGGACACAGCCAAATTTTTGAAGGAAAACAGAGGTGTTTTTTGCAAAGTGCCTACCTGTAGATTTTGGCCTGTAGCTCAGCCGCCACCTAGGGAAACCTACCAAACCTGTGCATTTCTGAAAACTAGAGACCTAGGGGAATCCAAGATGGGGTGACTTGTGTGGCTCGGACCAGGTTCTGTTACCCAGAATCCTTCGCAATCCTTAAAATTTGGCTAAAAAAACACATGTTCCTCACATTTCTGTGGCAGAAAGTTCTAGAATCTGAGAGGAGCCACAAATTTCCTTCCACCCAGCGTTCCCCCACGTCTCCCGATAAAAAAGATACCTCACTTGTGTGGGTAGGCCTAGCGCCCGCGACAGGAAACGCCCCAAAGCGCAACGTGGACACAGCCAAATATTTGAAGGAAAACAGAGGTGTTTTTTGCAAAGTGCCTACCTGTAGATTTTGGCCTGTAGCTCAGCCGCCACCTAGGGAAACCTACCAAACCTGTGCATTTCTGAAAACTAGAGACCTAGTGGAATCCAAGATGGGGTGACTTGTGTGGCTCGGACCAGGTTCTGTTACCCAGAATCCTTTGCAAACCTCAAAATTTTGCTAAAAAAACACATGTTCCTCACATTTCTGTGGCAGAAAGTTCTAGAATCTGAGAGGAGCCACAAATTTCCTTCCACTCAGCGTTCCCCCACGTCTCCCGATCAAAATGATACCTCACTTGTGTGGGTAGGCCTAGCACCCGCGACAGGAAACACCCTAAAGCGCAACGTGGACACAGCCAAATTTTTGAAGGAAAACAGAGGTGTTTTTTGCAAAGTGCCTACCTGTAGATTTTGGCCTGTAGCTCAGCCGCCACCTAGGGAAACCTACCAAACCTGTGCATTTCTGAAAACTAGAGACCTAGGGGAATCCAAGATGGGGTGACTTGTGTGGCTGGGACCAGGTTCTGTTACCCAGAATCCTTTGCAAACCTCATAATTTGGCTAAAAAAACACATGTTCCTCACATTTCTGTGGCAGAAAGTTCTAGAATCTGAGAGGAGCCACAAATGTCCTTCCACCCAGCGTTCCCCCACGTCTCCCGATAAAAATGATACCTCAGTTGTGTGGGTAGGCCTAGCGCCCGCAACAGGAAACGCCCCAAAGAGCAACGTGGACACAGCCAAGTTTTTGAAGGAAAACAGAGGTGTTTTTTTGCAAAGTGCCTACCTGTAGATTTTGGCCTGTAGCTCAGCCGCCACCTAGGGAAACCTACCAAACCTGTGCATTTCTAAAAACTAGAGACCGAGGGGAATCCAAGATGGGGTGACTTGTGTGGCTCGAACCAGGTTCTGTTACCCAGAATACTTCGCAAACCTCAAAATTTGGCTAAAAAAACACATGTTCCTCACATTTCTGTGGCAGAAAGTTCTAGAATCTGAGAGGAGCCACAAATTTCCTTCCACCCAGCGTTCCCCCACGTCTCCCGATAAAAATGATACCTCACTTGTGTGGGTAGGCCTAGCGCCCGTGACAGGAAACGCCCCAAAGCGCAACGTGGACACAGCCAAATTTTTGAAGGAAAACAGAGGTGTTTTTTGCAAAGTGCCTACCTGTAGATTTTGGCCTGTAGCTCAGCTGCCACTTAGGGAAACCTACCAAACCTGTGCATTTCTGAAAACTAGAGACCTAGGCGAATCCAAGATGGGGTGACTTGTGTGGCTCGGACCAGGTTCTGTTACCCAGAATTCTTTGCAAACCTCAAAATTTGTCTTAAAAAAAACATGTTCCTCGCATTTCTGTGGCAGAAAGTTCTAGAATCTGAGAGGAGCCACAAATTTCCTTCCACCCAGCGTTCCCCCACGTCTCCCGATAAAAATGATACCTCACTTGTGTGGGTAGGCCTAGCGCCCGCGACAGGAAACGCCCCAAAGCGCAACGTGGACACAGCCAAATTTTTGAAGGAAAACAGAGGTGTTTTTTGCAAAGTGCCTACCTGTAGATTTTGGCCTGTAGCTCAGCCGCCACCTAGGGAAACCTACCAAACCTGTGCATTTCTGAAAACTAGAGACCTAGGGGAATCCAAGATGGGGTGACTTGTGCGGCTCGGACCAGGTTCTGTTACCCAGAATCCTTTGCAAACCTCAGAATATGGCAAAAAAAAATATGTTCCTCACATTTCTGTGGAAGAAAGTTCTGGAATCTGAGAGGAGCCACTAATTTCCTTCCACCCAGCGTTCCCCCATGTCTCCCGATAAAAATGATACCTCACTTGTGTGGGTAGGCCTAGCGCCTGCGACAGGAAACGCCCCAAAGCGCAACCTGGACACATCCAAATTCTTGAAGGAAAACAGAGGTGTTTTTTGCAAAGTGCCTACCTGTAGATTTTGGCCTGTAGCTCAGCCGCCATCTAGGGAAACCTACCAAACCTGTGCATTTCTTAAAACTAGAGACCTAGGGGAATCCAAAATGGGGTGACTTGTGTGGCTCGGACCAGGTTCTGTTACCCAGAATCCTTCGCAAACCTCAAAATTTGGCTAAAAAAACACATGTTCCTCATATTTCTGTGGCAGAAAGTTCTGGCATCTGAGAGGAGCCACAAATTTCCTTCCACCCAGCGTTCCCCCACATCTCCCGATAAAAATGATACCTCACTTGTGTGGGTAGGCCTAGCACCCGCGACAGGAAACGCCCCAAAGCGTAACGTGGACACAGCCAAATTTTTGAAGGAAAACAGAGGTGTTTTTTGCAAAGTGCCTACCTGTAGATTTTGGCCTGTAGCTCAGCCGCCACCTAGGGAAACCTACCAAACCTGTGCATTTCTGAAAACTAGAGACCTAGGGGAATCCAAGATGGGGTGACTTGTGTGGCTCGGACCAGGTTCTGTTACCCAGAATCCTTTGCAAACCTCAAAATTTGGCTAAAAAAACACAGGTTCCTCACATTTCTGTGGAAGAAAGTTCTGGAATCTGAGAGGAGCCACTAATTTCCTTCCACCCAGCGTTCCCCCATGTCTCCTGATAAAAATGATACCTCACTTACGTGGGTAGGCCTGGCGCCTGCGACAGGAAACGCCCCAAAGCGCAACGTGGACACAGCCAAATTTTTGAAGGAAAACAGAGGTGTTTTTTGCAAAGTGCCTACCTGTAGATTTTGGCCTGTAGCTCAGCCGCCACCTAGGGAAACCTACAAAACCTGTGCATTTCTGAAAACTAGAGACCTAGGGGAATCCAAGATGGGGTGACTTGTGTGGCTGGGACCAGGTTCTGTTACCCAGAATCCTTTGCAAACCTCATAATTTGGCTAAAAAAACACATGTTCCTCACATTTCTGTGGCAGAAAGTTCTAGAATCTGAGAGGAGCCACAAATTTCCTTCCACCCAGCGTTCCCCCACGTCTCCCGATAAAAATGATACCTCTGTTGTGTGGGTAGGCCTAGCGCCCGCGACAGGAAACGCCCCAAAGAGCAACGTGGACACAGCCAAGTTTTTGAAGGAAAACAGAGGTGTTTTTTTGCAAAGTGCCTACCTGTAGATTTTGGCCTGTAGCTCAGCCGCCACCTAGGGAAACCTACCAAACCTGTGCATTTCTAAAAACTAGAGACCGAGGGGAATTCAAGATGGGGTGACTTGTGTGGCTCGGACCAGGTTCTGTTACCCAGAATACTTCGCAAACCTCAAAATTTGGCTAAAAAAACACATGTTCCTCACATTTCTGTTTCAGAAAGTTCTAGAATCTGAGAGGAGCCACAAATTTCCTTCCACCCAGCGTTCCCCCACGTCTCCCGATAAAAATGATACCTCACTTGTGTGGGTAGGCCTAGCGCCCGTGACAGGAAACGCCCCAAAGCGCAACGTGGACACAGCCAAATTTTTGAAGGAAAACAGAGGTGTTTTTTGCAAAGTGCCTACCTGTAGATTTTGGCCTGTAGCTCAGCTGCCACTTAGGGAAACCTACCAAACCTGTGCATTTCTGAAAACTAGAGACCTAGGGGAATCCAAGATGGGGTGACTTGTGTGGCTCGGACCAGGTTCTGTTACCTAGAATCCTTTGCAAACCTCAAAATTTGTCTTAAAAAAAACATGTTCCTCGCATTTCTGTGGCAGAAAGTTCTAGAATCTGAGAGGAGCCACAAATTTCCTTCCACCCAGCGTTCCCCCACGTCTCCCGATAAAAATGATACCTCACTTGTGTGGGTAGGCCTAGCGCCCGCGACAGGAAACGCCCCAAAGCGCAACGTGGACACAGCCAAATTTTTGAAGGAAAACAGAGGTGTTTTTTGCAAAGTGCCTACCTGTAGATTTTGGCCTGTAGCTCAGCCGCCACCTAGGGAAACCTACCAAACCTGTGCATTTCTGAAAACTAGAGACCTAGGGGAATCCAAGATGGGGTGACTTGTGTGGCTCGGACCAGGTTCTGTTACCCAGAATCCTTTGCAAACCTCAGAATTTGGCAAAAAAAAATATGTTCCTCACATTTCTGTGGAAGAAAGTTCTGGAATCTGAGAGGAGCCACTAATTTCCTTCCACCCAGCGTTCCCCCATGTCTCCCGATAAAAATGATACCTCACTTGTGTGGGTAGGCCTAGCGCCTGCGACAGGAAACGCCCCAAAGCGCAACCTGGACACATCCAAATTTTTGAAGGAAAACAGAGGTGTTTTTTGCAAAGTGCCTACCTGTAGATTTTGGCCTGTAGCTCAGCCGCCATCTAGGGAAACCTACCAAACCTGTGCATTTCTGAAAACTAGAGACCTAGGGGAATCCAAAATGGGGTGACTTGTGTGGCTCGGACCAGGTTCTGTTACCCAGAATCCTTCGCAAACCTCAAAATTTGGCTAAAAAAACACATGTTCCTCATATTTCTGTGGCAGAAAGTTCTGGCATCTGAGAGGAGCCACAAATTTCCTTCCACCCAGCGTTCCCCCACATCTCCCGATAAAAATGATACCTCACTTGTGTGGGTAGGCCTAGCACCCGCGACAGGAAACGCCCCAAAGCGTAACGTGGACACAGCCACATTTTTGAAGGAAAACAGAGGTGTTTTTTGCAAAGTGCCTACCTGTAGATTTTGGCCTGTAGCTCAGCCGCCACCTAGGGAAACCTACCAAACCTGTGCATTTCTGAAAACTAGAGACCTAGGGGAATCCAAGATGGGGTGACTTGTGTGGCTCGGACCAGGTTCTGTTAGCCAGAATCCTTTGCAAACCTCAAAATTTGGCTAAAAAAACACATGTTCCTCACATTTCTGTGGCAGAAAGTTCTAGAATCTGAGAGGAGCCACAAATTTCCTTCCACCCAGCGTTCCCCCACGTCTCCCGATAAAAATGATACCTCACTTGTGTGGGTAGGCCTAGCGCCCGCGACAGGAAACGCCCCAAAGCGCAACGTGGACACAGCCAAATTTTTGAAGGAAAACAGAGGTGTTTTTTGCAAAGTGCCTACCTGTAGATTTTGGCCTGTAGCTCAGCCGCCACCTAGGGAAACCTACCAAACCTGTGCATTTCTGAAAACTAGAGACCTAGGGGAATCCAAGATGGGGTGACTTGTGTGGCTCGGACCAGGTTCTGTTACCCAGAATCCTTTGCAAACCTCAGAATTTGGCAAAAAAAAATATGTTCCTCACATTTCTGTGGAAGAAAGTTCTGGAATCTGAGAGGAGCCACTAATTTCCTTCCACCCAGCGTTCCCCCATGTCTCCCGATAAAAATGATACCTCACTTGTGTGGGTAGGCCTAGCGCCTGCGACAGGAAACGCCCCAAAGCGCAACCTGGACACATCCAAATTTTTGAAGGAAAACAGAGGTGTTTTTTATAAAGTGCCTACCTGTAGATTTTGGCCTGTAGCTCAGCCGCCATCTAGGGAAACCTAACAAACCTGTGCATTTCTGAAAACTAGAGACCTAGGGGAATCCAAAATGGGGTGACTTGTGTGGCTCGGACCAGGTTCTGTTACCCAGAATCCTTCGCAAACCTCAAAATTTGGCTAAAAAAACACATGTTCCTCATATTTCTGTGGCAGAAAGTTCTGGCATCTGAGAGGAGCCACAAATTTCCTTCCACCCAGCGTTCCCCCACATCTCCCGATAAAAATGATACCTCACTTGTGTGGGTAGGCCTAGCACCCGCGACAGGAAACGCCCCAAAGCGTAACGTGGACACAGCCAAATTTTTGAAGGAAAACAGAGGTGTTTTTTGCAAAGTGCCTACCTGTAGATTTTGGCCTGTAGCTCAGCCGCCACCTAGGGAAACCTACCAAACCTGTGCATTTCTGAAAACTAGAGACCTAGGGGAATCCAAGATGGGGTGACTTGTGTGGCTCGGACCAGGTTCTGTTAGCCAGAATCCTTTGCAAACCTCAAAATTTGGCTAAAAAAACACATGTTCCTCACATTTCTGTGGAAGAAAGTTCTGGAATCTGAGAGGAGCCACTAATTTCCTTCCACCCAGCGTTCCCCCATGTCTCCTGATAAAAATGATACCTCACTTATGTGGGTAGGCCTGGCGCCTGCGACAGGAAACGCCCGAAAGCGCAACATGGACACAGCCAAATTTTTGAAGGAAAACAGAGGTGTTTTTTGCAAAGTGCCTACCTGTAGATTTTGGCCTGTAGCTCAGCCGCCACCTAGGGAAACCTACCAAACCTGTGCATTTCTGAAAACTAGAGACCTAGGGGAATCCAAGATGGGGTGACTTGTGTGGCTGGGACCAGGTTCTGTTACCCAGAATCCTTTGCAAACCTCATAATTTGGCTAAAAAAACACATGTTCCTCACATTTCTGTGGCAGAAAGTTCTAGAATCTGAGAGGAGCCACAAATTTCCTTCCACCCAGCGTTCCCCCACGTCTCCCGATAAAAATGATACCTCACTTGTGTGGGTAGGCCTAGCGCCCGCGACAGGAAACGCCCCAAAGAGCAACGTGGACACAGCCAAGTTTTTGAAGGAAAACAGAGGTGTTTTTTTGCAAAGTGCCTACCTGTAGATTTTGGCCTGTAGCTCAGCCGCCACCTAGGGAAACCTACCAAACCTGTGCATTTCTAAAAACTAGAGACCGAGGGGAATTCAAGATGGGGTGACTTGTGTGGCTCGGACCAGGTTCTGTTACCCAGAATACTTCGCAAACCTCAAAATTTGGCTAAAAAAACACATGTTCCTCACATTTCTGTGGCAGAAAGTTCTAGAATCTGAGAGGAGCCACAAATTTCCTTCCACCCAGCGTTCCCCCACGTCTCCCGATAAAAATGATACCTCACTTGTGTGGGTAGGCCTAGCGCCCGTGACAGGAAACGCCCCAAAGCGCAACGTGGACACAGCCAAATTTTTGAAGGAAAACAGAGGTGTTTTTTGCAAAGTGCCTACCTGTAGATTTTGGCCTGTAGCTCAGCTGCCACTTAGGGAAACCTACCAAACCTGTGCATTTCTGAAAACTAGAGACCTAGGGGAATCCAAGATGGGGTGACTTGTGTGGCTCGGACCAGGTTCTGTTACCCAGAATCCTTTGCAAACCTCAAAATTTGTCTTAAAAAAAACATGTTCCTCGCATTTCTGTGGCAGAAAGTTCTAGAATCTGAGAGGAGCCACAAATTTCCTTCCACCCAGCGTTCCCCCACGTCTCCCGATAAAAATGATACCTCACTTGTGTGGGTAGGCCTAGCGCCCGCGACAGGAAACGCCCCAAAGCGCAACGTGGACACAGCCAAATTTTTGAAGGAAAACAGAGGTGTTTTTTGCAAAGTGCCTACCTGTAGATTTTGGCCTGTAGCTCAGCCGCCACCTAGGGAAACTTACCAAACCTGTGCATTTCTGAAAACTAGAGACCTAGGGGAATCCAAGATGGGGTGACTTGTGTGGCTGGGACCAGGTTCTGTTACCCAGAATCCTTTGAAAACCTCATAATTTGGCTAAAAAAACACATGTTCCTCACATTTCTGTGGCAGAAAGTTCTAGAATCTGAGAGGAGCCACAAATTTCCTTCCACCCAGCGTTCCCCCACGTCTCCCGATAAAAATGATACCTCTGTTGTGTGGGTAGGCCTAGCGCCCGCGACAGGAAACGCCCCAAAGAGCAACGTGGACACAGCCAAGTTTTTGAAGGAAAACAGAGGTGTTTTTTTGCAAAGTGCCTACCTGTAGATTTTGGCCTGTAGCTCAGCCGCCACCTAGGGAAACCTACCAAACCTGTGCATTTCTAAAAACTAGAGACCGAGGGGAATTCAAGATGGGGTGACTTGTGTGGCTCGGACCAGGTTCTGTTACCCAGAATACTTCGCAAACCTCAAAATTTGGCTAAAAAAACACATGTTCCTCACATTTCTGTGGCAGAAAGTTCTAGAATCTTAGAGGAGCCACAAATTTCCTTCCACCCAGCGTTCCCCCACGTCTCCCGATAAAAATGATACCTCACTTGTGTGGGTAGGCCTAGCGCCCGTGACAGGAAACGCCCCAAAGCGCAACGTGGACACACCCAAATTTTTGAAGGAAAACAGAGGTGTTTTTTGCAAAGTGCCTACCTGTAGATTTTGGCCTGTAGCTCAGCTGCCACTTAGGGAAACCTACCAAACCTGTGCATTTCTGAAAACTAGAGACCTAGGGGAATCCAAGATGGGGTGACTTGTGTGGCTCGGACCAGGTTCTGTTACCTAGAATCCTTTGCAAACCTCAAAATTTGTCTTAAAAAAAACATGTTCCTCGCATTTCTGTGGCAGAAAGTTCTAGAATCTGAGAGGAGCCACAAATTTCCTTCCACCCAGCGTTCCCCCACGTCTCCCGATAAAAATGATACCTCACTTGTGTGGGTAGGCCTAGCGCCCGCGACAGGAAACGCCCCAAAGCGCAACGTGGACACAGCCAAATTTTTGAAGGAAAACAGAGGTGTTTTTTGCAAAGTGCCTACCTGTAGATTTTGGCCTGTAGCTCAGCCGCCACCTAGGGAAACCTACCAAACCTGTGCATTTCTGAAAACTAGAGACCTAGGGGAATCCAAGATGGGGTGACTTGTGTGGCTCGGACCAGGTTCTGTTACCCAGAATCCTTTGCAAACCTCAGAATTTGGCAAAAAAAAATATGTTCCTCACATTTCTGTGGAAGAAAGTTCTGGAATCTGAGAGGAGCCACTAATTTCCTTCCACCCAGCGTTCCCCCATGTCTCCCGATAAAAATGATACCTCACTTGTGTGGGTAGGCCTAGCGCCTGCGACAGGAAACGCCCCAAAGCGCAACCTGGACACATCCAAATTTTTGAAGGAAAACAGAGGTGTTTTTTGCAAAGTGCCTACCTGTAGATTTTGGCCTGTAGCTCAGCCGCCATCTAGGGAAACCTACCAAACCTGTGCATTTCTGAAAACTAGAGACCTAGGGGAATCCAAAATGGGGTGACTTGTGTGGCTCGGACCAGGTTCTGTTACCCAGAATCCTTCGCAAACCTCAAAATTTGGCTAAAAAAACACATGTTCCTCATATTTCTGTGGCAGAAAGTTCTGGCATCTGAGAGGAGCCACAAATTTCCTTCCACCCAGCGTTCCCCCACATCTCCCGATAAAAATGATACCTCACTTGTGTGGGTAGGCCTAGCACCCGCGACAGGAAACGCCCCAAAGCGTAACGTGGACACAGCCAAATTTTTGAAGGAAAACAGAGGTGTTTTTTGCAAAGTGCCTACCTGTAGATTTTGGCCTGTAGCTCAGCCGCCACCTAGGGAAACCTACCAAACCTGTGCATTTCTGAAAACTAGAGACCTAGGGGAATCCAAGATGGGGTGACTTGTGTGGCTCGGACCAGGTTCTGTTAGCCAGAATCCTTTGCAAACCTCAAAATTTGGCTAAAAAAACACATGTTCCTCACATTTCTGTGGCAGAAAGTTCTAGAATCTGAGAGGAGCTACAAATTTCCTTCCACCCAGCGTTCCCCCACGTCTCCCGATAAAAATGATACCTCACTTGTGTGGGTAGGCCTAGCGCCCGCGACAGGAAACGCCCCAAAGCGCAACGTGGACACAGCCAAATTTTTGAAGGAAAACAGAGGTGTTTTTTGCAAAGTGCCTACCTGTAGATTTTGGCCTGTAGCTCAGCCGCCACCTAGGGAAACCTACCAAACCTGTGCATTTCTGAAAACTAGAGACCTAGGGGAGTCCAAGATGGGGTGACTTGTGTGGCTCGGACCAGGTTCTGTTACCCAGAATCCTTTGCAAACCTCAGAATTTGGCAAAAAAAAATATGTTCCTCACATTTCTGTGGAAGAAAGTTCTGGAATCTGAGAGGAGCCACTAATTTCCTTCCACCCAGCGTTCCCCCATGTCTCCCGATAAAAATGATACCTCACTTGCGTGGGTAGGCCTAGCGCCTGCGACAGGAAACGCCCCAAAGCGCAACCTGGACACATCCAAATTTTTGAAGGAAAACAGAGGTGTTTTTTATAAAGTGCCTACCTGTAGATTTTGGCCTGTAGCTCAGCCGCCATCTAGGGAAACCTACCAAACCTGTGCATTTCTGAAAACTAGAGACCTAGGGGAATCCAAAATGGGGTGACTTGTGTGGCTCGGACCAGGTTCTGTTACCCAGAATCCTTCGCAAACCTCAAAATTTGGCTAAAAAAACACATGTTCCTCATATTTCTGTGGCAGAAAGTTCTGGCATCAGAGAGGAGCCACAAATTTCCTTCCACCCAGCGTTCCCCCACATCTCCCGATAAAAATGATACCTCACTTGTGTGGGTAGGCCTAGCACCCGCGACAGGAAACGCCCCAAAGCGTAACGTGGACACAGCCAAATTTTTGAAGGAAAACAGAGGTGTTTTTTGCAAAGTGCCTACCTGTAGATTTTGGCCTGTAGCTCAGCCACCACCTAGGGAAACCTACCAAACCTGTGCATTTCTGAAAACTAGAGACCTAGGGGAATCCAAGATGGGGTGACTTGTGTGGCTCGGACCAGGTTCTGTTACCCAGAATCCTTTGCAAACCTCAAAATTTGGCTAAAAAAACACATGTTCCTCGCATTTCTGTGGCAGAAAGTTCTAGAATCTGAGAGGAGCCACAAATTTCCTTCCACCCAGCGTTCCCCCACGTCTCCCGATAAAAATGATACCTCACTTGTGTGGGTAGGCCTAGCGCCCGCGACAGGAAACGCCCCAAAGCGCAACGTGGACACAGCCAAATTTTTGAAGGAAAACAGAGGTGTTTTTTGCAAAGTGCCTACCTGTAGATTTTGGCCTGTAGCTCAGCCGCCACCTAGGGAAACCTACCAAACCTGTGCATTTCTGAAAACTAGAGACCTAGGGGAATCCAAGATGGGGTGACTTGTGTGGCTCGGACCAGGTTCTGTTACCCAGAATCCTTTGCAAACCTCAGAATTTGGCTAAAAAAACACAGGTTCCTCACATTTCTGTGGAAGAAAGTTCTGGAATCTGAGAGGAGCCACTAATTTCCTTCCACCCAGCGTTCCCCCATGTCTCCTGATAAAAATGATACCTCACTTACGTGGGTAGGCCTGGCGCCTGCGACAGGAAACGCCCCAAAGCGCAACGTGGACACAGCCAAATTTTTGAAGGAAAACAGAGGTGTTTTTTGCAAAGTGCCTACCTGTAGATTTTGGCCTGTAGCTCAGCCGCCACCTAGGGAAACCTACCAAACCTGTGCATTTCTGAAAACTAGAGACCTAGGGGAATCCAAGATGGGGTGACTTGTGTGGCTGGGACCAGGTTCTGTTACCCAGAATCCTTTGCAAACCTCATAATTTGGCTAAAAAAACACATGTTCCTCACATTTCTGTGGCAGAAAGTTCTAGAATCTGAGAGGAGCCACAAATTTCCTTCCACCCAGCGTTCCCCCACGTCTCCCGATAAAAATGATACCTCTGTTGTGTGGGTAGGCCTAGCGCCCGCGACAGGAAACGCCCCAAAGAGCAACGTGGACACAGCCAAGTTTTTGAAGGAAAACAGAGGTGTTTTTTTGCAAAGTGCCTACCTGTAGATTTTGGCCTGTAGCTCAGCCGCCACCTAGGGAAACCTACCAAACCTGTGCATTTCTAAAAACTAGAGACCGAGGGGAATTCAAGATGGGGTGACTTGTGTGGCTCGGACCAGGTTCTGTTACCCAGAATCCTTTGCAAACCTCAAAATTTGGCTAAAAAAACACATGTTCCTCGCATTTCTGTGGCAGAAAGTTCTAGAATCTGAGAGGAGCCACAAATTTCCTTCCACCCAGCGTTCCCCCACGTCTCCCGATAAAAATGATACCTCACTTGTGTGGGTAGGCCTAGCGCCCGCGACAGGAAACGCCCCAAAGCGCAACGTGGACACAGCCAAATTTTTGAAGGAAAACAGAGGTGTTTTTTGCAAAGTGCCTACCTGTAGATTTTGGCCTGTAGCTCAGCCGCCACCTAGGGAAACCTACCAAACCTGTGCATTTCTGAAAACTAGAGACCTAGGGGAATCCAAGATGGGGTGACTTGTGTGGCTCGGACCAGGTTCTGTTACCCAGAATCCTTTGCAAACCTCAGAATTTGGCTAAAAAAACACAGGTTCCTCACATTTCTGTGGAAGAAAGTTCTGGAATCTGAGAGGAGCCACTAATTTCCTTCCACCCAGCGTTCCCCCATGTCTCCTGATAAAAATGATACCTCACTTACGTGGGTAGGCCTGGCGCCTGCGACAGGAAACGCCCCAAAGCGCAACGTGGACACAGCCAAATTTTTGAAGGAAAACAGAGGTGTTTTTTGCAAAGTGCCTACCTGTAGATTTTGGCCTGTAGCTCAGCCGCCACCTAGGGAAACCTACCAAACCTGTGCATTTCTGAAAACTAGAGACCTAGGGGAATCCAAGATGGGGTGACTTGTGTGGCTGGGACCAGGTTCTGTTACCCAGAATCCTTTGCAAACCTCATAATTTGGCTAAAAAAACACATGTTCCTCACATTTCTGTGGCAGAAAGTTCTAGAATCTGAGAGGAGCCACAAATTTCCTTCCACCCAGCGTTCCCCCACGTCTCCCGATAAAAATGATACCTCTGTTGTGTGGGTAGGCCTAGCGCCCGCGACAGGAAACGCCCCAAAGAGCAACGTGGACACAGCCAAGTTTTTGAAGGAAAACAGAGGTGTTTTTTTGCAAAGTGCCTACCTGTAGATTTTGGCCTGTAGCTCAGCCGCCACCTAGGGAAACCTACCAAACCTGTGCATTTCTAAAAACTAGAGACCGAGGGGAATTCAAGATGGGGTGACTTGTGTGGCTCGGACCAGGTTCTGTTACCCAGAATACTTCGCAAACCTCAGAATTTGGCTAAAAAAACACAGGTTCCTCACATTTCTGTGGAAGAAAGTTCTGGAATCTGAGAGGAGCCACTAATTTCCTTCCACCCAGCGTTCCCCCATGTCTCCTGATAAAAATGATACCTCACTTACGTGGGTAGGCCTGGCGCCTGCGACAGGAAACGCCCCAAAGCGCAACGTGGACACAGCCAAATTTTTGAAGGAAAACAGAGGTGTTTTTTGCAAAGTGCCTACCTGTAGATTTTGGCCTGTAGCTCAGCCGCCACCTAGGGAAACCTACCAAACCTGTGCATTTCTGAAAACTAGAGACCTAGGGGAATCCAAGATGGGGTGACTTGTGTGGCTGGGACCAGGTTCTGTTACCCAGAATCCTTTGCAAACCTCATAATTTGGCTAAAAAAACACATGTTCCTCACATTTCTGTGGCAGAAAGTTCTAGAATCTGAGAGGAGCCACAAATTTCCTTCCACCCAGCGTTCCCCCACGTCTCCCGATAAAAATGATACCTCTGTTGTGTGGGTAGGCCTAGCGCCCGCGACAGGAAACGCCCCAAAGAGCAACGTGGACACAGCCAAGTTTTTGAAGGAAAACAGAGGTGTTTTTTTGCAAAGTGCCTACCTGTAGATTTTGGCCTGTAGCTCAGCCGCCACCTAGGGAAACCTACCAAACCTGTGCATTTCTAAAAACTAGAGACCGAGGGGAATTCAAGATGGGGTGACTTGTGTGGCTCGGACCAGGTTCTGTTACCCAGAATACTTCGCAAACCTCAAAATTTGGCTAAAAAAACACATGTTCCTCACATTTCTGTGGCAGAAAGTTCTAGAATCTTAGAGGAGCCACAAATTTCCTTCCACCCAGCGTTCCCCCACGTCTCCCGATAAAAATGATACCTCACTTGTGTGGGTAGGCCTAGCGCCCGTGACAGGAAACGCCCCAAAGCGCAACGTGGACACAGCCAAATTTTTGAAGGAAAACAGAGGTGTTTTTTGCAAAGTGCCTACCTGTAGATTTTGGCCTGTAGCTCAGCTGCAACTTAGGGAAACCTACCAAACCTGTGCATTTCTGAAAACTAGAGACCTAGGGGAATCCAAGATGGGGTGACTTGTGTGGCTCGGACCAGGTTCTGTTACCTAGAATCCTTTGCAAACCTCAAAATTTGTCTTAAAAAAAACATGTTCCTCGCATTTCTGTGGCAGAAAGTTCTAGAATCTGAGAGGAGCCACAAATTTCCTTCCACCCAGCGTTCCCCCACGTCTCCCGATAAAAATGATACCTCACTTGTGTGGGTAGGCCTAGCGCCCGCGACAGGAAACGCCCCAAAGCGCAACGTGGACACAGCCAAATTTTTGAAGGAAAACAGAGGTGTTTTTTGCAAAGTGCCTACCTGTAGATTTTGGCCTGTAGCTCAGCCGCGACCTAGGGAAACCTACCAAACCTGTGCATTTCTGAAAACTAGAGACCTAGGGGAATCCAAGATGGGGTGACTTGTGTGGCTCGGATCAGGTTCTGTTACCCAGAATCCTTTGCAAACCTCAGAATTTGGCAAAAAAAAATATGTTCCTCACATTTCTGTGGAAGAAAGTTCTGGAATCTGAGAGGAGCCACTAATTTCCTTCCACCCAGCGTTCCCCCATGTCTCCCGATAAAAATGATACCTCACTTGTGTGGGTAGGCCTAGCGCCTGCGACAGGAAACGCCCCAAAGCGCAACCTGGACACATCCAAATTTTTGAAGGAAAACAGAGGTGTTTTTTGCAAAGTGCCTACCTGTAGATTTTGGCCTGTAGCTCAGCCGCCATCTAGGGAAACCTACCAAACCTGTGCATTTCTGAAAACTAGAGACCTAGGGGAATCCAAAATGGGGTGACTTGTGTGGCTCGGACCAGGTTCTGTTACCCAGAATCCTTCGCAAACCTCAAAATTTGGCTAAAAAAACACATGTTCCTCATATTTCTGTGGCAGAAAGTTCTGGCATCTGAGAGGAGCCACAAATTTCCTTCCACCCAGCGTTCCCCCACATCTCCCGATAAAAATGATACCTCACTTGTGTGGGTAGGCCTAGCACCCGCGACAGGAAACGCCCCAAAGCGTAACGTGGACACAGCCAAATTTTTGAAGGAAAACAGAGGGGTTTTTTGCAAAGTGCCTACCTGTAGATTTTGGCCTGTAGCTCAGCCGCCACCTAGGGAAACCTACCAAACCTGTGCATTTCTGAAAACTAGAGACCTAGGGGAATTTAAGATGGGGTGACTTGTGTGGCTCGGACCAGGTTCTGTTACCCAGAATCCTTTGCAAACCTCAGAATTTGGCTAAAAAAACACAGGTTCCTCACATTTCTGTGGAAGAAAGTTCTGGAATCTGAGAGGAGCCACTAATTTCCTTCCACCCAGCGTTCCCCCATGTCTCCTGATAAAAATGATACCTCACTTACGTGGGTAGGCCTGGCGCCTGCGACAGGAAACGCCCCAAAGCGCAACGTGGACACAGCCAAATTTTTGAAGGAAAACAGAGGTGTTTTTTGCAAAGTGCCTACCTGTAGATTTTGGCCTGTAGCTCAGCCGCCACCTAGGGAAACCTACCAAACCTGTGCATTTCTGAAAACTAGAGACCTAGGGGAATCCAAGATGGGGTGACTTGTGTGGCTGGGACCAGGTTCTGTTACCCAGAATCCTTTGCAAACCTCATAATTTGGCTAAAAAAACACATGTTCCTCACATTTCTGTGGCAGAAAGTTCTAGAATCTGAGAGGAGCCACAAATTTCCTTCCACCCAGCGTTCCCCCACGTCTCCCGATAAAAATGATACCTCTGTTGTGTGGGTAGGCCTAGCGCCCGCGACAGGAAACGCCCCAAAGAGCAACGTGGACACAGCCAAGTTTTTGAAGGAAAACAGAGGTGTTTTTTTGCAAAGTGCCTACCTGTAGATTTTGGCCTGTAGCTCAGCCGCCACCTAGGGAAACCTACCAAACCTGTGCATTTCTAAAAACTAGAGACCGAGGGGAATTCAAGATGGGGTGACTTGTGTGGCTCGGACCAGTTTCTGTTACCCAGAATACTTCGCAAACCTCAAAATTTGGCTAAAAAAACACATGTTCCTCACATTTCTGTGGCAGAAAGTTCTAGAATCTTAGAGGAGCCACAAATTTTCTTCCACCCAGCGTTCCCCCACGTCTCCCGATAAAAATGATACCTCACTTGTGTGGGTAGGCCTAGCGCCCGTGACAGGAAACGCCCCAAAGCGCAACGTGGACACAGCCAAATTTTTGAAGGAAAACAGAGGTGTTTTTTGCAAAGTGCCTACCTGTAGATTTTGGCCTGTAGCTCAGCTGCCACTTAGGGAAACCTACCAAACCTGTGCATTTCTGAAAACTAGAGACCTAGGGGAATCCAAGATGGGGTGACTTGTGTGGCTCGGACCAGGTTCTGTTACCTAGAATCCTTTGCAAACCTCAAAATTTGTCTTAAAAAAAACATGTTCCTCGCATTTCTGTGGCAGAAAGTTCTAGAATCTGAGAGGAGCCACAAATTTCCTTCCACCCAGCGTTCCCCCACGTCTCCCGATAAAAATGATACCTCACTTGTGTGGGTAGGCCTAGCGCCCGCGACAGGAAACGCCCCAAAGCGCAACGTGGACACAGCCAAATTTTTGAAGGAAAACAGAGGTGTTTTTTGCAAAGTGCCTACCTGTAGATTTTGGCCTGTAGCTCAGCCGCCACCTAGGGAAACCTACCAAACCTGTGCATTTCTGAAAACTAGAGACCTAGGGGAATCCAAGATGGGGTGACTTGTGTGGCTCGGACCAGGTTCTGTTACCCAGAATCCTTTGCAAACCTCAGAATTTGGCAAAAAAAAATATGTTCCTCACATTTCTGTGGAAGAAAGTTCTGGAATCTGAGAGGAGCCACTAATTTCCTTCCACCCAGCGTTCCCCCATGTCTCCCGATAAAAATGATACCTCACTTGTGTGGGTAGGCCTAGCGCCTGCGACAGGAAACGCCCCAAAGCGCAACCTGGACACATCCAAATTTTTGAAGGAAAACAGAGGTGTTTTTTGCAAAGTGCCTACCTGTAGATTTTGGCCTGTAGCTCAGCCGCCATCTAGGGAAACCTACCAAACCTGTGCATTTCTGAAAACTAGAGACCTAGGGGAATCCAAAATGGGGTGACTTGTGTGGCTCGGACCAGGTTCTGTTACCCAGAATCCTTCGCAAACCTCAAAATTTGGCTAAAAAAACACATGTTCCTCATATTTCTGTGGCAGAAAGTTCTGGCATCTGAGAGGAGCCACAAATTTCCTTCCACCCAGCGTTCCCCCACATCTCCCGATAAAAATGATACCTCACTTGTGTGGGTAGGCCTAGCACCCGCGACAGGAAACGCCCCAAAGCGTAACGTGGACACAGCCAAATTTTTGAAGGAAAACAGAGGTGTTTTTTGCAAAGTGCCTACCTGTAGATTTTGGCCTGTAGCTCAGCCGCCACCTAGGGAAACCTACCAAACCTGTGCATTTCTGAAAACTAGAGACCTAGGGGAATCCAAGATGGGGTGACTTGTGTGGCTCGGACCAGGTTCTGTTAGCCAGAATCCTTTGCAAACCTCAAAATTTGGCTAAAAAAACACATGTTCCTCACATTTCTGTGGCAGAAAGTTCTAGAATCTGAGAGGAGCCACAAATTTCCTTCCACCCAGCGTTCCCCCACGTCTCCCGATAAAAATGATACCTCACTTGTGTGGGTAGGCCTAGCGCCCGCGACAGGAAACGCCCCAAAGCGCAACGTGGACACAGCCAAATTTTTGAAGGAAAACAGAGGTGTTTTTTGCAAAGTGCCTACCTGTAGATTTTGGCCTGTAGCTCAGCCGCCACCTAGGGAAACCTACCAAACCTGTGCATTTCTGAAAACTAGAGACCTAGGGGAATCCAAGATGGGGTGACTTGTGTGGCTCGGACCAGGTTCTGTTACCCAGAATCCTTTGCAAACCTCAGAATTTGGCAAAAAAAAATATGTTCCTCACATTTCTGTGGAAGAAAGTTCTGGAATCTGAGAGGAGCCACTAATTTTCTTCCACCCAGCGTTCCCCCATGTCTCCCGATAAAAATGATACCTCACTTGTGTGGGTAGGCCTAGCGCCTGCGACAGGAAACGCTCCAAAGCGCAACCTGGACACATCCAAATTTTTGAAGGAAAACAGAGGTGTTTTTTATAAAGTGCCTACCTGTAGATTTTGGCCTGTAGCTCAGCCGCCATCTAGGGAAACCTACCAAACCTGTGCATTTCTGAAAACTAGAGACCTAGGGGAATCCAAAATGGGGTGACTTGTGTGGCTCGGACCAGGTTCTGTTACCCAGAATCCTTCACAAACCTCAAAATTTGGCTAAAAAAACACATGTTCCTCATATTTCTGTGGCAGAAAGTTCTGGCATCTGAGAGGAGCCACAAATTTCCTTCCACCCAGCGTTCCCCCACATCTCCCGATAAAAATGATACCTCACTTGTGTGGGTAGGCCTAGCACCCGCGACAGGAAACGCCCCAAAGCGTAACGTGGACACAGCCAAATTTTTGAAGGAAAACAGAGGTGTTTTTTGCAAAGTGCCTACCTGTAGATTTTGGCCTGTAGCTCAGCCGCCACCTAGGGAAACCTACCAAACCTGTGCATTTCTGAAAACTAGAGACCTAGGGGAATCCAAGATGGGGTGACTTGTGTGGCTCGGACCAGGTTCTGTTAGCCAGAATCCTTTGCAAACCTCAAAATTTGGCTAAAAAAACACATGTTCCTCACATTTCTGTGGAAGAAAGTTCTGGAATCTGAGAGGAGCCACTAATTTCCTTCCACCCAGCGTTCCCCCATGTCTCCTGATAAAAATGATACCTCACTTATGTGGGTAGGCCTGGCGCCTGCGACAGGAAACGCCCGAAAGCGCAACATGGACACAGCCAAACTTTTGAAGGAAAACAGAGGTGTTTTTTGCAAAGTGCCTACCTGTAGATTTTGGCCTGTAGCTCAGCCGCCACCTAGGGAAACCTACCAAACCTGTGCATTTCTGAAAACTAGAGACCTAGGGGAATCCAAGATGGGGTGACTTGTGTGGCTGGGACCAGGTTCTGTTACCCAGAATCCTTTGCAAACCTCATAATTTGGCTAAAAAAACACATGTTCCTCACATTTCTGTGGCAGAAAGTTCTAGAATCTGAGAGGAGCCACAAATTTCCTTCCACCCAGCGTTCCCCCACGTCTCCCGATAAAAATGATACCTCTGTTGTGTGGGTAGGCCTAGCGCCCGCGACAGGAAACGCCCCAAAGAGCAACGTGGACACAGCCAAGTTTTTGAAGGAAAACAGAGGTGTTTTTTTGCAAAGTGCCTACCTGTAGATTTTGGCCTGTAGCTCAGCCGCCACCTAGGGAAACCTACCAAACCTGTGCATTTCTAAAAACTAGAGACCGAGGGGAATTCAAGATGGGGTGACTTGTGTGGCTCGGACCAGGTTCTGTTACCCAGAATACTTCGCAAACCTCAAAATTTGGCTAAAAAAACACATGTTCCTCACATTTCTGTGGCAGAAAGTTCTAGAATCTTAGAGGAGCCACAAATTTCCTTCCACCCAGCGTTCCCCCACGTCTCCCGATAAAAATGATACCTCACTTGTGTGGGTAGGCCTAGCGCCCGTGACAGGAAACGCCCCAAAGCGCAACGTGGACACAGCCAAATTTTTGAAGGAAAACAGAGGTGTTTTTTGCAAAGTGCCTACCTGTAGATTTTGGCCTGTAGCTCAGCTGCCACTTAGGGAAACCTACCAAACCTGTGCATTTCTGAAAACTAGAGACCTAGGGGAATCCAAGATGGGGTGACTTGTGTGGCTCGGACCAGGTTCTGTTACCTAGAATCCTTTGCAAACCTCAAAATTTGTCTTAAAAAAAACATGTTCCTCGCATTTCTGTGGCAGAAAGTTCTAGAATCTGAGAGGAGCCACAAATTTCCTTCCACCCAGCGTTCCCCCACGTCTCCCGATAAAAATGATACCTCACTTGTGTGGGTAGGCCTAGCGCCCGCGACAGGAAACGCCCCAAAGCGCAACGTGGACACAGCCAAATTTTTGAAGGAAAACAGAGGTGTTTTTTGCAAAGTGCCTACCTGTAGATTTTGGCCTGTAGCTCAGCCGCCACCTAGGGAAACCTACCAAACCTGTGCATTTCTGAAAACTAGAGACCTAGGGGAATCCAAGATGGGGTGACTTGTGTGGCTCGGACCAGGTTCTGTTACCCAGAATCCTTTGCAAACCTCAGAATTTGGCAAAAAAAAATATGTTCCTCACATTTCTGTGGAAGAAAGTTCTGGAATCTGAGAGGAGCCACTAATTTCCTTCCACCCAGCGTTCCCCCATGTCTCCCGATAAAAATGATACCTCACTTGTGTGGGTAGGCCTAGCGCCTGCGACAGGAAACGCCCCAAAGCGCAACCTGGACACATCCAAATTTTTGAAGGAAAACAGAGGTGTTTTTTGCAAAGTGCCTACCTGTAGATTTTGGCCTGTAGCTCAGCCGCCATCTAGGGAAACCTACCAAACCTGTGCATTTCTGAAAACTAGAGACCTAGGGGAATCCAAAATGGGGTGACTTGTGTGGCTCGGACCAGGTTCTGTTACCCAGAATCCTTCGCAAACCTCAAAATTTGGCTAAAAAAACACATGTTCCTCATATTTCTGTGGCAGAAAGTTCTGGCATCTGAGAGGAGCCACAAATTTCCTTCCACCCAGCGTTCCCCCACATCTCCCGATAAAAATGATACCTCACTTGTGTGGGTAGGCCTAGCACCCGCGACAGGAAACGCCCCAAAGCGTAACGTGGACACAGCCAAATTTTTGAAGGAAAACAGAGGTGTTTTTTGCAAAGTGCCTACCTGTAGATTTTGGCCTGTAGCTCAGCCGCCACCTAGGGAAACCTACCAAACCTGTGCATTTCTGAAAACTAGAGACCTAGGGGAATCCAAGATGGGGTGACTTGTGTGGCTCGGACCAGGTTCTGTTAGCCAGAATCCTTTGCAAACCTCAAAATTTGGCTAAAAAAACACATGTTCCTCACATTTCTGTGGCAGAAAGTTCTAGAATCTGAGAGGAGCCACAAATTTCCTTCCACCCAGCGTTCCCCCACGTCTCCCGATAAAAATGATACCTCACTTGTGTGGGTAGGCCTAGCGCCCGCGACAGGAAACGCCCCAAAGCTCAACGTGGACACAGCCAAATTTTTGAAGGAAAACAGAGGTGTTTTTTGCAAAGTGCCTACCTGTAGATTTTGGCCTGTAGCTCAGCCGCCACCTAGGGAAACCTACCAAACCTGTGCATTTCTGAAAACTAGAGACCTAGGGGAATCCAAGATGGGGTGACTTGTGTGGCTGGGACCAGGTTCTGTTACCCAGAATCCTTTGCAAACCTCAGAATTTGGCAAAAAAAAATATGTTCCTCACATTTCTGTGGAAGAAAGTTCTGGAATCTGAGAGGAGCCACTAATTTCCTTCCACCCAGCGTTCCCCCATGTCTCCCGATAAAAATGATACCTCACTTGTGTGGGTAGGCCTAGCGCCTGCGACAGGAAACGCCCCAAAGCGCAACCTGGACACATCCAAATTTTTGAAGGAAAACAGAGGTGTTTTTTATAAAGTGCCTACCTGTAGATTTTGGCCTGTAGCTCAGCCGCCATCTAGGGAAACCTACCAAACCTGTGCATTTCTGAAAACTAGAGACCTAGGGGAATCCAAAATGGGGTGACTTGTGTGGCTCGGACCAGGTTCTGTTACCCAGAATCCTTCGCAAACCTCAAAATTTGGCTAAAAAAACACATGTTCCTCATATTTCTGTGGCAGAAAGTTCTGGCATCTGAGAGGAACCACAAATTTCCTTCCACCCAGCGTTCCCCCACATCTCCCGATAAAAATGATACCTCACTTGTGTGGGTAGGCCTAGCACCCGCGACAGGAAACGCCCCAAAGCGTAACGTGGACACAGCCAAATTTTTGAAGGAAAACAGAGGTGTTTTTTGCAAAGTGCCTACCTGTAGATTTTGGCCTGTAGCTCAGCCGCCACCTAGGGAAACCTACCAAACCTGTGCATTTCTGAAAACTAGAGACCTAGGGGAATCCAAGATGGGGTGACTTGTGTGGCTCGGACCAGGTTCTGTTAGCCAGAATCCTTTGCAAACCTCAAAATTTGGCTAAAAAAACACATGTTCCTCACATTTCTGTGGAAGAAAGTTCTGGAATCTGAGAGGAGCCACTAATTTCCTTCCACCCAGCGTTCCCCCATGTCTCCTGATAAAAATGATACCTCACTTATGTGGGTAGGCCTGGCGCCTGCGACAGGAAACGCCCGAAAGCGCAACATGGACACAGCCAAACTTTTGAAGGAAAACAGAGGTGTTTTTTGCAAAGTGCCTACCTGTAGATTTTGGCCTGTAGCTCAGCCGCCACCTAGGGAAACCTACCAAACCTGTGCATTTCTGAAAACTAGAGACCTAGGGGAATCCAAGATGGGGTGACTTGTGTGGCTGGGACCAGGTTCTGTTACCCAGAATCCTTTGCAAACCTCATAATTTGGCTAAAAAAACACATGTTCCTCACATTTCTGTGGCAGAAAGTTCTAGAATCTGAGAGGAGCCACAAATTTCCTTCCACCCAGCGTTCCCCCACGTCTCCCGATAAAAATGATACCTCACTTGTGTGGGTAGGCCTAGCGCCCGCGACAGGAAACGCCCCAAAGAGCAACGTGGACACAGCCAAGTTTTTGAAGGAAAACAGAGGTGTTTTTTTGCAAAGTGCCTACCTGTAGATTTTGGCCTGTAGCTCAGCCGCCACCTAGGGAAACCTACCAAACCTGTGCATTTCTAAAAACTAGAGACCGAGGGGAATTCAAGATGGGGTGACTTGTGTGGCTCGGACCAGGTTCTGTTACCCAGAATACTTCGCAAACCTCAAAATTTGGCTAAAAAAACACATGTTCCTCACATTTCTGTGGCAGAAAGTTCTAGAATCTGAGAGGAGCCACAAATTTCCTTCCACCCAGCGTTCCCCGACGTCTCCCGATAAAAATGATACCTCACTTGTGTGGGTAGGCCTAGCGCCCGTGACAGGAAACGCCCCAAAGCGCAACGTGGACACAGCCAAATTTTTTAAGGAAAACAGAGGTGTTTTTTGCAAAGTGCCTACCTGTAGATTTTGGCCTGTAGCTCAGCTGCCACTTAGGGAAACCTACCAAACCTGTGCATTTCTGAAAACTAGAGACCTAGGGGAATCCAAGATGGGGTGACTTGTGTGGCTCGGACCAGGTTCTGTTACCCAGAATCCTTTGCAAACCTCAAAATTTGTCTTAAAAAAAACATGTTCCTCGCATTTCTGTGGCAGAAAGTTCTAGAATCTGAGAGGAGCCACAAATTTCCTTCCACCCAGCGTTCCCCCACGTCTCCCGATAAAAATGATACCTCACTTGTGTGGGTAGGCCTAGCGCCCGCGACAGGAAACGCCCCAAAGCGCAACGTGGACACAGCCAAATTTTTGAAGGAAAACAGAGGTGTTTTTTGCAAAGTGCCTACCTGTAGATTTTGGCCTGTAGCTCAGCCGCCACCTAGGGAAACCTACCAAACCTGTGCATTTCTGAAAACTAGAGACCTAGGGGAATCCAAGATGGGGTGACTTGTGTGGCTCGGACCAGGTTCTGTTACCCAGAATCCTTTGCAAACCTCAGAATTTGGCAAAAAAAAATATGTTCCTCACATTTCTGTGGAAGAAAGTTCTGGAATCTGAGAGGAGCCACTAATTTCCTTCCACCCAGCGTTCCCCCATGTCTCCCGATAAAAATGATACCTCACTTGTGTGGGTAGGCCTAGCGCCCGCGACAGGAAACGCCCCAAAGCTCAACGTGGACACAGCCAAATTTTTGAAGGAAAACAGAGGTGTTTTTTGCAAAGTGCCTACCTGTAGATTTTGGCCTGTAGCTCAGCCGCCACCTAGGGAAACCTACCAAACCTGTGCATTTCTGAAAACTAGAGACCTAGGGGAATCCAAGATGGGGTGACTTGTGTGGCTGGGACCAGGTTCTGTTACCCAGAATCCTTTGCAAACCTCAGAATTTGGCAAAAAAAAATATGTTCCTCACATTTCTGTGGAAGAAAGTTCTGGAATCTGAGAGGAGCCACTAATTTCCTTCCACCCAGCGTTCCCCCATGTCTCCCGATAAAAATGATACCTCACTTGTGTGGGTAGGCCTAGCGCCTGCGACAGGAAACGCCCCAAAGCGCAACCTGGACACATCCAAATTTTTGAAGGAAAACAGAGGTGTTTTTTATAAAGTGCCTACCTGTAGATTTTGGCCTGTAGCTCAGCCGCCATCTAGGGAAACCTACCAAACCTGTGCATTTCTGAAAACTAGAGACCTAGGGGAATCTAAAATGGGGTGACTTGTGTGGCTCGGACCAGGTTCTGTTACCCAGAATCCTTCGCAAACCTCAAAATTTGGCTAAAAAAACACATGTTCCTCATATTTCTGTGGCAGAAAGTTCTGGCATCTGAGAGGAACCACAAATTTCCTTCCACCCAGCGTTCCCCCACATCTCCCGATAAAAATGATACCTCACTTGTGTGGGTAGGCCTAGCACCCGCGACAGGAAACGCCCCAAAGCGTAACGTGGACACAGCCAAATTTTTGAAGGAAAACAGAGGTGTTTTTTGCAAAGTGCCTACCTGTAGATTTTGGCCTGTAGCTCAGCCGCCACCTAGGGAAACCTACCAAACCTGTGCATTTCTGAAAACTAGAGACCTAGGGGAATCCAAGATGGGGTGACTTGTGTGGCTCGGACCAGGTTCTGTTAGCCAGAATCCTTTGCAAACCTCAAAATTTGGCTAAAAAAACACATGTTCCTCACATTTCTGTGGAAGAAAGTTCTGGAATCTGAGAGGAGCCACTAATTTCCTTCCACCCAGCGTTCCCCCATGTCTCCTGATAAAAATGATACCTCACTTATGTGGGTAGGCCTGGCGCCTGCGACAGGAAACGCCCGAAAGCGCAACATGGACACAGCCAAACTTTTGAAGGAAAACAGAGGTGTTTTTTGCAAAGTGCCTACCTGTAGATTTTGGCCTGTAGCTCAGCCGCCACCTAGGGAAACCTACCAAACCTGTGCATTTCTGAAAACTAGAGACCTAGGGGAATCCAAGATGGGGTGACTTGTGTGGCTGGGACCAGGTTCTGTTACCCAGAATCCTTTGCAAACCTCATAATTTGGCTAAAAAAACACATGTTCCTCACATTTCTGTGGCAGAAAGTTCTAGAATCTGAGAGGAGCCACAAATTTCCTTCCACCCAGCGTTCCCCCACGTCTCCCGATAAAAATGATACCTCACTTGTGTGGGTAGGCCTAGCGCCCGCGACAGGAAACGCCCCAAAGAGCAACGTGGACACAGCCAAGTTTTTGAAGGAAAACAGAGGTGTTTTTTTGCAAAGTGCCTACCTGTAGATTTTGGCCTGTAGCTCAGCCGCCACCTAGGGAAACCTACCAAACCTGTGCATTTCTAAAAACTAGAGACCGAGGGGAATTCAAGATGGGGTGACTTGTGTGGCTCGGACCAGGTTCTGTTACCCAGAATACTTCGCAAACCTCAAAATTTGGCTAAAAAAACACATGTTCCTCACATTTCTGTGGCAGAAAGTTCTAGAATCTGAGAGGAGCCACAAATTTCCTTCCACCCAGCGTTCCCCGACGTCTCCCGATAAAAATGATACCTCACTTGTGTGGGTAGGCCTAGCGCCCGTGACAGGAAACGCCCCAAAGCGCAACGTGGACACAGCCAAATTTTTTAAGGAAAACAGAGGTGTTTTTTGCAAAGTGCCTACCTGTAGATTTTGGCCTGTAGCTCAGCTGCCACTTAGGGAAACCTACCAAACCTGTGCATTTCTGAAAACTAGAGACCTAGGGGAATCCAAGATGGGGTGACTTGTGTGGCTCGGACCAGGTTCTGTTACCCAGAATCCTTTGCAAACCTCAAAATTTGTCTTAAAAAAAACATGTTCCTCGCATTTCTGTGGCAGAAAGTTCTAGAATCTGAGAGGAGCCACAAATTTCCTTCCACCCAGCGTTCCCCCACGTCTCCCGATAAAAATGATACCTCACTTGTGTGGGTAGGCCTAGCGCCCGCGACAGGAAACGCCCCAAAGCGCAACGTGGACACAGCCAAATTTTTGAAGGAAAACAGAGGTGTTTTTTGCAAAGTGCCTACCTGTAGATTTTGGCCTGTAGCTCAGCCGCCACCTAGGGAAACCTACCAAACCTGTGCATTTCTGAAAACTAGAGACCTAGGGGAATCCAAGATGGGGTGACTTGTGTGGCTCGGACCAGGTTCTGTTACCCAGAATCCTTTGCAAACCTCAGAATTTGGCAAAAAAAAATATGTTCCTCACATTTCTGTGGAAGAAAGTTCTGGAATCTGAGAGGAGCCACTAATTTCCTTCCACCCAGCGTTCCCCCATGTCTCCCGATAAAAATGATACCTCACTTGTGTGGGTAGGCCTAGCGCCTGCGACAGGAAACGCCCCAAAGCGCAACCTGGACACATCCAAATTTTTGAAGGAAAACAGAGGTGTTTTTTGCAAAGTGCCTACCTGTAGATTTTGGCCTGTAGCTCAGCCGCCATCTAGGGAAACCTACCAAACCTGTGCATTTCTGAAAACTAGAGACCTAGGGGAATCCAAAATGGGGTGACTTGTGTGGCTCGGACCATGTTCTGTTACCCAGAATCCTTCGCAAACCTCAAAATTTGGATAAAAAAACACATGTTCCTCATATTTCTGTGGCAGAAAGTTCTGGCATCTGAGAGGAGCCACAAATTTCCTTCCACCCAGCGTTCCCCCACATCTCCCGATAAAAATGATACCTCACTTGTGTGGGTAGGCCTAGCACCCGCGACAGGAAACGCCCCAAAGCGTAACGTGGACACAGCCAAATTTTTGAAGGAAAACAGAGGTGTTTTTTGCAAAGTGCCTACCTGTAGATTTTGGCCTGTAGCTCAGCCGCCACCTAGGGAAACCTACCAAACCTGTGCATTTCTGAAAACTAGAGACCTAGGGGAATCCAAGATGGGGTGACTTGTGTGGCTCTGACCAGGTTCTGTTAGCCAGAATCCTTTGCAAACCTCAAAATTTGGCTAAAAAAACACATGTTCCTCACATTTCTGTGGAAGAAAGTTCTGGAATCTGAGAGGAGCCACTAATTTCCTTCCACCCAGCGTTCCCCCATGTCTCCTGATAAAAATGATACCTCACTTACGTGGGTAGGCCTGGCACCTGCGACAGGAAACGCCCGAAAGCGCAACATGGACACATCCACATTTTTGAAGGAAAACAGAGGTGTTTTTTGCAAAGTGCCTACCTGTAGATTTTGGCCTGTAGCTCAGCCGCCACCTAGGGAAACCTACCAAACCTGTGCATTTCTGAAAACTAGAGACCTAGGGGAATCCAAGATGGGATGACTTGTGTGGCTCGGACCAGGTTCTGTTACCCAGAATCCTTTGTAAACCTCAAAATTTGGCTAACAAAACACATGTTCCTCACATTTCTGTGGCAGAAAGTTCTGGAATCTGAGAGGAGCCACAAATTTCCTTCCACCCAGCGTTCCCCCATGTCTCCCGATAAAAATGATACCTCACTTGTGTGGGTAGGCCTAGCGCTCGCGACAGGAAATGGCCCAAAACACAACGTGGACACATCACATTTTTTCATAGAAAACAGTGCCTACCTGTGGATTTTGGCCTCTAGCTCAGCCGGCACCTGGGAAAACCTAGCAAACCAGCGCATTTTTGAAAACTAGAGACCTAGGGGAATCCAAGATGGGGTGATTTGCGGGGCTCTGACCAGGTTCTGTTACCCAGAATCCTTTGCAAACATCAAGATTTGGCCAAAAAACACTTTTTCCTCTAATTTCGGTGACAGAAAGTTCTGGAATCTGAGAGGAGCCACAAATTTCCTTCCACCCAGCGTTCCCCTAAGTCTCTCCATAAAAATGGTACCTCACTTGTGTGGGTAGGCCTAGCGCCCACAAAAGGAAATGGCCCAAAACACAACGTGGACACAACATATTTTTTCACAGAAAACAGAGGTGTTTTTTGCAAAAGGCCTACCTGTGGATTTTGGCCTCTAGCTCAGCCGGCCCCGGGGGGGGGAAATGCCCTAAAATAAATTCGACCCCCCACCCCCCAAACCCCCCCTGCCCAGGAGCGACCCTTGCCTACGGGGTCGCTCTCCCTGCGTGACATTGGCGCCAAAAAACAAATCCCCGGTGCCTAGTGGTTTCTGCCCCCTTGGGGCAGATTGACCTAAAATCGACCAATCTGCCCCCAGGGGGGGCAGAAATGGCCTAAAATACATTTGCAACCCCCAACGCCCACCCCCCCACCAGGAGCGACCCTCGCCTACGCAGTCGCTCCCCCTGCGTGACATTGGCGCCAAAAAACAAATCCCCGGTGCCTAGTGGTTTCTGCCCCCTGGGGGGCAGATTGACCTAAAATCGACCAATCTGCCCCCAAGGGGGACAGAAATGGTCTAAATACAGTTTGCCCCCCAGGGGAGCGACCCTTGCCTGATGGGTTGCTCCCCACCTCTAAAAAAACAAACATACAAAAAAAAAAACACACAAAAAAAATTTGCCCTGGCGCCTACAGGTTTCTGCCCCCCCCTGGTGGCAGGTCGGCCTAATAATAGGCCGATCTGCCCCCAGGGGGGGCAGAAATGGCCTAAAATAAATTTGCATCCCCAACCACCACCCCCCCACCAGGAGCGACCCTCGCCTACGGGGTCGCTCCCCCTGCGTGACATTGGCGCCAAAAAACAAATCCCCGGTGCCTAGTGGTTTCTGCCCCCTTTGGGCAGATTGACCTAAAATCGACCAATCTGCCCCCAAGGGGGGCAGAAATGGTCTAAATACAATTTGCCCCCCAGGGGAGTGACCCTTGCCTGATGGGTCGCTCCCCATCTCTAAAAAAAACCAAACAAACAAAAACAAAAACACAAAAAAAAAAATTGCAATGGCGCCTAGAGGTTTCTGCCCCCCCTGGGGGCAGATCGCCATAATATTAGGCTGATCTGCCCCCAGGGGGGGCAGAAATGGCCTAAAATAAATTTGCATCCCCAACCCCCACCCCCCCACCAGGAGCGACCCTCGCCTACGGGGTCGCTCCCCCTGCATGACATTGGCGCCAAAAAACAAATCCCCGGTGCCTAGTGGTTTCTGCCCCCTTTGGGCAGATTGACCTAAAATCGACCAATCTGCCCCCAAGGGGGGCAGAAATGGTCTAAATACAATTTTCCCCCCAGGGGAGTGACCCTTGCCTGATGGGTCGCTCCCCATCTCTAAAAAAAACCAAACAAACAAAAACAAAAACACAAAAAAAAAATTTGCCCTGGCGCCTAGAGGTTTCTGCCCCCCCTGGGGGCAGATCGCCATAATATTAGCCTAAAATAAATTTGCCCCCCGAACCCCCCCCCCCCCCGGAGCGACCCTTGCCTATGGGGTCGCTCCCCCTGCGTGACATTGGCGCCAAAAAACAAATCCCCGGTGCCTAGTGGTTTCTGCCCCCTTGGGGCAGATTGACCTAAAATCCACCAATCTGCCCCCAAGGGGGGCAGAAATGGTCTAAATACAGTTTTCCCCCAGGGGAGCGACCTTTGCCTGATGGGTCGCTCCCCATCTCTAAAAAAACAAACATACAAAAAAAAAAACACAAAAAAAATTTGCCCTGGCGCCTAGAGGTTTCTGCCCCCCCCTGGTGGCAGGTCGGCCTAATAATAGGCCGATCTGCCCCCAGGGGGGGCAGAAATGGCCTAAAATAAATTTGCATCCCCAACCCCCACACCCCCACCAGGAGCGACCCTCGCCTACGGGGTCGCTCCCCCTGCGTGACATTGGCGCCAAAAAACAAATCCCCGGTGCATAGTGGTTTCTGCCCCCTTGGGGGCAGATTGACCTAAAATCGACCAATCTGCCCCCAAGGGGGGGCAGAAATGCTCTAAATACAGTTTGCCCCCCAGGGGAGCGACCCTTGTCTGATGGGTCGCTCCCCATCTCTAAAAAAACAAACCAAAAAAAAAAAATAACACACAAAAAAAATTTGCCCTGGCGCCTACAGGTTTCTGCCCCGAGGGGGGGAGAAATGGCCTAAAATAAATTTGCCCCCGAACCCCCAACCCCCCCGGGAGCGACCCTTGCCTACGGGGTCACTCCCCCTGCGTGACATTGGCACCAAAAAACACATCCCGGTGCCTAGTGGTTTCTGCCCCCTTGGGGCAGATTGACCTAAAATCGACCAATCTGCCCCCAAGGGGCAGATTTGCCCTGGCAACAAGAGGTTTCTGCCCCCCCTGGGGGCAGATCGGCCTAATAATAGGCCGATCTGCCCCCAGGGGGGCAGAAATGGCCTAAAATAAATTTGCCCCCCCAACCCTTTCCCCCCCCCGGGAGCGACCCTTGCCTACGGGGTCGCTCCCCCTGCGTGACAGTGGCGCCAAAAAACAAATCCCCGGTGCCTAGTGGTTTCTGCCCCCTTGGGGCAGATTGACCTAAAATCGACCAATCTGCCCCCAAGGGGGGCAGAAATGGTCTAAACACAGTTTGCCCCCCAGGGGAGCGACCCTTGTCTGATGGGTCGCTCCCCATCTCTAAAAAAACAAACCAAAAAAAAAAATAACACACAAAAAAAATTTGCCCTGGCGCCTACAGGTTTCTGCCCCGAGGGGGGGAGAAATGGCCTAAAATAAATTTGCCCCCGAACCCCCAACCCACCCGGGAGCGACCCTTGCCTACGGGGTCACTCCCCCTGCGTGACATTGGCACCAAAAAAACACATCCCGGTGCCTAGTGGTTTCTGCCCCCTTGGGGCAGATTGACCTAAAATCGACCAATCTGCCCCCAAGGGGCAGATTTGCCCTGGCAACAAGAGGTTTCTGCCCCCCCTGGGGGCAGATCGGCCTAATAATAGGCCGATCTGCCCCCAGGGGGGCAGAAATGGCCTAAAATAAATTTGCCCCCCCAACCCTTTCCCCCCCCCGGGAGCGACCCTTGCCTACGGGGTCGCTCCCCCTGCGTGACAGTGGCGCCAAAAAACAAATCCCTGGTGCCTAGTGGTTTCTGCCCCCTTGGGGCAGATTGACCTAAAATCGACCAATCTGCCCCCAAGGGGGGGCAGAAATGGTCTAAACACAGTTTGCCCCCCAGGGGAGCGACCCTTGTCTGATGGGTCGCTCCCCATCTCTAAAAAAACAAAAACAAAAAAAAAAAAACACAATTTTTTTTTTGCCCTGGCGCCTACAGGTTTCAATTTGCCCCCCGAACCCCCACCACCCAGGGAGCGACCCTTGCCTACGGGGTCGCTCCCCCTGCGTGACATTGGCGTCAAAAAACAAATCCCCGGTGCCTAGTGGTTTCTGCCCCCTTGAGGCAGATTGACCTAAAATCGACCAATCTGCCCCCAAGAGGGGCAGAAATGGTCTAAATACAATTTGCCCCCCAGGGGAGTGACCCTTGTCTGATGGGTCGCTCCCCATCTCTAAAAAAACAAACAAACAAAAAAAAAAAAACACAAAAAAAAAATTGCCCTGGCAACAAGAGGTATCTGCCCCCCCCCCTGGGGGCAGATCAGCCTAATAATAGGCCGAACTGCCCCCAGGGGGGGCAAAAATGGCCTAAAATAAATTTGCCCCCCCAACCCTCCCCCCCCCCGGGAGCGACCCTTGCCTACGGGGTCGCTCCCCCTGCCTGACAGTGGTGCCAAAAAACAAATCCCCGGTGCCTAGTGGTTTCTGCCCCCTTGGGGGAGATTGACCTAAAATCGACCAATCTGCCCCCAAGGGGGGCAGAAATGGTCTAAACACAGTTTGCCCCCCAGGGGAGAGACCCTTGTCTGATGGGTCGCTCCCCATCTCTAAAAAAACAAACAAACAAAAAAAAAAACACAAAAAAAAACTTGCCCTTGCGCCTACAGGTTTCTGCCCCCCCTGGGGGCAGATCGGCCTAATAATAGGCCGATCTGCCCCCAGGGGGGTCAGAAATGGCCTAAAATAAATTTGCCCCCCGAACCCCCACCCCCCCCCCGGGAGCGACCCTTGCCTACGGGGTCGCTCCCCCTGCGTGACATTGGCGCCAAAAAACAAATCCCCGGTGCCTAGTGGTTTCTGCCCCCTTGGGGCAGATTGACCTAAAATCGACCAATCTGCCCCCAAGGGGGGCAGAAATGGTCTAAATACAGTTTGCCCCCCAGGGGAGCGACCTTTGCCTGATGGGTCGCTCCCCATCTCTAAAAAAACAAACATACAAAAAAAAAACACAAAAAAAATTTGCCCTGGCGCCTAGAGGTTTCTGCCCCCCCCTGGTGGCAGATCGGCCTAATAATAGGCCGATCTGCCCCCAGGGGGGGCAGAAATGGGCCAAAATAAATTTACATCCCCAACCCCCACACCCCCACCAGGAGCGACCCTCGCCTACGGGGTAGCTCCCCCTGCGTGACATTGGCACCAAAAAACAAATCCCCGGTGCATAGTGGTTTCTGCCCCCTTGGGGGCAGATTGACCTAAAATCAACCAATCTGCCCCCAAGGGGGGCAGAAATGCTCTAAATACAGTTTGCCCCCCAGGGTAGCGACCCTTGTCTGATGGGTTGCTCCCCATCTCTAAAAAAACAAACCCCCCCAAAAAAAAACACACAAAAAAAATTTGCCCTGGCTCCTACAGGTTTCTGCCCGCCTAAAATAAATTTGCCCCGCGAACCCCCACCCCCCCCGGGAGCGACCCTTGCCTACGGGGTCGCTCCCCCTGCGTGACAGTGGCGCCAAAAAACAAATCCCCGGTGCCTAGTGGTTTCTGCCCCCTTGGGGCAGATTGACCTAAAATCGACCAATCTGCCCCCAAGGGGGGCAGAAATGGTCTAAACACAGTTTGACCCCCAGGGGAGCGACCCTTGTCTGATGGGTCGCTCCCCATCTCTAAAAAAACAAACAAACAAAACAAAAAAAAAAAACACAACAAAAAAATGTGCCCTGGCAACAAGAGGTTTCTGCCCCCCCTGGGGGCAGATCGGCCTAATAATAGGCCGATCTGCCCCCAGGGGGGGCAGAAATGGCCTAAAATAAATTTGCCCCCCGAACCCCCACCCCCCCCCGGGAGCGACCCTTGCCTACGGGGTCGCTCCCCCTGCGTGACATTGGCACCAAAAAACAAATCCCCGGTGCCTAGTGGTTTCTGCCCCCTTGGGCAGATTGACCTAAAATCGACCAATCTGCCCCCAAGGGGGGCAGAAATGGTCTAAATACAATTTGCCCCCCAGGGGAGTGACCCTTGCCTGATGGGTCGCTCCCCATCTCTAAAAAAAACAAAACAAACAAAAACACAAAAAAAAATTTTGCCCTGACGCCTAGAGGTTTCTGCCCCCCCTGGGGGCAGATCGGCATAATAATATGCCGATCTGCCCCCAGGGGGGGCAGAAATGGCCTAAAATAAATTTGCCCTCCGAACCCCCACCCACCCCGGGAGCGACCCTTGCCTACGGGGTCGCTCCCCCTGCGTGACATTGGCACCAAAATACAAATCCCCGGTGCCTAGTGGTTTCTGCCCCCTTGGGGCAGATTGACCTAAAATCGACCAATTTGCCCCCAAGGGGGGCAGAAATGGTCTAAATACAGTTTGCCCCCAGGGGAGCGACCTTTGCCTGATGGGTCGCTCCCCATCATTAAAAAAACAAACATACAAAAAAAAAAACACAAAAAAAAATTGCCCTGGCGCCTAGAGGTTTCTGCCCCCCCCTTGGTGGCAGATCGGCCTAATAATAGGCCGATCTGCCCCCAGGGGGGGCAGAAATGGCCTAAAATAAATTTGCATCCCCAACCCCCACCCCCCCCACCAGGAGCGACCCTCGCCTACGGGGTCGCTCCCCCAGCGTGACATTGGCGCCAAAAAACAAATCCCCGGTGCATAGTGGTTTCTGCCCCCTTGGGGGCAGATTGACCTAAAATCAACCAATCTGCCCCCAAGGGGGGCAGAAATGCTCTAAATACAGTTTGCCCCCCAGGGGAGCGACCCTTGTCTGATGGGTCGCTCCCCATCTCTAAAAAAACAACCATACAAAAAAAAAACACACAAAAAAACTTTGCCCTGGCGCCTAGAGGTTTCTGCCCCCCTGGGGGCAGATCGGCCTAATATTAGGCCGATCTGCCACCAGGGGGGGCAGAAATGGCCTAAAAAAAATTTGCCCCCCGAACCCTCAACCCCCCCGGGAGCGACCCTTGCCTACGGGGTCACTCCCCCTGCGTGACATTGGCACCAAAAAACAAATCCCGGTGCCTAGTGGTTTCTGCCCCCTTGGGGCAGATTGACCTAAAATCGACCAATCTGCCCCCAAGGGGCAGATTTGCCCTGGCAACAAGAGGTTTCTGCCCCCCCTGGGGGCAAAAATGGCCTAAAATAAATTTGCCCCCCCAACCCTTTCCCCCCCCCCCCCGGGAGAGGCCCTTGCCTACGGGGTCGCTCCCCCTGCGTGACATTGGCACCAAAAAACAAATCCCCGGTGCCTAGTGGTTTCTGCCCCCTTGGGGGCAGATTGACCTAAAATCGAGCAAGGGGGGCAGAAATGGTCTAAACACAGTTTTCCCCCCAGGGGAGCGACCCTTGTCTGATGGGTCGCTCCCCATCTCTAAAAAAACAAACAAACAAAAAAAAAAAAAATATGCCCTGGCGCCTACAAGTTTCTGCCCCCCCTGGGGGCAGATCGGCCTAATAATATGCCGATCTGCCCCCAGGGGGGGCAGAAATGGCCTAAAATAAATTTGCCCCCCGAACCCCACCCCCCCCGGGAGTGACCCTTGCCTACGCGGTCGCTCCCCCTGCGTGACAGTGGCGCCAAAAAACAAATCCCCGGTGCCTAGTGGTTTCTGCCCCCTGGGGGCAGATTGACCTAAAATCGACCAATCTGCCCCCAAGGGGGGCAGAAATGGTCTAAACACAGTTTGCCCCCCAGGGGAGCGACCCTTGTCTGATGGGTCGCTCCCCATCTCTAAAAAAAAAACACAAAAAAAAATTTGCCCTGGCAACAAGAGGTTTCTGCCCCCCCCTGGTTGCAGATCGGCCTAATAATAGGCCGAACTGCCCCCAGGGGGGGACAAAAATGGCCTAAAATAAATGTGCCCCCCGAACCCCCACCCCCCATCGGGAGCGACCCTTGCCTCCCGGGTCGCTCCCCCTGTGTGACAGTGGCGCCAAAAAACAAATCCCCGGTGCCTAGTGGTTTCTGCCCCCTTGGGGCAGATTGACCTAAAATGGACCAATCTGCCCCCAAGGGAGGCAGAAATGGTCTAAACACAGTTTGACCCCCAGGGGAGCGACCCTTGTCTGATGGGTCGCTCCCCATCTCTAAAAAAACAAACAAACAAAAAAAAAAAACACAACAAAAAAATTTGCCCTGGCAACAAGAGGTTTCTGCCCCCCCTGGGGGCAGATCGGCCTAATAATAGGCCGATCTTCCACCAGGGGGGGCAGAAATGGCCTAAAATAAATTTGCCCCCCAACCCCCACCCCCCCCGGGAGCGACCCTTGCCTACGCGGTCGCTCCCCCTGCGTGACAGTGGCGCCAAAAAACAAATCCCCGGTGCCTAGTGGTTTCTGCCCCCTTGGGGCAGATTGACCTAAAATCGACCAATCTGCCCCCAAGGGGGGCAGAAATGGTCTAAACACAGTTTGCCCCCCAGGGGAGCGACCCTTGTCTGATGGGTCGCTCCCCATCTCTAAAAAAACAAACAAACAAAAAAAAAAAACACACATTTTTTTTTGCCCTGGCGCCTACAGGTTTCTGCCCCCCTGGGGGCAGATCGGCCTAATATTAGGCCGATCTGCCCCCAGGGGGGGCAGAAATGGCCTAAAATAAATTTGCCCCCCGAACCCCAACCCCCACCGGGAGCGACCCTTGCCTACGGGGTCGCTCCCCCTGCGTGACATTGGCGCCAAAAAACAAATCCCCGGTGCCTAGTGGTTTCTGCCCCCTTGGGGCAGATTGACCTAAAATCGACCAATCTGCCCCCAAGGGGGGCAGAAATGGTCTAAATACAATTTGCCCCCCAGGGGAGTGACCCTTGCCTGATGGGTCGCTCCCCATCTCTAAAAAAAAACAAACAAACAAAAACAAAAACACAAAAAAAGAAATTGCCCTGGCGCCTAGAGGTTTGTGCCCACCCTGGAGGTAGATCGGCCTAATACCAATAGGCCGATCTGCCCCCAGTGGGTGCAGAGATGGCTAAAAATTATTTTGCCCCCCCTACCCTCCCCCCCAGGGAGCGACCCTTGCCTACAAGGTCGCTCCCCTTGCGTGACGGCGCAAAAAAAAAGATCCCTGGTGCCTAGTGGTTTCTGCCCCCCCTGGGGGCAGATTGACCTAAAATCGGCCGATCTGCCCCCAAAGCGGGCAGAAATGGCCTAAATACATTTTGCCCCTCCAGGGGAGCGACCCTTGTCCAAGGGGTCGCTCCCCATCTGTAAAACAAAAAAACAAAAAAATCCCTGGTGCCTAGTGGTTTCTGCCCCCCTTGGGGGCAGATCAGCCGAATCAAAATAGGCTGATCTACCCCCCAGGGGGGCAGAAATGGCCTAAAATAATCCCTCCCCCCCAGGGAGCGACCCTTGCCTAAGGGGTCGCTCCCCTTGCGTGAAATTCACGCAAAAAAAAAAAACTCCCTGGCGTCTAATGGTTTCTGCCCCCCTTGGGGGCAGATTGGCCTCATCAAAATTGGCCAATCTGCCCCCAAGGGGGGCAGAAATGGCCTAAATATAATTTGCCCCCTAGGGGAGCGACCCTTGCCTAAGGGGTCGCTCCCCACCTAAAAAAAAAAGAAAACATAACAAAAAGAAAAAAAAAAGAAATGATCCCTGGTGCCTAGAGGTTTCTGCCCCCCCGGGGGCAGATCGGCCTAATAATAGGCCGATCTGCCCCCAGGGGGGGCAGAAAAGGCCTTCCAAAAAAATGCCCCCCCTGGGAGCGACCCTTGCCCAAGGGGTCGCTCCCGTTGCGTAAAATTCGCGGAAAAAAAAACCTTCCTGGTGTCTAATGGTTTCTGCCCCCCTTGGGGGCAGATTGGCCTCATCAAAATAGGCCAATCTGCCCCCAAGGGGGGCAGAAATGGCCTAAATCTATATTGCCCCCTAGGGGAGCGACCCTTGCCTAAGGGGTCGCTCCCCACCTCCAAAAAAAGAAAACATCAAAAAAAAAAAAGAAAAAAAAAAAAAGCTCCCTGGTGCCTAGAGGTTTCTGCCCCCCCTGGGGGCAGATCGGCCTAATAATGGGCCAATCTGCCCCCAGGGGGGGCAGAAAAGGCCTTCCTAAAAAAATGCCCCCACTGGGAGCGACCCTTGCCCAAGGGGTCGCTCCCTTTTGACAGTTTCATTAAAAAAAAAAAAATCCCTGGTGTCTAGTGGGGTTTCAAAAGCCGGATTGCAAGCAATCCGGCTTTTGAAACCCTGTGAAAGACTTCAAAGGGAAGGAAATACATTTCCTTCCCTTTGAAGCCTCTCGGGGCCTCCCCCATGGGATTGAAAGAGAAATGCAAAAGCATTTCTCTTTCAATTGCGCTGGAAGCTCTGCTTCCAGCGCGATGGGGGAGACCCTGTGACTAATCAGCGCGCGCTCGCGTGCTGACATCACAGGGGGGGTTGGGGGGGTCGGGGTGGGAGGGGAAGGGCTTCCCCTTCCATCCCTGACTTTGGGGGGGTGGGGGGAAGCACACAGAGGGAGCTAGAGCGCTCCCTCTGGGCTGTGTGCCGAGGACGTAGTGGTTACGTCCTCGGCACAGCAGCACTATGCCGCAGGACGTAACCACTACGTCCGCGGCACAGAAGGGGTTAAAAGGAGGCCGACCATTATTTGTAATGGGCCTCTATGTACTTTGCAGGATAAGCGCCAAACTTTTTGTCACTAATCCTCAAAAGTACAACAATGTGCCATGGTGCGCTGTATGTTAAATATAGTGCACACATGGTGTCCTGTAGGGGGTGCAATGGATGTCACATATTTGCTCACTCCTTGACCCAACCCTCATGCAGAGCACTCTAGGACATCCCAATGTGCCTAAATCATGTTGTCTTTGGAAAGAGCTTCCCAAAGAACCTCCACTCTGCTTCTAGCTGACACAGATGTTATCCCTTCCCATCAAAACATTAAAGGTGCACTCACCTGTATTTGGCTCTGTAGGTCTTGTTACCCCCCTTGTCCTGAGCTGTCACAGTTCAGGTGCAATGAGGCAAGCTAATTAACAAATAAAAATTTCCTCCCCACCCCTTTTTCTCCCAGGAATTGGGTCAATTGCTGCTAAGAACTCTAATGTGTGGGGAGGTGATGGACAGGGCCCTTTCTGCTAACCAGTGCTAAAGTGCTTGTGCTCTCTCCTTTAAGCATAGTAAAATTTCCTTATAAGTCTCTTGTCGAGCACTTTACCATTTACCCTGGGCCTGTGTATTAAATGCTATTACTGGGCCTGCAGCATTAATTGTGCCAACTAGCTAAGTAGGCCCTTAAAGCATAACGCATGCCTGCCATCATGGCCTAACTGTAGTTTAAATTCCCAAAACCAAGGAGGGGCATGGGGCTTGTCAATATGTGCCATAATATTGTGTAGACTACTGCACGGTAATTCCGTATTCACACACTTAGGAGCATATTTATACTTTTTGATGCAAAACTGCATGAACGCAGGTATGCATCAAAAATGTTTGCACCGGCTTGCCAGCGCAAAGGGTGGGCTAACGTAAAAAAAATGATGTTAGCCAGGTGGGGCTAGCGTCAAAAAAATGACATTAGGCAGGTGGGGGTGGCAGTATGAGAGAATGGGGTTTTGCACCAAAAAGTGACATTAGGCTGGTTAGAGGCAACAAAATGCATCTAACCATCCTCGCGTCATTTTCTGATGCAATACCATCTATACCACTTTACTCCTGTCTTAGAAAAGACAGGAATCATGCCCACCATCCCAGTGGTCAGCACAGGGGACCAGTGTCCCCTAGGCATGGCCATTGCACCCGGTGCCATGCAGGGGGGCCCCAAGTTGGAGGACCTGGGATGAGGTCCTCCATACTCCAGTGTCCCACTGGTGTGGGTGGGGGTGTTCCCGGGGCTTGAGGAGGGCACCTGTGGACCCATTCCATGGTGTTTAACCATGGAAATGGGTTCACAGGTCCCCTAATGCCTAGCCTGAACCAAGTGTTAAACAATGGTGGAAATCAAGCTTTGCACCATTATTTAGCCCCTCCTCCCAACTGTGCCTCATTTTAGTACGGGGGATAAATATGGGCCTATGGGGATAGCACCATTTTTTAGACGGGAATGCATACCTTGTATCTGATTGATGCAAGGTAGGTTCACGCATCTAAAAAATGGTGCAGACTCCAATACGTGGCTAACGTCAAAATATAAATATGGAGTTAGCTTTGCACTGAATTTGCATAACAAAATGACACAAATTCGGAGCAAATGGAGTATAAATATGCCCCTTATTGCGCCATAATTACAGTGAAGATCTGCATAGTGTTACAACTGGAGGAGCTGCAGTTTATGATTCATGGATGGACCTAAAATATTTATACACAAATAATGCTCTGACCCGTGTATGTTTTTGAGTTTTACACAACCCCACAGTAATATTAAGGTATGTTTTCTAAAAATAAAAAAAAATGATTGTCTCAAAGGAAAATGGACTGCAAATGAACACTTTCAGCTTATAGGCACATTTGTGACAGAAAAGCTCTGCAAAGGCGTGGAACTGAAATTGAGTGTTATGCATTTAAAATAATGTTATAGGAATTTCTTCCGCATTTCCATCGAACCAGAACGTTAAGTAAGAAGATTATATTGCTTTTAGCGAATAGATACATTCAGAAACTATAACACGAGACTGTGAACATAATGAAATCCAATCGGTCATAGTTCAAAACAGCATAAAATAAAATGAGCTTTTCGAATGTACCCCAAAATGAAATTAGGTAAAATCATATTTCTAACAGGGGAGACACAAGACAACATACATTATCAAGATCAGACAGACTTCTTACATTTGTAATTCAGCGCTGGAAAAAAATGTTCACAGCAAGAATCAATGGTGTAAAGAACGGCAGTGTCAGACTGTTCATCACAACGGGCATTGTGATTAATGAAGAGTTCAGTATATGTAAATACCTAGCATCTGCCAAATGTGTTAATGATTGTTTGGAATGTGCTATATTGATCACAGGATATCATGGTGCCCATTTGCAAAGTTAACATATGCATTAACGATCTTAAAAATATTGCTGCTACTGTCATGAAAGGATTTCTGATTTTCTGTCCTCCTAAGTGATCGGTGCGTGGGTCCACTATTAATGTGGGCTGGGTAGTTCACATGGTTCGTAGTATTTGTATCTGTTCTTGTTAATATGGTGTAATAATTTGGCTGCATTTACTAATTTCCTTCAACCAATAAATAATATGAATTTTCATGTGACTGATTCCTTGAAACCCTAAATCATTTACCTAAACTAATGACATGCATTATGTTTCACAGGGCATGGTTCACACCCTCACATGTTGCGATACTTTATGGTTAGATGCGATTCAGTTTACTTATATTTACTCTTCATTTTCAGTTAAATGCTTGCTTCTCATACTGGAAACTTGCCATGTGATTTATTGCTCAAAGGAGAAAATTAATTGCTGGATGCATACATGCTGTTTATGTAGTATAACAAAAAAGCACAAAGCAAACCCTGGTGCATGTCACGCGTTCAGGCTGGTGATATAAAAGACTTTAGGGCATATTGATACTTTTTGGTGCAAAACTGCACTAACACAGTTTTGCATCAAAAAGTTCTGCACCGGCTTGCACCATTCCTGAGCACCAGCCGGACACCATATTTATGGAATGGTGCAAGCCAGTGCAAAGGGTGGGCTAGCGAAAAAAAAATGACGTTAGCCAGGTGGTGGTGGCGGTATGGGAGAAGGGGGTTTTGCACCAAAAAATGACATTAGGCAAGTTAGGCCCTGATTTATACCTTTTGGAGCAAAAGTGCACTAACGCAGTTTTGCACAAAAAAGTTTAGCACCGGCTTGCACCATTTCTGTGCGCCAGCCAGGCACCATATTATGGAATGGTGCAAGCCGATGCAAAGGGTACGCTAGTGTAAAAAAATAAAATAAAATACTTTTGAAGGGTGGGGCTGGGTGTATGGAAGAAGATGGTTTTGCATCAAAAAATGACGTAAGGCAGTTTAGAGTAGAAACCTCTGCCTAGAGTAATTTTCTGATTCAAAACCATCCATACCACATGACTCCTGTCTTATAAAAGACAGGAGTCATGCCCACCACCCCAATGGCCAGCGCAGGGGACCAGTGTCCCCTGGGCATGGCCACTGCACCTGCACCCAGTTTCATGTTAGGGGGGGGTGCATTTCAGGGCCCTCAATGGCACTTTCAAAAATAGAATTAAATACCTACCTGTACTTACCTATACTTACCTGGGATGGGGTCCCCCAATCCTCCGCTGTCCCTCTGGTGAGGGTGGCGGTGTCCCTGGAGTCTGGGGAGGGCAACATGGTGTTCCACCAAGGAAATATGCCCAGATGTCCCCTAATGCCAGCCCTGACCCAGGCGTTAAATGATGGTGCAAAGCAAGCTTTGCACCATTATTTGACCCCTTCTCCCCAGAACGTGATTTTAGCACGGGGGATAAATATGGTGCTAAGACCATAAAGTCATTTTTTGCACGGGAATGCCTACCTTGCATCTCATTGACGTAAGGTATGTGTCCACGTCCAGAAAATGACTTTAAGGCCCTGATTTATACTTCTTGACGCAAAACTGTGCCAACACAGTTTTGCACAATAAAGTTAGCGCTGACTAGCACAATTTTTTACTGCTACTCAGGCATCAAATTTATACTTTGATTCTGGTGGCTTTAAAAAATGTTTAAAGTCATTTTTTCCCACGTTAACCATTGCACCTTGTCGTAAGGCAAAATGACGTTAATGGAGGAAAAATTACTCTAATCCGGTTTATGACATGTAAACACATCGCAAAACGGAAATGCACCATTTTTGCCTGCAATAGCACCAAAAACAGAAGCTAACGGAGCAAAGAATGCAACGGAGCCGCAGAAGCCAGGAGAGACCCCTGGGAGAACCTATTCAATCAGGAACCAGCCAGGAGGACACAGACAAGACACAGGGGAGGGAGAAGAAAAAGAGGGAGTGTTATTTCAGCGCAGAGGAGCATGAAATACTGGTGAGAGAGGTGACAGAGAATCAAAATCAGCTCTGTGTCACCTCAAAATTGCCAATTGGAAAGAGAGAGGCAATCTGGCAGCAGATTGTGGATAAGATCAACAGTGTGGCAGAGGTCAGGAGAAATGTGACTGAGTACAAGAAACGCTGGTATGACTGCAAGAGAAGGACCAAGGAAAAAATGGCACGGAACAGGAAGGGAGCACTGAGAACTGGAAGTGGGAGTCCAGCACAGCAAGAGGACTTGGATGAGATGGAGGAGATGGTTGCAGCGGTCATCCACAGAAAATCGTCACATGGATACAAGGACAGGACAGCGTAGAATACCAGAAAACACCACAAATGCAGAGTAAGTTGCATGGGGGAAATATTTGCTTAAATGTCAAGTGCAAGAAGGGGGAGACACATAGGACTCACACAATGCATGTCAAAAGAGCGCAGAGGGATACAATGCATATTAAGCAAGTTGCACCATGCCAACGTAAGCTACACATGTACCTACATCTTGGGGGTACCATGCACCATTGACACAAACACAACCTAGGCATATAAAGAACACCAGGCCTAAATACCTACATGTACAAATGCAGCACATGGGATGGATGGCATGTATAATCACTCTGCCACTGGTTGTAACATCACAATATCCCTTGCATGTAGTCACATCAACATCACAAACACGACCAAGACCTTAGAGACCAGGTAGTCAGTCAACACAATTCCTGGGGTTACTTCATAGCGGTGTCCCTTGCAGTAGCACTTTTCAACTGCCTTGCCTCATTGCCCAAATGCATGTGTACTGCATCTCACAGCACACAAGTCATTGCAACTGTCCCAACAGTACCCATGCATGTGCCGGTAGCACCACCATACCACACATAGACAACACATCCACATGAGGTAGCCATCTCTACATCACGCAGTCAGTGTGTCCCCTGGGTGCATGGTACAATTAACTCAACAGGTGCTGGGGGAATAGTAGGCCGGACCGGTATCTTTGATAGCATGCCACTACCCAGACCAACTAAACTGAAGTTTCGTTCAACCACACATATTGATGCTGAACTGAAATGTGCCACTACAGAAAATATGTACCACAGATAACAAACAGTAGGCTGAGCCAACAACTAATTGGACACAACCATGTCAGACACAGTGGAATGGGGAAATAAACACACACATACAACACATGGGGTATGCCGTCACAAAATGGCGGTCAATTCCACATCAACGGGCGGGTGATGGTGCATGGGCAAGCCCGGTGTTGGTAAGACTGCCAGTGCAGTGTACCCATTACACTTGGCAGTATGAGTCACACGCTGGGATGGCGGCTGGAAATATGTCTGAACATGGTAGCTCTGTGGGGCACTTGCTAGACATTATTGATGGATCAAATAGAGTCAGTGCCAGTTGTGGCCTGCATTGAGTGTAACAGGACACGCTGCGCTCAGCCCTGCAAATCAGGCAGTGGAAAGAGCAAAGGGCCAAGGTATGGGACACCCTGCACTGCCCATGCCAACGGCATGGGCTGTGCAGGGACACCCAGGGGCATGCCACTGCACTTCACCAACAACCATTTCATGGGGGTTACACTGCCCTGCAAAGGCTGGTGGAAAGCTGGAAACATAACTGAAGGGTAGTGTTGAACGTATAGCTGGTCTAGTGTCACAGGATAGATGCCATAGCCAGTCTGTAACTGCTGGTAACCTGCCATGTCCAGGCCATTTGGCCATGGGGCATTACACACTGACAACTGTTGCCACTACCACCTGTGCTGTAGGGGGTGATCAATTACACATTGGCAGTCAGGTGCCCCTTGGACTGATGCACCTGAAATATGAACTTGCCTCAGGCCCTGAGCTAAGTACAACTCCTGTGAATTGTCAATATACACATTTACAATGAGGCACTGTCACATACAGAATGATGTACACAACAGAAATTTCATACCCATACTGCCCATCCCTGGGTTCAAACCAGTGCTTTTGTCAGATGAGCTGTACTATCACCTTGGTGCACTCATGTATCATAGTGCAAGGACTGCTGCATTAAGGGGGAGGACACAGGTGTTAGTTAGGCAAACAACCTACACAGACAGAAGTTGAAACAGTACTCTGCCAGGTCCATGGGTGCTATGCAAAGTAGCACACAAACACAAACAACAACATGAGGAGACATAAATAATAACAAAAGCATAGTATCCTGACAATAACATCCCTTGGGTGGTGCAAGGCCTCAGCACAGCATGGGTGTATGTCAAACATGTAAGACTGTGACAGTTAAAAATAGCCATGTGTGGTGCTGTGGCAGGAGCACAGCAACACACACTGCAAGGCCTCACCATGCAAATGGATGCAAAGGGAGGGTAGAACAAGATAAGAGGGCGTCAAGACACAATAAGGATAGACAACATACTTAGAAGATATGACGCAGCCAGTAGTGGCAACTGGGCTTCCATTCATGTGACATGAAGGTGGTGCATAGGGCTGTATACTGCAGCTATGATGTACTGGAACAATCATTTGGAACTAATGGGTGCATCATAGGCCCCTAGCACCACAGAAGCATCACTTTCACTGATGCTCCTGTGGTGTTAAGCACTGCACTGTATTGACAAGGTAGCGTTAAGCCACTTTTTGTAGCATTATGTCACCTTGTAAATACGTACTTACCTGATCATGACTGTGCGTGGAAGGTGGTGCAATGGGTGTTGCCTTGGGCTGGCCTAATATGACAATGAGCCTCAAATATTAAGTCTGTGGCGTGACTTGTCAACTGCCACAACACAGATAGATTGATTTTACACCAATTCATTGCAGAGGATGATGGCTCTCCTGTGGATCTGCCTGTCCTGGAGTACCCTGATGACCTGGATGACCAGCTGGCAAATATCAGCCAAGAGACCCTCTAAGAAGTGATTGTACACCTGCAGACACCACCTCCAGCCGCAAGGTGGAGTATTGAAGTAGAGGACATCCCACAGGCCCCACTTAGCACCCCAATACTACGGCCTGCCAGCACCATCACAGCAGAGGACTCCGAGGACCCAGGCGCCAGCTTTGAGAGGACAGTGGTGGGAGTCCAGCGGGAGGTGCGGGTGGGGATACAAACAATGGCAGCTAGCCTTGAGGGGATATGGACATGCATGGTCACGGCACCAGAACAGACTGCAGTCAACCGACTCACACACTCCCCAATGCATGGAGTCCAGGAGTGTCTGAGGGACGTAGCTGCTGCCATGAGGTAGAGGCCACAACAACTGCCATCCCAAAATAGACTCCATGCACCGGGAAATGGTCTATCTCAGGGCAGACATGGCTCCCTACTACAGGAATGTTGCAGCTATACTTAAAAACCAGTAGCTTCTCCTTGCTGCAGTAATGCCACATGTAGTGCCACAGATGGCAGCAGCCGGGAATTGGGTCTCCACATCTGCAATCACAGAGATGTGTGTGGCCCCCTCTACCTCCCCACTACCATCATCAAGGGTATAGGAAGTACCATACACATTGGAGGATGAAAATGTGGAAACAGATCATCTTCACCCGTAGGAGTTCCCGGTAGCACCAGCCCCTGACACAGTGTTTCCTTATTCCTGTGCTTGACATCATGCCGTTGTTAGCAATGTTACAGATATGCACTCTTCCTCAACACACTGTTGACCTTTCTACTATAAATTGCTATTGCCCCTAACTTTTCAATTGACAATTTATGTTCTCCTGCACTGAAAGACACTTTACCCAACATGTCCCTGAACCCTGGACTTGTGTCCCAATTGGATGGATTCCATGAATGGGGTCACAGACCTGGACATTGCATATATTTAGCACTGTTGCACTTGTTAATAAACCCCAGCTACACAACCAGCATGCATTTTTGTGTTGTGACACTTCTACTATGCCTAATATTTGTGATGTGTGTAACATGTCTCAAGTTACAGAGTGTCAGTACAAGAGTGTATGAATATGTGGGCACATATCTATGCACATGGTACCTACATGTTGTACGTTGATGTTGGCCTCATCCCCTACAGGCAATTCAATGAATATGTGATACAAGTTGAACCCATGTATGGTACACCCACTACATACCACAGGAATGGGTGTGAAACAGTAATCGGGCAGTATCGCCAGCTGGGAGTACCAGTAGAACACGTTGGTGTGAAACAGAGGGACTCAAACTCATCTATTATTGCCACTGGTCAGTTTAGCAGGACAGGAATGAAATGTAGTCTGTTGTAAAATGCCCCACAGTGCCCAACATTCCAAAACAAAACCCATATAATGTCAGCTGAATTCCCACACCTATCCTGTCCTATACATGGTCAACATAGTCAGCTTGAGTGTCCGGTACACTGGATGGCAGGTGCACAGGTAAGTAGATGTGTTGTAGCTGTCAATGTGACAGCTCAGTCATAAGGAGGTGTAGAACATGTCAAGAGAGGGATTTGGATGCAGGACGGAGTCCACAGGACAACACACAATTTTCACTGTACACCCATGGGAAGACCCTGAGACCCGAGCATATGACAGGTGAAGTAAGGGAGTACCCAATATTATTTATCATGATAATGAAACAAATAAATAAAAGGTTATTAACACCTATCCTAATATAACCCACAACAGACCCAAACTACTCTGCGCTACACTTACCTAACACATTTAACAACAAACTCTAAACATTCACCCCCACCCCCCTTATATTCAAGGCCACATGCAGGCAAACACACTAAACTATACATTTACTAATTATGACTAAACAAATATATATATATTTTAATATTTTTAATATTTTTTATAAACACATACAAGCCCAACATCAATAGACATTGACACCCACATAGTAAAACATAAAAAGTAGAAATCCCACCCCCAAACCTACTTATCCTAACTAACCCACTAACCTATTCTAACCTACAACTAACCCCCTAAAACCCATTAAAAAAACAAAATAAAGAGGAAGGAGGGAAGTGAACTTGGAAGGAGTGACATAATGTCACTCATAGTTTGGCACTTTTCACCCTGTTCTTAATGCTCTTGAGGACCTTTGTATTCTTTGTCACCTCCTTTTCAATGGAGTCCAACTTTTGGAGGACCTGTTGTACATCCCTCTGTAAATCAGTGATGACACTCATGTCCATGGCAGCAGGTGTGGTTGGCTGTGTGATGGTACTAGAGGGTGCAGCAGCTGCAGCAATATTTATGTTGCCAGCCGTGGGCACATGCACAGCTGTGGTGCTTGGTCCAGCCTGTGTTGGCAGTGTGGGTCCCCCTAAGCTAAACGCCCACCTCTCACAAGTAGATCGTTCTGAGCAATAACAGAGTGCCATCCTCCTGAACCCAGATTCCACTGCCAATATGTGCCTATAGCGCACTGCCCTCTTCTGAAAGGCACGGAGTTAGTCGTTATTCATGTTGGCAGCTGTTAAAATGAGACAGAAAAATTCACATTGATTAGGGCCACTATTCCTCTTCATATGTGTCATATTTTCTAACATAAATCACCAGAAACTTGAATCTGTTACTGGGAGTATGGGACGCTGTTGGTAACCATAAGCGTTCGGTGTTGATAGGTATACCTGCAAGCCTGATCAAAATGACTGTCACCTACACTGTGAGCTAAACATCCACCTACAAATTTGTTGTTCCCACCATTGTGCCTCATGGAGTATGGCAATGCAGATCAGCATCTCAACTGTCCAGGTCATCCACAAATGCATGCCCAATCATACATGGAGTCAGCGAGTGGACCATGTGTTAGGTGCTGACAAAAATGAAGCTGGTATCCATAGGTCTATCACGTCTACATTCATGTGTCCAGGTGTACACACCCATCAATACCTGATCAGCTAATACAATTCCTCACACACCCATAACCATGCCAGTACACCATTGGACTATTACATTCCATATAAGTGTCACATAAGTGGAGTACAAAATTAGTGGCACTATGCTGGGGGACAATTGGGCACCCAATCCTACATGTACATAACAATACAGGGGATGCACCAATTTATCTACAAAATGGTGCAACTGTGTGTTCCAGTGCCATTATATAAACAACGGTGCACATTTAAGTCAGATATGGAAATACATGTGGCTTGTCATCACCTTGTTTACATAATGCAGGCCATTGAGTGCCAGAAGCCTTACAAGATATGACTCTCTGCACCTGCATGGGGAACCACTTAAATGTGACACAGTGTCACCATCCAGCCTACTTTGATTTCTGATCATTTTACAGTTCATCACATCTAGCATTGGGTGCAAAACACATGACTCACTCAAACAAAACACTTCAACACTACACAGGACGGACAAAATCACACTTACTGGATACATCTGGGTCCTCAAATCCTGCCACTTCACTTATGGGGTAGGGGCGAGGTCCACCTGAAATACATGGATGGAAAACCATGGTTAGTATCACATCACTGTCACTACTATTGGACAACATATGGCAGTATGTACTATTTCAAAGGAGTGAGGTAATTATCCAGGTTGTAGACCATGCAGCAGACACACCACTGCAAACTCAAAATGAGACTGACACTCAGGTGAATGAGAGCCATAAATCTGCACTCTTACATGATGCCTGAGACTCGCCTGAAACTCATGTAGTGCTACACCCTGCAACAACCATTTGTGGCCAATCTGTAGAAGATGGAACTCCATGGAATGAGGGGGAGTTGGGTGATGGATAAAAGACACTACCCTTGTGCTCTGCAAGACAACTGACTGAGGTATTCTGGCTTGTCCCGCAAGGCACACAGAGGCACTTTGTGAAGGACAAGCGGCTAAATAGTTACTCCTCCATTTTCATGCATTGAGTAATCCATGACTGGTGTGTCACAGTTGGGTGATGGCATCAAATGCCCCATTGCCAGTGCTCACTAAGGTGTGTATGTCCCCTTTGTAAACATGATGGCAGGGATGATGTATGTGAAAATCTGACATTGTTGCACCATACATGGATTGTCATACTTTGTTATCACAATCCACTTACATATGGTTTGCTGGCAGTGTCTCTGCTTATCATACATGACACAATGCTGGGGCACTGATTTTGCCATGGCCCCTGACATTTTTGACTTTGTGATGGATGTGCATTACTCACCTAACATCTGACTTGCATTGGTAAAATGGTAGGATATGTGAAGCTCATGTCTATACTGGCACAGTGACACTTCATTCTGGTTGCATGGAACCTGTCCACAAGCATTCCATGCAGCACACCAACATATCTGCTACTGTCATTCAAGAGCAGTGAACAGTAATTAGTTTGCCAATGAGGTACTCACCAACAGGGCCACCAATCACCACACCAAAAAGGCCCAAAAGATCCTGCTCCCTGGCCACCAGATCAGCCCAGCGATGCTCGAGCCTGTGGTTATTGTGCCTGCTGAGGTGGTGGAGCACCTTGTCCCACCTCAGCCGCCTCACCTACGTACGGTTGCCCTGGATCACACGGCCACCCATCGCTAGCATCAATGGAAGGTAGTGGGCTACCAGCCAAATGAAGCCTCCAAGCTCCTCCTCCCCAATTCTGGCTTGCCTCCCCCTGTCAGGCATTGCACTGGGGTACAGGTTGAAAAAAGTAAAATGTAGTAGTAATAAACAGAAATAAGGAAAGGAAACTTAACACCTAAAAAATCACTAACCCAACTAACCCACCTATAGAACTAACCCAGACAGACACCCCACAGCACAGGTACAAGGTAAACTACAGTAGACACACAAATTCACAGAAACTGGGACAAATAACAATCAAATACAACAGACAACACAACATACAAACAACAGCAAAAAGACAGCACCAACTCCAAGACACAACTACACAGTCAAAAGAGGCAAAGACTGTAAAGAGAAAGTGAAAGTACACCCACTGTACCATGCCTGTAAACAGTATATCCTATTAAATCATTTCCTGTGCCCTAGCATCACGTTTTATGTTTTGCAGGTATTTTTTAATTGTAGCCACAGTTTGTCTTCAAAATACAGCCACAGCATAGCGCGTTCTTCAAAATACAGCCACAGCCACAAGCTGTTTTTTGAAGAACGCGCTATCTGTTTTGCGACAAACTGTGCCTACAATTAAAGATACTCTCTCCAACGGGCTTGGGACCTTCACGTATTCTTTCTTCAACCTCAAGTGCTCTACCAGGGATACAAATCCTTGCTATTTGATTGGATTGTATATTTGTGTGCTGTGGTCGCATTGTGTTTGTTGTCATTGTGTACATTGGTACTCAATTTTGTGTCTACTGGGTAGTAAGGCACCTGACCACTTGGCACCAGTTTTGGACTGTGTATACATTTGAAACCTTTACTGTTTTTACTCACTGGATGTGCAGCATTTCTCACCCTTACTACCCCTTATCACTGTCCTAGGCCTAGATCTGTCTGACATGTCTATATATTTGTGACATACTGTGGTTGACACACTCTGCCTACATTCCAACCATATCATGTATTGGAAACATTAGATAGTTGAAAATCATAACATTTTGCATAGTAATTAAAATTACTTTGTTGTGGACCTGTAGCTCTAGCTGCATATGTTCTCATCCATTCTGATGTGCATTCCATAGACATGTCCGTGCAAAGTGCAAAGTGTGAGGTCATATGTACCCTGTGACAGGATTGGGCCCCATGGCAGTGGCAGAAGTTATTTCCAGGGATGCACTGCACAGGCTCCATTTCTCCCATTGCTTGACATACCTGGGCTAATCATGTTGAGCATTGTCACCAATGACGTCTACACCTTTTCACACATGTTCCATGCAGCCATTGCAACTCTCACATTGAGTTGTGTTAGTGGTCTGTTCAAACATTACAGTCTCACCATATTTTGACATCCACTGCCTCATGTGTGGGCCCCTTATTTAGCTCATTTTTGGACATGTTGTTGTTGTTGTTGTGTGTGATGAGCTATTGTAATACTAGTTGGCAATGTGGATGTAATTAATATGTTGTGGTCCGTAAACTGTGTCCTTCAGTTGTCACATTCAAGTGATGAGGCTAATTGTGATGTGTGTGATGGTAGCAGTTCACTCTTACGCTTCACATGTGATGTTGCTACAGTACTCTTCAGATTAGTATATGTGACAAGCTCCCTGAGATTAGACTCATAATCCTAAAGTATATCTTTAAGAGGTTGAAGTTCCATAGCCAGATTGTGTGAATAAGTGAGTTGTTTATTGACAAAATTTACAGGGTGAGCCACGTGAATATTAGGTGAAGATGTTCTGTACAATGTGCAGTCTGCGGCATATCCCAGCAGCTGTGCAGTGGTCTTCACCCTAATTTTCTTCTCCACCATCCTCCTTCTCCTCAGGCAGGTCATCAACCTGCTCATATACATTCATCCGTACACATATGTTGTGCAGGATATCACAAGTCAATATGATCGTGCAGACCATTTGTGGGGCATATAGGAGGTTATCTCCTGTGATGGCACCTGAATCTGGACTTTATGATGCCAAATATCCTCTCCACAAGGGTCCGTGTCCTCCGATGTCCCTCATGATATGCACACTCTGCTGCTGTGCTTGGGTTGTGAAATGGGGTCATTATCCATGGTTGTATGCCATAAACCTGATCTGCTGCAAAAGATTGTAGGAGTAATTTGTTGTTGGGGCTTTCAACAGGTATGTCATGTAGCATGGCCGTTGATATTAAGAGCTGGTTGTGGCTCACATGTATTTGTAGTTTGGTGTGAGTTACTATCCTTGTGGGATCTTTCCTCGGCACTAGGTTGTAGGACATGACAATCTTGTGTTTGGGTCAAGGACCTGAAACATATGATTTGGATTCAACACTGATAGTCATTATGTATGTACCCTGCTTTGTGTAGTGCACCTTTGTATCAGTGTGCTATCAAAAGAGGGGACATGACACATCCTCACAACACAATGGGATCGGATGTGGTGGCAACATGGTAGCACTACAGTGCCTGGACATCCCATCCCTTTTGACACGTGTCATTGCAGATGAGGTGTGACACTTAGGGGCATATTTATACTTGTTTTGCGTTGAATTTGCATTATTTATTAATGACGCAAGGTCGCTGCAAAACTAACTCCATATTTATACTTTGGCGTTAGACCTATCTAGCGCCAAGTGTATGGAGTTAAAGTCATTTTTGGGATGTGAAAACCTACTTTGCGTCAATGAGATGCAAAATAGGCGTTCCCGTGCAAAAAATGACTCTATGGCCTTAGCGCCATATTTATCCCCGTGCTAAAATCATGCACGAGGGAGGAGGGGTCAAATAATGGTGCAAAGTATTCCATCATGGAAATAGGCCCACATGTCCCCTAATGCCTGCCCTGACCCAGGAGTTAAAACATGGGGCAAAGCAAGCTTTGCCCCATGTTTTGACCCCTCCTTCCTCCTGTGCACCATTTTTGCATGGGAGTATAAATATGCTGTTAAAGCCATAGAGTCATTTTTGCACGGGAACACCTGCCTTGCATCTCATTAAGGCAAGGTAGGTTTCCATTTCCAGAAAATGACTTTAACTCCATAAATGTGGTGCTAGATGGGTCTAGCACCAAAGTATAAATATGGAGTTACTTTAGCACCAAATTAGAGTTTGAAAAAATTATGCTAATTCGGTGCAAACAGAGTATAAATATGCTCCTTGATGTCTCACCTATCACATAACATGTGAATAGTTGATTCAGGTGATGGGGAGCGAACCTGACCTGTGAATACAGAAGCCCCGCACCCCTGCCTCCCACTAACATCACAAGCAGCAGGGAGGGAGTGAATTAGTTCAGTGGCAGAATTTCCATAACTTTCACCCACCAACTGCATTGCACCTTAATCATCCCCATCCACCGTTAAACAGCAAGGTGAGAAGTTTATCTTTCTTGTGTGCTTATCTTCTTCTTGCACACACAGTGGATACAACAGTGTCAGGGAGCAGACCAAGCTTCTCTCATTCATGCACAGAAGGTATTGCACAGCAGAAGAACTAACACACCCAATTGTAACTCCTCTCCTATAAAACCACGGCCAAATCGAGGAAAGCAGAGAGAAAGGCGATCAGGAAGGACCCATTATTGACCTTTATGCTTCGCATAGCTGGATTTCCACTCTAGTACTCATCTCTGTTTCACACAGTGTGTTGTCTTCAATGGGAGCAATTTTTGTGATCAGGACCTGTCCGCAGATAGCCCTTAATGTGACCTTAAGAGCTGGAAATCGCTATAACGATGGATTTAGGGGCAATCTCACTGTTTGAGGGTCTTCATTGATCCAACACAAGGCACACTCCTACTCCTACTCTTCACAAAACAAATTCCACCATTTCTTGTGTGGCAATGGGTTAGGAACGAAATGTTTCCATCCTACAAACTTTAGTATTTATGGGTTTTCCAAGTCTTTATCAGGCACCCTAACCACTGAATACCTACCACCATCTCATGAAGTAGGATTTATTATGCACACCATGAGTAGGTAAACAATGATAGTTTAGATTTTCAGTGGAAGTTCTTTTCTTCTGTACACTTTATACACATAAATCAGGTCATTTGTGCTTGTACACTGAATTTATCTGCCTAACCAGCTTTTTGAACTGGTATATTGGTATATCTTTCTAACTTTAGTGTGCTAATAGGAAATAAAATGGGGAGAGACGGAAAAAAGCCTATATTGCAGAACTTCCACATGACCCGTTTCCCCTTCATAACTACTCCATCTTATAACTGTGGTAGGGGAAGTAATGTGTTTGTGAGGCAGCTTTTCACAATTTTGGGCTCGATTAAGTTGGCAGTTTAACAATCGGACCGCCAACACGACAGTGGAGAGGCAGCCTCCCCAATGTTGTTTACAGCGGAAACTGTTCAGCGGCATTGGCCATGGCTCCCTCAAGGAGCCGAGGCCAATGCTCTTGCACAGACAATGCCCCCAGCACCCTCAGAATGCTCACTGTCTGCCATAGCAGACAGTGTGCATGCTGAGGGTGCTGAAGGGAGGGCCCCGGCAGTTCCCATGGGCAGTGCAGGGGCCCCAACTCTGCCTTTTTGCCAGCCTTTTCATGGCAGTGACACCGCTAAGAAAAAGGCTGGCAGAAAAGAAACTTATGATCAGCACATCGGTGCCGAACTCGGCACTGCCTTGGCTGACCATGACTTTCACTGCTGCCACCCCATCGGGATCTCTGAACCTGGCTGTGGAAACGGTGTGCTGTCACTCCAACCACCAGTATCATAATGTGGAGCTCAGACTGCCAAGTTCCTGCAGTCCGACAGCCACCACAGGTACAGTGGTCAATGGAACGACGCACTCATAATGAGGCCCTTAGCCTTAGATTTGTGGCTATCAACAAGATGGATGTGGTCTACCCCTGGGCTCCTAGTGACACAAAAATGAGAGCTTTGCTCTAATTGTCTATGATATCAGTCTTCATAATTTGATGGAGAATAATTGTTAAACGCTATATATCTCAATTTCTATATAGAGCTTTACATTAATCACACTTTCTCAAAAAGTTCGAAATCAACATACAAAATGTCTCCTCGGCTCTCAGAATTACCTGCCGTTTGAATTTCCAGAGCCTTGTTGTCCAAAATGTTTGATTATCCAGCTTTCTTTGAATTATTCTCTGTCCTCTCAAGGCTGTTCCACTCCTGTTGTCGAACTTCTATGCATGCTCTCTGACCATACAGACCCTTGATATAATGCTCACAGCTGCGACTCCTAACAGAGAAAAGTAAGTGTGTGCAGATATTTTTCGATAATAACACCACCTATTTTTGAAGCAGAAGTTTACTATTCATTCCATGATGTACAAAATAGAAATGCTTGTTATTAGTAGGTGACCTTGAGAAGGAACCATTCTTTGAAACCTTCATTTAGGCGGTTGCTTGACCTTTTTTAAGTTCCAATTTATTAAACGCATATTACTGATTTTGTGAAAATTGCATCCTCTTTCAACAGCATGCAAGTGAGAGTACTATGATTCAAGTATTATTCTGTTAATACTAGGAACATGCGTTGCTTGTTGGGGGGTCACGAATTTGAGTATGTTTTTTCTTTCACCTATTCAATACAAAGAAAGTGCGTCTTGACTTTTCGTCATCTGAAAGCATTAAAATGCCTTGCACAATTGCACCAACTCACAAAACAACGTAGGAAAATATGTATTATCCTTGCAAAAAATATGCCGCATGCAGAGAAGAGTTATTTAGTCTCTTGTGGTCTTGTACAGAATCATCTAATAGCAGGTTTTTGTAATCCATTCAGAGTTAGCAATCTCCTTTTGAGAGGCGTGCATTACCATGAGCTGCAGAGACTGTAATTCTTTGCATTTTACATATTAGACCTACATAATTTTAAAATACCTATCTGTTTATGGGAACATCCTTTCAGAGTCACAGTGTACTTCTCATTACTACAGGAAGGTCTTTTCCAGGAACATTGTGCTTCATCGTATGGCATGAATATTTTAATATAGTCCCAGTGGTCCTATTGAAGGAAGAATTCATTGTACGCATCAGTGATGTTTTTCTATTCAACGGTGAATAATGTGGGCTCAGTTCTGGTACTGAAAATAACTTTTTATATTCCACCGTTAGCTATATTATGTTCACACGAGGCTCTGTGGACTTCCCTATTGATGGTGGTTCATGTGATAGAGCGCAATGCTGTGAGCTTTTAGTGATAACATTGCTTTTCTCCACACTTAGATGATTTTATATGCAAGTCACAACCCGGTTGTGCCTTTTCACATAACGTTAAAGCGCTGCTGGACAAAAGGCATGTATTTCTTAGCTCTTATGTAAACTGTAGGGGTAACGTGAAAAAACAATACATGCAATACAGACTAAAAACCAGAGAATGAGGTTTAGCAAACTACTTGACTCCTATTCCTCGTGGCAGGTTTGATCATTGTTTAAGCCTTTCTTTGGGTGTATTTTAGCAAGAATAGTCTAATGGGTTAAAATTAAAGTTAGACGAGCTCCTAGAAGCTACTATAGAGACTACCAAAGAGTACCAAATTCCACTATTTCTAGTAGGCACTGCCTGGTCCAGTGTTTGTATTTGTTGCATATATGTTGTTTTACATTGTTGCCCTTTCCATAGTTCTCAGTCTGCCTTTGGTAGTGCCTAGCTGCACTGTTGGAAATCTCAGAGCCCTGCGGCATACGAATCTCAGACCTGAGTCTGAGTCATAGAGTCAAAAGATGTTCCGTTGTTTTGTATTCTGTATTGTTTTCTGTGTTGATTCTTCATTTTCTTGGTCGGCATAGCCACAGAAATGTGTTCGTTCTGGTGAAGAAGGCTTCCATTTGATGAAACTGAGCAACTTGCCAGAACAGCCCAAGTTATGTTTACTCAACCTGCTGTTCTCTTTCCTAAAATGGCTAGCTAGTCCTCGTATGTCTAGCTGGCTGATTCTGGAATCACAATTTTCTAGGACTACAAGGCTGACTGATATAGACATTTCTGACTACCATCGAACCTTGCACTCAGAGCCACAGCTATCTGAGCTTGTTGTCTCACTCATCGGTATGTTCTGTAAGACTTGAGGATGGTTTGAGGATAATACATTTGATTTTACTGGCAATGTGGGTTTCTTAACAAAACCTTGGGCCATGATACTTAGGCCCATATTTATGAAAAAGTGGCTAACCAGACGTGATGCACCACTTTTTCTGCGCCCCCCCCTACCAGCACCTAACGACACTATATTTTTAATACAGCGCACCATGGTGGTCGTTAGCACAATAGCATAAATGGCATAATATTTGCTATACTAACATCAGAACCTTTGAGGAGGTCCTAAGGTTTCCATGGGTGCCTCATTTTAACCCCTGCTCTGAGCAGGCATTAAAAATGATGCCAAAAATGGCACAGTGAAATCTTTTAAATTTCACTGAGCCATTTTTGTAGGCCTCCTAGCTCCCGAACATCCCCCTTGCATACATTATACCTGGTGTAGACATAATGTGGCACAAGTGGTTACAAAGTGGCACAATGCATGCATTGCACCACTTTGTAAAATGATGTGTGGAAAAGGCCACCTTAGCACTGCCTTAGAATAAAAAAAATGAGCAAGGGGCTCTTAAATATGCCCCTAATTCTTCCACAAATTAAGCATGAATGATCAACTCTTGCAGCACAGCCATGAGCCACATCTAAACGATATTAGCCCTACCACTGGTTCTGATGCTTTGTTTTTGGCAAAACAGGTGCAACATTTGCCTTATTTGAACTTTGGGCAAGATTTACAAGGCCCTTGCGCCTCCTCGCACCACACTAGTGTCATTTTTATTACGCTAATGTGGCGTTAAGGAGGCCATTTTCCCATGACAGATTTACAAAGTGGCGCAATGCTAAATGGTGTCTTTAGGTGGGGCAGAGGCGGCGCAAGAAAAGTGGTGCTTCGGGACCGATGCAACACTTTCTTGTAGATCTGGCCCTTTGTTTCCAGCATTTTGAAGCACCATTCTAAATAGGATTGTCAGTAGTTCTTACCTAGGAAAAATGCTGTAGGCTGTGTCAGTTTAGTAAGTACTACTGAATGCATGAAACACGCTGAAAATGCGAGTTAATTTCCTCATTCAGTCTCAGCCTTTATAGGCAGGCAAAAACTAGGCTTTTCTTATACCCTGAGGTTTTCTTCCAAATCAAAATGTGAATAAAATGCAAATAATTTCATCAACGCTTCTTCTTTTATTTTTTCAGGGCCAAAAGCTGAATCTCAGAAATATCAATGTCTTCTCATTTATCAAAGAGCACCCTTAAAAATGCAGGACTCTTCAAAAGCCTGTGCACCTATTGCATACGTCATGCAATATACGAGAAACGTGATTTTTTTCAGCTGCTAGCAATATAATTAGAAAATACACAGAAGTAATCAAACTTCTTATACTAGAAGTCCATGCACAAATTCTAGCCGCCTTTCCACATCTTCACACAACCATTCAACATTTTAAATTCGAAGTCTGCTCTTCGAGGTTAAAATCATCCCTTCATTCTTTACAGTGTGGCTTAAGCATTCCTACTAAATGCCTAGTGACTTTGGTAGTATGAAACCAATATGCAAGAAACAATAATGCAAATAATGCGCAGCAGCGCAAAGCCTCTTATCTCATGGGAGCTGCAGATACGTTATGATGAGATTATGCATAATAAGTTTGATGTGCTTTGATATACTTATTAAGGCACCTGATTGAATTCTTGGAGAAGTCCATACTTATTTGGACGTCATTAATGTGCAACCACATTTTGCACTTACTTAGCGGCTCCTTTTATTTGAAGCTGGTGTAGCCCATGTGGGCAAGTGGTGAAGGAGTTCAAAATGAAAGAAGCATTTTTTTAAATGAAAAAAACTGGTGTTTCGCTGAATGTCATTTAGAAAATCTTTGGATTTGGCTCAAAGTCCTCACAAAAATAAAATGCAGCCCACGTAGGACCATATACACTGAATTAGGTAATTTTTCTTTCCCAACGTAGGAAGGTCAGTTTGAAATGTTCCTCAAAGCAAATATTCCTTCATGACTCGTTTCTTTCTTCCCTGCTCAGTCTCTTTTTCATTTTTCATTTATTTTTACATTTCCTTTATTGCTTATTTAGTGTTCTCATTCCATTTACTTCACATTTATGTGTTTTTGCAATGTTTAATATTTTTGTCATTAGAAATGCCTGATTATTTTAGAACCAGATGGCTTTCACCCTTGCAGAACTGAAGTGGTATCTTCATTGATGTTGTGTTAATTATCATATGACCTGCAAGTCATGGATGAAAGTTAGGAAGGACCATTAATAACTATTTATTCTATTCAGTTACTCCCCCACTGAAGTTTGTATAACAGGTGTTTGCTTTTGCACCTTATTCAGCACACCATGGGCCAGATGTAGGAAATTCCTGAATTGCGACTCGCAAGGGGGTCGCAAAGGCCCACCTCATTAATATTAATGAGGTGGGTCACAATTTGCGACCCCCTTGCGACTCGCAGCACTCACAGGGATGGTGGCCTGCTGGAGACAGCAGACCACCATGTCTGTGACTGCTTTTAAATAAAGCAGTTTAAAAAAAAAAAAATTGTAATGCAGCCCGTTTTCCTTAAAGGAAAACGAGATGCATTACAAAATGAAAAAATGAAACTTTTTTATTTCATTTTTAGAGTAGGCAATGGTCCATAGGACCACTGCCTGCTCTAAAAAAATGTTTTCCATGCCATTCACAAAGGGGAATTTTGCGAATCGGTTACGACCAGTGTGACACTGGTGGTAACTGTGATTGCTTTGCGGTCACAAAGCAATGTAGCATCGTGCTTGTAAAGAAATCGCTGCACCACAGATGCTTCTTTTTCTTCTTTATTCTTCAGATAAGAAATACCCATCCAACCCTGGCAGGTCTTATCAACAACTGCCTGCCTTACAATCTAATCATAACATTCCAGTTTCCTCCCAGTTGCTAAGCAGCCCACTAAGATTCCTTTGAATAGAATACAACATATCTCCCTTTTTACAATAACAAAATTATCTAAAAACAACAAGAAAAAAACAATAAATAACATAAACTAACACAATAAAACACGTAAACACAACTACTCTGTATAATAATCTTTCATATATTCTGGTTTCTTGAATACTCTCTGTGACCTTCTCACCCCTCTTGACTCCTCGACACCACGGCCACACCCAACCTGCTTCTTCCACTCAGCTACTTCCATTTCACTGCATCTGACAACATCAGCCATATTCCATCTTTTACCGTCGCTTAAAACCACACTATAACACTTCACTCCCCCAACCATTTTTGGTTCTGACCACTTTGACAAACCCTTCCTGCCACCATGCCATACTCTGGTTGGCACCCAGTCCCCAACTGCAACCACACATTCCTTCGGTTTTCCCAATACACTTTCGTCATACTTCTCTTGCACCCCCTCCACTCTAAATGCAAGATTCCTTACACTTACACGTTTTTTACCAGCTTTCGCCATCCAACCAGGAACAGCTTTGGTACACGGTTTCCTTCCCTTCAACAAAACAAACGGGGTTTCTCGCGTCGCCGAATGCGGAGTCGTCCGATAATTCCATAGCATGTTTTTCACTTCAGTCCTCCAACACAAACCAGTCTGAATTGACAGTTGAATATTGTCACACAACACTCTGTTAAACCTTTCTACTAACCCATTCTCTCTTGGATGTGCCACAGCTGTCCTCACATGGTTTACTCCACACAATGTTAAATAGTCCTCAAACTCAAACAAAGTAAATTGTGTCCCATTGTCAGTCACCACCTCCTCGGGATAACCTTCCCTTTTCCAAATTTCCTCACAAAATTCAATCACCACTCCAGCTTTAGTGTCTTTGACGATACTAACTTCTGGCCATTTGGAGTGGTAATCTACCATAACCATGGCATAAAACTTTCCACCATCACCAAAATCAAACGGGCCACACACATCTATTGCTATCTTTTGCCATGGTTTAACAGGAAAAGGTACAGGAATGACAGGTGTCCTCTCACACACGTGTGTTTTGTCACTACAAGCACAGCTTACACAATTCCTAACAAATCTTTCAACCTCTTTGTCCATGCCTGGCCACCAAAAATCTTCCCTGGCTTTCCTCTTCATACCCGACATACCACCATGTCCCTCATGTAGAATCTCTAAAACAGTCTGCCTCAACTTATGTGGCACTACCAGCCTATCACCTCTCCTACGTAAATTACTCTGTAATGACAACTCAGACCACACACTTTTGAAATTTGAAAACATACTGGTTTCATCACCCAATTCAGACCAACACTTAGGCAAATTCCTTATTATTGCCTGAAGTTCAGTATCCTCCTGAACCGCCGCCTTCCAAACTTCCTCACTGATAGCCTTTGTCTTGATGTCTTGCAGGTCAGCCACAACCCATTCTTCCTCTTCTTCTCCACATACATTTTCTAATGGCAACCTCGACAAACAGTCCGCATTTACATTCATTATACCAGGCAAGTATTTTACTGTGAAAGTGTATTCCTGTAACCTATATAACCACTTGGCAATCCTAGAAGAAGCACGACTTGCACCTGCAGTAGTGAAAATGTCCACAAGCGGTTTGTGGTCTGTACGTAATTCAAAACTTCTACCCCACACATAGGGGGTCATTCTGACCCTGGCGGCCACGGGAGCACCGCCAACAGGCTGGCGGTGCTCCCATGAGCATTCTGACCGCGGCGGTTCAGCCGCGGTCAGAAGCGGCAAGTCGGCGGGCTCCCGCCGACTTACCGCTGCTCGGGGGAATCCTTCATGGCGGCGGAGCGCGCTCCGCCGCCATGAGGATTCTGACAGCCCCTACCGCCATCCTGTTCATGGCGGGAAACCCGCCATGAACAGGATGGCGGGAGGGGGTGCCGCGGGGCCCCTGGGGGCCCCTGCCGTGCCCATGCCAATGGCATGGGCACGGCAGGGGCCCCCGTAAGAGGGCCCCGCAAAGTATTTCAGTGTCTGCCATGCAGACACTGAAATACGCGACGGGTGCAAACTGCACCCGTCTCACCCCTGCAACTACGCCGGCTCAATTCTGAGCCGGCGTCCTCGTTGCAGGGGCATTTCCTCTGGGCCGGCGGGCGCTCTTTTTGAGAGCGCCCGCCGGCCCAGAGGAAATGTTAGAATGGCCGCCGCGGTCTTGTGACCGCGGTGCGGTCATTTGGCGGCGGAACCTTGGCGGACGGCCTCCGCCGTCCGCCAAGGTTAAAATCAGGCCCATAGTTTTTAAAGTACGTGATGCCCCACCAACAAGCAAGAGCTTCTTTTTCTACAGCAGAGTATGTTGTTTCCGCTCCCTTCAATGTACGTGAAGCGAACGCTACCACACGTTCCTTTCCATTATGCACTTGCATTAGTACCGCACCCAACCCGTACATGCTTGCATCCGTTGTTATTATAGTGTGATAATGAGCCACAAAAGGGTTTAATTCAACAGCTTCTATAATGTTTTTCTTCAATTTATCAAACGCTTGTTGGCACTCATCCGACCAGATATATTTTTGATTTTTTTTCATTAACACTCTTAAAGGATATGCTATGTCAGCGAAATTCCTCACAAACTTAGCATAATATTCCGCTAATCCAAGGAATGATCTCAGTTGATCTTTGTTAACTGGACTAGGTGCCCGCTCAATTGCTTCCATAAGATTAACCTTGGGCGTTATAACCTTCCATGAAATAGTATGGCCCAAATACTCAACACTGTGACATGCAAATTTACATTTGCTAGCCTCAACAGTCAAACCTGCATTCTCAAGAATATGGCATACTTTCTCCAGAATGGTATCATGCTCTTGTAAATCCTTTGCCCATACTAGCACATCATCCTGAAAAAACCTCACACCCTTTACACCACCCAGTAGATTTTGCATAACCCTTTGGAAAACAGCTGAAGCAGACACAAGCCCAAACGGCATGCGCACAAATCTGAACGCTCCCTCAGGCGTTATAAACAACGTGAGATGCCTGGACTCTGGGTGCAACATTATTTGGTGGTGCGCACTGGATAAATCTAGGGTTGAGTACACCTTTCCCCCTTGAATACCACTCAATAGTTCATTAATATTAGGAATAGGATGTCTGTCTACCCAAATATTACTGTTAAGGTCCCTCAAATCTACACACATTCTAATCTTGCCATTAGGTTTGCGGGCCAAAACCACTGGACTCAACCATTCCGACGCTTCAATTCTCTCAATCACACCCAAACTCAATAATCTAGATAATTAAATTTTTAATGCATCTCTCAGAACAACCGGCACACTCCTGACCTTATGTACACTGGGAACAGCCCCACTTTTCAGCACAATGCGATGTTGGAACTTCTGCAAACAACCTAACTCGCTATTGAAAAGGTTTGAAAACTTCTTACTCCATTTTTCTGAACTCTCTTCCCCTACTGACAAAACCTGTCTTTCACTGTTTGGATCTAACACAATCTTCAGCGTTCTTTGTTCATTCCATCCTAACAAACATCGACCATTTTCAACCACATACACATCACATATTGCCTGTCTTTGATTAAATAACACCTCCCCTTGAAAATATCCCAACACAGAAATTTTGTTGCCTCCATAACCCACCAAATCCACTTCCGCTTTAGCCAATTCGCCACCCTCCACTGCTTTCCACGTTGCTTTGTCAATTATGGTATAAGGTGAACATGAGTCAGCCCACACGTTTATCACCACACCATTTATGCTTATCGCACACTTAGGAGGTTCATAAGCAGTCTCCATGGATAAAACATTAAGCATTAAAATTTCAAAATGGTTATCCACTTCCTCACAGGAACACAACATCTGACCGTTAGAATATGATTGTTGTCCTTGATTACCATCTTGTAAACAATTTACATTTCTTCTGTTGTAAGTACTTTTTTTCTGATTACACATTTTCGAAAAATGTCCCCTTCTGTCGCACTTGAAACACTTAGCCTCTCTTGCAGGACAATTCATCGAGGATGCCAGATGTTTTATGCTTCCACATTTAAAACATTTCTTTCTTTCATCCATTACAGTCGTATTTTTGCTGATTTTCACAGAATTTATAGCTTGTTCTAGTGCAGCCTCGGTATCATTTCTACTTAACTCTTTAACATACCTAGATGTGTTTTCAACACGTTTAGCCACTGCTATGGCCTCCTCCAAAGATGGATCTTTTAAATGTAACAACTTTTCCTGAATTTTCAAACAACATGTACGATTTATTAATTGATCTCTAATAATTTCTTCATGCAAGTCTACACGATTTAGCCAGCGTACGTAACGCACACACAAATTGATCGACCGATTCATGAGACGCTTGGGTCCTAGAAAAAAATTTGTGGCGTTCTGCAACAATGCTTACTTTCTTGCTAAAATGCTCCTCCAACACCCCCAACAGCATCATATACACATCGTCCTCACTGTCATTCTCCTCATCCTCAGACCTTCCATCATTATTCGTTAGAAAATTTGCAAATGGCAACGTTTTCAAAATCTTTCTACCTTCCACACCCAAATTGTGTTTTAACAAAGCCAACTTCCTTTTGTCTGTAAAAATGGCACCTCCCAAAGCCTCTAAATATGTTTCAAACGCTTCCCTCCAATCTTCCCATGACATGGTTGGTTCACCAGGCATGCTCAAAAATGTAGGTGGTGGTGCAATCGACTGCATGTCTGCTACGTAAATTATTTAACTATTATGAGCATAAATAATCCCATAAATAATCTAAAAAACTAATGAAATATGACGAGAGAAGAGAAAAAAAAAAAAAATTACATAAATAAAGTAGTCACCGTTGTCACCGTCCTCAGGCTGATTGTTTCCGTTGTCACCGTTGAGTAAACTAAAATACAGCACTGCAGAGTTGAAAGTTGAAAGCGCTGCAAAGTTAAAAGTCGAAGGCAATATGTTACAGTTGTTATGTTTTTACTGTTGCTTCGACCTCTTTCTACAAGAGGTTTCCCTTGTTTTGCCGCAAACACCGCTGACGTCACATCCAACTGGGCACCGGTCTCTGGGCAGCGTCCGCGAGACTCTTCAGGTAAGTGCCTCATTCAAAATGCCAACCCAACAGCACAAACTTTTTTCTTCTTTTTTTTTTCTTTAAGAAAGAAAAAAAAAACGCGCTACCTCCACAACTCGGTCAACTTGACAAACCGAGTTCGGAATCAATCACAAAATCCACCATTCAATTTATGGTCATTAAGATCACCGCTTTCTCGCACCACCAGTCACAGTACACCGCTGCCAGGGTTGGTCCACGTCTTATTCCTTATGATCCCATCCTCGTCGCCACTGTAAAGAAATCTCTGCACCACAGATGCTTCTTTTTCTTCTTTATTCTTCAGATAAGAAATACCCATCCAACCCTGGCAGGTCTTATCAACAACTGCCTGCCTTACAATCTAATCATAACATTACAGTTTCCTCCCAGTTGCTAAGCAGCCCACTAAGATTCCTTTGAATAGAATACAACAGTGCTGAGACTTGCAATTAGGAAGGGGAACACCCCTACTTAATTGTGACTCACAGTCCCGTTTTGTGAGTCGGTAACAAGGTTACCGACTTGCAACACGGTAATTGGGCATCGTGATGTGGGTTTTGCACGTCGCAAACAGCGAAATTCACTGTTTACGACGTGCAAAACCTTTCCTACATCTGACCCCATATTCCTTATGGCCAGCAAGAATGCCATGATGTTCTGGAGTAGATCAGGACAGGGGCTGCTCCTCCATAAGGGTGGAGGAGCATTGTGCCCCCGCCAGCAGTGGCAGCTGCAAACCTTTAAAAGAAAAGGATAATGCACTATGTTTATTATCCTTTTCTTTGAAATGGGTGGGGCCACGGGGGTGATGTGCACTGACGTATACTGCAAGTGTATGTTTGGCCAGCCATCTCAGGTGCTCCCAGCCAATCCTGATGCTGGGATTGGCCGCAGGGCAGTCTGGGAGCCTGTGCCTGCAGCATCCGGATGAAGGCAAGGAAGGCAGTGGCTCAGCGCGGGAGCAGAGGTAAGTTTTTTTTAAATAGTATTTTTAATTACTCCTGTGATCCCCCCGCGTGCCACCCTGCCCCAGGAATTCCTACGTGCTGTGACTGAATCAATATCTGGAAAGGAACGTTAGGCAGAGTATGTGGCATGTAATTCATGACAGACAGATTGCAAAGCTACCAAAAGCATAATGGAGTATAAACCCCATTATTGTAATTTGTCCTATCGTTATTCCGCGGACCAGTTTCCCTTAGACACTAGTTTTATTTGATTGTTTTTTAACATGGCCTAAAGTGAAGCTTGTAAATGCTCCGAGAAAGGTCACAATGATTTTGTACTGATTTACATATTCAGCAAGGGATATTGCCCCACAGCTTTGATTCTTAAGTAGGTCTAATTTCTTCCTGCAGAAACTTCCGAAATTTCTTGAAAAACAGGATATAGGGCATGTCACTGCAATGTATTACTGCTGGCAGAGTTATCGTTTGGTCAATATGTTCAATAGAATTTTAAAACAACCTATGTGACTTGCAAGAGATAATGAAGGTTCTTTACTGTCGTTCTCAACATGATGGATGATCCTCTTTTTTGGGCAACAGGGAAATGCAAGCTCTTGCCTTCTCGTGGACGTGATGGTGTAGAAATGATAAGTGTAAATGTAATAATCCTGCTTTTGTGGATGATGTATATGATTGAGACATATCTAGGGCCAGATTGAAAGAAAAGTGGTGCAGCGCTGTGCTACGGCAAAATTGGCAGCGCTGCGCTGCATCACTTTAGAAACGCAGGGGTGTGCTGTATTTAAGGGAATACGGGGCACCCCTGTGTCTTCCCCTGTGCTGGTGCTAAATTTAGCTGCCAGTGCCAACGCAGGAATTGTGCAAGGATGTCTGTGTTGAGGGGTGTGATTGTTTATGTGCAGGAAGGAGTCCCAATCACTAATGGCACTTTGGCAATTCTATGTGTGCTTCACAATGCAGCACACACAGAAGTACCAAAGAGTAATTTTTAAATGATTGTTTATGTGCAGGAAGGGACACCTTCCCCACACATATACAATAATTTCTGGCATTTTGCTTTTTCTATGTGTGTGTCAGAATGCAAAAAACGAGGAGGAATAAAAGCATTCCTCCTTTTTATGCCCTGCTAACGCCACCCCTGGGCGGTGGTGTTAGATTTTTGAACTGCCTAAGATTTATAAGATTTCAGAAATCTGAGGCAGCGTCAAAAAGCAATGGGTGTTGCTGTGGCATGCTCACAGCAACACCCATTGCACGCCCCTTCCACGCACAGTGCTGCGTGGGAAGGGGCGGTATTTACAAGGTGGCGTTAAACCACAAAAGGTGGCTTAACGCCACCTTGTAAATACGGTGCTGTGCTTAGCGCCACCACAGCGTCACTAAAAGTGACACTCCAGTGGCTATAGGGGCCTATAAATATGGCCCAACTTTGTAAGAAATTGGATTCTTATTTGGCTGCCCACCTCAAGGAATAATCACAACAAGTCCTAAAGTGACTGTATTAATATGAGCTTGTCTTCCAGTTAGATATGGCTCAAAGCAGAGAGGCATACCTTACGGCAATGTTTAGGGTATTTATACAGTAGCAAAATAGTAAGAAAGGCAAAATTCCAAGCAATAGAAACCTCAAACCAAATTGGAAATATAAAGGAAAAAAATAGTAAACCAAAAAACAAAAACCCAATAAGGGGAACCAGAGATGCAAACTTCAAGGGTTTTAAGTAGAAATGGCAGCAACCAGCACAAATCATCAATATTAGCCCATTTTTGTGGTAGACCAGGTCCTACACATTATTTTAGTCTGGCTGTAATGGTGCACTGGTTAGATACAACAAGTGGATTTGTTGCAGTGAATGTCTTTCTAGTAGGTCCCAAAGCACAGGAGTGCACTTCCAAGGCCCCAGGGACCATGGAAGAGGGCAGTTGTAGACCCTGGGGGTATCAGGCAGAGCCCAACAGAAGCTTGGTGTGTCCCTGTGGCCACCCCAGCCAACTGACCATTGGAGACCACCTCTGTGCCCTGGATACAAGAAGGGGGATGTCTAGTCATTGAGGGTTCCTCTCAGATCATAGACAGCAGGTCTAGTCATCCTCTATTCTTTCACAGGTCTAGAGTGTTCTGAAGTGGAGCTTTTGGGTTCCCTATTTATGCCTTGCACAAGCTTGTCAGTGGGGCTACCTCCTGGGCACTTCCTAACTAACGGGTTAAAAGTTCATAGGAGCAGCTGTCCCCCCCTTTTAGAGTAGTTCCTGTTTGCCTAATTTCATATAGGCTCAAAATGGCAGGTTTCAGGGCATTTCAAGATGGTGAAAGTCTTCAGCTACGCTAAACCTTAGCTATGATGTCTATGGCTATGTAGGGGAGTGCACTATGGTAATCGCTAATGTTCTTCCACAACTAACACTAAAATCAGGTTTGAAAATGGCCCTGTACCTAAAACAATCTACTAACCAGAAGTTTAGAAGGACAATAGCAAAGTTCTACAGCACTCAGACAAGTGATACACAAGAAATGCCCTAGCTTACTGTTTTCTTCCTGTCAAACCCACCAAAGTAGTATATGTGGCTCAACAGACCTGACTGGTGTGATTTGACACTGTGGTGCCAAAGGAATGCCAAAAAAACCCACTCTGAAGATTCTGCAAAGCTCACAGGAGTCATCCCTGCCAATTCAGGTCAGCCTATTGTGTAGATGCCAGGAGGAATTGCACCCCTCATTTAGGGCTGAGCACAGGCTGGGAGCTGGTAGAGGAAAATGCTCATTAGCATTCTGAAAGCTCAGGATGGTTAGAAGTAACTTTGTGAAAGTTACCTTTCAGTAATATTTTTTGAAAATCTGACTTCTTCATTGAATACGATCTTAAATAACTAATAAACATTCTGGTTTAATTATTTTTCTGACTGGTGCCTTTCTATAATTAGCATTCTTGGTATTTTAATCTGCACTCAGTTTCTACATAGCAGAGCTACCTCTACCACATTGAAAATATAATTTTGCGCCTTGCCCCTGTAGCGACATGATAATAGTAATTTTGTTCCACTTTTAAACAACAACATGCGCCATGTTTACAAGGCCTACACAACGGTGACTTAATAATACTTTAAAGGGAGGTCTTCACTTGTCAAAAAGATTTATTTTGACTAGTTGCACAGCAGGTTTTGTATTGCAGCAATGGGGGTATACAAGGTATGTCTGAAGCCATGGTTGCACAGCCATTGTAAAGGATGGCATAATAAGGGTTTCATTTCAAAAGTGGCTTTTAACTTTCAGGCTCTGGGTGAACTTTTTAAACCATATGCAGGGACATACAGGCAAGTTAAATGTGCCAATCTGGAATGCACCAATTTAACAGTGTTTAATGGAATAACACAAGAATGGTACTCTTGGGTAGGGTGTTTGGACAAAATATTAAATAAACACATTGTAATACATAAGTATCATGTCAAAAATATTGTGATTTTTAAAATATTGCGGACAGGAATATTGAGGGCAAGAATATCATTTTAACGGCTGTTTTTATCATCGCAAAAAACTTTTATATTATATAATTTTTATGGGTTAATTTATATCTGTAATGTTTTATTTTAATTGTATGTTAATTTTTGATTTGGAATGTGTTGTCATTTTTTTAGTAATTTAAATTTGTATAAATAAATATTTTATTATACATTTGATTAATTTAATTAGTGTATATGTCATTATGTTATCAGAATAGAAATTTGGGTTGTTAGGTGAAAAGGATGTAGAGGTTATTAAAATACATGGATATTAAATTGCTGGTACATTACTATTTCATTTATTGTAATACAAAGTATCATTTTTTTTGTTTATAAAACAGAATAAATAATTTTTAGGATGGTAATTGTTTTTATTTGTAATTGTTCTTTGTTTAAAATAATATTGAAATGTTAGTATTTATGTAAAATACCTTTAAAAGTGTTTAAATAAATGTGCATAGGGCATATGTAATATGATATTATGGGAAAATACATTAACAACATATGTTTGTAAATTTTTATAGAATACTTTTGAAAATTGTATTTGCTATATTTTAAAAATTACATTTGTATTTTTCTTGTAACTATTAGTTAATGTTAAAGTATGTATTTCAAATTAAATAGCTATTTTTCAACTGTAATCACAAAAATGTTATGGTTTTTTATAGGAATTATTACTATATTTCTTATCTTTATGATGATTATTTTGTGTATAAAATAAGTACTTTAAAAAAATAATAATATCATTAAAGTGTAATATGGTTTCTAAATGATTACTTCATAGGTTTTGCTTGCAATATTTTTGTATTGTAATACGTTTATGTTTAAACATATAAAATAATCTTGTTACTTTTAAACATATTATCATTTTGGTTACTTTATTTGAAGAAAATTAATATAAATTATTAAACATTATGTAATTTAATTTTTTGTGTAATCAAAAAATATCTTATGATATATTGAGATTAATACATTTTTTATATATAATTAATTTAGAAATAACATATAATTTCATAATTGGTTTCCTTGTTATATATGTATGTCAATTATAAATGTAAGATACAATTTTTAAACTTTTTATTTGCATTATTACACTTTTTCAGGCTTAATAACAGAAAGAGCAAGATACGTCAGATCACAGAATGGGGAACAAGTACTCTCTTACATGGGCTACACATACAGCCAATAATATATAAGTTTAGAAACTATCAATTGGAAATGTATTAAATATTATTGTAATTCTAGGTATGGGAGGACAATTACAAAATGTGTTATTAATGCAAGCAAATGCAACCCAACCCCAAATGTCACCCAAAAAGAGAGGCAAGCACAGTTCCCAAGATGCCACAACTAAAATACTTAAAGAAGATATACTCACTGAACACACCACATGTCAGCTACCTGCTAAACCTACCTTAAAACACTTAATAGCACAAAGTACCACTAATGCCCCTAAAAGATACCAAGATATCCAAATTCCTGAGCATGTAACCATCACACATAACGAAGAACCCTTCCATGATAGCCTAAAACATCAAATAAAATAACTTATTACAACCAAGCTAATGTGAAACATGGATGCAACATTGAACATGTATCCCAAACCATTCACTCAGATGTACAACATACATGGTGAATATCACAACACTAATATACCATTCATATATGCCTTGCTATCTAATACACAAAGTAGCACTTATTACAAACTACTAAAGCACATTAAAATACTTCACCCACATAAAATATATGATTTTGAACAAGCTATGCTTGAGGTATATCCACACACAGCCATACATAGCTGTAACTACCATTTTAATAGGAGGATCTGGAAACATCTTCAACAATCCACACAAAGTGTAGAATACCCAACTAACAGCAAATTTGCCTTTTAAATTTAAAACAATCATTACTCTAGCCTATGGCCCTGTTACTGAGGTAGCTAACCACTATAATTTACATACGGGAAGTCTGTTGTACCAAACATACTAAGAGGGTCTTTTTGACCTTGGCGGTCTTTTTGAAAGACCGCTGAGGGACCGCCGTGCCGAAGACCGCCAGTGGTGGCGGTTTTCCGCTCGGCCTATTATGACCGTTGGCAGCTCTCCGTCCATTTTCGGACGGAGAGCCGCAAACAGCCATACTGGCGGGAGGCGGGAAAGTGGAGGTTGCTCCACCTCCACCGCCACGCCAACAGAACACCGCCCTGCGAATCACGTCCTGTGAATCGCCGTGGCAGTGTTCTGTTGGTGGTGTGGTGTTAGCGGAGCTGCCCCCATGGCTCCCGTCCCCTCCCGGAGGATCATCGGACCAGGTAAGTCGATCGTCCGTGAGGGGATGGGGTGGGGGGGTGATGTGTGCGTGCATGGGGGTGTGCGTGTGTGTATGTAGAGGGGGTGTGTGAGTGCGTGTATGCTTGCGGGGGTGTTGTATGTATGGGAATGAGTGCATGTATGTCTGCAGGTATGTCAGTATGGATGTGTGCGTGAATGTGGGTGTGCGTGTCTGCCTGTGTGTGTGTATGTAGGCATGTATGTTGGCGTATGTGCGTGTGAGTGTGTAGGTGGTGCCTGCATGCGTGTCATGTGTTTGTGATATTCTGTGATGTTGTGGGTCGGGGTGGGGAGGGGGGCCCTGCCACCTTTGGGGGGTGGCAGGGGTGGTGGGGGGTGTAGGGGAGGGAGTCAGGGTGGGGGTGGGGAGACCCCTATCAGTGGCAGGGAAGGAATTCCCTGGCACTGATAGTGCTTACCGCCATGGATTTCATGGCGGTTCAAACCGCAGGAAATCCGCAGCTGTAAGCCGGGTCAAAATACTGCCGGCGGTATAGTGACGGCCGACGGACTGGAGACCGAGGTCTCCAGCCTGGCAGTCATCTCCGCCCTGGCGGGCGGAACGGAGAACCGGCGGATGAGGGGAGACCGCCAGCCTATTGGCGGTCTTACCGCCGGTTCTCCGCCTTTCGCCAGGGTCGTAATGACCCCCCTAAGTCTCCTGATGAACTAGTTTTAATGCACTTGCAGCCTCAGTACGAGAATGGCAGTGCTAGGACCACCAGCCGTCCGACCGCCACATTACAATGACCCCCCTAAGTCTCCTGATGAACTAGTTTTAATGCACTTGCAGCCTAAGTACGAGAATGGCAGTGCTAGGACCACCAGCCGTCCGACCGCCACATTACAACATAGGCGAGCGGACCTGCCTACAGACGCCCATCCCCGCCAGGATCAAAGATTCTGATGGGCTGGCAGTGGTCTTGGCTGTAGACACCATGGCTGTGCTGAACTCAGCGCCACCCATCTAAGTACAACCTTGTTCTCTGCCAGCCTTTTCATGTTGGGTTCCCCACCATGAAAAGGCTAGTGGATAAAAAATGCAGGGGGCAATAGGGGCCCCCTGCAGTGCCCATGCACATGGCCTAGAAAAATCCAGGATGGGATGAATTGTATGGCTCTCACCAGGTTGTGTTATCTAGTATCTCTTACAACCCTCAAAATGTGACTAAAAATACATTTCCTTCTTATTTCTATAATGTAAAGTTCTGGGATCTGTGGGAAGCCAAAAACTGCCTTACACCCAGCATTTCCTCAACTTTTCTGATAAAAATGGTACCTCATTTGTGTGGGTAGGCTTAGTGCTTGTGACAGAAACTTGCCCAGAACCCAACTGGGAGACGTCACATTTTCCACTGAAAGCTGACCTTTTTTTGCAATGTGCCTACCTGTGGATTTGTGGCCCTACTCAGCTGGTACCTAAGGAAACCTAGCAAACCTATAAATGTCTGAAAAGTAGACACCTAGAGAAATCCAGGATGGGGTGACTTATGTGGATCTCATTGCATTGTGTTACCCAGAATCCTTTGCAAACCTCAAACTTCGACTAAAAGAATAATTTTCCTAATACTTCTGTGATGGAAATTTGGGAATCTGTGGGGAGCAGCAAACCTCTTACTACCCAGCGTTCCACCAAATCTTCTGATGAAAATATTACCTCACTTATGTGACTGAGCCTAAGTTCTGCAATAGAATAAATCAAGCCAATGTCAATGAAGGTTCCTTTGCAGGGATTCCCATTTATGTTAGTTTGATTTATGCCTCTCCTGGCACTAGGCCCAGCCACACAAGTGGGGCAGCATTTTTAATGGGTCAAGTGGTGAAATACTGGGCGGGGAGAAATGTATGATTTCCTTCTTATTCTGGAATAATATGTCAAAGAATTGCAAGACAAATGTGTGATTTTAGTCAAATTATGAGGTTTGCATGGCATAGTGGTTACGAAAACTTGATGGTATCAATGAGAGGCACTTCTCTAGGTGTCTAGTTTAGGAAAATGTCTAGAGTAGATAGATTTTCCCTAGACACTATGGGCACCCAGACAGAAAAGACAAATATTACTGCACAACCATCTATTCCTCAAGTACTTACATACTACTTGGATTTAGCATGAGGCTGAGTGAAAGGTTCAAAATGAAACTTTTAGTAGCAAGAGAGTTCAGAAAAATGAAATACTTGAAATAATTGAAAGTTAAAAAAACTGAACCAATGACTCACTTTGTGAGCTGTAAAGCGTGACAAGGCACCAACCACTTTACAAGCCATTCACACACCTTTTGTGCGTAAGACGTGCAAAACTGTCCACACCGTGGGTCCAGCACATAACCACACTCACATCAACAAATAGTGCCATTCAAGGGCCCATCACTTTCATATGCCCACATGTCTAACACAGCAATCACCCCTGCTGGCACCTGATAGAGTGTGTGGAATGGTATTTGGCTGGCTATGTGTGTGCACGGAGAAGCAGCATGCCATTGCACACACACCACCAGCCATTTGTCAGCTCACACACATCACTAGCCAAGTGCCAGTTCAAGCACACTGCCAGCCTAGTGCCAGTCCATGCAGATTGCCAGCCAAGTGACATCCATGCATACCACAGCCAAGCACCATCAATATATACTGCAAGTCAAGCGCCAGTCCACCCACACCTCCAGCCAAACACCATCCACATTCACTGCCAGTCAGGTGCCATCCACGTACACCGCCAGCTAAGCTCTATCCATGCATACCACGAGCCAAGCATCAGTGCATGCACACCACCATCCCACACCACCAGCCTGTCCACACATACCACAAGCCAAGTGCCAGTCCACACACATGGCCAGGCAAGCGACAGTCTACACCCACCACCAGGCAAGTGCCATTCCACACACACCCCCAGTCAAATGCCAGTAACCACACAGCCAGCCAAACACCAATACATGCAGCCATAAGCCGAACTCCAGTCCACAAATGCACACAAACTTTCCTAGTGTCTAGTAGTTTTCTATTGCTCTTTGGGGCAGTTGGGCCTTAAAATATGGCAGATCTGCTCCCATGAGAGGCAGAAAATGCCAAACTATATTGACCTAATAATGTGGAGTGACCCTTGTCCAAAAGGCCACTCCCCAACATATAAAAAAAATACAACTGCTGTTTGGTGTCTTTCTGCCCCACTTTGGGGGCAGATGGGCTAGGAAATATGTCAGATCTCTCCCCAAGGGAGGGCAGAAAATGGCCAAAACATTGCCCCAGAAAAGGGGAGTGATCCTTGCCCAAGAGCCCCCTCCCAGACATACAAATGTTAAACTCCCTGGTGTCTAATGCTTTTCTGCCACACGTCGGGGCAGATGGGCCTAAAAATATGGCTGATCTGCCCTTTTGGGGGGCAGAAAGCATCCAAAACATTACCCCAATAAAGGTGTGTTACCCTTGCCCAAAGGGGCCACTCCTCAACATATCAACAATCAAACCCATGGTGTCTGGTGACTTTATGTCCCACTTGGAGACAGATTGGACTATAAATATTGGCAATCTGCCCCCAAGGGGGCCCAAAATAGGTAAAGTATTTCAAAATATGCTCCCACTAAAGGGGAGCAAGCCTCGCCCAGGGGCCACTCCCCGACATATAGGAAAGAAAATCCTAGGTGTCTAGTGGGCTCCCCCCAGATGGTAGACCCCATGGAAGTTCCTCGGATCTGATGGTAGAATTGATCCTCAAAGAGGAAGAAGTTTTCTGTGAGTGCGATTTTCACACATTGTGTAATGAAGGAAACAGGAGTGGATGATTCCAATGATATTTCCTGTAAGGCGGATTCAATAACCTGTAGGGTAGCTGTCTGAGGAATGTTAACCTCTAACCCTCTTGGTTTGATTTAGATGCATGGGATGGTAGCCAGGGCAAGGTCAGCAGAGCGAAGCTGTCGGGTCAGGGTGTAGAGGAGAGCCTTCTGTTGAGGTATTTTGGTCCGGTTGTTGTGTAGCCATTTTAGCTATAGCTCCACATTAGTTTAATACGCTAGGCCGCTGTGTACTTTGACCTAGATATATTTTATTTGGCATCGCATTGTTATTTTTTACAATAACCAGTTTTACGGTCTTGTTTTAATTTCTTCTATGTAACTGTTTTGCTTAGCCCACCACTGTGTTCTCAAACAAGACATTCTTGATCACTTTGTGCTTCAGTCAAGGCTACAGTTTGGTACATTGCCGGTGAATGCAGTAGAAGTTTATTCTCCAACATTCGTAGAAAATACACATCCTTACGTAGGGACATTTTCTTAGAACATTAGCTGTGTTATTATAAAAACATTACACGTTAAGAGGGAGATTCCAGCCATGGAACCACGACTATACGCTGATTGCTGAATGCTTCGCTGCAGATGCTAATGCAGACTACAGGCCTTTGCTCAGGTATGAGGGTCGATGTCCTCCCGGGGGAACCTGAAAGGCAGGATTAGAACTTAACATGCTATGCTCAAATTATGAATCAGATCGAAAATAGTCGATTCTAATGGCAAAACGATAGCCTTATTCTTATGCTTCACCCTCATCGCCACCATTTTAATATTGTCATGTTGTGTCATTCTGGTTATTGCAGCTCACGCTTTGCTATCTAAAATGCAGTCATTTCATTAAACCAGTCTTTAAAAATTATACTGCTTTCATTGTCATTTATATATGAGACTGAATTGTGAATGAGAGAACCGGATGTGACCTGAGTGACCACGACTTCCCTGAGAAGTATGACATGTCATGCGCTCGGCTGCCCAGTCATCTCTAACTTTCGGGAGAGACGAGGCACTGTTAGTTAGCTGGAGCAAAACCCGGATTTAGAGCGACAGGTGTCACCCACTGTGGGTCAGACTCAGTCTCCCACCCTGTGGACAATCTTGCTACTCAAAATCCAGTAGTCTCATTAGAATAATGAGAGCCTACGTGACACGGTGTTGTGCAGTGCCTTGTGAGCGTGGGTGAGGAGTTTGAGCGTAATTCTCTTGTTGACAGGGAGCCAGTGCAGGTCTCTCAGGTGGGCTGTGATGTGGCTGTGGCTGGGGATGTACAGGATGTGGTGTGTGGAGGTGTTCTGTATGCGTTGCAGTCTTTTCTGGAACTTGGCCCTGGTTCCTGCATAGAGGGAGTTGCCGTAGTCCAGTCTGCTGCTTACGAGGGCTCAGGTGACCGTCCTTCGGGTTCCAGTTGGGATCCATTTGTAGATCTTCCAAAGCATGCAGAGGGTGTTGAAGCAGGAGGAGGAGACAGAGGAGAGGTGCTCCTTCCCACAGAACTGAAAGCAAATGGCTTCCAGCACGTCTCTGGATGCATTTGATGCCATTGGTGTGCCATAACCTATTTATTATAAAAAAGCACGTGATACCATCAATGGGGTTGCAATGTTTAATTGTGGCTGCTCATTGCTCTACAATAAAGCCTACAAGTAAGTATTTTCTTACATGAAATCTCACAGATTACCTTTGTAGGCAGGGGTTTTATAGTTGGTCACCTCACGTGACAAACAGTGGATAAAGAAGGTTTGCTCTGTGAGAGTCATTGTTAGGTCCTCTTAGGAGAGATAGGATTTTGGTTAGTCAACTGTAGTTTTATATACCTTTCTAATTGTATCACTGGGTGTCTGATGGCTGCCTTGTGGAAAAACTTACACTCAAAACTGTAGGTCTGAGTCGGTTATGGGGAGAAGTTATAGAATTGATTGGTGCACTGGGCAGCATTACGTCTGATGCTATAGGTCTGTTCTGCTTATTACAAAATTTTGTGACAAAGCCAGATAGTCTAGAATTCGTTAAAGCCAGTAACCCATTAAAGGTTTATTGTTTTTATCTTGTGCTACGGTCCGTAGAAAGGTATTTTGTTCCATGTATTTTCACAGCATATTGTAGTAGGCAAGGATTTTTGCACTGCTCACAGTGACAAACCTTATTTGTTTTCACTGTCATGACTCGTGTTAGATCTTGTTGAGAGTGCTGAATTGTTTTGTAATCAATATTTTTATAAATATTAGTAATTTCATAACTGTATGCATAATGTTTGCCAGTTTTATGTGCACTTGAACAGGCAGGTGAGGGTAAGGTGAAAAGCTAATGGTAAAAGGTATAGGCGTCATTGGTTCATCATGAAAAGTCATGCCAGATTTCATAGGCTTCATTTGTTTATCACAAAACATTTTGAAAAACCTAGTAGGCCTGACCTACATTAATATATAAAGCATGTTTTGAAGAATATAGGCATTTCAAGCTCGATTCTGATAATGCTAACCTAAATTCTGTAGACAGATACTTGGCTACATGGAATTTCGCAGATTACGATAGTAGGCAAGGCTTTAGGTAAGCTACCCAAACAAATTGTTATGATAGAAGATATGTACTTCAATCATCCCTGTTAGGCTGTCTTAGGAGAGAGAGTATTTTGCTTTGCCAACTGCAACTTTGTGTACATGTTTATTTTTATGGCTCTGTGCATGACAGTTGCCTTGTGAAAAGCCTTCACTCAATACAGTAGACTTGGATTTATTATGTTGGCAAGTCACGGGCCTTTACTTCTTGTGAAAACCTTGTATTAAAGGAAATAGGCTTTTAAGGTTTGATTATGTTTACACTGTGCGAAAGCTTATAGGCAGGCATTTTGTTACATGGGATCTTGCAGATCACCAATGTAGTCAAGGATTTTGATGCTGATGATACACCCGAACCATGAGAGAGATGATTGTCTCTATGTTAATCTTTGTTAGGCTCTATTTCTAGGGATCCTATAATGTTCTGACAAGTGTATTTTGTACATTTTTGTAATTTTATTATGGTATACCTGATGTTTACCTTTTGAGAAGAGGTAAGGCCAGCATAGTAGATCTAAGTTGATTATGGTGACACGCCAATGATAAAGGTTATAGGACTGATTGTTTACAATAAAATGTTGTGATAAGGATAATAGGTGTGCCATATCGATTGTAAAAAACATATGATAAGTTTAAAGGTTGATTGTAATTACTATGTATTAAAGCCTACAGAAAATAATTTTGGTACATGGATCTCAGCAATTGCCATGGTAGACAAGGTCTTTGGTGCTGGTTACCACCTCTGAAAAACCATGGGTATTAAAAACTTGCACTGTCAGAATCCTTGTTAGGCCCTACTAGGATAGTATTTAGGTTTGTCAACTGTAATTTTGTATACTAAGTAATTTCATGACAGTATGCCTGATAATAGCTTTGTGGGAAAGCTTCAGCTCAGTACAGATGGCCTCTATTGGTTATGGTGACATGCTAGTGATAACAGCTGCAGTCCTGTTTACTGGGCAACAAGACTACCAAAATAACTTGGAGAGCAGTAGATCTGGCCCACAAGGTCCTGGGGAATGTGGAGATCTTTATGCATTGGGGGATCGCAATCACTCCCCCAAGAGAATCAGGGTACCCACATGTTTTAGAACATTTAAGGGAAGAGGCCCCCTCAATGCCATAACCAAGAATTGTCTACTCAGTATATACAAATGTTCTCAGCAAGTCTACTGCCCCTGAAAACAGTGTACTGCCAGACCAGACAAGCATGTACTGGGGTCTGAAGAACGAGAAAACTAGGACTGACTGTTCGGAACCTTAAATTCAACCAGACTGTTAAGATGACAGAACATCAACAAAACTGCTCACCCTGAATGTGTCCTAAAGGTATGTTCTTGTAACATCAGAGAACTCGCAAGCAAGTTAAAAGATCAAGAAATCCAACAATATCTATGGTCCTTCCAAATCGTGCTTCTTCAAGAGACCGTGTCACAGAAACCCCACCAGATGGAGGGTTTCCTAAACCACTTTATACCTGCATCCAAGCAATACAAGCACAGGGTTGTAAGGGTGGTCTAGCTATTTACGTATCCACCATACACACAATTGAGCCCAGAGCCATAGACAGTGACTATGATGGATTGCAGGTAGTCGATCTGTTACTCAAAACATTGGACGGTAAAACCCCCAAAATTACCTTGGTGAACGTCTATGTCCATCCAAATGCAAATGCAAGGTCTGCGGCTTCTGATAAGCTCATTGACATCATAACAGGCCTGAACTCGGAGAGTGGGAGCAGCAACCTTATTGTATTAGGTGACTTCAACATGGGGCTAATGAGTGTACTACCTCTCAATGAGATCACAGAGTTGCAAGACAGCTACTGGCTGACCCCTCCTCAGCAAGTTCTGAGGTGGCATAAAGATGACAAGACAGGACAACTCCTACAAGGTAACCTGGAACACCATGGTTTTAGACCTCCTTCCAGATAAACCACCCCTGTCTCTCAGATTTAAGTACCTTTGGGCAATCCCTAATCAATTACACCTTCATAAGTCTTGCCTTAATGAACAACACCTCCTCTTTAGGCTTTGAGGAGAAAGCGGTGAGTGAAAACCATCCACAGGATATAACCTTCGACATCACCCTGGATGCTCATGCAAGTGCAGCCGACTCTGGGCACAAAGGGTTTTCAACCAGCCTAAAATGAATAAAGTACACCCAGGTCTCCCTGCCTCGGCTTGCCCCAGAAACTAAACAGGTAATGGGTTCCCTCTGCATATCAGATGAAAGTCCCCTGTCAACCTGGGAAAGATTTACAGCAGAACTTGCAAGCCAGCACACTTGTTTTAACCAACAAGAGGCTGAAAGCACAAATTACAACCTATCCAATAAGGATGGCAAAAAGGAAGATAAACACACTGTAGAGAACCACCCAAAAATTGCCAATGGACCTTGCAATACTACATAATCTAAGGGGGCCAAGGAAACACTTAAAAAGGGAGCAAAGGAACCGCCAAAGGTAGAGACGGGACACATTCAGGGTAAAAATACTTTATGACATCAGGCCAAATAACTCTTAAACTTTTTGGTGAACTATAAACAGGGTTGGGAGATCCCTCACTAACATGTTGGCTTCCTATATCTTAGTCAATCTGGCATCATTCTTTTTCTACCCATTTGAACACACCAGCTCATTTGGCAGGGTCCCTCCTTTTTATTATTTCCTCACCTGTCCAGGCAAGGCGTAGCAATTGCAACTCAACGTGGGTCCCAGCTTCAATAAATTTAGTCCAGAAACAAATCACTAAGGGCCACAGAGATGTGGCGCCTGGTCTTAGTGAAATCCCCTCTGCAGTATATAAGGAAGATCCATCATTCTGGGATCATACTTGACTTTACTCTTTTCTAACATTTTGCAGCAAAATCATAATGCCCCTTCATGATGCGGATTGACTCTCAAGACAAAAGGGCCCTTGGCAATTACCGGCTGATAGCCTTGAGTAATAAGGAGGCCAAATACTTTGTTAAGGCCATACTGGATAAGTTACAACATTGGGCCAAGACCAATCACATCATTCTGTTGATTCAAACTGAGTTCACTAAGTATGTAGGTACCTCTGCTAACATCACAGCCCTTTCCTTATTTAGTGATCAAACCAAGCTCAACAAACATTTGGCGTACCTTGGTTTCATCAACTACAAGTCTGCATTTAAGGTCTATTGGGGGAAGTAATATCCTGGGCAAAATGTTCCTTAAAATCTATAGACACATCTTCCAGTTACCTTCTTACTCATCCCCTCCACAAATCAGGCTGGGGTTTGGCACTTGTGATATGCTTCCATAAATTAAAACTGACAAAGGAAGGCTCACTTTGTTACTTTCCTTGGACCGAAGTGGAAACAGACATCCGCTCCCTGGCTATAGCCTATTTACTGCAGGCCTTGAACACCTTCAGCCTAACAAATGCCTGGTAACTTCCTCTAAACCATCAGCAATTCATAAATCTGACAAATGCCATCTCACATCTGCTTTCGCTACTAGCTGACAAGGAGTCCTTGTCCCTACCGTGCCATGGCTGGATGACGCTCCAAAATTACATGAGGCTGAAACCAAAGAGGTACCTAAGTGAAATGACTGGTTCAAGGTCCAGTTTATGAAATACAGGTTGGGCCTAATACCAATCTTAAACCACCTGCCTGCGTGGAAAAGACTGGGGGGTCCCCAAGCCTTGTCTGTTATCTGCCCAGAGCCAAGAAGGCATTGTTCACATACTCTGCCTGTGTCTCACCTTCATGGAGGTCTGGTGTGAGCTTCTCCGGTGACTATGGAACGCATGTGGCATCAGGTTTTGCAGGGAGGCAGTGATGGCCTACTTTGAGCCATCTGACACTACGCTGATCTGCGCTTTGGGGCAATTTTTCCAGAGATTCAAGAAAAAATGGGGCTTAGATTCATGAGGTGGAAAGAGCTCACAGGGATAACATAACATACTGTCTTTCTCCCAGGTTTATTGTCTTCCCTGACACCATAAAGGCACTGGGCTCTTGGGCACTTTATTTCAACCCTGCTGCTTTACTGCTTCCTTCTGGTAACACTATTTGTATTCCTTTTCAGTCTCATTAGGCATAAGTTGGTATATTGCCAAGCCAGAGTTGTCTTTAAGTTTTGCCACCCCTCACCCATTGCTCATTGATGTTTTACCAACTTTTCCCTATTGGCAGGAGAAGACCTTTAGAAGCACAGAGTGCTGCTCCAGCACCCTTTGTGATATTACTCCCTGCACTTTACTACAGGTTAAGGCCTTTAGGCACTCAGATTGCTGCACCAGCACTTTTCCATAATAACACACCTTGCATTTACTGGATTGTCCTTGGGTGCAGGGTTAATTTATGTCTTTCATTTGAGTGATTCTTAACACAATATATTTAATAAGCCTGGGAGCCAACCAAATTAACTTTGTGCGCCCCAGCATTTTATTTATATTATTTTACCTGTGGCTTTTAATGCTAAATGCCACATTTTAGGGATCATGTCTGCTTTGTGTACTTGTCTCTTTTTTAGTGTATCTTACTGTGTACTGTGTTGCATTGCAATAGATTTCTTTTTCATAAATCATGCAATAATGATTACCAATCTGACTGGTTTCCTGGGAAAAAAAATATTTCAAATGCTATATGTCTGATGTTTATTATAAAGTCCATTATAAATGCACCAGGCATGACCTATACAAAGTAGGTACGACACAATGATTGTGAAAAGCATTGGTTAAAGTCAATAGGCATTTAAGGTATATTGTCATCTCTCTGTATGAAAACAAAGAGATATCTATTTTGTTACGTGAAATGTCAGATAATAGCCTTTGTAAGGAAGGATTTATGTGTCGGTTAAAGTCTTTAAAAAACCCTAGGGGTTAAAGATTTGCACTGTAATAATTCTTGCTAGAATCTCTTCTTAGTTGTATACCAGCATCTTATAATCCATACAGATACATAGATGACCTTCTGGTCAGCTCTGTTCTACAGTTGGTGAGTCTAAGTGTCATTTCCACTGCTTCCATCTATGACAGCATATTGTGTTAGTACACAGTTATTGGCTCTCTTGTCCTGTGACTGACTAGATGTTTTAGTCACATATGTGCATTCACCTGAGAACCGGTGTGCTTTAGTGACAGGGCTCATTGACCAGTCCTTTAGTTTTCAATTTTTTTTTTTATAGTTCCACTTTCATTTCTATGTTTCTGCTATTTTTATTTTTTAATGTTTTAAGAGCATACTGCTGCTCTCCAGACAGTGTTAATAGGTTGTTTGCCTGCCACTCATTTCATTTGCAGTGCATCACACATAGGAGGCTGACTCTCTATATAGTATATGAAAATTATTTGTGCTGTGCAGAAGGTCCAAGCAAACCCACTTTGGAATCCAGAGGTAAAAAAGCAGACCACCTAATACTCTGATTTGTGGTAGTGTGGGAGAGCACTTAGGCTAATCCAGGTGCTAAGCACTTGGTGTACTCACAGTATCAATAAATGTCGATACACACTCAGAAGAATAACTCAACACCAATTTGGTAAATATGTCTTTACTTATGATTTTCCAAAATTTATAAAATGCCAGGAGTTGTGCGTCTTGGAGTCCTTGGAGTCAGGAGCTTGTGATTTTATGGGTGGATTGCAGGTCAGCAGGACCACTCTGAGGAGTGGTTCTTGGGTGCCTTGAAGACCCTCAACTGGTGTTTGCTTCTGGGCTTTTGGAAGTCCAGAGTGGACTTTGCTTTTGGGAATTTGATGTTGGGGGTCTGGTACCATGGGTAGTGGTACGCCACAGCCCTGGAGAGCCAGTGCCACCAAACTTGGCACAGTGGCAGGTCTTGTCCTTAAGGACTGTTGTATGGAATTTGGCAGGGTTGCTGATTGGGAGTCAGTGGTCAGCAGCAGGGTCACTTTACAGGACTTTACAAGTTCCTTGCCTGCAGGGTGCAGGAGAGTGAGCTATCTCAGTGGTGATGCTCGAGTCCTTGGAACAGCAAGCAGGGTTTGGCGCATTTCTTTCAGCTTCAGTTCTCGTACCTTTGATCTTCTTTGTCATAGTCTTCTTTGTGTCCATCAAATCTGAAGTTTTGGTGTAGGGATGCCCACTAAATACTAGATTTAGGGCTGTCAGGGGGAGTAGCTTGTAGTGCCCAAATGGCCACCTACCCTAGGGTGGCTACACCCACAAAGTGACCACTTCCTGTGGGAAGTGGTCATATCTATACCCCTGATTGGCTATTGCCCTACAATCCAAGATGGAGGAAAGTTAAATGGAGTGGTCACCTTGCCTTTCATACCTGAGGGGAGGTGCAGGCTGGAGATGGCCACTCCTCCTATCCTTGCTAGGTTTCCCAATGGTTTTCCTACCTAAAGTGGGGGCAAAACCATTGGGTGGTCATCTGCTGCCAGCAGCACAGACGGAGGTCAGATTTTAAAGGTGGCAAAGTCTTTGAAGCTGACCCTGGGTGCAGGGTGCATGCCTGGGGGAGGAGGTGTGACACCTGCATCCTGGAAATGCTTTGTGTTCTGGCTTCTGAGAGCACAGGCTCTCACCTCAGGAGTCCAGGATTGTGTCTGGTGGTGGCAGGCTGAATAGGACCAGTCAGCAACCATTCCAGAGCTGTTAGGTTTTACAGGGGACACATCTAAGGTGCCTTCTGGGTACATGTTACAATAAATCCGACACTGGCATCAGTGTGGGCCTATTATTCTGTGTTGGTTGATACCCAACAACCTAGGGTTCGGAGAGGCAATCATGTAGCTGGGGAATTCATAATGACCAGTGTCCAGCACATGCATTTGCTATGGATTCCCTGTATATTTACTATGTCTAAAACTTAGCAAAGACAGAGTAGGGCATATTTGCCCATGCACATGTATGCCCTAACATGCATTATTTTGCACCCTGCCTTAGGGCTATAAGGCCTGCCAGAGGGGTGACTTACCTATATTGCATTGAATGTTAGTAGACATGGCACACCTGGTGTATGCCATGTCGAGTTTGCAACTTTGGATACACCTTGTCATATACTTGCAATGGCAGTCTGGATGAGGCTGGTATGGGGATTCTAAGAGTGGCACAATGGATGCTGCAGCTCTGAGGGGCCTTCTTCAGTACCCATGCCCTAGGTTCCGTGTGTTCCATTTCCTAGGCACTTACAAAAGGTGGCTGAAATGCCAAAAATAGTATGTTTGGGGTAAAGAGATCTGGCCCTGGGAACTATTTAGCAGGGGCCCATGGCACTTGCTGTTTGAAACAACATCATTTTCCAGGAAAAAAGTGGGGAGCTATCATGTTGAAAGACACCCTTTCTTATACACATACCTCATGTCCACTTTGTGTAAATGAGGAGACCATTATGGAATGCTGTTGTCCATAGTGTATTATTGTTTTACCATTGCAAGATGGTGAACACGTTCTGCCAGATTTACAAGGCCATAACACATCTTAGTGCCACAGTAGCATGTTTTCTTTATGCTAATGTGGCACTAAGGAAGCCATTCTCCTTCGCCATATTTACAAAGTAGCACAATGCTTGCATTGCGTCACTTTGCACTCCCTTGTGCCACATTTTGCCTGCACCAGGCATAAAGTATGCAAGGGGGCGTTCCCAAGCAGGGAGGCCCGTAAAAATAGTGCAGTGAAATTTACAACATTTCACTGCACCATTTTTAATGTCATTTTAAATGTCTGCTCAGAGCAAGTGTTAAAATGAAGTGCCAATTTCTTTCAGTGGGCCTCCCTACACTTTGCAGGATTAGCGTCCCAATTTGTGGCGCTAATCCTGCAAAGTACAATACCGTCACAAATTTTGACCATATTGTCTCAATGTGCGCCATGGTGCACTGTATTGTAAATACGGTGCACACATGGTGCCGTTAGGAGGGCTCAAGGGGTCACAAGAAAAGTGGAGTATCACAGCTGATGAGCCACTTTCTTGTAAATCTGGCCCTTTCTTTCTAAATGTAGTTGCCATCCTTTAACTTTAAAACAGCAATAAACTATTTTCAAACCTCTCCAAAGACATACACCAGCTACTATGTTTAGTTTTGTTTTTCAGTCATGTGCCCACTGTGTTTAGATGACAGCATGTTTTCTTTTTTCTACTTATATCTCTCTAATTTATTATGCATATGTTAAGTTTGTGTTTTAAATGGTGTTGTTGGACAGTGATGTAGCTTCAACTGGGTGTTTGGGGTGTCACACCCCCTGAAAAATGCATTTTCTACTAAATGGTTGGGTACAGGTGCTTTCAGTCAGGTATAGTGTGATGTCTCTCAGATTTCAACAGTAATTTTTTCATACACACTGACAAAAATACACACACATGTTCTTTCCTTCTGTTTTAAAGTTGTAAACAAGGTTGATTATTTTACAAAATAATGTGTTTTCTCTCTCCTACCCCTACAAATCCACACTCATTTCCACTGCCCTTTTAGACACTCTCTTGCTCACTGCTTGCCATATAATGTTTTCTTACATAATATGCAAGTGCCATTGTTGGAAAATCTGAAGCTCACACCTCCCCAATCTCACTAACCAAGCTACGCCTCTGGTGTTGGTGGATGTATAGAAGAATGAGTCAATGGATCAATGAATAGATACAAAAGTCTAAGGATGAGTGATGAAGTGCATGTATGATGATGTATTGAGTGCCTAAACCCATCAATGACTTAAAAGGCAATTTCATTCATAAACCAGATCTATCAGCATTGTCAATACTAGTTACATGAATGTTATGTTTTCCGAAACCTTCCTTCCAAATAGTTTCCATTGATTTTTAAAAATGAAACTCATGTGTTATGATTTTTAAAACAATCTTGTCAGGAAGAAGGCAAGGATAGTGGTATAAATTGAAATGTCACCTTGTTTAGTCTAAAATCTCACATATAGCTACAATATTTGTATTCTCTACAGCAGGAAATAGTTTCAGGTTTGTTTTTAACCCTGATCTAAATAATCGGTCAATCAATCAGCATTTGTAAAGCGCTGTACTGTGGCTGCTAGAGGTATGTAGGCTATGAGTGTATCAAGTCTCCATCAATCAGCCAAGTCTTGAATTTTTTTCTGAAGTCTGCCAGGGAGGGTACTGTTTGGAGGTTGGGACGCAAGTCGTTCCAGGTCTTGGTAGTGATGTAGGAAATAAATGGACCTTGCTGTAGCTGTGATGAATGTGGGGTGGGGTGCGCAAGGGAGGAGGAGAACAGGTGCCTTGAGGGTAGATGGAAGTTCAGTTGATGGTTGATGTAGGATGGTCCTTCATTGTGTGAAGCTTTGTAGGCATGCCTGAGGATCTTAAACTGGCATCTCTTCTGGATAGGGAGCCAGTGGAGGTTTTTGAGGTGGGGGTGATGTGGATCGATTTAGGGATGTCCAAAATGAGTCTGGCTGCTGCATTTCGTATGATCTAGAGTATTTTGAGGAGCTGGGAGGAGATGCATGCTTAGAGAACATTACTGTAGTCAAGGTGGCTGGTGACGAGGGTCTGGTTGATAGTTTTTCTGGTGTTGGCTAGGATCCATCTAAAGAGTTTGCTTAGCATACAAAGGGTGTAGAAACCGGAGGAGGTGACTGTGAGTTCCTTTTGTTAAGGGTGATATCTACATGGTCTGTTGGTATGGGAGATGGTCCGAGTTCTGCTGGGCACCAGCTGTGCTCCCAAGTGGAGGTGCTCTTTCTGAACATCAGTACTTTTATCTTGTTAGAGTTGAGTTTGAGGCAGCTGTCTCCCATTCAGTTGGCTACATTGGTCATGACATCACTGAAGACGATTAGGGAATTGGAGGGGTCCTGAGTGAGCGATAGGATTAGTTGAGTGTCATCAGCATAGGAGATTCAGTTGAGTCCATGAGATATGACATAACTTCTACGAGGGGGGACATGACAGTGTTGAATAGGGTGGGGCTGAGGGAAGATCCTTGGGGTACACCACATATGATGCCCTTGGGATTAGAGGTGAAGCAAGGCAGCTAATTACTCAGAGTGTGTCCATGAGGGTTTGGTGGGAGTATGTGTTGAACACAGCAGAGAGGTCAAGGACGATAAGGCCCACAGTTGATCCACAACCAAGGAGAGATTTAATGTAATTGTGGCAGCGATCAGCACAGTCTCCGTGTTGTCGTTGGCAATGACAGCTGATTATGAGGCATCAAGTAGTGGTTTTGATCCAGGTGTTTGGTGAGTTGTTGGTTGATGGTTTTCTTGAATACTTTGGCCAGGAAGTCTGTTAATAATTTTTGAAATCGCTGGGGTCGGTTGAGGGTTTCTTTAGGACCAGTCTGACCTCTGGGATTTTCCATCCGTCCAGGATGGCTGCCATGGAGATGGAGGTGTTGATGATGCTGGTAAGCTTGGCGCTGGTTATGATGGTTCTGAGGTTGAAGTCTTGGTAAGGGCAGTGGTCAGTGGGCATGCTTGAATAGATGGAAGACATGATGATCGTGATAGTCTGAGTGGTGAGCGGAAAGCAGGTGGTGATTATTCGGCTGGTGTGCCTTTGTTGGTTGAGGTTGAGAGACTTTGATTGGGGGTCAAAATTGTTGTAGATAGAAGAGATCTTGATGTGAACATATTCCGAGAGGGACTTGCAGAGTTCTTCAGAGGGGTGAATGGTGCTCTCTGTGGCTGTCGGTTTAGGTAATTCATTTACAATTTTAAAGAGCTCCTTCATGTGGTTGGCCAGTGTGTCGATGTTGGTTGTGATGGCTGCTTTCTTGGCTTTCTTGATACATAGGTGGTGTTGGAAATGGCCTTTCTGCAGGGTCATACCCAGACTTTTTGCCTTCCTCCTCCTCTTTTTCTGACCTCATTTTTGCTGGTTTTAGACTCTGCGCACTTTACTACTGCTAACCAGTGCTAAAGTGCATGTGCTCTCTCCCTTTAAATATGGTAACATTGGATCATACCCAACTGGACTATTTAATTTACTTATAAGTCTCTAGTTCCGTGCACTATATATGCACGGGCCTGTAGATTACATGCTAGTGGGCTTGCAGCACTGGTTGTACCACCCACTTAAGTAGCCCCTTAACCTTGTCTCAGCCTGTGATTGCAAGGCCTGTATGTGCAGTTTCACTGCCAATTCAACTTGGCATTTAAAAGTACTAGCCAAGCATAAAACTCCTCTTTTACTACATATAAGACACCCCTAAGGTATGCCCTAGGTAACTCATAGGGCAGGGTGCTGTGTAGGCAAAAGGCAGGACATGTTTCTTTGTAGGTTACATGTCCTGATAGTGTAAAACTCCCAAATATGTTTTTACACTACTGTGTGGCCTGCTCCCTTCAGAGGCTAGCATTGAGGCTGTCCTCATATATTGTTTGAGTGATAACTGCTGATCTGAAAGGAGTAGGAAGGTCATATTTAGTATGGCCAGAATGGTGATATAAAATCCTGCTGACTGGTGAAGTCAGAGTTAATATTACTATTTTAGAAATGTCACTTTTAAAATTGAGCATTTTTCTGCACTTAAATCTTTCTGTGCCTTACAATCCACGTCTGGCTGGATTTAGTTGACAGCTCCTTGTGCATTCACTCAGACACACGCCAAACACAGGATACTCAGCCTCACTTGCATAAATCTGTATTTTGAATGGGTCTTCCTGGACTGGGAGGGTGGAGGGCCTGCTCTCACACAAAGGGCTGCCACACCCCCTACTGGGATCACGGCAGACAGGATTGAACTGAAAGGGGGCCTGGTGCACTTCTAAGCCCCTCTTTGAAGTCTCCCCTTCTTCAAAGGCACATTTGGGTATGTACACAGGGCCTCTGTCCCTTCCAACTCAGACGCTTCCTGGAGAAGAAACTTGTAATCAGAACCTGCATCCTGCCAAGACGAACTGCCTGGCTGCCCAAAGGACTTACCTGACTGCTTTCTGTGAAGGACTGCTACCTTGCTGTTGCCCTGCTGCCTTGCTGCTCCCTGGCTGTGGTGAAGAATGCTCTCCAAGGGCTTGGATAGAGCTTGCCTCCTGTTCCCTGAGGTCTCAGGACCAAAACGACTTCTTTCTTGCAACTGGACTCATTGTGTAGTGAAAATTTTACGCACAGCTTGCTAAAAGCAACGCACAGCCTGTCCTGCAGTGAGAAATTCACCGCACGTCGAACCGGAATGATGCAGCCCGACTTCGCAAGGAGAAGATCGACACGGTGCCTGTGTTGTGACCGGAACTTTGACGCACAGCCCATCTGATCGACTCACAGCTGACCTGGGACGACGACGCCTGACTTCCGGAGGGGAAATCGACGCAACACCTGCTGTGCGGAAGAAACTTTCACGCAACGCCCACCAAAATGACACAGCACTTGTGACTCTGCTCCACAAACCCAGGATTCCACGCACAAACCCCGGGGCATCTGAAAACCCTGCAACCCGAAGAGGATCCACGACTGAACGCCGGAAATCAATGCACAGCCATCCCTGCGTGGAAACTAAATGACACATCACCGTGTGTGGCCCGAGGAATCGGCGCACATCCACTTTGTTTCCACGCTTCTCCTCCTCTTCGGCCCATTGCGGAGTTTTTTCACGCGAACCAGGTACTTTGTGCTTAAAAGAGACTTTGTTCACTTTAAAAAGACTTAAGACACTTTATATCACTCTTCAGTGATACCTTTACATTTACTTATATATCCTGATAAATATTATATATTTTTATAAACACTGTGTGGTGTTTTTTTGTGGTGCTATATTGTGTTATTGTATGATTTATTGCACACATACTTTATACATTGCCTTTTAAGTTAAGCCTGACTGCTCAGTGCCAAGCTACCAGAGGGTGGGCACAGGATAATTTGGATTGTGTGTGACTTACCCTGACTAGAGTGAGGGTCCTTGCTTGGACAGGGGGTAACCTGACTGCCAACTAAAAACCCCATTTCTAACACTGGTGATCAGCGGTGAGGATAGGACTTGTATTTGTGCAGTGACAAACAGCAGCTAAGTATTTCACTACCTACCCACAGTTGAAGATCAACTTGATTTTTATCATTTTTCTGCAATTTTGTTTTTCCTGTCAATTTTTTGACCAAAATTCTCACTCAACATGTCTCAGACTGGGTCTCATATGGAAAAAAGAGGTTTCCCAAAAAACAACCCATACCTGACCTGCGTAAGGACACACGTATGCATAAACAATTGGTCAAAAGGCTGGGAAAGATTACTCGATTTTCTAACAAGAGAAGTGAAAAATACTCTCTTGGGGAAATTATTTCTTTCTCAAATGTATTCATCTATAATTACATAGGACGAAAAGAATCCTAAGCGGGACTACCTGTCCCAATTAAACTAAACAATTACACCAGGACTGACATTTACACAACAATATCACTTATTTAACATGTAAGTGAATATAAACATATCACAAAATAATTACAAAAATGAAACATCTGAAAATTGTCCCAATTCGATCTCCTCCATTGGAGGTGGTGGTATGTAAAGTACTTAAAGACGTAATCCACTTTAAAGTGGTGGTTGTGGTTAGTTATGTCAACAAATTCTGAACCCAGATCAATTACTTCCTAGGGTTTCTTGCACTGTACGATGTCCTTCTGGAGAGTCAATTGTACTTTCTACCCAACATTTCCGCAATCCACAAGGTGTCAACGCGTTTCAGTCCCTTCTATTCTGGGCCTCATCAGGACTACAATGGGATAACTTTACCTAAATAATAAATCAAAACAAGCCCAAATCAATGTACTAAAAACATTCAAACAAATGATGATTAAATTAAGAACCTAATAATAATTCACCCGGTGCATCCACTGTGGTCAAACAGTCAGAATCTACCCCAATGCAGGCATGTCCAATCATGCAAAATGCATTGTGCTTGTGAAGGATTAATTAACACTGTCTGCCCAAATCATGTAGCCCACATGTTCAAGACCCTAAAATCATATAAACCATGATAAAGGTAAAAATAAAAGTAAAATTGGGGCCCCTCAGTATAATATATCTAAGTAATACCTATAATTTGTTGCCGTCAAAAGAATCTTCGACCCGGCAGATCCTGGACACAAGGAAAAAACAAGCTATGACTCATATGTACAACCATTTATAAATCTTTGGGGACTGGCTAGAAGTCCCCTGTTCTCAGTGCTAATGGGACTGAAGTACTTACTATTCAAAGTAGACTCAATAAAGTTCTCAAAACTGTCGCACGTGAAGAATCCACATGGAATCCTTTCCGTTGCTTGTCAAAGGAATTCTGTTAGTCGGGCCTCAGGGAGATAATCATTTCACCACCGTACATCGGTTGTAAACTCACCCGAGCTCCAAGGCTAAGCTTTTTCAAAGTCGGCACGACGTGAGAAAATCGAAGGGAAGGGGCTGCCCTGAAAAGCGTGTCGGTCATCTTTGAATGCCTTTAAATCGAAGAACGATCTAAGCCTCATTTGAATTGAGCGGTCGTGTAAAATGACGGTGAACATGGGGGCTACTCCAAAAAACAAAGAGGAAGAGAAATGTGCAGACGATTAGCTGCTTAAGCCTTGAATGCATGTGGCATCCGTCAGTGTACCTCGATATCAAAATTATAAAAATAATACAGCGTATTTAAAAAGAATTAAAGACTAGGAAGAAGTGGGGTAGAGCAAAAGGAAGGAATTAACCCCGTTAATGTGGTCAAACTCGCCGCCTCCTAATGTGTGGTCTGAGCACATCAACCATCTGTCTTGCAAAATCTAAATACACCAATACACAAGGAATGACTGCCATGTATAACCAAGCTTCTGACTCAGTAAGTGGAACTGGCTACAGAAATGCGAGTAAAAAGTAAAGTCAACACAACCCTCTTAAACTGACTGTCAAACAGAGGGCCGGTTCTGTATAGGATTATTTCACTAATGCTATGGAGCTTACAGAAAAATTGCTTCATAGGGGTTACCGCAAGAAGCTAGTAAAAGCAGCTGCCAAAAGAGCCTGGTATAGCCTTAGAGAAACATTATTAGTTCCTAAAGAAAAACCCAGAGAAACCCCTCTCACATGTGTAATTACATTTAGCCCGAAGGCCAACAGAACCTGCTCCATTATAGAGAGGAATTGGAAGATAGTTAAAGACCTAGGGATAACGAAACCTTTGTTTGCCTTTAAAAAAGCCCGGAGCTTCCCCCCAGTGAGACATCTAGACTAGATCAAATAGAAAAGTTAAAACAACTTAAAAATAAAAATATACACACTCAACTACATGCACAAGTCCTACTGGAACACCTAAAAAATAATACTATTCCACAAGGCCTACAGGTAAAAAATATACCAGTCATCTTTATCAGTGACCCCACATACCTTACGCAATTCAGTGGAGTAGGCACTAAATGCTCGAGAGATTGGCTAGCACTGTCTGTTGAAACAGCTCTCAGGATCACTGAAACCGAAATAAAAGAAATAGCGGATTTAGAACAAGAAATTGCTACAGATAGCACGATTCAGAATGCCAAACAACTGTTGGATAATGTTAACAAAACAATAGCAGACTCTAAAACTAACACTATTAACCAAAGAACATCTACATTGGCAAGAGACATAAAAAATTTCAACATTTTAACAACATACCCGTACTTAAGAGAAGACTTTTATAAGAATAACAACCCCAACACTTTAAACCTGCAATTTCAAACAAGATCCCACAGGAAATGTATCACCTTTTCTGATACATCCTCAGACCCAGAAGCACAGGGGACATACCCTCCGGCCCAACCTTTTTTAGGCAGAGGCAGTCGGAGAGAAGCGAGACGGGTTGGGACTCTGAGAGGACAGTTTCAAGATCAAGGATTCTTCCGCACTTGGAGAAGAGCATACATGAGGTAGAAAGAACGAAAGACCCTATCCCCATATACAATCTATCGACATATTCTCTGACCTCGGGGGAGAAACAAGTTTTGAGCAAAGGTCTTTCATTTGTACCCTTGAGAAACCAAGACCCTTTAGATAGTAGAACTGAAGTCCTGAGGTTTCTCCGCAAAGTTAGACTTAGAGTGTACTTTAATGAGTTATCCAGACAAGAAGAACCAAACAATAGTGGATTAAGATCGAAATCCACTTTTCTTCCAGACAGAAATGACATGCCCCTTGAAACCAAGGTCTTTGAGGCTATAGTACTCAAAGAACTAGATTTACTCAACTCTAAGAAAATTATTTTCAAAGAGAATTGTACTAAAATTGAGAAAATGGCTATTACAAATTTGGCTAATAAAAATTATATCATTATAAAACCAGCAGATAAAGGCGGTGGAATAATAATCTGGGACCTCAACCAATATGATCAAGAAGTCATGAGACAGCTTAATAACACACTACATTACCGTCAAATACAAGCAGATGTCTTAAAACAAGTCAGTTCGCAAATCAAACAGATTACATGCGAAGCAAGAGACAAAAAATGGATATGCAAGAAGGAATTTGAATTCCTCAACCAAAATGACGGAAGAATTCCATGTTTTTATATTTTACCCAAAATTCACAAAAGTTTAGACAAACCACCAAGGAGACCTATTGTCTCCGCTTGCGGGTCTATTCTTGAACCCCTAGCACAGTACGTGGATGTCTTTTTGAAACCACACGTCATCCAGACCCAATCATCTATCCGTGATTCTATGGATATCATCAACAAAATAGAAGCTTGCTCCTTCAATGAGAACACACAAATGTTGATTACTTTTGACATTGAATCTCTCTACACGTACATCCCTCAGGATAAAGCTATTGAAGTGACCAGGCTAGTGCTCGATAACAGCAAGGAGTCTATGAACACTCCCACTGAATTTTTACTTTCTCTAGCTACACTATGCCTCAAAAATATTTTTTTGAAATAAAAAGAGAAATGGTAGAGACAAATTAAAGGTTTAGCCATGGGATGCAGCTTCGCCCCAGAAATAGCGAACTTAGTGATGGACTGCTTCTAACAGAAATGGATTTACTCACACTCTAACCCTTTCGGCAAAAATATCATTAAATGGTATAGATATATTGATGATGTGCTATTGATTTGGGAAGGGAATGAAGAAGTGCTTAGTTCATTCCATTGTTGGTTGAACCAACTGTGATGGGCCGGTGCGATGCAGCCCGTCCATTTTTTCGACTGGTGCTGACGCTGCCGGGAATAACCCAGTTCTACTACCGTGGCCAGCGAATCCCGAAGGACTTCCGGCTTTGAAGGAGGAGCCAGGAGAATGGTGCGAGGGGATGAGAAGAGCCATAAAAACATCAGACTGCAGAGAAGAGGAGTGCAGCGGCGACGGTATACGGAGGAGAGGTGCGGGAGGTCGGGATGGAGAAAGATGTCGGATTCCAGGAGGAGAGAAGTTGAAAGACGTGATAGAAACAGCGGCCGCCCAGGAGGCGCAAGATGAGGGTACCCGCCACGCTTCAGGAGAAGCGTGGCATCCTGGGACCATTTAAGGGGAAACAGAGTGGTTGGGAAAAGGAAAGAAGGGGAGTAGGAACCAAGGGGAAGTGGGGAGGTCGAGTGAGGGAGGAGCAGGAAGGAAATAACGTGAAAGAGGGGGAAGAGGGAGTGTACACATACAAACCCAGAGCGAGAAACCCGAGGGCAGTAGACAGAACGCAGAAATACACCCCACAAAGACATAAAGGAGACAGAAAGTGCAGAAGGGTAAAATAATAAAAGAAGGAAAGAGAGAAAGAGACCCGAAAGACAGAGAGACACACAATAAAGTAAGAGGAGGTAGAGAGAGAAGAACCAAGAAAAGGACACTATACCAGAAGACCAAGACAGAAAACCGAAGTCTGTAACCCACAACAGGAAAAAGGGCCAGCAGAAGAGAAGTAACGCAAACAAAGGGCAATAGAAACGAAAGAGAAAGAAACTTCCTTCAGAAGGAGAGAGAAGGAAAAAGAGCAGAGTAGGGAAAGGAAGAACCAGAAAGATAAAAGGACTTGCCTATATCCCATCTTGTTCTTTTCCCACATGCGATTCCTGGGAGCTCTGCACGAGAGGAAACCTAAGAAGAGGTGAAAGCCCAGTTTAAGAATCCCGAAGAGGAAACAGCACGAGAAAGACACTCATATGCCACTACAGATGTTCCTAAAACTTAAATAAATCACATCTGTACTCACAAACAGCCTTTCTCTTCGTATCGTCATTGACCTACCCCGGTCACACCAACGTACAACAGATTTCAAATTCACTGTAGGTAAAGACAACAAAAGAATCAATTTCTTAGACCTGTGGATTCTAGCTAGAAATGGGCAGTTAGAAGTGAGTCTGTATAAGAAACCCACAGACCGTAATACACTTTTACACTTCTCAAGTGGACACCCCAGGACACTAAGAGAAAATTTGCCATATGGACAGTTCCTTTGCATCAGGCGCAACTGTATCGACAAAGAGGATTACTTCACTAATGCTATGGAGCTTACAGAAAAATTGTTTCATAGGGGTTACCCCAAGAAACTAGTAAAAGCAGCTGCCAAAAGAGCCTGGTATACCCCTAGAGAAACATTATTAGTTACTAAAGAAAAACCCAGAGAAACCCCTCTCTAGTGTGTAATTACATTTAGCACGAAGGCCAACAAAATCCGCTCCATTATAGAGAAGAATTGGAAGATAGTTAAAGACATGGGGATAACGAAACCTTTGTTTGCCTTTTAAAATGCCCGTAGTCTACATGATCAATGGGTAAGAGCAGACAACACACAGATACAAAAAAGAGGGCTCAGGACAATGCTCCAGCTACCATCGATACAAGGACATCATAGATGCTGTAAATGTCTGGCATGCCAGTTCACATGTGATTCAAAAGAAGTGGTAATAAATGGAAAAGTGCATCCCCAAAGGGATTTTTCTAATTGCAACACTAAGAACGTTGTTTACTGTATTATGCGCCCTTGTGAAAAAGTGTATATTGGTCAAACTTCACAGCCATTCAAGACACGCGTTTTACAACACAGATCGAGGATAAAATGTTCTACAAGAGGAGCACCATTGGTAGAACATTACACAGAAATGAAACATACAGCAGAGGACATTTGTTGGACTGTGTTAGCTGTAGCACAAAGAAGACAGCTGGACAACCCATAACAGACATACTGCTAAGGTTGGAAGCACGGCTGATCGGAAAATATCAAACAGCAAGGCAAGGACTCAACAATATTGATGAAATTTGGACACTGATTTAAAGATCTATTTTTTCTTTTTCAGCTTGCCTTTCTCTGCAATTTGTTTTTTAATTGTCTGTGAATTGGTTTTGGGTATGTGCATGAAGTTCCTTATGTGTTTTTAGATGTCTGGATGTAGTCGTAGATGTCAACAGTTTTTACTCACATTTCTGTAGCCAGTTCCACTTACCGAGTCAGAAGCTTGGATATACATGGCAGTAGTTCCTTTTATATTGGTGTATTTAGATTTTTGAAGACAGATGGTTGACGTGCTCAGACCATACATTAGGAGGCGGTGAGTTTGTCCACCTTAATGGGATTAATTCCTTCTTTTTGCTCTACCCCACTTCTTCCTAGTCTTTCTAATTTTTTATATATGCTGTATTATTTTTATAATTTTGATATTGAGGTACACTGATGGCTGCCAGATGCATTCAAGGCTTGCGCAGTTAACCGTCTGCACATTTCTCTTACTCTTCATGTTTTGGAGTAGCCCCCATGTTCACCGTAATTTTACACGACCGCTCAATTCAAATGAGGCTTAGATCGTTCTTCGATTTAAAGCCATTCAAAGATGGCCAACCTGCTTTTCAGGGCAGCCCCACCCCCTCTACCTTCGATTTGCTCAAGTCGTGCCGCCGTGCCGACTTTGTAAACGCTGAGCCTTGGAGCTCGGGTGAGTTTACAACTGATGTACGGTGGTGAAATGATTATCTCCCTGAGGCCCGACTAACAGAATTCCTTAGACAAGGAACTGAAAGGATTCCATTTGGATTCTACACGCGCAACAGTTTTGAGATCTTTATTGAGTCTACTTTGAATAGTAAGTACTTCAGTCCCATTAGCACTGGGAACAGGGGACTTCTAGCCAATCCTCAGAGATTTATAAATGGTTGTACATACGAGTCATAGCTTGTTTTTCCTCTTGTCCAGGATCTACTGGGTTGAAGATTCTTTTGACGGCAACAAATTATAGGTATTACTAAAATATATTATACTGAGGGGCCCCAATGTTACTTTTATTTTTACCATAAGCATGGTTTTATATGATTGCAGGGTCTTGAACATGTGGGCTACATGATTTGGGCTGACAGTATTAATTAATCCTTGACAAGCACAATGCATTTTGCATGATTGGACACTCCCGCATTGGGGTAGATTCTGACTGTTTGACCACAGTGGATGCACCGGGTGAATTATTATTTGGTTCTTAATTTAATTAACATTTGCTTGAATGTCTTTAGTACATTGATTTGGGCTTGTTTTGATTTATTATTTAGGTAAAGTTGTCCCATTGTAGTCCCGATGAGGCACAGAATAGAAGGGGCCAAAACGAGTCAACAACTTGTGAATTGCGGCAGGGTTGGGTAGAAAGTACAATTGACTCTCCAGAAGGACATCGTACAGTGCAAGAAACCCTAGGAAGTAATTGAGCTGGTTTCAGCATTTGTTGACATAACTAACCACAACCACCGCTTTTGAGTGGATTACGTCTTTAAGTACTTTATGTACCACCCCCTCCAATGGAGGAGATTTAATTGGGACAATTTTCAGATGTTTCAGTTTTGTCATTATTTTGTGATATGTTTATATTCACTTATATGTTAAATAATTTATATTGTTGTGTAAATGTCAGTCCTGGTGTAATTGTTTAGTTTAATTGGGACAGGTAGTCCAGCTTAGGATTCTTTTCGTCCTATGTAATTATAGATGAATACATTTGACAAAGAAATAATTTCCCTAAGAGAGTATTTTTCACTTCTCGTGTTAGAAAATCGAGTAATCTATCCCAGTCTTTTGACCAATTGTTTATGCATAAATCAGGCTGGGTCTCAAGCAGGAGATTTTGACCTAGCCCTGTTGGAGACATACACTGTCAAACAGCTTAAAGTGTTCTGTGGGGATATGTGAGTACCCACCCAAGGTGCCTCCAGAAAGGAGGAATTTCAAAAGGCGCTGAGGGCCGCAGCAGAAGCCAATTCAGAGGAGAATACTGAGGAGGAGGTGCCAGAAGATTGCCTCCCAGAAGATTTTTTGCCATCAGTGGATGTTACCACTGCAACTGTGCCCCCTGCCAAACCAGGGAACTGATCAAAGCCTGACTGAAGAGGAAAGGAGAGAGAGATTCAGCTGCAAATGGCAAGGCTAAAAATTGAGGCTCAACAGGAGGAAAGGAGGGCAGAGAGAGAAGCCAAGCATGCTGAGGCTGAAAGAGCAGCCAAACAGATTGAAGCTGAAAGAGCTGAAGCTGCAGCTGAGAGTTCCTTGGCTGAGAAAAAAACTATTGTTGGCTCATGAACTGAGTCTCAGGGAGCTGGAGATCAAGGCGAGACAGTCTGAGTCCAGCAGTAATGGTGGCAGAATACAGGCAGGACCTGCTGGAGAAAAGAAGGTTCATATACCCAAAAATGTGGTGCTCAGTTTTGTGGTGGGAGATGACATAGATAAGTGGTTAGCTGCTTATGAAGTTGCACTAAGGGCTCATGAGGTTCCTGAAGGGCAATGGGGTACAGCTATGTGGAGTTATGTGCCAGCACTGGGGAGGGACACACTTCTCACTGGACCCAAAGGATCAAAACACATACCCACTTCAGAAAGCCATTTTACTTGCCAAGTTTTGGCTGGCCCCTGAGAGATACCGTCAGAGGTTCAGGGACAGCACCAAACAGTCCACACAAACATGGGTGGATTTCTTTTACTTTTCCAGTAAGACACTGAATGGATGGGTGCGGGGCAGCAAAGTACATGGTTATAAAGGGTTATATGACTTGATTCTGAGAGAGCATATACTCAATATTTCTTTTACAGAGTTGTGCCAGCACTTGGTAGATAGTAAGATGACTGACCCCAGGAAGCTTGCTGAGGAGGCAGACCTCTGGGTTAGCACCAGTGTCTAAAAAGGTATCTGGGAGTGACCGAAGGAAGGGTGGTTCCGGTTCCCCCCGACAGAGTGAGGGGGAGGTTAGAGATGACCCAGGCAAGTCCCTGAGTAAGGGGGGAGGAAAGGGTTCCCATGCCCTATCTGAGAAACAGGGTGGTGGTTCTGGTGGGCAGTGGCCCAAAGCATCCCATTCCCAACCCGCTGCTTTGAGTGTTCCCAGCTAGGACACAGGAAAGGGGACTCTGTCTGTCCAAAGAAATCACCCAGTCCAGGGACCTCTCCAGGGGTGGCCCATGTGGCCTTAGGGGAAAGTAGTCCCCAGGGACAGGTCGTACGCCATACCTTCATCTCCTTCAGTTGGGAGGTGTACTCAGAGGGTAAACTGGTGATCCCTGAGGGTGGGAGTCATCACCTCCACCAGGTGGGAGTGAATGGAGTCCCAGTCACCGCTCTGAGAGACACAGGGGCTAGTCTTACCATGATGATAGAGAGACTAGTGTCACCAGAGCAGTACACCGGACAGGTGTGTAGAGTGACTCCAGCCATTGGGGAAGATTTCTTCCAACCCATGGCCCTGGTGTCCCTAAAGTGGGGTGGGGAGGTGACCCAGAGGCGGGTCATAGTTAGTTCCCAGCTGCCCATTGACTGCATTCTGGGGAATGAGTTTCCCCTAGTGTCAGGAGAACTGAGAGGGTTGACCCCTAGGGGTGCCCTGACAGTTCAGATGTCTGGCAGTACACTCCCCAGAGGAGGGTTTGTGAGCCCAGATGTGGAGGCATGGTGAGGAAGGACTCACCTCTGTCCTCTCATCAGCCTCAGGGTACAGACCCTGGGCTGAGTGACCCGTATCAGGGACCCACCCCTGAACTGGTGACAATGAAGAAGGGGCGCAAGACCCCTGGGGCTGCTGCCCCCCATTCTGGAATGCTTCAGGGGCACCTTGGAGCTCCCTACCAGCCCCCCAGCTGGAGGAGAAGCTCATCCACCCTGGCTTTAGGCTGGAAGGGGGATATGTTGGAAATGGCCTTTCTGCAGGGTCATCCCCAGACTTTTTGCCTTCCGCCTCCTTTTATTCTGACCCCATTTTTTCAGTTTTTTAGACTCTGCTCACTTTAACACTGCTAACCAGTGCTAAAGTGCATATGCTCTCTCCCTTTAAACATGGTAACATTGGATCATACCCAATTGGACCACTTAATTTACTTATAAGTCCCTGCAGCACTGCTTGTGCCACCCACTTACTTAGCCCCTTACCCTTGTCTCAGGCCTGCCATTGCAAGGCATGTATGTGCAGTTTCACTGCCAATTCGACTTGGCATTTAAACGTACTTGCCAAGCCTAAAACTCGCCATTTTCTACATATAAGACACCCCTAAGGTAGGGCAGGGTGCTGTGTAGGCAAAAGGCAGTACATGCACATATGTAGTTTCCATGTCCTGATAGTGTAAAACTCCTAAATTCGTTTTTACACTGCTGTGAGACCTGCTCCCTTCATAGGCTAACATTGGGGCTGCCCTCATACATTGTTGAAGTGGCAGCTGCTGATCTGAAGGAAGTAGGAAGGTCATATTTAGTATGGCCAGAATGGTAATACAAAATCCTGCTGACTGGTGAAGTTGGATTTAATATTACTATTTTAGAAATGCCACTTTTAGAAAGTGAGCATTTCTCTGCACTTAAATCTTTTTGTGCCTTACAATCCACGTCTGGCTGGGTTTAGTTGACAGCTCCTTGTGCATTCACTCAGACACACCCCAAACACAGGATACTCAGCCTCACTTGCATACATCTGCATTTTGAATGGGTCTTCCTGGGCTGGGAGGGTCTGCTCTCACACAAAGGACTGCCACACCCTCTACTGGGACTCTGGCACACAGGATTGAACTGAAAGGGGACCTGGTGCACTTTTAAGCCCCTCTTTGAAGTCTCCTCCACTTCAAAGGCACATTTGGGTATATAAACAGGGTCTCTGCCCCTTCCAACTCAGACACTTCCTGGAGAAGAAACTTGTAACCAGAACCTGCATCCTGCCCAGAAGAACTGCCTGGCTGCCCAAAGGACTCATCTGACTGCTTTCTGTGAAGGACTGCTGCATTGTTGTTGCCCTGCTGCCTTGCTGCTCCCTGGCGAAGAAGTGCTCTCCAAGGGCTTGGATAGAGTTTGCCTCCTGTTCCCTGAAGTCTCAGAACCAAAAAGACTTCTCTCTTGCAACTGGACTCCTTGTGCGGCAAAAATGTGACGCACAGCTTGCTAAAAACGACGCACAGCCTGCCCCGCGGTACGAAATTCACTGCATGCCGAACTGGAACGACGCAGCCCGACTTTGCAAGAAGATCGACGCGGCGCCTGCGTTGCGACCGGAACTTCGACACACGGCCCACCGGAACGACACACAGCGGTCCTGGGACAACGGAGCCCAACTTCCACAGGGGAAATGGATGCAGCGCCTGCCATACGGAAGAAACTTCCACACAATGCCACAAGAATGACGCATCGCTTGTGACTCCGCTCCACAAGCCCATGATTTCACGCACAGGCCCCGGGGCTTCTGAAAACCCCACAACCCGAAGAGGAACCACGACCAAGCGAGAAATCGATGCACACCCCCTTTGTTTCCACACTTCTCCTCCTCTGCGGCCCATTGCGGAGATTTTCACACGAACCAGTACTTTGTGCTTCAAAGATACTTTGGGGGTTATTCTAACTTTGGAGGAGTGTTAATCCGTCCCAAAAGTGACGGTAAAGTGACGGATATACCACCAGCCGTATTACGAGTTCCATAGGATATAATGGACTCGTAATACGGCTGGTGGTAAATCCGTCACTTTTCCGTCACTTTTGGGACAGATTAACACATCCTCCAAAGTTAGAATAACCCCCTTTGTTTGCTTTAAAAAGACTTAAGACACTTTATATCATTCTTCAGTGATATCTCTACATTTACTTATTGCACCTTTGATCGTTTTGACCTGCAAATATCCAGACAAATATTATACATTTTTCTAAACACTGTGTGGCGTATTTTTGTGGTGCTATATTGTGTTATTATATGATTTATTACACAAATACCTTTCACATTGCCTTATAAGTTAAGCCTGACTGCTCAGTGCCAAGCTACCAGAGGGTGGGCACTGGATAGTTTGGATTGTGTGTGACTTACCCTGACTAGAGACAGGGTCCTTGTTTGGACAGGAGGTACCCTGACTGCTAACCAAAGACCCCATTTCTAACAGGTGTAATTACTGAGGGCTGCTTTATGGATGGCTCTGTTGGAGGGGTTCTTTTTGGCATGCTATAATTTCTCGAGTCAGTAGCAGTTGTGGTTTATGGTTCTGAGGTCTGAGGTGTACCAGCTAGCGTGTTTTTATTGTTTTTGCTGGTTTCAACGGGGCAACTCTGTTGGCACAGTTGGTGATCCATGAAGAGTACTGGACAGCTTGGTCAGGGTCTGATGATGTGTAGTAACCACACGAGAGCTATTGAATTAAGCTGTTTATTTGATCAACTCCTCACACTCCTGGCTCTACAGTTCCAACATTCTATTGTGAGCTCCAGGTTGTTCCAACCCCAACATTCCAAGGTAAGTGGAACATACCACTTTACTAATGAACTTGAATATGTATAATTTAATATATCACTATGCTACTCCTATATTAATATTTATATATACATATATACAACATGGTAATAATGTAATATCATACTCTATGAATATCAATTTACCCATAACAGAATAAAACAGGAAAGATGAGACAAGATCACTGAGTTTATAACATGATGCTTCACGTTGGGTGGTGCTGAGGGTATGTGCCCACTCTGTCTCAGTTACCTTGCTCCAACTCCAGTGGGTGGAACTGTGATGCTTGGAGTTGACGTGCTGAGCATCAGAGATCGTGAAATGGGTGAATATATTGTCGATCCAGGTGAGTTCTGTTACATAGCTGAATTTGATTCTGTTACTGCTAGTGTCACGTGGGCTCTCATTATCCTAAATGAGACTACTGGATTTCTAGGTAGCAGGGTCATTCCTGGTGTGGGGGACTGAGTCTTACCCACTTAGAAAGACCTCTGTCACCTTCAATCCGGTTTTGCTCCGGCTAACTAGCAGTGCCTCATCTCTCCCAAGGGGAAGGGATGATTGGGCAGCCGAGCGCATGACATCTTTAGAACTTCTCAGGGAAGTCGTGGTCACTCAGATCCCAACCAGCTCTCTCATTTACAGTATGATCTCATATACAAATGACAAAGGAAGTTTGAATTTTATAGATTGTTTTAAATAAAATGACTGCATTTTAGATAATAAGGCGTGAGCCGCAATAACCAGAACCATACAACACAGTAGGATTGAAATAGTCACGAGGAGAGTGAAACATAAGAACAACGCTTTCATAGTGTTAATAGGTTACGTTCTCTCTAAGTAAGTTTTATTTCGAGCACAGCATGTTAAGCTTTAAGCTTGCCTTTCAGATTCCATGGGAAGACATCAACCCTCATACCTGAGCAAAGGCCTGTGATCTGGATCAGCATCTGCAACAGGGCAGTCAACATCTAGTTGTGGTTCCCTGGTCGGAATCTCCCTCTTGCCTGTGTTAGGACGGGGAAGTGTTTTTATAACTAACATGTTGATGTGGTAACAAAACGTCCTACGCAAGCTGTAACCCAAAGACTAAACTCCTACCACGTCTATCGGCAATGCACCAGACTGTATCCTTGACTGAAGCACGGAGTGAGCAGGAATGTGTTATTTGAGAACTCCAGTGCTGAAGTAGGCTAAACAGTGTGATATAAAAAATAAAACAAGACCGTAGAACTGACTATTTGAATAATAACAGTACGAAGCTGAATAAAATGCATTTAGAGCAAAGGGCACAGAGGCCCGATGTTGCGAGCAAAGGAATAAAATACATCCAGGGCGAAGTGGGCGGAGGACTAACGCCTGAAGCAAACGCGCAAAGGATACATAAAAATGACCACACTACACCCTCCCCTTGTCGGTAGAAAGTGGTTAACATAAACAAATACGCCGCAGATATAAAAATCTACAAATCTACCAAACATATTTCGACAAGTCCAGAGGACGCCAAAGCTCAAAAACTAAATTTAAATATGCAAGCATCTGATGGAAGAGCCAAATTCATACAATGTCAATTTGGAAGAAGTCCAATTTCAAATGGAAGCCACGGATAGCAGGATATCCTCCACCTCAGCAGAAGTCAAAACCGGGAAATCCACGCCAAGCACTACCATGGAGCAGGTGTGTTCCAAAGCCTCAGAACCATCCAAGGTGGCACCCCGTGCAGGGCCCACTAACGAGACAAAACCATCTTCCTCCAGGAAGGGAATCTCGTAGACTGCCTCACGCAGCAAATGCAACCGCAGAGCACATGTCTGGGAATGAGCCCTAATCGGGAACATCAACAGATCAACATCAACCACTGGGGGGTGCTGCAGTGAGAGACAGAGAGCCAGTGCATGTTCAAAAGAGCAACAAAGGCACCGAAACACAGGTTGCACACAATCCAAAACTGGTCTGAACGTCAGAGACCAGTCACACTCCAAATTTCCTAGGAATGTTGCTCCAAAATGCTGCATCATGTGCTCACGACACAGCTGCTCCGATCGGAGCACCAACATTTGTTCTTGTAGCGGCGGGACAGCCATTGCAGAAAAGCAACAGCAACAGCAAAACACCAGCCAATAAAGCCAAAGTTGTCGGAAATCCCCCCAAAATGCTTCCGAAAATAGAATGAATAGCCAAAGGTATCAAACAGAATATGGAAGAGAAGGCGTAAGCAAAACCAACACCAACGGCTTTAAAAAAAATTGCAATTCCAACATTGCTGGACGCATTAAATATACGTCCCACGAGTTCACCAAAGTGGCTCGGAAAGTTAGGGCCATATTTATACTTTTTGATGCAAAACTGCGCCAACGCAGTTTTGCGTCAAAAAAATTAGCGCCGGCTAACGCCATTCTGAAGCACCATGCGGGCGGCGTATTTATTGAATGACGTTAGCCGGCGTTAGCCGCCGGCGCTGTCTGGTGTGCGTTAAAAAAAACGACGTACACCAGGCAGCGCCAGCGTAGGGGGAAAATGGCGTATGGGCGTCCACAAATGGTGCAAATCAGGCTGAGGCAAAAAAATCACCACATCCCGATTTGAGCCATTTTTTTACGACACCCATCCCCCATTGAAATGACTCCTGTCTTAGCAAAGACAGGAGTCATGCCCCCTTGCCCAATGGCCATGCCCAGGGGACTTCTGTCCCCTGGGCATGGTCATTGGGCATAGTGGCATGTAGGGGGGCACAAATCAGGCCCCCCTATGCCACAAAAAAAATATAAAAAAATACTTACCTGGACTTACCTTAATGTCCCTGGGGTGGGTCCCTCCATCCTTGGGTGTCCTCCTGGGGTGGGCAAGGGTGGCAGGGGGTGTCCCTGGGGGCAGGGGAGGGCACCTCTGGGCTCATTCTGAGCCCACAGGTCCCTTAACGCCTGCCCTGACTCAGGCGCTAAAATCCGGCGCTAATGTGGGTTTTTTAGACCCGCCCACTCCCGGGCGTCATTTTTGCCCGGGAGTATAAATCCGACGCATATGCATCGGAGTCATTTTTTAAGACGGGAACGCCTACCTTGCATATCATTAACGCAAGGAAGGTGTTCACGCAAAAAAATTACGCTAACTCCATGAACTTTGGCGCTAGACGCGTCTAACGCCAAAGTATAAATATGGAGTTAGTTTTGCGTCGAATTTGCGTCGAAAAAAACGACGCAAATTCGGCGCAAACGGAGTATAAATATGCCCCTTAGTATTTAACAGGGACTGTATTTCCGCCGATGACCTCGCCACCTGGAGTGCGTAGGTCTTGCGTGCAGATGTAAGGGCCACATGCTTTTGAAACAATAGAGCCTTTAGTCGACTCAACTTGTCAAAATTCACCTTGTAAGTAGCAATGTGAGGCCAGATATCCGCTACCTCCCTTAATTTCGTGGGGGGAAACAACACATTACCGCAGCACGTAACGGCCTTGGTGACCAAGACCACGTAAACTATTCCGGCACGCATGCCACAACAGTTTTCACTGTTAAGAAGGACGTAGCTGCCGTTAGAAAGCACCTGGAATGTGTTTTTAATCACAGGGACTGGAACTCCCTTCAGATAGCAGGCCAAGTTTGCAACCAAGGCATTACACGCCCCATGCAAGGACAGCTGCTTACAAACCATCGAATGGCTGACAGAAGTTTCGCATTTACTACCGCTAAGAAAAACCTCTCTCATGCCAGTAAGACATCTGTATAAAAAGGGAAGCTCCCACACCTCATGTATATAACTGTCCCCCAATCTTTCATATCTGCCCACCGGCACATGTTTCAAACAAGAAGTGAATTGTAAAGTGGAAATAGGCAGATTAATAACCCCTTGTATCAACCATTCGGCTGAGGGAATCTCGGCCACAGTAAAAGGCAAGCTCTCCAATTTTTCAATATTCAACATAACATATGTCGCTTCCATCTTTGCCATCAGCTGTTGTTGACGTGTCAGATTGAAAGAAAAAAATATTTCCCTGGCTCTGAAATGCTGCCACGGAACTCGACCCGCCTTCAATATCTGAAGTGTCCAACCTAAGTGCATAATAGACCACGTCTGACTCTGTCCATGATATAAAGAAGACATATCAGATCTAATAATGTCTATAGCAGAGGAAACGATGTTGTCAATCGTATATATACGGTCAGACAGGGTGTGTATTCCATTATCCACAACAGACAATGCTTGTTTTAAATTTTCCTGATCTATTTGCCTCAACCGGGCCGCTGCCTCCTGTTGGGAAAGTTTCCATATCTCATTGTACACTTCATACAAAAAACGCCTTCTCCAGGGCACTCTCGAGCCTGACAAAAAATCTTGCAAGTCAGTATAATTAGACAGAAGTGTGAGATGTGTTTTAATTGCATCTAGCGTAGATGATTTTAACCATTGTTGACAAAGCTTCCCCACACTATATGTAGTAATGATATCAGCATGTTCAGGTGATATGTAGCGAGGGTCTGCCCTACTTGTCCTGAAATCCCCAGATGAAGTAACAAAACGTTGATGACACCCATTAGTGTCAATGGGCCACAATAACCACCCGCCTGGACGTGTCAAGGAAGAGTTAAACGTACCATTCTGGACCCATTCTGTAAGCTCAGTAAAAGTGGCATTAATATGTTGCTGCCAATCTTTCATTTTGGAAGGGACAGGTATGCTAGGCATATTCAATTCTCTAATGGATGCTAAGCCCAAACAGCTAGTCTGTTGTACAGTTTCATTTAGGAAAATCATCTGGACAGGAATGATACATGCCCTAAACAATGTTTCTCCACCCCGCGTTTGCCAATGTTTTGTTCCCCAAACACTTTTCAAATCAACATTCTTGGACCAATATTCATACCCTTCAATAGATAGCTGGGAAACAACCAAATTTGAATACAGAAATTTGGTATCGGTCAACAGTATTTGCTTATCTGCTTGCGGAGTTATCTTAAAATAATACGACTTAGCATTTTTTTGATGATGCCCAGAAAAATATGCAAATTTGTCACAATATGTTTTAGAACTCCCCTGCGGAGGAGTTGGGCAATGTTCCCATTGTATATAGTCAAATATCATTTTAAGGCTACTGGCTTTATGAATAAAGTGGTGTCCATAATAATTGTAACAAAACTAGCACCATAATTATCTCTAAACTGGTAAGCATCTTCATTTTCATAGACAGTATAATACTGAAATTCTGTCAACATAGAATCAACTGTCTTCACATCCCAATCATCAGATACAATGCCTGGTATAACTACATCATTCATTGATAACTTTAGAACATACAGTATTTGAATTATCTCAGTGGGACCATATATATCAAACATTACTCTATCCCACACAATCCCATCCGGAATAGGTACAGCAGAAATGTTCACAAAGGACAAGTCTCGTCGAACCTTATGCAATGAAAAATGTGGTGTCAACACCTTCTCCACCTGCTCAACCTCTGATCTTTCAGGAAGAAAATGACTATGTATTACTAGAAAAAAGGTAACAACAAACCCTATCCACAGAAAAAAAACCATCAGAGTCATGAAAAGCCACAGATAGTTCCAAGGAAAAACAAAATACGTATCTTTAAGCCAATACATCAGCTTACGTGGACCCAGGTCTGGTGTTGACGATGACAAAGAGTTCGACATACCATCATCAGTGGTATTAAAACATCCGGAGGCAGTTCTCGCAAAAGGTGCCACTGTAAACAAAGGAGCAGCAGGTGTCTCTCGCCGTGGCACGCTGTAGATAACACCCTCAGAAACATCAGTAGTCACTGCAACTTGATCAAAAGAGTCCAAATTATTTGCCACCAGTGGAACAATCGTAAGATCTGCTTTCACCCTCCCCAAGCTCGGAAATGAAACAGCGTCGGTGCAAATCACCTGCAGCGGAACATCATCCCCAGTAGTGAGAGGGATTCGGGAACTACTGGGTGTTCCTCTTGGTCTGCTGTGCAGAATCGGCCACATGTTGTAACTTGACATTGTCGATGGAGACAAAGCGATTTCCCTTGGCACCTTGCAACAGCGGCAAAATCACAGTTCTTGTTCCGTGGATTCCCAGTACAGGGACAGGTGCCCGATACGAAGGACCAAATTCTTTCTTCACCGCGACCTTTTCACGCACAAGATCCCCAACCCTGGGAATCCAACCAGTAGGCATTACTGGCTCATCCTTAATTCCTGTGGAGGCAGCACTGGCAGAAGAGTTATCTTCACGGAATTGTTGTAAATCCTGCAAAACAGTGACACGATCATTTATGTCAAACGGTGTTTCCGCTGCCTCCCCACCAGGACCATCTAGATCTGGAACAAACATTTGTGTTCCGAACAGGCACTCATATGAAGTACGACCCCCCAGGGACCTTCTAGGCAAGTTATTCAGTGCTCTCTGTACCCCATACAGGTGGGTTAGCCAACTACGGCCCGTACCTATAACCCTGGCTGTTAAGGATTGCTTTAAATCGCGATTTAAACGCTCCGCGACAGAATTTCCCTCGGGATGAAATGGAGACGAGAACTGGAGCTGGACCCCCAACAAAGCCATGGCGTCCCTGAATGCCTTAGAGGCAAAAGCAGGGCCCTGGTCCGAATGGAAAGCCGCAACTGCATATGTATCGACAAAGATGCGCAAATCTTTAATAACAGATCAAGCGTCAGCCGAGCGCTGTGGCCACACCCACACAAATCTGGAGCACGAATCTACAGCCACCAAAATATATTTGTATGCACTATCTGGTGTCAGTGGACCACAATGATCCAAGTACACACACTGCAATGGCTCATTTGATATTAGAAGGGGAGTCTGCTGCGCGCGTTTAGCCGTTGAAACTTTAAATTGTTGACAGATGTCACAACAAAGGACATACAGCTTCGTCTCTTTATAGAGACCAGGCCACCAGTAATGGGCCTGTAACAGCGAAATTGTAGCAGCCACACCAGCATGGGCAGATGCCACCCCCTCATGCGCTGCAGTAATTAATTGAGGTCGCACAATTTTATTGGGCATGTCGCGTACACCAACGCCTGGAATCTTAACTTCAGCGTTCAGCATACCACCCATCGAGTAATGATATTTAGACGGAAATCCTTTAGGATATGGCGTGCCATCAGCCGTAGCCTTTATGGCTGCCAAAATCTCTGTGTCTGGTTTGGAACTGGAACGAGTTACTGCGACCACAGTGGCAACAGCCACTGCTGATTTGGCGGCTTCATCAGCCAAAGTATTTCCAGCAACGTGTATTCCAATGCGCTGGTGTCCAAGTGTATGTACAACATGGACCTTAGGAAGCGTCTCCTTCAGATCCGCAACCTTCCCCCACAGTAACGTGTGTTTTATGGTGTTACCCTTGGAATCTCTGAACCCATTTAACCTCCAGTAATGCAAATATTCATTGAAAGACTGAACACAGTAATAGGAATCACAAACAAGCAGTGTAAACTGTGCCGGATCCGCATGTTCCAAGGCTAATAACAGGGCTTTCAGCTCAGCCAACTGTGCCGTACAGTGTCCCAATGTCTGTGTAAAAGTATGTTGGGGGCAGAGCTTCTCCCCCTCCATATAGCCGCTCACCACCGCACATGCAGCAGAATACTGTTGTTTAGTTCCCACCGCAGGCTGCGCAGAGCATCGGTGTATATGACCACTTGATATTGATCAATAGGCAACGTGCCAGCAGGAACCGGGTATTCCATTTCATATTGGAGAAATTCCTGTGTCTGCAGTTTTGGGTCAAAAATGTAATCTACATCAGTGGCTGTCAAAGACGTAGCCCATTGTATCCATCGCAGGTGTAATGCTTTCGCAGTAGGAACACTCGCTTTTGTAACAGCCTCTAAAGCAGGAATCGGGGAAACGACAATGATGCGTTGGCCCTGGACTAGAGGTCGTTCTTTAATCACAGCCATCTGTACAGCAGTGAGAATTTTCTCAGTTTGTGCAAAACGTTGTTCTGCAGCAGAATACAAGTGAGACTTGTATCCTATCGTGACTGTCTCACCTTCATTAAAGGTCACATACGTAAACCCAATGGCCCCAGCTATAACCCTGATGACCAGATGTGTCTTATTGTCCCGTGTGTGTAAATGCTTTGCAGCTAGGAGATCAGTTTGCAAGTCCTGAAGAATATGTGTATGCTCAATCGTCCAAAATCTACCCGATAAGTCTGGGCGAATCAACTCGTACAATGGTTTTATACGTGTAGCATAATCAGGAATGTAAGTTCTGCCAAAATTTTGAAAACCCAACAACGACTGGAGTTTCTTAATCGTATTAGGAGGTTGCAACTGTGCACATTTTTCTAAAAAGTGTGGCGCTAAGCTCTTACCCTCGTTCGACAGCTCATATCCCAGGAAAATGACGCTGAGGAAGGCAATTTTCGACTTTTTGAAGTAAAATTTGTAGCCAATTTTGGCAAATCCCACAACAATGCGGGCTACCCGCCTTAAATGTTGTAGCAACTCGTCATCTGTGAGATATACATCATCAACATATGACAATGCCTCAGGGTCTAGTTTGTGCAATATTTCAGTCACACGAGCCGAAAACAGTCCTGGGCTATTCTTATACCCCTGAGGTAAACGACAAAAAAAATTCTGAGAGCCAAACGCACTAAAGCTCATAAAATCCCTGCTTTTGGGCACTATATTCTGGCAGAAGAAACCATTCGAGATATCCAATGTTGTTTTGTATTTCTTACGCACAATATTATTCATGAGTGCTGCGCTATGTGAATTCTGTATAGCATATGTGCGTGAATGTCAGTTCAAATGTCTATAGTCCACCACTATCCTATAAGAATGGTCCGGTTTAGCTACAGGGAATAAGGGATTATTCATCGGCGAGACACAGGGTTCAATTACTCTCTGGTACTCCAATTGTGTAAGTATGTTCCTTACCGATGCCCTTGCTTAAAATTTTATAGGATATTGCGGTCGCGGCTGAGGTTCGCCCTTAATCGGAGTTACATGATAAGGTGAATCCCTATCCCACCTAACATGATTTCTATATAAGGCGGGTGCTTGTGCCAGAGCCCATTCAATACTATAGGACTCTGCGAGTTCTCCCGGAACAAGTCATGAGAACAAAGGTGTAATAACCTCCTCCCCAACTGGACAGTCACGAACAAAGTCAGGGGGCCAATCCTGTTTGGCCTGCAGAATGTCATATATCTTGACCACAAGATCCCAAAAGATGGCGTTTATAGTGCGCTCAATGTCCCCTTCTAATTGTAAAGTTACTGTATAAACTCTATTGGGGTCAGAGACACGCATATCTGCTGTTTCGACTTGTATGAAGTCATCAGTTGCTTTCACCTCCAGATGCTCTAGAAGATTCCGGCGAACTATTGTGACCTCTGCCGCGCTGTCTAACAGTGCTAGTGCCCATGTCTTGTTCTTCAAGAGAACTCTCTTCCTGTGTGGCATGTCTAACTGCGACTGCCGCCACTTTTTTCTTTTTAAACTGCTGTTTTTGTTGGATCGGTTTCTCTTCCTTCTTGACAGAAACCTCTGATGAGCGTTTTGATTCCTGTCTCGGTTTCACGTACTCTGTTCTCCGCTCTGAACTCCCACCTCTCTCATTTCTTTTTTCCGATGAGTCCTGAAAGGAACGAGATTGGCGTGTATCAGTATATTGATATCTATCAGGCGTCTTCAAATTATCCCTATTTTGTTGAGATTATACCTTGCCTGCGGGGTCTCCGTTCGCGGAAATTCTCCCCTTTCTTTAATAGGTGTTTGTGGTTTTTTCTCCCAGCGCTTTTTCGCACCCTCAGGTTGCTGTTGTTTAGTAGCATCTTTACTACCCTTTCCCTGAAACTGTGGTTTCTGTGGTCTAGCCCCCAGGCTATCACGACCGATACTGGAATATGTTTCCGCTATTATTCCCGGCAGCTCCCGCTCCTGATCAAGTTGCGGGACGTCACGAAGACGCATACGCACTGCTAGTGCCACTGCCTCCCCTTTCAGATTACTCAATATGATGGAAGAAACCGTGGCAAAATTGCCTATCAGCTGCATCCCTAAATCTAAAGCCGGGGCAGCCCCATATTCATCTTGAATTTGTTTGAGCGCTTCCGGTAAATTAGCCAATGTGATGATGGCATTGAGAGTGTGACCAATGTTTTGTATGGGTTTGATGACCAGTTCAGTGAGGTCAATGTTGTTCAAGTTCTCAAGGAGTGTGGTGGAGATGGCGTGTTTGGGGTTGTCAATGTGGAACAGAAGTTCGCTGACTAGGAAGTAGTGATAGGAGTCGATGACTAGTGGTGCGAGGAGGTCAAAGTGGTGTAGCAGAAAGCTGGTAATGGTCCCTGGGGTGCCTCTTATCATGGTCCTGGGTCAGCAGTTGAGGAGTTACTTCATTGGCATGGGGTCGTCACCAGTGACAGTGTTTCTGATGGATTCTTTGAAGATAATGGTAATGCCCCCGCTGAGTTTGTTGGGGTGGTCTTGGTGTATCATCTTGTAGCTCTGGTAGTGGCGGTGGCAATGTTGGGATTCAAGGAGGGGTTGAGCCAGGTTCCAGAGATGAAGGCAGGAGAGAGAGTAGTGGTGGTGTTCCAGATTTCCGTGCTGTGCTTGCAGAAGGATTGGGTATTGAGCACAATGCATTGAAGTGGTTCCGGTTTGTTTGTGGCCTTGTGGGAAGTTCTGTGGGGTCCTGTGTAGGTTAGTGGATCTGTGTTGCATGAGAAGTAGTGTCAGGTCAAGGGTCATTTGGTTGATTGCAGGGAGGACGTGTGGTAGCAGTTGTTCCTGTGACTGAGGTCCAGGGCCAGGAGCTCCTTGGCGGTGAAGCAGTTGATGGCGGTAGGGACAGGGATCCTCTGGGGGGGCCCTCCTTACTGCTGGATACTGCCCAGGTGCAGACAGGTGCAGATGGGCTTGCCTTTGGCACGTCATTGGCATGACGGTGGTGAGGTAAATGTAATGACATCAACATATAATATAAGTTCTGTACATGCACTCCTGTGTCAGTTATACGTTTTATATTTCACTTTTTCTAGGTTTAGTTTTCCATTTCTAGTTTAACTCCATACAAATTATTTAAAGCAGGACAGTACATATATTTTCATGAGCATTATTAGTATTGATGACAGCATTATGTAAGCATCATGCAAGCAAATTAGAATGGAATAGCAACAAATGTACTCTTTTCTGATGAATCAGATAAGATTAGTCTTCTCAGATACATGTCACAAACAATAAAACACACATCAGGTCAGAGCTTACTGAACATTGTATCCACTGCTAAACAGTTGCATGTGAGTAAAATGAGCAGTAAAATAGATGTGAGGAATTTGAACTGCATTTCCTTAATCTAACTGCATGACACCCCATGTTTAAATTGGCATTTCATTACAGTAATATACATTAGCATCAGTATAACCATAGAAAATTGGAGGAATAACAACGAACATGAAAAAATGTGTTTTAAGATTTCCAGGACTTAAAAACACATTTTTGACCAAACATGATGTTTTGCAGGAGGACTGATGAAACACATGACAGGATGAAACACTTATGGGAAATGGCTATTTATTTAGATGGTGATATAGTTTCATAATTCAAAGTTACAGTCACAAAGCAACATTGTGTTAAATAGCAAGTTGCAAAAGAGTCAAGGGGAAGATTCATTTAATCAAGAGTCTCACCAGAGGCAAATACTGAACCTCTGTACATGAATATTCAGTATTAAGTTTTCTACATCTTTTGTAGGGTTATCTCCCATTCATTGGTTCAGGGTATTCTACAATCTAGGCCACTGAACACATCGTGAACTGACTTCATCTTTCTGTTGCCTAATCCATCATCTTCACCCGAGCTCACTATTCTAATTACTTTCTTGTATTATTCCTTTCATAAGTTAGGAATCCAAGGGGCATATTTATACTCTGCTTGCGCCGGATTTGCGTCACTTTTTTGATGCAAATTCACCACGAACCTAACACCATATTTATACTTTGACGCTAGACCCCGCTAACGTCAAAATATCTCAGTGTGCATCATTTTCTGGATGCGTGAAACTGCCTTGCATGAAGGACATGCAAGGTAGGCGTTCCCGTCCAAAAAATTACTTAAGCACCTGCGTGCCATATTTATCCAACTGTGCAAAAATCCCACACGGCTCGAAGGCAGAGTTGAAAAATGACGCACAGCCTGATTTGTGTAAAAAATTAACGCCTGGGTCAGGGCAGGCGTTAAAATGGGCCAAATATACCAGTACTTAAGGAAAACACACAGAAGCAACATCAGAGCTCCAAAAGGAAGACATGGAGGTGCTATTCATCCAGCATGCACAAAGACGCAGAGCACAGGACCAACAGAAGCAGCTTCTACCACACCAGCAGGAACCTCAAAGGCAACGCCAAAGGCAGGAGAGGATATTCTGGACCAGGACAACCCTTCAGGGCTTCAGGGAACATGACATCATCCAGAGGTACAGACTAAACCGGCAAGCCATACTGCAGCTGCTGCGCCACATTGAGCCACAGTTGGCACCCAGCTTGCAGACACCCCACATCATTTCACCAGAGACCAAGCTGCTAGCTGTCCTCCACATGTTGGCAAGTGGCTCTTTTCAGACCACTGGTGCCCTGGTTGCTGGCATCTCACAGCCCTCATTCTCTGCCTTCCTTCCCAAGGTACTGGACGCCATCATCTCCCTCATACCCCGCCACATTAGCTTCCCCAGTACACAGCTGAAGCAGCAGGAGACCAAACAGGGCTTCTACCAAATCAATGGCTTCCCACACATGCTTGGTGCCATTGACTGCACACATGTACAGATTGTGCCACCTGCTGCAACCGAGCATCTATTCTGCAACAGGAAGCACACACACTCCATCAATGTGCAGGCCATTGTGGATCACCGGGGATTGATCACCAACATCGAGGCAAAATATCCTGGGACTGTACATGATTCATTCATCTTCTGCCACTGCACAATCAATTAACACTTCCAGGATGGACGATATGGAAATGGCCTACTTGTTGGTAAGAACAGAAACCTAGTTATATACACACTGCACAGCAACCCTGTAGGACACACAACACATACATCACTACATTGACACGTGGCCAGGAAGACACTGAGGTTGTGGCACTGCTAGTCATGTTTGATATCCTGACCCAATGGGATACACACCTATGGACAAATGACAGATTCAAATAACAACAGATGCCACTTCAGAGACACAAGGGACAAATTTAAAACCACAAAGTGATAATGACATGGCCTTAACTGGCAGTACAACTTGGAAGATGAATCTTCCAATATCACATCAATAACACTCAATCACACACCCTTCCAACCAATACGTACTGTGTACGGGGTGTGTAATGTCTTTCGCTGCAGGTCAAACACTATGAGACACATAGCATGATGATGATGACTCTAATGAAGGTGACATGGAATCATTGAGACAGTACCAAAATCTCACATCACTCCTGGGGTGACATTGCCCACTACCAATAAGGAAGTGGACTGTGCAAAGAACACATATTGATGTGGCAATATTGCAAATTGCACATTGCTACACATACGGAGTGAGACAATTACATATATACACAACAGATGTATAGGCATATGGACCTCCTGACACTTAAACCTTCACCCCCACAACCAAGTCAGCCAGCTTACCTGGAGCAGGTTCAGTAGTGTAGGTACACGTTTGCACATGAGCCAACTCGGTGAGGGCACAAAAATAGGTTTGTATAGAACGTGTCACACATGGGATATTCGTGCATGGTCAATTGTCAACACGTCAGTGCTGCAAACCTATGGAGATGGGTTGTACATTTTCACCTAGCCAAATCAAAGGGCCTCACTGTTGTTTTTCACATGCTATTACATATGTGAATTGGATCAAATCAAATCAAATCAAATCATTAACATTTATAAAGCGCGCTACTCACCCGTGCGGGTCTCAAGGCGCTAGGGGGAAGGAGGTTACTGCTGCTCGAAGAGCCAGGTCTTGAGGAGTCTCCAGAATGCGGAGTGGTCCTGGGTGGTCCTGAGGCTGGTGGGGAGGGTGTTCCAGGTCTTGGCTGCCAGGTAGGAGAAAGACCTCCCACCCGCCGTGGAGCGGCAGATGGGAGGAACGTCAGAGAGCGCGAGGCTGGTGGAACGGAGGAGACGGGTGGGGGCGTAGAAGCTGAGGCGTCAGTTGAGGTATTCAGGTCCCTTGTCGTGGAGGGCTTTGTGTACGTGGGTGAGAAGTCGGAAGGTGATCCTTTTGCTGACTGGGAGCCAATGCAGGTGTCTCAGGTGTGCGGAGATGTGGCTGTTGCGGGGTACATCGAGGATGAGGCAGGCGGAGGCGTTTTGGATACGTTGCAGATGTTTTTGGAGTTTTGCGGTGGTCCCAGCATAAAGGGTGTTGCCGTAGTCCAGGCGGCTAGTGACTAGGGCGTGGCTCACGGTTTTTCTGGTGTCGGTGGGGATCCAGCGGAAGATCTTGCGGAGCATGCGGAGGGTGAGGAAGCAGGAGGAGGACACAGCATTGACTTGTTTGGTCATGGTGAGAAGAGGGTCCAAGATGAAGCCGAGGTTGCGGGCGTGGTCTGAGGGGGTCGGTGCGGTGCCAAGGGCCTTGGGCCACCAGGAGTCGTCCCATGCGGTCGGGGTGTTGCCGAGGATGAGGACTTCCGTTTTGTCTGAGTTCAGTTTTAGACGGCTGAGCCTCATCCAATCTGCAACGTCCTTCATGCCGTCTTGTAGGTTGGTCTTAGCGCTGGCGGGGTCCTTGGTGAGGGAAAGTATAAGTTGAGTGTCGTCGGTGTAGGAGGTGATGATGATGTTGTGCTTGCGTACGATGTCGGCGAGGGGGCTCATGTAGACATTGAAGAGTGTCGGGCTGAGCGAGGAGCCTTGAGGGACGCCGCAGATGATCTCGGTGGGGTCTGAGCGAAAAGGTGGGAGGTAGACTCTTTGAGAGCGGTTGGAGAGGAAGGAGGCGATCCAGTCCAGGGCCTGGCCTTGGATCCCGGTGGAGCGGAGGCTAGTTATTAGGGTGCGGTGACAGACGGTGTCGAAGGCAGCCGAGAGGTCGAGGAGGATGAGGGCGATTGTTTCACCGTTGTCCATCAGGGTTCTGATGTCGTCTGTGACTGAGATGAGGGCGGTTTCAGTGCTGTGGTTGGTTCGGAATCCGGATTGTGAAGGGTCGAGAAGGTCGTTGTCTTCCAGGAAGTTGGTAAGCTGTTTGTTGACAGTCTTCTCTATTACCTTGGCAGGGAAGGGGAGGAGCGAGATGGGGCGGAAGTTCTTCAGGTCGCTTGGGTCAGCCGTGGGTTTCTTTAGTAGGGCGTTGACTTTGGCGTGTTTCCAGCTTTCGGGGATGGTAGCAGATGAAAATGAGGAGTTGATGATGGTCTGGAGAAGCGGGGCGATGATGTCATCGGCTTTATTGAAGATAAAGTGAGGGCAGGGGTCCGAGGGGGCGCCGGAGTGGATCGAGTTCATGGTGGTTTTGGTCTCTTCAGTGTTGATGTGGGTCCAGGCGTTGAGGGTGATGGCAGGGGGTGTGGGTTCGGTGTTGCTTGGCTGGGTCTGGTGTCCGAAGCTGTCGTGGAAGTCGGTGATCTTGCGATGGAAGAAGGTGGCGAGGGAGTTGCACAGGTCTTGTGAGGGCGTGATGGCGTTGGGGTTGGAGAACTCTTTAACGATGCTGAAGAGTTCTCTGCTGTTGTGGCTGTTTTTGTCCAGTCTGTCGGTGAAGAAATTCCTTTTGGCTGCGCTGATCAGGTGGTGGTGTTCGCGGGACGCATCCTTGAGGGTGGTCATGTTGTCAGCGGTGTGGTCCTTGCGCCAGGCTTTCTCGAGGGTGCGACAGGTTTTCTTCGATTCCTTAAGGGTGTCAGAGAACCAGAGAGGTTTTTTGGTGTTGGCCTGTCGATGCGTGCGTCTGAGGGGAGCAAGGTTGTCTGCGCAGTTGGTTATCCAGTTCGTGAGGCTGAGGGCTGCGTCGTTGGGGTCGGTGGTGAGGGTAGGTTGGTTGACGGTGAGCGCGGAGAAGAGCTGTTCTTTGGGGATTTTGGTCCACTGTCGACGAGGGATGGGTTGAGTGCGGAGGTGGTGGGTCTCGCGTCGGAATGTGAAGTGGACACAGCTGTGGTTGGTCCAGTGTAGAGCGGAGTCGTGGCTGAAGGAGACGTGTTTGATGGCGGAGAAGATGGGGTCAAGCGTGTGTCCGGCGATGTGGGTGGGGGTTTCACCAGTTGCTTGAGGCCGAGGTTGGCCAGTTTGTCGAGCAGGGCGGTGGTGTGGGGGTCGTTGTTGTGTTCCAGATGGAAATTGAGGTCACCTAGGAGGATGTAGTCCGGCGAGGCGAGAGCGTGCGGGGAGACGAAGTCGGTGATGGAGTCGCTGAAAGGGGCGCGCGGTCCGGGGGGACGGTAAATGAGGGATCCTCTGAGGGTGGTCCTGGGGTCGGTGCGAATCTGGAAATGCAGGTGTTCTGCGGCGAAGGGGGTGTCTTCGGTGGAGGTGGTGACGCTGATGGAGTCTTTGAAGACGATGCCGATTCCTCCTCCTACTTGGTTGGTGCGGTCTTTCCTGGAAATCTTGTAGCCTTCGGGGATGGCTATGGCGATGTCTGGGGCCGAAGAGGCGTTCATCCAGGTCTCCGTGATGAAGGCGACGTCCGGTGCTGTGGAGTCCAGGAGGTCCCAGAGTTCAACGGCGTGCTTGTGGACGGATCGAGCGTTGACCAGGATGCATTTGAGGTGGTTGATGGCGCGTGGGCTGGTGGTCATGGTAGTTGCGTGGTGGAAGATACGTTTGCAGGAGTGGCAGGCGAAAGGTCCATGGGTACGTTTTGGGTTAGCTTGGAAGCAGGTGTTGGAGCGTCCTGGGTTGAGGGCGTGGATGGTGGTGGGGTCGTAGCGGGGCAGAAGGGTTTGGGAGTGCTGAGGACCAGGGGTTGTGGCGCTGGGCGCGGGCAGGCGCGGGCAGGCGCGGGCAGGCGCAGACGGGCTTGCCTCTGGCGCGTACAGAAGAAGTCTACAGAAGGAGAGCGCAGAGGAAGAACAGAGAAGAAGAAAAGAAGCAGGAGAGAGGGTGAGTAGCGCGGGGCAGGGCGAGGGGCTGGGAGGTGGGGGGGTACTTACTGCGAGGTAGCTGGGCTTGCTGGGAGGTCTCAGGAACCTGGGCTGGAGGAGCTGGAGGAGCTGCAGCGGCAGGGGGAGCGACCTACCCTTGGGTCAAGGGTCGCTACCACTGTCGCGCAGCGGCCGCCATAAGAGGGAGGAGGGGGGGAAGGGGTCAGCTGGGGGCGAATGGGAGCTGGGGGGCGGGTGCGTGCAGGAGGTGGCGGCGGGAAAGCGGAGGGGGGACAGGTAGAGGGGAGAAGAGCTGGGGGAGGGGGGGTTAAGGGTGGTGAGTTTTAGGAAGTTTTAGGAAGTTTAGGAGTTTAGGGAGAGAGAAAGGAGTAAGGTTGGGAAGATAGGGGAGGGGGGGTTGTAGAGGTGGGTGAGGGTGAGAGGTAGAGTGAAAGGATAGGAAGATAGGGGTGGTAACAGAGGGGCTGGTGAGTGGGGAGGAAGATAGAGAGATAGGTAGATAGGAGGAGGTGGTGAGTGAGGGAGACAGAGAGAGAGATAGAGAGATAGGAAGATAGAGATGGTGGTAGATAAGGGTGATAGAGAGGGGGAGAGACGAGTCAGGAGCGGGAAGAACCAGGGAGTAGGTAGCAGTTAGCTCTGTTGGGAAACAGAGCTAACAGAGGAAGAGGAGCGGGGAGCAGGAGGGAAAGAAGATAACAGGAGGAACAGAAGACAGAAGAACAGAAGACAGAAGACCACAGAAGAAGAGGAGCCGAATACACAGAAGACAGAAGGCCACAGAAGAAGCTACAGAAGAAGAGGAGCGCAGAGGACAGAAAAGTACAGATGAAGGTGAAGAAGAGGAGCGCAGAAGACAGAAGAATACAGATGAAGGTGAAGAAGAGGAGCACAGAAGACAGAAGAATACAGATGAAGGTGAAGAAGAAGAGGGGCGGCGAGCAGCAGAGGAAGGAGCCAAGAAGAGGGACAGAGAAGAGGAGGCACACGCGGGTCGCGGTGCAGAGGAGAGGGAGAGAAGCACACAGATGAAGAGAGAAGACGGGGAGCAGGAGGGAAAGAAGAGTACAGAAGAAGACTACAGAAGGAGAGCACAGAGGAAGAACAGAGAAGAAGAAAAGAAGCAGGTGAGAGGGTGAGTAGCACGGGGCAGGGCGAGGGGCTGGGAGGTGGGGGGGTACTTACTGCGAGGTAGCTGGGCTTGCTGGGAGGTCTCAGGAACCTGGGCTGGAGGAGCTGGAGGAGCTGCAGTGGCAGGGGGAGCGACCTACCCTTGGGTCAAGGATCGCTACCACTGTCGCGCAGCGGCCGGCATAAGAGGGAGGAGGCGGGGGAGGGGTCAGCTGGGGGCGAATGGGAGCTGGGGGGCGGGGACGTGCAGGAGGTGGCGGCGGGAAAGCGGAGGGAGGGGGGGACAGGTAGAGGGGAGAAGAGCTGGGGGAGGGGGGTTAAGGGTGGTGGGGGGTGAGTTTTAGGAAGTTTAGGAGTTTAGGGAGAGAGATAGGAGTAAGGTTGGGAAGATAGGGGAGGGGGGTTGTAGAGGTGGGTGAGGGTGAGAGGTAGAGTGAAAGGATAGGAAGATAGGGGTGGTAACAGAGGGGGTGGCGACTGGGGGGGAAAGATAGAGAGATAGGTAGATAGGAGGAGGTGGTGAGTGAGGGAGACAGAGAGAGAGATAGAGAGATAGGAAGATAGAGATGGGGGTAGATAGGGGTGATAGAGAGTCAGGAGCGGGAAGTACCAGGGAGTAGGAAGCAGTTAGCTCTGTTGGGAAACAGAGCTAACAGAGGAAGAGGAGCGGGGAGCAGGAGGGAAAGAAGAGAACAGGAGGAACAGAAGACAGAAGAACAGAAGTCAGAAGACCACAGAAGAAGAGGAGCCGAATACACAGAAGACAGAAGGCCACAGAAGAAGCTACAGAAGAAGAGGAGAGCAGAGGACAGAAAAATACAGATGAAGGTGAAGAAGAGGAGCGCAGAAGACAGAAGAATACAGATGAAGGTGAAGAAGAGGAGCGCAGAAGACAGAAGAATACAGATGAAGGTAAAGAAGAGGAGCACAGAAGACAGAAGAATATAGATGACGGTGAAGAAGAAGAGGGGCTGCGAGCAGCAGAGGAAGGAGCCAAGAAGAGGGACAGAGAAGAGGAGGCACACGCGGGTCGCGGTGCAGAGGAGAGGGAGAGAAGCACACAGATGAAGAGAGAAGACGGGGAGCAGGAGGGAAAGAAGAGTGCAGAAGAAGACTACAGAAGGGATGGGATGTTCAGGCCACACAGTGCAACAGTGTTACCACCACAGTGGAATAAATTCTGTGTGTGGAAGTATCATGTCACCTCCGGTGAAGACACATGGACACTTCTTTCACATGACATAATGCATGGGAGATACACAATGAACTTCAAGTTTCAAATATACCGCTGATATCATGTCAATCAGCCAAACACCAGTTTACATAAATAAACAACCCAATGCTGATAGAACATCCTAGAAGCCTAGGATCACACACAATAACACAAACACAGATCAGTCACAGACCACACAAGATAACAACTGCCATGCAAAGTGATAATGAAGGTGCAAGCAACATCCAAATATTTACACTAATTTTCTCTTTCAGCTGATCAGGGTTATGGGATCCAGCCATGGATCATGACCCCATTTGCCAACCCAAGCACAGCATCAGAGCGTACCTATAATGAGGCACATAGGAGGACACGCACCATAGTAGAGAGGATGTTTGGCATCCTGAAATCCAGATTCCGGTGCCTCAACATCACCGGAGGCAGCCTCTTATATTCACCTGAAATGGTCTGCAAGATCATTTCGACCTGTGCCATCCTGCACAACATTTGTGTAAGGAGGAACATTCCCCTCTGTGAACCAGACCCACAAATGCCTGAAGAGGAGGAAGAGGAGGATGCTGTTCGTCAACATGAGGGGGACCATCCAAGCACTGCAGCAAGATTGCGTCGGAGACAACACATTGTTTAAAGCTTCTTTTAACTCTAGTCACCATATGTCATTAAACACCTCACTTCATCACTCAATTATGGTCTGGGTAATTATTAATACATCACATGATCCCTAGGAATCGTAATCAGAGTTTAGCCTCATGGAGCATTGCAGAAATACAGATTAGGATACTGAAAAAGCCACATCACATTTGATGGGTATGAATGTACAGCCAACCTCACACACAGTGGAAATGACATATGTCCTATCTATTTCACATGTGAAGGGGAAAATCAGAGGACCACAGCTATGAGACAAATCCATGTTGCCAACATGGGCCATTGCAGCACATGACACACAACTATGACACCATCAACTATAAGGTAAAAAAGTGTTTCATACAGAAGGCAGTGGATGTGCTATTGCATTGGTAACATGAATGTATGACCAGACCCTTGACAGCAGTGTGACATCAGCTATCTTTGCAAGGAACATGTGTGACAAGATGGGCTATCTAAGCTGAAAATGGATAGCACGAGTGACCCAGGTATGACAAGCATTGCACACAAGACATGCCCTGCGCAGTCCATCCCAGGTAATAGGTCCTGCCATTGACATGTTTTCAGTCTCTGCCCACCCTTCTCTAGGGGGCCCTGTAAATGGACTATCTGAACCCTGATAACCTTCATCTACACACACACAGACTCCCATTCTGACTCCTGTGTGCTTCCCTCTTCAGTATGGTGTGCCATAGTCAGAGTTCATCTGTCTGCATGGACTTCAGGTCCGATAATGCACTGCCTGGTAGTCAGTAGGACCTGTAATCACCTGTCCATTGCTTCCCATGTGAAAGGTACTGTTGGCCCTTTGAACTTCATTCTCAACTACAGGACTTGTGAGAGACTGAAGCTACACACACCTGTGAGCACTTCTATGCAGACCAGCCATTTGAACCTGCACTGCCATTGCTGCTGCCTGGAACTGCTTAGAAGCTGCCATTTTCTGAATATCCTTGTTGTGCATTGCCATATAAATCACTTGTGTAACACAGCCTATGGGGGATTGTGTAATGTTGCAGCCCACAGCACAAGTGCAGTTTTTAGTTCCCACAGTGTTGTTCCAGCTTTTCCCAGTCAGAGTCTGATCACTGTGTATTTGCCTTGTTCATTTTTGTTCCTGACAGACCCTGCATCCTGTTAGCCTGACTGGTTCCTGTCTTTGCGTTACCATAGAGGTTCCCTGTGGCTACATTTGTCTCATAGTTGCTTTCCATGCCCTCTCTTTCCTCCTCGGGTATTGTGTCTGGTAGGTCTACGATGATTCCTCAAATGTATAGTATAGTTTAATCAGTTTACGTATCGTATTATGGTCTGGGACATGTATTCAAATTGCGTAATCCAGCCCCCATCCCTTGTCTGGGTTTCATGTATGCATGAGTGCCAAACAGTGACTGTGTATTATGGCTGTATGCATGGATTTGGGACGGTGCCTCTAGCACAACAAACAAGGTTTGCTAATATGTATGGAAGGACAAAACATGTTTGTGCCCTGATGGTCCACACATCAGCCCAAACCTATTGATGGGGCTTGCGTGGTGAATAGCAGTGAGATTAATCAGCACAGAGGCACTGATGTTCCCTGTTGCAGTGGGAATTTTATAGGCCACCCTGTGTACAAATGTTGTGATAAAACCTGCCTGTTTCCTATTACTGATCCATAAATTTTGTGAGCACACCAAGGTTGCTCTGTTGTCAGCCTTATAAACGTTCTGCAGTGCCATTGCTGGACTATCCCCATGTGTGTCATAAATTTATCTTTGGCTTTAGGTCATATCTGCTTTCAAGGATACTCTGTAAATGCATGGAATGGCTCCACAGACTCATGAATAGACCTGCACGTAACTGTCACAACATGGAGGCCAATACTGACTCAGGGTACACATGTCGACACACTTGAACTGGACACCTTTGTGCAATGAACCAGTGGAAATATGTGAACACGTGCAGCATGGTCTGCTGGTCCTCCACTGCCAAAGGAGAAACATAGGTCATTTATAATACTCTAACTGTGGTGTACCACAACTTTTTTGGATTGGTGTTGGAACTCTGTGTCACACACACTGTACCTACCTAGAAGGTTCAAATGCCTGACTCGTGGGTAGTATACAAACAAGTGACTAGAAATTGGTATCCAAAATTCCAGTACATGTGATGGCTTACCCTTGTAACATTGTCATTATCAACCGTCCTCTATCTATCCTGTGCATAGTTTCTCATGGGGGATGTTTTGTCCCCAAAGTCAGGGAAGGCCACAGAGCAGAAGACGCTACGGGTATGACAGCCACATATCCTGACTGATGTACCTCAATGAATGGCATCTGATGGTTATCCACATTTACAACACATGCACACAAGCACATTATGCAAAACACGTCTTGTGACGTTCACACAAAGGCACAACAACAATTGAAATAGCCAATTCACAGACATAAACACATAGGCCATGAGTTAATGTATTAATTTGCGTAGCCTTGCTATCCTCTATTGACGCACCATCTGTTGTTTTTGTAATTGTCTCATTAAATCAGTGTAAGTGTGTTTTTGTCATTTTTGGTGTATAATTTTGTCTTTGTACTGTTGGGAGTGTGTAGTGGGTATTATCAGTCGGGGTATTGTTGGGCTGTTTGTGGGTTCTTTAAATTTCATTTTCCAACATTCTTTCTCTGTATTTTCCTATTTTCCCTTTCCTATCCCTATAATTTTTGTCATGTTGGGAAGGCCACGTCTGGGGAGAATGGTTGAGGAGGAGCTGGGGGCATTCATTTGGCTGGTGTGCCACTTCCTACCCCTGATGTTAGAGGCTGGTGGCAGGGTGATACAGGGGTATCACACGGAGGCGAGGAGGCTCAGGTGGTCCAAGGTGCTGTTCCATCTGAAGAGAATATTCAACACCCAGCGCAACGACCACCAACTGAAACATCACTGGACTGACCTTGTGGTCAGAGAGCAAGACCTGCTGGACCACCTGGGTGTGGTGATTGGTGGCCCTGTTGGTGAGTACAAATCAGACTAATGTGCACAATTAAATGCTCTGTAGTGACAGGAGCAGATTTGTTGAGAAGCTGCATGAAATGTTTGTGGACATGCAGAATGCAAGTTAAATATACAGTGCCCCTGACTTATACAATATTTTATACATATTGCCATCATTTGTTGAAGCAAAAGCTGCACAAACTTACAAAACATAACTTGATCTTGTAAATTAGTGCAGCTTTGACGGTAATGCGGCTCAAACATATGTTTTATTCATGGCCTGTGAGTGTACCAGGAATGAGATGTATTTCACACGCTAAAGCAAGGAATGCATGTAGTCCCCAATTATTTGGAATACATGTCTGAACTATATTCATTGCCATACGTACAAAGTTCTTCTTAACTTCTGGTAATATCTTACGCTGATACTTTGACTTGCTTTGTGCAGCATTTAAATTAATTATGGATGCCAAAGTAATGCACACTGGATAATATATAAATGTTTGGTGCTACTTTCCATAGCTGTAGCGTAAAAACATGAAGCAAATGCTACACAATTAAAAAAAAGAGTATATCTGGCCCCATGTTAATTGATCATCTGAGTTTTATTTTGCCTTGGCCACAAATGCTGGTACAGAGTTGATGTATTTGCCACCTGTGTCACTTTATAGACAAGCAATTTTCATAAGTTCATGTGTCATCATGGGATCCCTCAACTTTGTGAATGCATGGTCACAAATTATTTATTTGCATGATGTTGTGCAAGAGACCCCTGACTGCTTCCATCATACATTTAAAGTGATGAAATAGTTTGCTAGTTCACTTTTGGTATACCCCTGCTGATCTAGTTCAGCATATGAACAATTGTTAACTTCTCAGTATGAAGGCTATCACAGAAATGGGTGTATGCTAAGATCAGAAGACCAGTATTCCTGCGACTGCTGCCATTCCCAAGGTGCATACAAATTGTGACCTCTCTCATCAAGATTGTCAAAGTAGGACATTTGCGAAACCATGTTTCAAATAGAGGACAGTGTCCGTTCTTTGTATAACCACAGATCACCCAACTTGGCAAATGTAAGACGATGAACGTGGATAACTGTGATTTACAATACCTGATATAGGTTCACAGGGCCCTGAGTAACACATTTCAGGTGCAATGACAACACCTGTGCCCATGCATTCTGTCACAGACGATCAAATTAGACACTGTCAGCATATATTTGTTTGCTGTTTTGATTTAGATAAATGGCCAATCCATGTTTACCGTAACATTGTCATCATCTAACACACAGGATCTATGCCATCATGGTGTCATAGGGGGCATTTACTTGTCTGGGTACACTGGCAATGTGGCATATGTAACCTCCAGACAACACAGGCCCACATATAATAGACCATAGAAAGCACAATAATTCATGAGCTAAACTCAACCCACATGAGCATCACACAGTAACTGATTGTCCCTTGATGCATAAGCCACAATACCTGAGTGACTGGTATTGCAGTGCACCAGTAATGTGGCTTTGCATGTCTCTCATAACACCAAATGAAGAAATGGAGTACTGTCTATGAATAATACAGCACAAAATTGAGTAATCATGTTTGTCACCACATGATCGTTAGGGCCAGTTCATGTGTGCATATGTGTGTCTATCACTCACTGGAGTGGCAGCGTCAATACACGCTTGCGTAGTATGTCTGTTGGGGTGTGTGCATGCCTGAGGTGCTGCTCTATTATATAAAATGTCACACACACAGTGATGTTTTGTTCCAAGTTTTATACAGTGAGCAGACATTGAGCCCATTTCACCCTTCCATGTTTCACAGGTGGATCAGCCCCCTACACAATTGCAGAAGTGGCTCGATTTGCGGACCCAGACATATCCAGTAAGTGTTGATATGTTAGTTCTGTGATGTGTTTGCAGCTGTTGTGTGAGTGACTCCTGTGTGTTGGACACATAGCAAGGAATGATGTGCTGGCACATGATCTGATATGTGACTTGCCTGGATTTGACATTTTGTTCCATTTTTGAATAGGACAATCAGTGGCGGAGGGTCTTATTTAGGGATTCTAGTGCTACGGTGTAGGCATGGGCAGGTGAACAGGGTGATATTTGTTGCTACATTTATGACAATGAAAAATTTGGAGGTAGCCATGTTCATGATATAGTCAGCAAGTCATACCCTGATTCACGCAGACCAGTAGTGCTGAAGTATTACCCACAGACTTGTGCCTCCCTGTGAATTAATGAACATGTAGGACTGTATGTTTGACTTCCTACTAGCATTTAGCTCCACATGTTATGCTAAGTTTCTGTTGCACTTGAGTAGAATGTCATAGGTGTGCATGCAGCTCAAGCCCAGATGGATGCTTTCATCTGTGTGCTTGTTTGTGGAAAGGTATTGAGATCAAATGATGTTGACAATTGTCCTCTATTAGGAACATAAATGTGGATGTGATTGTCTATCCTAGTTGGCAGACCTCCTTACGTGTGGTGAACTGACTAAACCCATGGGCATCTGTCCAAAGCTTCCTGGCTGTCCTTGATGTTTGAAAGTATGAGTTGCATTGCTATCACCCCCTGAGGCACAGGGTTAGGATTATGAAATATATGTACCTAGGTGTGAGGATCCCAGTGTAGAAGACAGACATGTAATTCCAACATTCCTTTGTTCCACACTAGGATACCTCCTCATGATTAGCAACTGCATACAAACCTGGCAATTCCATTTACAAATCACAGATCATGTGGGCCTTGATTGTCATCCAGAAGATAGTCATTAGTTGGCCTGTCACATGTGGAGTACTTGCAGCATTTGTTATGCGACTAATGGCAGAACAACGATGCACAGATCATTTGAGTAGATACACACCTTTTTGAGCATTGCTGTGCTGTTAGATAGGAGATGTGTAGGCTGCGTTGGCATGTATTTCCTCAGGGACAATCTATGATCTGTACTGTGATTTGGACTGTTTAATCTAATTTTGAGGAAGTGTTAGAATATCATCAGTAGATGTATCACACAATGATGTCCCTAATGTTTGTCTTTCTCTATTTTGACAGCTGCCAACATGGATGCCAATCAGATCTGAGAATTCCAGAGGTGGGCGATGCGTTACTGCCACATTCTAGATGTGGAGTCTGGGTTCTGCAACATGACATGGTGTTATCGGCATGAGAGAGCCACAGGGGTGTGAAGGGCATTTGCCCAAGGGAGGCCATCCTTGCTCACAACAGCCACCACCAGCACAATGGCTCCAACAACAGTCATACGAAGGATGACAGCCACCGTTGCAGGTCCCTCTACCTTCTCAGCTCCAGGCCCACAGACAGCATCTCCTGCACCTCCCCCTCCAAGCACGGCACCGGCACCAGCACAACCATCCACTAGTGGCACACAAACAAGCCCTGCTGCAGTCATAGACAAAGCCGAATTTATGAACATGAGACGTGACATTCAATGGATGTTGCGCAGGATGGTCAGGCTGCAGCAGGAGATGTCCCCCAATAGCAGGAGACTGCGTGGAATAAAGAAGATCCTGCGGAGGGCAAACTTGTGACTTTGTGACCCTCAGCCATGATTCCCTCCCCTCCGTCCTCTTTCCTGGTTCTTATATTTGGTGGGTTTAGGGGGCTTAGTGTTAGGTTAGAATAGGCTGTTAGTTTAGTTAGTATAAATGCCTTAGGGGGTGGAGGGTGTTTTATTTTAACATGTTTTTTTTTAAGGGTGGGTGGGTGAATTGATGATGTTGGGGTTTATGTGTGTAAAAAAAATATTTCTATATAAAATTAAAAAACAAAAAAAATATATATTTTAGGATAAGATAGTATATGTTTAGGTTAGTATATGTTGTCCTACATGTGTCCCGTCATATAAAGGGGGGTATGGGGTTGATGTTTAGAGTGTTTAGTTAAATGTGATAAGTAAATTTAGATTAGGGTAGTTAGGGCCAGTTGTGGGTAATGTGCAGTTCGGATAGGTTAGGTTAGTTAAGGTGTTTTCCCTAGTTTTAGTATCCTATTTTTACTCCTTTACAGTATGTGTCATATGCTTGGGGATCAGGGCCTTGGCATGGGTGAACAGTGTCAATTTAGTATTAGCATTTGTGTTCCATCCTGCATCCAAATCCCATTATTGACATGGTAAGTCCCAATTCCAATTGAGCTGTCACATTGGCAGCTACACCAAAGCTACTTCTCTATGAATCTGCCATCAATTGCAGCCACCACTCAAGGTTACTATGGTTCCCAATGTGTTGTTAAGTTTGGATGTGTGTTTTCAATCTGTCATAGTTTGAGACCAGATTTGGAATCTTGGGCACTGTGGTACGTCTGCCTGCAGCCTGATGTTCATGTGAACCCTGAGAAGGTGAGTGATGGTATAATCTTATGTAGTATTGTATACATAACTCACACTATCATTTCTTACATTGTACTGCCAGGTTACATATTTGTCCACAAACACATACAACTCCATTCCTGCTGTATGGTGTGTGTGTGTAGTGAAAGTTTATAGTCAGATGTCACATACATAAAGATTGTCTAGAAGGGAATTTTGAAACATTGATTTTCTGCTTAAACATCCCTTGAAGCGGACTTTTTCAGTCCAACACAGCATTATACTGTTAGTTTTCTATTTACTTCAGCAATAACCCTTAGGAAGCACAGATGATCATACAATCCAGACCCCAGTGCATAGTTAGCAGCCCACAATCTTTCAAGGCAGTTGTATTGACATTCTATGGCCATTGATATGTGACATACATCACTCATTTCCTACATGGTTGATGTGTCACATTACACAGAGACAAAGTGGTTGTGTAAGTGCTATTTATTTTAAAGTACTGTAGTGCAATATTTACATAGTCCAGGATTGTGAGTCCATTAGTGTGATGCATTCTATTGTGATACTACACAGGTGCAATGGGACGTTGTCACTGGACATGCTGGGGTGAAGTATCATACAGTGCAGAGGAACATGAATTGCCAATGAGGTAGTGAGAGACAATCACAGAGCATAGTGTCAATGTACACAGTGGGTAGGAGAACAGTGCATGTGTGGCATGTTAACAACCACAGGACCTAGGATATAAGTGCCCATTTGGCATGGACTTGTGCTATCGGGTACTCTTAAGGGTGAAGGTGATCTGTTCCACGTCTTTATCTTCTGATGTGTGTGTTGTCTTCTCTGCCCTTTGTGGTGGTGGGATTGAGGGGGCAACACACACTTCAGTGTTTGAAGACGTGGAGTCAGAAATCCCAGTAGCTGCCAACTGTGGGGCTATTAAGGGCAGTATTGCAGCAAGGAGGAGCTGCTGGTCCTTAAGTATAGCAGCTACATCACTGTGGTAGGCAGCCAGGTCAGCCCTGAAGGGGTCATGATTGCATTCGTACACACAGTGAAAGGTTTGGTGTGCGAGGTGTTGTGGCAACTCCCTTACTGCAGTGCTGATTTCCTTTCACTTTGTTGAAGTCCTTGCAGGATAGAGGTTATCGCTTGCATGGCTGCTGCCTGTTCTGCAGATGACATCATGCACAAACGCACCCCCTCAAGGCTGGCTGCCATATTTTGCATCCCCACCCGCACCTCCTTGGCCAGCTCCCGTTGTACTCCAACTACAGTCCTCTCAAAGCCGGTGCCAGTGTCCTCAGAGTCCTCATCTGGGTTGGAGCTGACAGGTCATACAATTGGGGTGGTGGGTGGGTCCTCTGTGATGGCTGCTACTTCTGTGCTCCTCCTTGTGACTGAAGGTGGGGTCTGGAGGGTTCCAAGAATATCTTGGAGGGTCTGCTGGCTAATGTTTGTCAGCTCATCATCCATGTCATCAGGGAAGTCCAGGACAGGCATATCCCCAGGAAATCAATAATCCTCTGCAATGAGATATTGTACAATTAGTGTGTCTGTGTTGTGGCATTTGTAATATGACATGCCTGACTTCCTATTAGTTGCACATTGTGATCTTGGTTCCTGTTCATTGTTCCTGTCATTAAGATTAGCAGTCTCACAGGCCTATGCCCACCTGCATGTCACATGTAGTGTGGGCAGTTTGGGTAAATGTCTGCGTCACATCCTCTAGGTGTAGGTTCTGCCCAAATTGTATGTTGCCACCTTCATGTCCTACTCCACCCTCTGTCTACTTCCATTATCATGGTGCGGCCTTGCACTGGCTATGGGTGTTCTGATGGCACTTGCACCACACTTAACAATCTGGAACTGACCCAGTATCTGATATTTCACATCCACCTATGTGTTGCTGAGACCTAGCATATACTATGTATAGCATTGGCATGGCTCAACACAGGTGTCAGCATTGGTAGTGTGTACTGCTGATGTTGAGGAATATGTGCTACATTGCATTGCACTGATGGTCCTAGCAGTGTTCCATTTCTTCTTATGACTGTGCGGGTGTGTTTCACTAGCTGGAAACATATGTCCTCCCCTTCAATGCTGTTGTCTTAGCACTATGACACTTGAGATGTTGCATGATGGCATTGCAGCTATTGTGACACAGGCACAGGGTAGATCTTGACATGTGCAGCATGGGTATGACATTACTGCTGTGTACCTCATAATGTTACATACAGTACCTGATGTCTGTAGCGCCTATAGACATGAGCATTTGACAGGATTTGCTCATTTTTATTAATTACAGGGTATTGATAACGTTGTCTTCCTGAACCCTCTAATTTGGGTGTGTTTGATCCATGGGCACGTAACTGCCATTAGCTACTTGACCTGCACACACAGCAGAGGTGGTAGTGACAACTGTTGTCATTGGTAAATACCACTTGCAGATATGGCCTGAGACTGGAAATTGAGCCCTAGTTCATGTAGCGACAATACCAGCTGGCGTGCAACAGCAGGCCTGTTTTTACGTTGTACCCTACCCTCCTAGACTGGCTTTGCTTTTCCAACATCCTTCACATGGCAGAGTACCCCCATGCAAAGGTTGTTGGTGTACTGTTGTGCTGTGCCCCAGGTTTGCCCTGCCCAGCCCATGCCCCCGTGCTGTGCCCCTTTGCCCTTTCCAGTACCTGATTATCATGGCTGACATGCATTGTGTAGGAGGTATGTCCCCCCGCTTGCAATTAACAAATAGACATTTTTGTTCCCCATGCCAATTACCCTGCATCTGTGTTGTATCCTGGTAGTCTGCGCTGTCCTGTTGTTGAATCCCCGTGACGATCTCCTCTGGGATGACGGCTGCCACCATCTCCTCCATGTGGTCCAGGGCCTCCTGTGGTGCTGGACTTCCACCTCCAGTGTGCAGTGCTGCCTTCCTGTTCCTTGCCATTTTTTCCTTGGTCCTGCGCTTGCAGTCATGCCAGCGGTTCTTGCACTTGGTGACTGTTCTCCGTACTTCTGCCACACTGTTGATCTTATTGACAATTTGTTGCCAAATTGCCTCTCTCCTACCAATTGGCATTTGAGAGGTGACAAATAGTTGAGGCTGGTGTTCCGTTACCTCTTGCACTGACCGGACACTTCCTTTTCTTGTTCTCCCTCTCCTGGGTCTTCTGTGGGTCCTCCTGGCTGGTTCCTCCTCGGTTGTCCTCTTCCTGGGGTCTGTCATGGCTTCTGGGATCCATTTTGGGTCTCCTTTGCACATTTTGCTGTGTTTGTGCCGCTTTTTGCCGCTATTGTGGCGAAAAATGGCGCGTATCCAGTGTGCGATGTTGTAAACTGGATTAAAGTCATTTTCGATGTGTTAACGTTGTTTTTCTTTACAACGTGGCGCTCTGGTATGAGTAAAAAAAAATTACTCTAGCCAATGGTTTGCGCCGACGAGCGCCAAAATATAAATTTAACGCCAACGTGGGGCAAGGAAATGGCGTTAATCGGCGTTAAATTTTTTGACGGCGCAGTTTTGTGTCAAAAAGTATAATCATAGCCCTTAGTCCATTGAACAGGGATACCTAAAAGGAATGATCAGTGGGTGGACCAAATGGCCATGTGATAATGGATCATTCTAGTCTTTACTGGGGAACACAATTTAGTAAATAATCATAGGTCCTATTCACAAACTGCATTTTGCCGAAGATTTACCTGTACTAAAATAGCTCTATTAATAAACTACCAAATGTTATTTGAATATCTAGGTGTATAGGTCTCTTCTATCTTTTAAATATGGAGCTCTCTGCCAAACTACAGATCTCTCTGTACACCTATGTTGTAGTAAAGATAGGAGGGATAAGAAGGGGTACATGGAGGGACGAAGATCCACCAGCAGAAGAGCACAACCATTGCTACTCACAAAATGTACTAAAGTTACTACAGCCAAAAAAATATAAAGGTACTCCTAATGAACCTTGTAGTAGGTCCAGTATCACACACAGCCAGTACTGCAACACGATCCCATTGAAATGAATGGATCCAACAAATAATTATTGAAATATAGAAGCATTAAAATCAACATTTTTTGTTTTGTTTTTGGAGTATCCAAATTAGAGAAATATTTAATATAATGTTGTGGAGAGCAGTATTTTCTATTTTCTTCATCCAATATCTTTGTAATTCATAATGTAAATTCAATGAATAATTTTGTATAAAATACAACTGAACTAACATTCCTCTGAATGATTTTAATTATGCATCAGTAGCAAAAACTGTAGATTGACATAACAAGAATTACGTCACTTGCAACGCAGCTGATAATAAAATGAGTGATTGGTCTCAATCAATCATTTCCAGGCCTACCACAGGCTATTGTCCTCAACTCACTTGAGCAACACAGTGAGCCTTTTTTAATTAATTGTTCAAAACTACACTGACACTGTTGTCTTTCTTTCTCACTAGGCTGTATTGCCTCTTATACTCTTGAATGGGAATTTGTTGCTTAAACAGTCTCTTGCACACAGTCCTTCACATTACTAGTATGAACTCAGTTCTCTCGCCATGTTTTCCTATAGCTATGCCAAACAACTGCATAGAGGTACCTGAGTCATCTTGTTTTTTTCCCCTTACTTTCTTGTCTTTTCTTTCACAAGCTCTTTTCAACTGGAGGGTCATTCTAGGATACTGTGGAAAGTTCTAACATGTTATTGCTGGAAATCAGGTAAACAGAGGAATGGAGTATCTAGGAAGACTACTCCTCCCAGGGTCTCAAGGCAAAGCATGTGCAGCGAGATGGGCACAGTTTAAATAGCAACCACACACATAATGGGCAGTAAGATTTTCTGAGATCACGAAAGACTTCAGCAACATATCACAGTATGGCAGCAACATGATTTTAGAGTGGGCATGCCACATAAAGGGAGGATATGCCCAGACATGGGTCCCATGCTCACTGTGTGACTGAAATCAGGCTATGCCTCTCAGAAGAGTCCATGATAAAGGCACAATTGGTCCTAGGTTTCTTGAATTCTGGTTCAGGAAGGCCCTTGCTTGGCGTTTTGGGCTGGACTGTTCCCAATGGACCAGGGTCAAGTGTGATTTGCATATGGCTGGATTCAAACTGAGGTGGCATGGTGGGTGATAAACAATGGATTTAGGAACAGCCCAGGTGATTGCAAGTTGCTGAGAATAATTCAAGCATTCCTTTGATCACCTTGTTGTAGCAGTTGATGCCTTAGATGCGATTGCTATGCCCATACATGGATCCCAAGCTTACTGTGCCACTGAAGTCAAGCTATACTTGGCTTAGGAGCCCATAATAAGGGCAAAACTGGTCCTAGGTTGCTTGTATTCTGGTAAGCGAGGACCTGGCTAAGCAAATTAGGCTGGAATGTTCTTATTGGAGCAGGCTCAAGTTTACTTGGCTTATGGTTGTGTCCAAACTGAGGAGGCATGGTGGGCAAAAAATGATGGATTGGGATTTGGCCCAAGTGATTGCAAGTGGTTGAGATTAATAGAAGCATTTCTTCCATCACCTTGTTTTGGTCACAGTTGACACCCTAAGTGCAATGGGTATGCCCAGTCATGGGTCCCATGCTCCTTGTGCCACAGGAATCAAGCCATTCCTGGCTGAAGAGCCGATAAAAAGGATGACACTGGTTCCTAGATTGCTAATATTTCTGTTCAGGGAGGCCCTGGTATGACAGTTTGGCCTGGACTGTTCCTATTTGAAAACAGTCAATTCGAATTTGGGTGAATATGGCTGGATCCAAACTGAGGTGGCATGCTAGGTAAAAAATGAAGGATTAGGAAGAGGCCTGAGCTATTGCCAGTGGCTGAGGTTAATTTAAGCATTCCTTCTGTCACCTTGTTGGTGTTGCAGTTGATGCCTTAAGTGTAACGGGTATGGCCAGAAGAGGGTCCTGTGCTCACTATGCCACTGGAATCAAGCTATACCTGGCTAAAGAGACCATAATAAGGGCAAGATCAGTCCTAGATTATTTGTATTCCTGTTCAGGGAGGACCTGGCTTTGCAGTTTGGGTGGACTGTTCCCATTCAAGGAGGGTCAAGGCTAATTTGCATATGGCTGGGCCCCAACTGAGGTGGTATCCTAAGTAGAAAACAATGGACTGGGATGTGCCTAGAACAATTGCCAGTGGCTGAGATTAATTCAAACCTTTCCTCCATTACCTTATTGTTGTTCCACCTGGCCTAGAAGGAGGGCAGGCAGAACACTGGGCCAACTTAGAGCTGGCAGATGAAAAAACAAATAATACAACATAAGAAAGCAAGGTGTGGCTCTTTAACACAGGTGTGGTTTAGAAAGACATAACAGTAATGCACATATTTGTGTAACTTGAAGAGTTATGGGGATCTAGTAGTACTAAGTGACGAGGTCTGGGAGTGGTAACCATGCTTCCTCCATAACAGGGGTTTGCTCTCCCTTAGAAAAGTCCAGAGATTCACCCTCATGGGTGGAGTGTTTAAGAGATTGTACCTATTAGATTTGGTCTGTGAGGAAGTTAGTGTTGTGTTAATAGAACATGCATCAGTGAATGCTTAGCTACTGGCTGGAGCCTAACAATCATCATAAGTAATTAAGGAGTGGCATTGCTGTCCAGGCATGACGCGGCATTCCTGAAGATGTTCTGTGTGCGGTCAACAATATTCGCCTCATCTTGGTACCTATCCTCCATGACTAGCTCCTGCTTCTCTACCTCTTCTTGTTGAGCACTGCTGGCTTCTGACATTGTTGCTAGGAGGAGGAATTATTTCCATCCTTGAATTGCCTACCGTCCATTGAAGAAGATGATCACAACACTTAAGGCAAAATGGCACCACAGCAGTGCAGCAGCACTTTTCTTGTGCCCCCCTGCACCAATCTAATACTACGATACGGGCACCATATTTATGATATGGCGCACCATGGTGGTATTAGGAACAATAGCATCAGATGCAATTGTGGTGCTTTGCTACACTAGTGTCAAAACATTTTATGCTAGTGGAGAAAAGTGTAAAGAGGCCCATTGATTACAAAAGGTATATCCTTTTAATGCCTGCTTGCGCCAGAATGTCCCCTTTGCATACATTATGCATGGTGCGTGCATAATGTGGAGCGAAGAGCCCCAAAGTGGCTCAATGCATGCATTGAGCCACTTTGTAGATATGGTGTGGCGATGTTGCAAGCCTAATGCCACATTAGCATCAATAAATGACGCTAATGTAGCACTAGGCCTGCTAAATTTGAGCCTCAAACATCAAATCCAGTTTGGAGTCAACTTTTCAATGCAGTACTTAAACCTTGTTCTACAAATAAATAATAAAAATATGAAGTTAAAGGTTGATCTGTGGATGGAAATATTATAGCTTTAATGTGTCAAATCCCCAGCTACAGCCAGAGAGATTGGATTTCTGGAGATGCCCTGTGATGTCAGCTGCTGAACCTGTGCCCTCGTAGCTGGTGTTTCCAAAATCTCTAACCATACAAAATGGCAAACAGGATACTTGAAAAAAGGAGGTCGGCACCTTTGAAATTACTCTAAATTTAGGAAAGTCCCTGTAAGTGCTAGAACATGAATAGGACTGAAACGAAATCCAAAAACATATGAAGAATCCTTGGTCCCCAAAGAATCCTCTAATGGTGGGCAGGCTTCCTGTATTGACAGAAAGTATTTATGGATGGAGGGTGGGGAATGGGATCCATTGGGTAATAATAGAAATCATGGATACCTTCTCATTTGGGGGTTTTTATTGAAAAGGCAGCAAATTGAATAGAAAATGTAAAGGATGCGTAGAAGTGGTTATTTCGCCTATATCAAACAAGTCAGCATGTTTCAGTCCCTGGGTCCTGTGCCTATCATCAGGACTGGGCATCCCTAACAACCTGTGCTGCATAGGTCCTGTATTGAGTAATTATACAAAATGAGCAAAGTTGGGTGACAGAGACAAAAATATTTAAGGCATAACAGGGACAGACAAAACAAGAAAACAATGCTCAGTGTTGCAGACCCTCCAGCATTTGTGAAAGGTGTACATAGCAAGCTACTGCAATTTGGTGAAAAAGGTAGTGCACATGAACATGTAAATTAAAAGTATAAGCTTTTGTTTGAAACCATACATAATATTACATACCCTAGGCTTAGTTTGGCTTAGTTCAGGAAAACCTCATGGAGGAATATAATGAGGGAAGCCTTATAGTCACACATTGTAATATCCAAACAAAAATGTGGGAACAGATTATGCCACATAATATGGGAAAGACCAGTATTCTAAGTTGTAATGCACAGAGTCAAGGCACTTAATTCATCAAAGGCCTTCACCTTGCTGCTGTACCTATACATGGATCTATATTCTCCCAACGGTATATGATTGAAGACCAGTGTCCATAATTAAGCACAGGTAGCGCAATGATGTGATCACTGCTGGGAAAGGTAGTCCTAGAGCCACACAGCGCACTGGGATAGCCTGTTGGTAATTCAACATTGCCTGTTTTAAAAAAGGAGGCAGCAGTGACTAATAAAGCAGTCATAGAAAAAGTGCAAAGCCTCTATTTGCTGATATGACATGCTGTAATAAGAACCCAGTCCCACGTAAAAGTGATACAAGGAATAAACATAGTATTGGGGAACGTATATCAATGCCATTAATTAGTGTGTAATGCTGATCATATCAATGGGCAAAGCTTATTATAACGTAGTGGAGGATATCCTGCTCCTATCCACAGAACAAGTCCTCATTATGATTAATGTGGGAAAGAATACATGCTCTGGTAGGTAAGAACGGCATGTCTAAACTTTTAGTGTGTTTAACAAGTATACCAAAGTCTCCTGTAAAGCTGTAAGCAAAGGCTATGTGATCTGTAACCATGGAATGCCATCATTCAATTCATGAATGTGGGTTTGAAGATAATTTAACTGTGGTTGTCCTATTCATCAACATCCTGAAGAGTGTTTCTATGGGCACGAATTGTCAGCATGTCAACGATCAACAATTTAATGTCATATTTTGTGTGCTGCACTTCCAGAAAATAATTACTCATGTTGGTCAAGCTTTTTTACACTTGATGTTACGCCTATGCCACTGATCTATCTGAATACAGACCTTACGTGTCATCTTGCTGACGTAGCTGAGTTTACAAGGACATGTTTTCATATATACCACATTTTTGTTATTGCAAGTGATGTGGTTCTGATTGATCCAAGGGTGGTTGGTCCCAATGTCAATCTGCTTGTGGACATTGCTGAATTTGCATACATAGCAAGACAAAACACCTTGCATAATATAGTCTTAGGTTTAATATGTTTTTAATATTGTTAGCATAAGGATATACCTGTGTGTGTAGACATGTTGTTTTGCAAGATATGCTCTATATGTTTGCAATTGGATTCAGCTCTTTTAGAGGGTCACACCATATTTTCCGCCTCTCATGCCTTCCTTTGCTAAACCTATTTTTGGTGGCTTTTCAGGACTCTGCTAATCAGCCGTGAAGTGCTTGTTGTCTCTCCCTCAAACATGATAAAATTGGCTTATAACTGGTTGGTACGTTTAGTTCACTTGTACCCATGACCTGTAACTGAAATGGTACTAATCGGCTGTAACACTCACTGTGCTACCTGCTAAATTAGTCATGTAAAACATATCTAGGCTGTCCTATTTTTAGTATTTAGTTTTTGTGGATTTCTTTGGGGTTTATTGAGCTGCCTAACCCCCCAAAATAGACAAAACTGTGTTATCTCTGGTGTTTATAAAACATTTTGTTTTTATTCACTTATTGCTATAAAGCACATGCTTAATTTAAAGGACAATGCAGGGAACTTAGGGGGTCATTCTGACCTCGGCGGTAAAAGGCGCTTACCGCCGGTCAGAAGACCGCCATAACACCGCCGCGGTAAACCGCCACGGTCATTCTGACCCGCAACTGGCAAACCGCCAAAAACCCGACATCAACAAAAGTCCGCCACAGCAACGGCCAGCGCAAAACTGACGATGACCAAACTTCCACCGTCACGCCAACAGAAATACGCCCATGCCATTCCGACCCACAAATCCCTACAGCGGTCTTTCAACCGCGGTATTCCATTGGCGGTACACACCGCCGCGCTCAAAATACACACACCTTTACAAAACACTACCACATTGGACAAATCAAAATACACACACCTGAGACACATACACACACCACTCCCACACACCCAATTAAATATAAAACACACACCCACATCACCCACAAACCCTTACGACCACAATTGCGACTGAAGGACAGAGAGAGACAGCACAGCATAGAGTAGAACATCACACAGAGGCAAATCACATCACCCACACAATTTCCACGCACAAAACACCATACACCACCACACTCACCCACTCTACAACACATACACCACCCCTCACCTCATCCACACCACCCCATGGCACCCCAAAGACACCCCAGGTTCTCTGACGCCGAACTCAGGGTCATGGTGGAGGAAATAGTTTGTGTAGAGCCCCAGCTCTTCGGGGCACAGGTGCAGCACACCACCATTGCCAGGAAGATGGAGCTATGGCAAAGAATAGTGGACAGGGTCAACGTTGTGGGACAGCATCCACGCAATCGGGACGACATCAGGAAGCGGTGGAATGACCTACAGGGGAAGGTGCGTTCCATGGTATCAAGGCATAACATCGCGGTACAGCGGACTGCCGGCGGACCCCCACCTACTCCCCCAGAATTCACAGCATGGGAGGAGGAAGTCTTGCACATCCTGCATCCTAAGGACCTCGCAGGAGTAGGCGGAGGAATGGACTCTGGTAAGTCAAATCTCCACTACTTCATTTCCCCCACCCCACCTGCATGCCAAATCATACCCCCACCCTCACCCCCACCCCCATCACACCAACTCCTTGCAAATGGCTCACCATCACAACCCACCCATCCCAAAACCTAGCCCTGCATGCGTCCCCAAAGCATGGACACCCATCACCAAAGCATGCCCACTGCACACACCCATCACCCCCACAAGCCACCATCACAAAAGTCCACACAAGGGAATGCCAGCACTGGGGTACACGGCCACCCGCCCATTACACGAAATACCACACACAGAAGCAATAACCATACTCTTATAGCCCTGCGGGACCCGAACGCCACCACACCGCCACGGAGGGTCCAGAGATGTCCATCCCACCCCCAGAAGAGGCCCCCAGTGATGACAGCAGCTCTGTCTCCCTGGACCCAGATGACCAGCCCGGCCCATCGGGGACCTCGGGACAGTCGGTTCCCCACAGACAGCCACAGGCTACACCAGACCTAACCCCCTCTGGGAACACCAGCACAGCTCCCACCCAGCGGGCCCATGCCTCTGTCTCCAGGACACGTCAATCAGCGGTGTGTCCACCTCTACAGGGCACCCAGGTTGACCCACCACCCCAACAACAACAGGGACCTGGGGGCAGTGGTAGTGGGCTCACAGTCCAGGGGACAGAGGCCTAGGGAAACAGGGGAACTGGGAGGGCTGCTGTGCGACAGGGGGGGGACAGGCCCAGGGAACCGACTCTCCAAGAGGCCCTCTCCTCCATCATGGGAGCATACCACCGCTCCCAGGAGACGATGGCGACGGTACTGGCCAGGTTCCAGGAGATCCAGGTACTGCAGGAGGAACAGTACATGGGGTTTAGAGAGGAACTGAGAAACATTAGTTCCGCAATGGGGACCATCGTCGTGGCCCTTAACCAGATAGTCACCACATTGCGGGACCATGTGGCACCACAAAGGGCCCCTGTCACTAGCATGGACCAGGAACAGGCTACCACCTCCGCCGGCGCTAGTGGACAGGAGGCCCCCACACAACGACAGGCCACCAGAACCCCACCTCCTGCAGAAGAAGAACCACCCCGCAAGCGGTCCCTGAGATCTCACAAGAAGACAGAGTAGGATGCCAAGACCCCCGCCAGCAAAGGATACCCCCTGATGTCATCCCACTGTCCCACATTGTCACCCTGTCCAACCTTGAACTGCCCCTGCTCCATCCTTCCACAGGCATATGGACAATGCACCTGTGAGACTGAAAAATGGACTCTGCCATGGACATTACTCCACCATCACCCATCACCGTTTTACAATCATGGTTCTAAATTTAGCACTTTAATAAAATCACTTATTGCACTTAAAAAATCTGGAGTCTGCTTGTATTTTGAACAAATGTATTAGACATAAATGTGCAAAAATGTTCAGTTACATTGTGATGACAACATACCACTGTCACACAGCTGTAATCCATGGGCAAACAAATCAGAGGTCACGCAGTGGGGCCCACAGCTCTGAAAACGGAAGGGAAAGTCACAACTCAGTTAACAGGAACTGGGGGGAAACTCAAACAGTAGAGAGGCAGGAGACTTTAAGTAAATGTAAAATGGCGTGGTTGATGCGTACCTGTGTGCTACTGAAAATACTGTTGTATCACTGTGTCCCTGTTGTCTGCGTCGTCCCTGTCGTCTTCCTCCTCTTCACTCTCCACAGGCTCCTCAGCTGCTACAACACCACCATCTGGACCATCCTCCTGCAGGAAAGGCACCAGGCGTCGCAAAACCAGGTTGTGAAGCATGCAGCAGGCCACGATGATATGGCACACCTTCTTTGGTGAGTACATTAGGGAACCACCTGTCATATGCAGGCACCTAAACCTGGCCTTCAGGAGGCCGAAAGTTCTTTCTAGTTCGCCCATGGGCCTCATTGTAGCGTTCCTCTGCCCTTGTCCTGGGATTCCTCACTGGGGTCAGTAGCCACGACAGGTTGGGGTAACCAGAGTCACCTATTAGCCACACACGGTGTCTCTGTAGCTGTTCCATCACATAAGGGATGCTGCTATTTCGCATGATGTACGCGTCATGCACTGACCCAGGGAACTTGGCATTTACATGAGAGATGTACTGTCAGCCAAACAGACCACCTGGACATTCATCGAATGATAACTTTTTCTGTTCCTGTACACCTGCTCACTTTCACTGGGGGGAACCAAAGCCACATGAGTCCCATCAATGGCACCAATGATGTTGGGGATATGGCCAAGGGCATAGAAATCACCCTTCACTGTAGCCAAATTGCCCACCTCAGGGAAAACAATGTAGCTCCGCATGTATTTCATCAGGGCAGACAACACTCTGGACAAAACCTTAGAAAACATTGGCTGAGACATCCCAGATGATATGGCCACTGTTGTTTGGAATGATCCACTTGCCAAAAAATGGAGTACTGACAGAACCTGCACCAGAGGGGGAATCCCTGTGGGTTGGCCAATGGGGGACAACAGGTCTGGCTCCAGCTGGGCACACAGTTCCTGTATAGTGGCTCGGTCAAGTCTGTATGTCAGTTTGACATGTCTTTCTTCCATTGTCGACAGGTCCACCAGCGGTCTGTACACGGGAACATTCCTCCATCTCCTCGCAAGTCCCAGCGGACGGTGCCTAGGAAGGACAACATGGAGCACAGAGTCAAGCAACCCACAGGTACGTAACCACAGCTTGCACAGTACACGATTCGCTATGCATTGAATGGCTTGTATGATTGGCAATGCAAGGCCTAGGCCTGTGTGACGCTGTAGAAATTAAGCCATGTGGGCCCTTGAAATGGCGGCTGCCTGACCTGTGAAGTGTGACAATGGGATGTGAGGTCAATGCGCTGGCGTGGCACACCGTGGCGGTAGGCGGTCGAAGACCGCGGCACAAAGCAGCATTGGTTAACATTGAACCCTATGGGTCTCATGAGCCAATGACGATGTGTGCCGGCGGTCGCGGTACGCACGCCGCGGTACTCACCGCTGCGGGCGTGACCGCCATTTTCTATCTGCTTAATCACTTGAGACCTGATCATCCACAGGAGAGGACCTATACTGCAAGTGCTGCTGTGACCTCGGTCTGGAAGAGACAATGGCTGCTGCGACTGGGGAAAGGGCCCCTGCCTTCACATCTGAGGAATTGGAGAAACTTGTTGATGGGGTCCTCCCCCAGTATGCGCTACTCTAGGGTCCTCCAGACCAACAGGTAAGTACACAGGGAGCACGTTGTATGGGCTATGCCTGTGTTGAGTGGGGTGGATGTAAGATGGTGGGGAGGCGAGCGAATGAGGAATGCAACACACGACAGATGAGAGCATGTGCCACATGGCAAGGTTGGGGAGGGGGGGCCACTCACATCGACCATGCAGAAAAGTGATGATATTTATTTTCCCACCCTGTACATGTCACATAGGTCAGCGCCCATCAGAAGATCGACATTTGGCGTGCCATCGCCAAGGACGTCCGGGCCCTGGGGGTCCACAACAGACGGGGCACCCACTGCCGCAAGAGGTGGGAGGACATCCGCCGCGGGAGCAGAAAGACCGCCGAGGCTCTGCTGGGGACGGCCTCCCAACCTAGGAGGGGTGCCACACGGCAATTGACCCCCTTGATGTCCCGGATCCTGGCGGTGGCCTACCCCGATTTGGATGGGCGCGTGAGGACATCACAGCAGACACAAGGGGGTGAGTCTCAGCACATTCTGCTATATTAGCGCACAGTGGAGGTGTCTGGGTGGGGGAGGAGGGCTGTGGCTATCTCTAGGCCAGGGCGGTTTCTGTAGGCTAGGCCCCTCCGTTAGGCATGGACCTGTGCCCCCGCCCCCCACCTCTGTAGGGTGCTAAGTACAGCTATCCAAGGCCCGGGCTCACCTATGTGTGCAGTTGTCGTCCATAGACTTGTAGGCCAAGTCACAATAATTGAGTAGTGTACCCGAGTGCGCGGCGTAGTGCAGGGGGCTTCTGTGTCTGTCCTCTCCGCCAACGGTGCTGCCAATGCATGCACTCAACATGTCTTTCTTTCTTTCCCCCCCCCTTTTTTTTAGTTTTCCTGTTCATGTGTGCATTAGCATCATCAGGCGGAGGAGAAGTGGCATCGGCGCACGAGGGAGCTGCATCTCACATGGCCCCGGAGGGCCCTGCAACCGACTCCGAGTTCACCAGTGAGACGGAGGGCGAGGGGAGCTCCACAACGGGGACCTGTGGAGACGTCAGCGACACTGACACGTCCTCGGAAGGGAGCTCCCTTGTGGTGGCGGCAACATCCGTGCCCACCGCAACAACAGGTACAGCCGCCACCCAGCGCACCAGCTCCGCCCTCCCAGCAGCACCTCAGCGTTCGCCCGTGCCCGCCCGGCCAGGAAGCCGGGGATCTCCTTCGCCCCAGGCACCTCAGGCCCTGCCCCAGTTGCCCCTGCTGCCCTCAGTGCAAAGATCATTGACCTCCTCCAGACGCTCATTGTTGGGCAGTCTACCCTTTTGAATGCCATCCAGGGGGTAGAAAGGGAGGTGCATCGGAGCAATGCATACCTGGAGGGCATTCATTCGGGTCAGGCTGCCCATCAGCGATCGTTCAACGCTCTGGCCTCAGCACTGACGGCAGCCATTGTCCCTGTCTCCAGCCTCCCTCCTCCAACTCCCTCCACCCAGTCCCACTACCCTGTTCCTCTGCCTATCCCAGATACACCTACAGACCAGCCTGCACACACATCAACACCCAAGGGCAGCTCATCCAGACATAAGCACCACAGATCACACAAGCATTCACACAAGCAACATCCACATGCAGACATGCCAACAGCCACTGCCTCCTCTGTGTCCCGCTCCTCCTCATCTCCCTCCTCCCTCCCTGTGACGTCTCCACTCACACCTGCATGCACACCACCATCAGCCAGTACGTCCATCACCAGCACACCCACCAGAACACTCCGCACACGTGCAGTCACCACCCCCACTGCCATTTACACGTCCCCTGTGTCCTCTCCCAGTGTGTCTGTCACCCCTCCTCCAAACCACACAAACGCAGGCAGCCACCCACCCAACAGCCATCCACCTCATGACAGCCTCCGTCACAAGCACCTGCACCCAAAGACAGCACACTTGACTCTCCTACAACCACATCCTCTTCCTCCACTCCCATACCCACTGCACCTACCCTTCCCATTGCTCCTAAAAAGCTTTTCCTCTCCAAACTGAACCTCTTTGCATCACCTGACCCACCCCCTCCATCTCGTAAGAGGACAAACAGCACCTCAGCCACCACAAGCCCTGCACCTACTAGGACCATAGTTCAGGGCTATTGGAGTCCACCAGCTCCTAGGGCTGGAACATCGGCCAGCAGCAAGGAGACAGCCAGCCCACCCCCTGGGAAAAGAACCAAAAAAGGGAAGGGCCGGCGTGACAGGCCTGAGACGGCTGCCCCCAAGGACACTACCCTTGCCCCGTCACCTGGCACATCCACAAAGGGAGGCAAGGGCCCCAGAGATTCAGCAAAGGAGGGCAAGGGCAGCAGGGCGGACAAGTCCGGCAGCAGGCAAGCTGCCCAGGAGGGCCCCACCAGCCCCATTTCGGGTGTGACGGAGGACACCCACGGGCCCAGGACTCCAGCACAGGAGGGCCCCGCTAACGAAAGGTCGGATGGCGACTGAGCGGGAATTATTGGCCAGATCTGGTTCCCTAGGAACACAAGACAAGCACCGCTGAACAGGGCCCCGCCGTGACAAGCACCGCTGAACAGGGCCCCGCCGTGACAAGCACCGCTGAACAGGGCTCCGCCGTGACAAGCACCGCTGAACAACAGGGCCCCGCCAAGACAAGCACCGCTGAACAGGGCCCCGCCGTGACAAGCACCGCTGAACAGGGCCCGCAGTGACAAGCACTGCTGAACAGGGCCCCGCCGTGACAAGCACCGCTGAACAGGGCCCCGCCGCGACATGCACCGCTGAACAGGGCCCCGCCGTGACAAGCAACGCTGAACAGGGCCCCGCCCAGACAATCACCGCTGAACAGGGCCCCTCCGTGACAATCACCGCTGAACAGGGCCCCGCCCAGACAATCACCGCTGAACAGGGCCCCGCCGTGACAATCACCGCTGAACAGGGCCCCGCCGTGACAATCACCGCTGAACAGGGCCCCGCCGTGACAAGCACCGCTGAACAGGGCCCCGCCAAGACAAGCACCGCTGAACAGGGCCCCGCCAAGACAAGCACCGCTGAACAGGGCCCCGCCGTGACAAGCACCGCTGAACAGGGCCCTTCATCTCAAGCACCGCTCCGCTGGGCACCGTCGTCTCTGAACTGCTCTGCTGGGCCCTTCCTGTCAAGCACCGCTCCGCTGGGCCCTTCCTGTCAAGCACCTCTCCGCTGGGCCCTTCATCTCAAGCACCGCTCCGCTGGGCCCTTCCTGTCAAGCACCGCTCCGCTGGGCCCTTCATCTCAAGCACCGCTCCGCTGGGCACCGCCGTCTCTGAACTGCTCCGCTGGGCCCTTCCTGTCAAGCACCGCTCCGCTGGGCCCATCATCTCAAGCACCGCTCCGCTGGGCCCTTCCTGTCAAGCACCGCTCCGCTGGGCCCTTCATCTCCAGCACCGCTCCGCTGGGCCCTTCCTGTCAAGCACAGCTCCGCTGGGCCCTTCATCTCAAGCACCGCTCCGCTGGGCACCGCCGTCTCTGAACTGCTCCGCTGGGCCCTTCCTGTCAAGCACCGCTCCGCTGGGCCCTTCATCTCAAGCATCGCTCCGCTGGGCCCTTCCTGTCAAGCACCGCTCCGCTGGGCCCTTCATCTCCAGCACCGCTCCACTGGGCCCTTCCTGTCAAGCACCGCTCCGCTGGGCCCTTCATTTCAAGCAACGCTCCGCTGGGCACAGCCGTCTCTGAACTGCTCCGCTGGGCCCTTCCTGTCAAGCACCGCTCCGCTGGGCCCTTCCTGTCAAGCACCGCTCCGCTGGGCCCTTCATCTCAAGCACCGCTGGCCCATTGGCAGGGCCGGATCTGTGTCGGGCAGGGCTTCACGAAGCACTCTGGCCAACATGCCTCCTCCATAACCAGTGGAGTCTGTAATCCACCTGATGGACTGTGGCTTTGCACTTCCCAGGATGTGACAGTGGTCAACCCACCCACTGTAGAGAATTGAGAGACTGTGGCTTTGCACTCCCCAGGATGGTACAGTGGGCATGGAGGCCCCTCGTGGATCTGGCATCGTGGACTCATGTGGCTGAGGTGCCCCCCCTTCCCTTCCCCCTGAGGTGCCTGTAGTTTTATTATCTGATGCCCCAGCAGTGTTCTCTCCAATGGAATCGGGTCTCGTGTGTGGGCTTTGCCCATGTGTTTATGCACATTGGCCCACGAACAATGGAAGGTAGCCAATATGTGCCGGACTTTTGGGCTATGTATATATTGTTCATGTTGTAATATATTTTATTTAGATATTTCATATTTCACTTAACTTCAAATATGGTATAATATACTTCAATTTTAATGATCAATTTATTTTGTCTTTGCATTATTCTGGGGGGTTTGGGGGTGTCACTCTGACTTGTTACTCTGCATTGGTGTGTAGGGATTTGGGGGGGCGGGGGGTGGGTGTGTCGCGTATGTGTGTGCCCGTAACCTTTTCTCCTCCCCCCTCCCCTGTGTCGTAGGTGCAGTACTCACCGTTGTCGTCTGCACCGGCGTTCGTGCTCCTGGTAGAGGAGCAGGTAGACAATAGCTGGTAGGATGTTTAATTCGGGTTCCATGCTGTCCAGATTCCTCGTGGAGTGTATAGAGGTGAGCGTTTTCCCGTTCGTAGTCTGTTTCCGCCGTGTTTTTATCGGCGGGGCTCCCGCCCCGGAAAAGGTGGCGGATTGGTGGGTCGTGATAGTGTGGGCGGTACATTGTCTGCCGCCTGTCTGTTGGCGGTGACCGCCGCGCTGTTTGTTTGTCCCGCCGTAGCGGTCGGAGTGTTAAAGTGGCGGGCTGTGTTGGCGGTTCCCGCCAGGGTCAGAATTCCATTTTTTTTACCTCCTGCCTGTTGGCCGCCGCTTTAACACCGACCGCCAGGGTTGGAATGACCCCCTTAGTGTCTTCCCATTGGCAGTGTGTCCAAGGGAGTTATGTTAGACTGTTTTAGGCACAGATTGCACTTTCACTCACACTCACAACCAATTACCCTGTCTCACAGCTCATTATCTCCCATACTCTCTTTGTCAGAAATCTGTCTGGTTTCTATGATTATTAATGTGTTAAAGAAGTAAGAGTTCTAGATTAAAAATGTTTTAAGAATTATATTCTCGGATACAGCTGGGGGCCATTTACCTACTCATTACTGAATATTGTAAGATTGTAGGAGTGGGTAACCCTGCCATAAACATAGTACCTTGTGAAAACTTTAACATTTTGAATTATATCACATACATTTTTAGCCCTGTATCTAAGACAATTGAAACTTGATGTTTTCAGCATGCTCGCTATTGGTGTCCTGCACTATTCGCCTGACTACAGTAAGGTGCTGCTGCTGCTGTCAGGACATGCAAAGCTGCCAAATGTCCCCAAGGACAAATGACTCACTTCAGTACTGACCTTTTACTAGATATCACATTGTATTCTGGGAGTTGATAATATTGTAAAATGGACTCAAACACCTCAAAGCACAGTAATGTAAAAAGGCATGATTAGCTTGAGGTATCCTACTAAACAATGGGACACTTAGCAACTATGAGTTTCTTTGGTATGTGGTTTTTGTCATGTTTTTACCATTATTCCATTTGTGTGGTGCCATTATTCTTTTCACAGGTACTTGTTACTACACCTTCGATTGAATGTTTAAAGTCTCTAGCGTTTGACAAGTGACCTGCTATTAATACTGACAGGTTAGAAAAGCAGTTGATATATTAAAGTGGTTTACTCATTCTGTGTCTGTGAGGAAATGTGAAAGTACAAGAGTCTTATGAGCCAGTCATTTCACCAATCAGTGAAACAATTAAAACCTCTAAAAAGATCAAATATGATTTTAGAATTCTCAAATTATCTACAGCGTACAAAATAATTAGATCATACCTAAAACATGCTTCCAAATTCTGCACGTTTAGGTCAAACATAAAACTGGAGGAAACAAAAGGAAGAAAAATACAATATTGAAGTGCAATCCTTAAATGACAACACTTAAGCAGAATAATCCTAGGGCAGTGTTGTTTAATGTATTAGCACCAATGAAAACAAGTAAAATGATTCCTTCTTTCTCAGTTTCCTTTATTTGAATAGCATTTTATTTTGTGCTTGTGTAGGTATTTGTTGGTGTTTTATGTTACAGTGATGGGGTCTATTTCCTTTGGGTGGGGTTGTATCAGTTATTATAGGTTTGAAACTGAAACAGTCAAAACATGTCTCAGGGCTGCCACTGCAGCCTGCAGTGCAGCTTAAACTGCCTCTATGACTTGGCAAACATAACTTTTTGCAAGGCCTAAATCAATAAGGTAGGCCCTAACCACTTCTAGGTGAGGGGGCATGGTATTTAAAAAGTAGGGCAGGTAGATTTAAGTATTACATGTCCTGGCAGTGACTTCTAACTTATAAGTCATGTGTCACTTTTTCAAGACCTATCTCTCTCATAGACTATCACTAGGTTACATTAATAAATTTAATAAGTGCTAACTTCACAATGGGAATGGGAATGGGAATCAGAGCAAATAGAAATTGTTGTTTCCACTCGCATACATTGTAATTTAAAACCCTCTTTAAAGGTAAAGTCACATTTTAATTTTGTCAAATTCTAAGGATCTCATTTATGAGGACCTAGCAGCACACTGCAACACCAGAGTGTCATTTTTTTTACGTGCCAGTGGCTCAGTGTGCCATCCCATATTTACAAGGCAATGCAAAGCCACCTTGCATGGCTTTTCACAGCTTTGTAAATAGGGATCACTTTCATGTGTAACATTGTGTGAAAAGGGTGATCAGTGGATGTTGCTTGGGGTGTTCCCACACCACACCCATGGAGCCAGAAGGAATCTGACACATTCCCAGATTTACAAGTCTGGGAATGCGTCAGATTTCTATGCCACCTCAGGGATAGGGAAAGAATGACAAAATGGGGAGAAATATCTTTGATTCTCCCAATTTTTCCCTCTTTCTTTGTGTGCTGCATTCTGCACCTCTTGTGATGTGTTTTGTACAGGAATGTGTCCCTGCCTTCTCACAAAAAAATTATCCTTGCAATGCAGGTACCCTTGCACCATGGTACAAGGTTGCCTGCATTGGTGCTAGGCAGCAATTTGTGCACCAGCGCAAGGGGAGAGGATAGAACTTTCCTGTGTCTTGTAGATACTGCACATTTCTGCCCTTTCCCTGTGGCACAGAGTGGCACAAAAAGGCACTTGCTGCAATGTCCTACACTACAGGCCTCGTAAATGAGGCCCTAAACTTCTGAAAATTCCACTTTAAGAACATTGGCCTTTTTTGCCCAAGCCACCCTCCTGTCAATTTTGTATTCTTATGAGACATATGAACCAAGAAAGTGGAGGCATGAGGGGAATGGGTCTTCCTGACTAGATGGCTGGGAGCAGTTGTGTCTTTACCCTGATTACACTTTCAAGGGCTGTTCATGCAGCACACAAAAAGAAACCTGACACGAATCCTGTCCTTGTCTTTGTCATCCTAGGCAGTTGGGAGTCAGAACCCGGGGAGGGGAAGAACCGACCCGAACCAGTCTTGTGGATAGGTCAGGGAATTCCCCTATTCAAAGGCAAGCACTGAGTATAAAAATAGGACCTTCAAAAACTCTAAAAAGACACTTTTGGATCTGTGGAAGATTCAAAAGAAGAACTGCCAAACTATCTGAAGAAGGAAGATTGGACCTGCTTGCCTTATCCAGGCTGCACACATATGACTTTAATGGTCACTTGGCTGAACTCCTGTTTGTGGGACACAACAAGCTTCTAGAGGCCATCCTACAAATGCACAGCTGACCAGCACCAACTGAACCAGCCAGAGCCCAGTTTTTGGCCTCCACTGGAGTGAGTCCTGATCCACAAAAGTTGCCCCTGAGGTCTTGAATACTTGGCTGGCATCATAATGTATTATTCCTGAAGAAGAGGTAAAGTTACAGAAGATTTGGGTTCCCTCGTGTCAAGAATCAAACACCCGTGATGACCACCAACTTGAAGCTGCATCTACTATTTGCTCTGGCAACAAAAGTCTACGATGACCAGTAATGCAAGACTTGAGATTCACACCCACAGTTATAGCCTGTTGTGGCTGCCAATGTGAAACTCCAGCAAAGACCGAACCTTTGTGTTACAAAGTTGATTAGCCACGTCTCCCAACCTACTTCTTGCACCAACAGCGGTCCCTTGCAGCTCCTACCAACATGAACAGCAGCTCGTCACTCAGACTTGAGAAGGTAACTCTTCAACAGGATGAACCTGTTCCTTGTACCTGGCACGTGGTATATCGCAGTCAGCCTGAACATGTGACTTTTCCCCATTCCAACACAAGCAGATAACTACAAGTAAAACTTTGTGCTTTTTGGCTGTATTTTCACCTAACATCTTAAAATGTATATCACCAGTTCTACTGATTGTTTTTTTGTTGTTTAGGTTTCATTTTACTCAATAAAAACTACTTTATTTAGTGACATTTTTTTGCTTCATCCTGTGTTTATTATTTAAGTGGCACTCCTACCAATTACAATTAATTACCAAAATGATTGCAGTTGCCCTGGTCCACTGGAATGAATTCTGCCCTAGCTATTGCAACCACTGTACTTCAAAGAGTGGCTTTCTGAAAAGAGAATAAAATATAAATAAAAATACAGCATGTAGGAATTCTTAGGGCACATATTTGAGTGTGGCTTCAAGGCAAAGTAGTCAAAAAACTGCCGCTAAACGTGGAGCTCCACAGGTGTGCAGATGTTCCCCATCACGTCCTTTCACATTGCGTTTTAAGTCAATTGAAATGCGAGGTACATTCTAATATTCAAAATCATGCACGAAAGGCACCATGCGTTCACATGGGCAAGGCCATCTTGTTTTTCTTACTCTGTTCATGTTGTCGCGTAGGCCCTCATTATTCTAATGAGACTACTGGGTTTGAGTGGCAGAATCACCTGCAGTGTGGGGGACTGAGTCTGAACCCACTAAAGGTGACACCTGTTGATGTAATCCGGGTTTTGCTACGGCTAACTAGCAGTGCCACATCTACACCCAAGAGCAGGGATGATTGGGCAGCCGAGCACACAACACAATTGATTCCTCAGGAAAATCATGGTCACTCAGATCGCATCCATTTCTCTCAGTTACGTTAGTGTCACATATACAAGGACAATCAGAGGCAGCATATATTTCAATAGGATTTTAATGAAGCAACTGCATCCTAGATAATAGAGCATGTGCTGCAATAACCAGGACAATAAAGCATGACAGGATTAAAATTGTGACAAGGAGAGTAAAGCATAAACATTACGCTACCATGTTGTCACTAGAGTCATAAAAATAATTCATACCTAGGCTATGTTAGAGCACAGCATTTTAAGGTCTAGTTCTGCCCTTCAGATTCCCCTGTGAAGACATCATCCCTCATGCCTGAGCAAGAGGCCTGTAGCTTACAGTAGCAGCTGAAGCAAAGCGTTCAGCAATCAGCATACAGTTGTTTTCATCTGGCTGGAATCTCCCTCTAACATGTATGGGTCAGAGAAGTGTTTTATAATAAAACAGCTGATGTTCTAAGAAAATGTCCCTACATAAGGATGCATATATTTCTATGAACACTAGAGACAAATCGTTACCATGTTTACCGCCATCCTACCTTACTGAAGCCTTGAGAAAGCACAGAGTGAAAGAAATGTCTTCTTTAACTACGCAGGGCTGACCTAGGCAAGGACAGCTAGATAGAGAGAAATAAAACAAGATCGCAAATGTGGCTATTAATAAAATATTAAACAAAGCTGAATAAAATGTATCTAGGGTAAAGTTCACAGAGACATGGCCTAGTTTGCTAAAATAATGTATATGGAGCTATAACAAAAAATGGCTAGACAACGGCATCATATACACACACTTTAAAAACCATCATTTGTTTCCATGCCATGCTAGTGCAAACTAAAGGTGCGGCCATCTTTTAACATGCAATTAACTAAAGGAAACATTCATATTATTAATATAATGCTGCCTTCAAACCGATTTGCATATATTGTTTCATGTTAACACGGACACTAATAAAAATTATGACAATTAAATGCACACATCAATGATGATAATATTTAAAGACGATTAAATAAAGGTAAAAGCAATTAAATCAGTAATCTAGATGGCTATACTGTGTTATATAAAAGCCCCAAAAAAGCATCTATGAATGGCTTTCATATAAAGTATTTTTCAATATTCTCAACAGATATTTTTTATCAGCTATTTATAAATACAGTCATGAAAAATATAAATAATCGTTGTCATATTGTAAAATGCTTCAATTAACTCACATTCTTAATCAAATTAGAAAATAGATAAAATCACTATTATTCTCTAAAGTTGAAATTAGAGTTAAATTGTCACGTGCTTTAAATATTAAATATTTATAAATAGTCTAGACATAATACTAAAATTTAAAAAAGCTTTTAGTCTAGAATCATCTTTCACAAGTAGCATCATACACTTTAACTCTTACAAGAGAGCCTTTTAAAATTCAGGTCTTTCAACTTATAATTTGCAATTGTCATTTAAAGTGCCTAGTGCCCCAAGCATGCAATGAAATTTAAAACGCAATACAGTAATTCTTAATCACTTATTCAATATCCTAATATATGGATGTGCAAAGAAGGCCGCTTGGATAAAGTGCAAAGTGCAAAAAATCAATCAAAAACACATCTATATAAATAATGTGAACATCACATATTTGAAAACAATGATGGAAAATTTGCTTCCCTTAGCAACATATAAGTATAGGAAGAAAAATCAAAGTCAGAAATCAAAATATAGGGGGTCATTCTGACCCAGGCGGGCGGCGGTTGCCGCCCGCCTGGAGGGAACCGCCATTTGGCCGCCCCGCGGTCAAAAGACCGCTGGGGCCATTCCAACTTTCCCGCTGGGTCGGCGGGCGCTGGCCCAGCGGGAAAGGGGCCTGCAACACTGAAGCCGGCTCCGAATGGAGCCGGCGGTGTTGCAGGTGTGCGACAGGTGCAGTTGCACCCGTCGCGCTTTTCACTGTCTGCTAGGCAGACAGTGAAAAGCATGCTGGGGCCCTGTTAGGGGGCCCCTGCACTGCCCATGCCATTGGCATGGGCAGTGCAGGGGCCCCCAGGCGCCCCAGGACACCCGTTCCCGCAATCCTGTTCCTGGCGGTAAAGACCGCCAGAAACAGGCTGGCGGTAAGGGGGTCAGAATCCCCATGGCGGCGCTGCTTGCAGCGCCGCCATGGCGGATTCGCCCAGCCGGGGAAATCCGTCGGGAAACCGCTGCACCCGGTTTTCTGACCGCGGCTTTACCGCCGCGGTCAGAATGGGCAAGGAAGCACCGCCAGCCTGTTGGCAGTGCTTCCGTCACCCGCGGCCCTGGCGGTCTATGACCGCCAGGGTCGGAATGAGGGCCATAGTTTTCAAGGCAACCTAGAGAAAAGTTCAAATCCTCATTCATTCATAGCAAATGCAGACCTTTTGCTGTATACACAATCCAATAGATGTTGACTACTTCAACTGTAATTCTCATTTTCCACTATAATCAAGTTCTAATTAAAATTCAATTTATATAGTATTTCATAAATGAACATGTAATTCAGCATCAAGATTGTGACCCCAAGGAGATTGGGATCCAAGTAATAAAATCATCTTGGATTCCATTTGTCTAGGTTCTAAAGTTCTGTCACCAGCCCTGGGATTACTTTTGATAAATTTAATTCCATAGAATACTAAAGTGCTACAATCACCATTGTGTATATCCCAGAAGTGTTTAGCCAAGGGATACGTTCTATCATGATTTTTGATGGCTCTAAGATGTTGTAAAAATCTGATCTTCAATTTATGGATGGTGCTACCTATGTATTTTTTTCGACAACCACATTCAACAACATAGACCACATATTCAGTTTTGCACGTGATCTCACAATAACGTCCATCAAATGTCTGATAGTTTTGCATATTCTGTGCATGTTTACATGCCTTACAATGGCCACACTTCCAGAACATCAGACTTTTTTTACTCAACCAAGATGTTTTGTCTTTCATGGAAAAGAAACTTCGGGTGAGATGGTCTCCTAATGAGCGGGCCTTGCGATAAGTAATGGACGGATGTTGGCCAATACTGTCCCTGATGTTTGGGTCATTATGTAAAATATGCCAGTTGTTTTGTAGGATGTTTTTCAATGAACCATGTTGTCGATTGAATTCTAAAAATATTCTAGGAGGTGATTGTTTGATTTCGACTTTATTATCTATGGGTATGTTCTTGAAAAGTAACTCATCCCTTCTTTTCTTTTTGACTCTGTTCTGTGCATCAACCAAGCTTTTGAGAGGATATCCTCTACTTAAAAATCTTTCTGTCATTGTCAGAATTTCCATATCGTATCTACTGTCATCAGAGCATATTCTGCGAGCCCGCAGAAATTGACTGTAGGGTATGCTCCATTTTAATGTTGTGGGATGTCCACTATTGGCATGCAGAATCGAATTACACGCCGTGGGTTTGCGATATATGGTGGTCTCTAATCGATCATTTTTCACTTCCAGTAAAACATCTAAAAATTCAATGGTATCTCTACTGAAAGTTGTTTCTAACTGAATATTGAACTCATTATCATTAAGTACATTGATATAGTCCAATAACGATTGATCAGGACCATCCCAGATAAGAAAAAGATTGTCAGTGTATCGCACCCACAGTATCACTTCATCCATGTAGATGTTATTAACCTCAGACCAAGCTACCTCTTTCTCCCACCACCCCTTGTATAAATTTGCATAGGTGGGAGCACAGGAAGCACCCATAGCCGTTCCCTGCTTTTGAAGAAAGCATTTATTATCAAACATGAAGAGGTTATGGGTCAAACAGAATTGTAGCTTGGACAAAAGCATTTCTTTATGTTCAAGGAACTCAATGGGCCGTGTTTTTAAGAAATATCTGCATGCTTGTATCTCATATTGGTGCTTGATGGAGGTATAGAGGGAAGCCACATCCATAGTGACCATTAGATAATCTTTATGCCAAGGAATATTATGTATCTTGGCAAGGAAATCATTGGTATCACATAAATATGAAGGTAATTCAGTGACAAAGGTGCACAGAAACAGGTCCAAATATCTTGAAGTTTTTTCCAACAGAGACTGGTTCATACTGACAATAGGTCTACCCGGGGGATGTAATTTATTCTTATGAATTTTGGGCAAAAAATAAATGCATGGAATTTCTGGATGTTTGGTTTTGAGATATAGGTATTCATCATAATCAATAAGATGTTTGATGTGCCACTCTCTGAGCATCTCATGATAAATTTGTTGATATTGGGCCATGGGATTGATCCATAGCTTATCATAATGATCAGTGTTGATCAATTGTCGATGGGCTTCTTTGATATATTCCTGTGTGTCCATAATAACAATGTTTCCGCCTTTATCTGAGGGCTTGATGATAATAGGAGTATTAGATCTCAATATATTCAGATCTTTCCAGTCTTGTTGGGTAAAACTCGATCTACCCATGCTCTTGGATGGAGGTTTCATGCAGAATTTGTCAATGTCCCCAACCACCAATGTATCGATTAAGTTTCCACTAGGTAATTGAGGATTGAATTTGCTCGGACGTTTCAAACGACTGGTGCTATGTTGATCAGTAACAAAGCCCATCTCATTCAACACCATAACATTCGTGTTAATGTTTTCGTTGATCGATTGTCCAAGTACATTGCCCTCTGTCGCTAGATCATTAATGGCAATCACTTCAGTGCTGTCCTCAATGTTGAATCCTGTAGATGGACCAATACTCCTCCCACTTTGGGAGCTAGAAGCTTTATCCTTGTTGGACAAATGTTTGATCAGTCGTAATTTATATATATATATATATATATATATATATATATATATATATATACATATATATATGTGTATGTATGTATGTATATATATATATAGAGAGAGAGAGAGAGAGAGATATTTATAAAAAGTCAATAATGACAAGTTAAAAGACACTTGAGCATGTGAAAAAAAGACAATTTAAATTGGTAACTGTGGCATAAAAAAGGCCGAATTTCAAGAGTCAGAGTCATTTTGGCAGAATTTGCGATAATTGAAGACAGGAAATCTTCCACTTCGGCAGGTGGTAAAGTAGGAAATTCATTGCCAAGGAAAACCAAGGAGCATTCGTGTTCCAAAGCTTGAGCTCCAGCCAAGGCGTAGCATTCTTTGGTGTGCCTAACAATGAGTTTAAAGCTGCATCCTCCATGAAGGGCAATTCATAAGCAGCTTCCCATGGCAAACGCACCCTCAACGCACTTGTCTAGTAAAGCGCTCTCAGGGAGAATATCAACAGATCAGCGTCCAATGAAAGCAAGCACTGCGTAGAAAGACAAGCTTTCAATGCATGTTTGAACAAGCACCAGAGGCACCAAAACACGGGCTGCACACAATGTAAAACTGGTCTGTACAACAGAGACCGGTCACACTCCAATTGCTCCAGGAGTGTCGCTCCAAAGTACTGCATCATGCGATGAATCTCTGTTGATGACATAGCCACCTGAAGTTCCCGCAACATGTAACAATCTTAGAGACTGAAACAACATAAACTATTCCGGCTTGCATCCCACAACAGTTTTCACTATTGATGAGGACATAGTTGTCATTTGAGAGCACCTGGCATGCAAATCTAATCAAGGGGACTAGAACTCCCTTCAGATAACAAGCCAAGTTCACTGCCGAAGCGTTACACGCCCTGCGCAAGGACAGCTGTTTACAAACCATCGAATGGCTGACAGAAGTCTTGCATTCACTGCCCCTAAGAAAGACCTCTTTCATGCCACTGAGACATTTGTATGAGAAGGGCGGCTCACACCTCATGGATGTAACTATCTCCTAGCCTTTCATATCTGCCTACTGGAGTGTGTTTTAAGCAGGACGTGAACTGAAGTGTTGAAATAGGCAGATTAATGACCCTGTGTATCAACCACTCAGCAGATGGTATTTCTTCCAGACTCAAAGGCAACCTTTCTAACTTTTCAATATTTAACATGACATAAGTCGCTTCTTTCTTAGCCATTAGTTTTTATTGTCGAGTTAAATTAAATGTGGAAAATATGTCCCTTGCACTGTGTTGCCAGGGAACTTGACCTGCCTTCAATGTTTGAAGTGTCTAAACCAATTACATAATGGACCTTAGTTGATTCTGTCCATGGTGTAAAGAAGACATGTAACTTTGTATGATGTCTATTACAGAAGAAACTATGAAGGTGTATATCTGGTCAGACAGGGTATTAATCCCATTGTCTACAACAGCTAATGCCTTTTGTAAGTTTTCCTGATCTATTTGCCTTAACCAGACAGCAGCTTCTTTTTGGGAAAGCTTCCAAATTTCATTATATACTGCATATAAGAAGCTTTTTCTGGGGCATAACAGGAAGTCCTGTAAGTCAGTGTTATTAGACAGGAGCCTGAGGTGATCTCTAACAGCATATACTGAGTAACTATTTAACCATTGCTTGCATAGTTTCCCTACACTGTATGTTGTTACTATACCTGCATGTTCGGAAGACACACAGTCAGCGTCCGGCCTAATTGTTGTAAAACCCCCAGTGGAGTTTATAAAACGTTTATGACACCCATTGGTATCTGTTGGCCACAATAACGACTCGCCAGGACGTGACAGTGAAGCATTAAACGTGCCATTCTGGACCCATTCATCAAGGTTATCTTCAGCTGCCTTTATATACTTTTGCCAGTTGTAAAATTCTGCAGGAATACTGGCCACATTAAAATCCTTCATTTTTGCTAAGCCTAAACAACTTGTCTGTTGTACAGTCTCATTTAAAAATATCATTTGATCAGGTATCAGGCATGCTCTAAATAAAGATTCCTTTCCCCTTATTTGCCAATTTCTTGTTCCCCACACACTCTTTAAGTCAATTGACTTTAGCCAATATCCATAGCCCTCTATATCCAACTGGGAAACAAAGAAATCCGAATAAATGAATTTCTTATCTGTCAATAATATATTCACATTTTCCGTTGATAGTAATTTAAAATAATATAACTCAGCAATTTTAACAATGTGCCCAGAAAAATATGCAAACTTTTCAGAATATGTTTTAGAACTCCCCTGTGGTGGAGTTGGACAGTGTTCCCATTGGGTATAATGAAAAATAGTCTTTGGGGTACTTGCTCTGTGAATGAAATGGTGCCCATAATAATTATAGCAAAACATATCAGCATAATTTTCTTTAGATTGATAAACATCCTCAATTTCAAATACAGTAAAATACTGCAATTCAGTCATCATAGAATCAACAGTTTTTACATTCCAGTCATCACAAACACCTCCGGGTATTATTACATCATTCATTGAAAGTTTAAGCACCTATGGTATTTGAGTAACCTCTGTGAGGCCGTATGTATCAATTGTCACTTTATTCTAAACAATCCCATCAGGAATTGGTATCGTTGAAAAATTCTCAAAAGATAAGTCTCTGTGGACCTTGTGAGAAGAAAAATTGGGTTTTAGGACCTCATCCACCAGTTCAACTGTTGTTCTTTCAGGAAGAAAATGACCATGTATTAATAGAAAGAATGTTATGACAAAGTCAGTCCAAAGGAGGAAAGCTAATACAGCAAGGAAAGCCACAGATAGTTCCATGGGAAAATAAAGAAATGTGTTATAAGCCAGTTTATCAGCTTACGTGTTTTTGGAAGTTCAGATGTAGAGGAAGCAAATGAGTCCAAAAAAGTGTTGTTGATGTCAGCAAATTAACCAGAAGCAGTTCATGCAAAAGTTGGAGCCGTATTTGTAGGAGGAGAACTGGTAGGGGTCTCCTGCGGTGGTTCATAGTAAATGACGCCATCCATCTGTGTTGAAGTTGTGTCAGATCCATCAGTAATTTCTATATTGTTTGTTGTAAAAGATGTTAGTGGAACTAATGCAAGATCATTTCCCCCCTCTCCAAGCTTGGAGAGGTGTCCGCGTTGTTGCTCAAAACTTGTAGAGGGACTTCTTGACCAGTAGTGAGAGGGATTCGAGAACTACCGGCTGCTCCTCTTGGTCTGCTGTGCAGGATCGGTCACATGGTGTTACTTGACATTGTTGATAGATACAAAGCGATTTTCTTTAGCACCATCCAACGGTGGTAGAATGACAGTTCTTGTAATGTGTATTCCCAAGACTGGGACTAGTGCACGATAAGAAGGACCAAACTCCTTTTTCACAGCAACTTTTTCACGTACTAGATCCCCAAACTTAGGAATCCAGCCAGTAGATGTTATTGGTGCATCCTTAACTTAATTCCTGTGGAGGCAGCATTGCCAGAAGCATCGTAGTTAATAAACTGTTGTAATTCCTGCAAGACAGTGGCATGTTCATTTATGTCAAAAGGTGTTTCTGCCACCTTCATGCCAGGACCCTAAAGATTTTGAACATATATTTGAGTTCCGAACAGGCACTCGTATGAAGTACGACCCCACCAGGGACCTCCTAAGAAGAATGTTAAGTGTTCTCTGGACTCAATACAGGTGATTAAGCCAACTATGACCCATACCTAAGAATCTTGCTGTTAAGGATTGCTTTAAATCATGGTTTTGTTGCTCAGTGACACTGTTTCCCTCGGGATGAAATGGAGACGAGTAATGGAGTTGGACCCCTAATGAAGCCATGGCATCCCTGAATGCCCTTGAGATGAAAGTTGGGCCCTGGTCCGAGTGGGAAGCCGCAACTGCATATGTCCCGATAAAGACTTGCAGACCATTAATAACAGTCGAAGCATCAGCAGGGAGTTGTGGCCACACCGATAGAAATCTGGAGCAAGAGTCAAAAGTGACTAAAATGTATTTGTATGCACTGTCCGGTGTTAGGGGACCACAATGGTCCAAGTACACGCATTGTAATGGTTTGTTGGAAATTAGGAGGGTTATCTTTGGTGGGAGTTTGATGCTGGAACCCTTAATTTGTTGGCAGATGTAGCAAAAAAGGGCATACTGCTTGGTCTGTTTGAATAGACCTGCCCACCAATAACATGCTTGCAATAATGCTACTGTAGACGCCACACCTGCATGGGCAGATGCTACCCCTTCATGCGCTGCTTTAATCAACTCTGATCTCATGTTTTTGTTGGGAATTACTCAAACCCCTACACCTGGTATTTTTACTTCGGTGTCTAGGTAGCCTCCCATTCAGTAAGAATATTTGACAGGAAATGCTTTTGGATAGGGCGTGCCTTCAGCTGTAGCTTTCACAGCAGCCCATATGTCACTGTCCGGTTTCATTCCAGAACGAGTTACTGCAGCAACAGCAGCCGTAGCTACTGCTAATTTTGCGGCTTCATCAGCCAGTGTATTTCCAGCAACGTGTATTCCAACGCTCTGGTGTCCAAGTGTATATACAACATGGATGTTTGGTAGCGTTTCCTTCAGATCTGCTACTTTCCCTCACAGACGTCTGTGTATGATGGTGTTGCCTTTAGAATCTCTGAACCCATTCTGGCACCAGTAATGCAGGTATTCATTGAAGGACTGGATGCAATAGTATGAATCACAAACAATCAGTGTTAACTGTGCAGGATCCATATGTTCCAGTGCCATCACCAGAGCCTTTAGCTCTGCTAGTTGTGCTGTGCAATCACCTAGGGTTTGCGTGAATGTTTGCTGGGGGAAAAAATATTATACTCCATATAGCCACTTACAACTGCGCAAGCAGCTGACTATTGAGGTTTTGTGCCAACTGCAGGTTGTGCTGAGCCGTCAGTATACATGACTCTTTGATATTGATCAATGGGCTGGAACTGGGTATTCTAGTTCATATTGCAAAAATTTTTGAGTTTGTAATTTTGGGTCAAAAATGTAGTCAACATCAGTGGCTTTCAAAGACGTTGCCCATTAAATCCTACGTGGATGTAATTTCTTTAGATTTGGAACACTTGTTTTGGTGACAGCCTCAAGGGCTGGAATGGGAGAGACAACAACAATGTGTTTCCCCTGGGCTAGTGGTCTTTCTTTAATGACGGCCATCTAAACAGCAGTGAGAATTTTCTCAGTGGAAGAAAAGCGTTGTTCTGCTGTAGAATACAAATGTGATTTGTATGCAATCGGGACTGTCTCACACTCATTTAACGTTACATAGGTGAAACCAATGGCTCCAGAAATTACCCTGACAACCAGTTTTTTTTGTTGTCCCTTGAGTGTAAGTGTTTGCATGCAAGCATGTCTGTTTGCAAAGCTCTGAGAATGCGTATGTGTTTGACTGTCCAAAATGTAATGGATAAGTCAGGACGTATTAAGTCATATAAAGGTTTTATGCGTGATGTGTAATCTGGAATGTAAATTCTGCCAACACTTAGAAACATTTGAGTTTTTTTATTGTATTTGGAGGTTGTAACTGTGCGCATTTGTCAAAGAATTGTAGCCGCTAGGCTCTTTCCTTCACTTGATAGCTCGTATCCCAAATACAGGATGCTAAGGAAGGCTATTTTTGTTTTTCATTTTATTGAATTTGTAGCTGAACTCGGCAAATCCTACAACAATGAGGGCTACCCATCCTAAATGTTGCAGTAATTCATCATCTCTGAGATATATATCATCTACATAGGACAATGCTTCAGGGTCAATGTCGTGCAATATTGAAGTAACAAGAGCCGCTAACAGTCCTGGGCTGTTCTTGTACCACTGGGGTAAACAACAGAATTTGTTCTGGAAGCCTAGTGCACTGAAACTTGTTAAGTCTCTACTCTCAGGTGCTATATTTTGGCAGATGAAACCATAGGAAATGTTCAGTGTTGTTTTGCATTTTTTGTGCACTATGTTGTTCATGAGTGCTGTGCTATGTGAGTTTTGTATAGCGTATGTGTGTGTATGACTGTTTAAATGTCGGTAGTCTAAGACTATTCTGTGTGAATGATCCAGTTTAGCTAGTGGGAATAAGGGATTATTCATTGGTGAGTCGCAGGGTTAAATTATGCCCTGGTACTCCAGTTGTGTGAGGATTTCCCTCACAGGTGTTTTTACATCATGTTTTATTGGATACTGGGGTTGTGGTTGGGGTTGATTTTTAATAGGGATTACATGATAGGGGGAATCTTTATCCCATCCGACGTGGTTGCGATATAACATGGGTGTCTGTGCCAATGCCCAATCAATGGCGTAGGACTCTGAGAGCTCCTCGGGAACAAGGGGCGAGAAAGGTTTGATAACATCTTCCTCATATGGACAAGTATAGACAAATTCAGGTGGCCAATCCCATTCGGTCAGTAGAATATCATATATAGTTACGATGCGGTCCCAAAAGATTGCGTCGATTGTGTGCTCAATGTCTCCTTCTAACTGTAACGTTACTTTGTACACCCTATCAGGAGTGGAGACACGCATGTCTGCAGTTTCTACTTGTAGGAAGTCATCAGTTGCTTTCACCTTGAGATGCTCTAGAAGATTCTGGCGAACTATTGTGACCTCTGCCGTGCTGTCTAATAGCACTAATGCCCACTTCTTGTTCTTCAATAGAGCCCTCTCCTTGAGTGGCATGCCGAACTGCAAAAGCTGCCACTTTTTTCTTTTTGAATTGGGGTTTTTGTTGAGGAAGTTACTCTTCTTTTTTTTAACAGAAAACTGTTGAGCGTTGTGATTACTGTCTCGGTTTCCCATACTCAGTTCTTCGCTCTGACCGCCCACCTTTCTCACTGCGTTTTTCTGGTGAGTCCTGAAAGGAACGAGATTGGCGTGTATCCGTATATTGATATCTGTCAGGCGTTTTTATATTGTCTCTATTTCTGAGATTATATCTATTTTGTGGGGTCTCCGTATGCAGAGATTCTCCCCTTTCTGTTTTAGGTGTTTGTTGGTTTTTATCCCAGCGTTTCCTAATACCCTCAGGAGCTTGCTTGGTAGAATCTTTATTAGATTTATCCTGGAATTGTTGTTTAAGTAGGTTTGGACCCCAGACTATCTTGACCAATACTAGAGTAGGTCTTCACGATAATCTTTGGCAGCTCACGTTCTTGATTCTGTGGAGGAACGTCCCGGAGCCGCATGCGCACCGCTAGTGTGACTGCTTCCCCTTTATGGTTATTTAATTTAATTATGGATACTGTGGCAAAATTGCCTATTAGTTGCATCCCCAAGTCCAGGGCCGGGCAGTCCCGTATTCATCTTCAACTTGTTTCAACATTTCCGGTAAATTGGCAAGTGTCGGTGTACCATGTGCGGTAATATAGAGCGTGGAAAATACCATGCCCCAAGTATTACAGTTATCTATATTGGGAACCATCAAAAATGGCAAGCACATAGTTAATATTCTATGCTTATCCTAAGGTCTCGTATGGCGAAATACTGCTTCCAGTGCATTTATTTCTTAAGCTAACCAAAACGGAATTTCTTCCCATTTGGCGGGTACCTTACCCATGATCGAATGTACAGTTGCAGGATTAATGCCTGGCGTTAATGCATGTGGTTGCGCCGGAGCAGTACATGTTGGGTTTGTATTTAATGTTTGCATTACAAACTGTACTAATTGTCTATATATTTCCGTCAGCTCAGCGTATAAGCAGCGGACTACAGCTACCGCCAATGGTGTTCCATCAGGGTGAGGTGTATAAGTGGCCAATAAAGACCAGGTAGGGCCCTCATTGCTTAGAGGACCCAACCTAACATGCAAAATTGTGTAGGGTAGGGCCTCATCAAGCCAATTATTACGTCATAGAGGTGTTTCTAGATATGCATAAGCTCTGTATTGTGCAGGTATATTTGCAGGTGTATAGTAATGAAATGTATTTGGGTTCCCATCAGCTGCTGGAAATCTGACCAAAGAATAAAACAAATTCTGTTCTATAGGCTGGATGAGCCTCAACAACAAATGTGACTGGACCCCCCTTGGCCTATAGGCCATGTGCCAGTAAATGTGCAGTAAGGGGGGGTCGCATATTAACTGCAATTCCTACCCATTGTGAGTTTGCCATAATGAATGGTAAATTTGTTCGGAGATAAGCACACAAAATAGGGATTATCCTTTAATGGTTCAAGCTTGAACAACCTACAGCGTTAATTAGGTAGTCCCTACTTAGCTGAGGAGGAAACTCCTCAATACCACCGGCGTCTCCCTATATAGTACTGAGGTGTCTTTGTATATAGTGAAATAGAGATACTCAGGAGGACTCAAAGATTAGAGCCTGACCAAACGTTGGCGGCACCATGTCGCGTAGGCTCTCGTTATTCTAATGAGACTACTGGATTTGAGCGGCAGAATGACCTGCGGTGTGGGAGAGTCTGAACCCAACACAGGTGACACCTGCGGCCCAGTCCAGATTTTGCTCAGGTTAGCTAGCAGTGCCTCATCTCCACACAAGAGCAGGAATGATTGGGCAGCCGAGCACATGTCACAATTGATTCCTCAGGGAAATCGTGGTCACTCAGATCACAGACATTTCTTTTAGTTACATTAGTCTCACGTATACAAGGACAATCAGAGGAAGCAAATGTTTCTATAAGATTTTAATGAAGCAACTGCATCCTAGATAATAGAGCATGTACTGCAATAACTAGGACGATGAAGCATGACAGGATTAACATTGTTACAAGGACAGTAAAGCATACAAATAACGCTACCATGTTGTCACTAGAGCCATCAAAATAATTCCTACCTAGGCTATGTTAGAGCACAGCATGTTAAGCTCTAGTTCTGCAATTCAGGTTGCCCTGGGAAGACATCATCTCTCATACCTGAGCAAGAGGCCTGTAGCCGACATAAGCAGCTGTAGCGAAGCGTTCAGCAATCAGCATACAGTCGTTATCTGGCTTGAATCTCCCTCTAACGTGTATGGGACAGATAAGTGTTTTTATAATGAAACAACTGATGTTCTAAGAAAATGTCCCTACATAAGGATGCATTTGTTTCTATGAACACTGGAGATAAAGCTTTATCATGTTTACCGGCAACCTATCTTACTGCAGCCTTGAGAAAGCACAGAGTGAAAGAAATGTCTTGTTTAAGAACGCAGTGCTGACCTTGGTAAAACAGCTAGATTGAGAGAAAAAAAACAAGCCCACAAATGTGGCTATTGTTAAAATAATAAATTAGGCTGAATAAAATATATCTAGGGTAAAGTGCATAGCGGCATGGACTAGTTTGCTAAAATACTGAATATGGAGCTGTAACTAAAAGTGCCTACACAACAATGGTGCTGGGCCTAGTTTGAACCCTTCTATTATCTTTTCAATCCTCCACCCCTTAATTATTCTACACCTCATTTTTAGTTATTGTATTATTGTGTGTTCTTTTGACTGTGTATTTTATGTTTTTTTGTAATTTTTTTCATGTTTTGGTGCCTTTTTGTATTTTTGTGTATTATTTTTCCCTTTACTTCCTTATTTCATTTCCTTCCTTCGTCCTTCCTTCATTTCTTCCTTCCTGTTTCGTTTACCCCACCCAGGCTAGGGCCATGGTAGAGCTGGGTGGCGAAAAGGGGAGTGGCCAGGCTCTCCCAAGCAGCCGCCTACCTTCTGAGTTACAGTGCTGCCAAGGGGTACAGTCTAGCCCATCTTTTGCGAGGTAGAGATTGCAGCACTCATTTTTTGTGTGCAGCACCACCTTCCCTCCATTCTGGCTGCAGGTGACAGGTCTGGCAGTGGGTACTTCCTGTGGGAGCATTGTTTGTATTGGGAGAGGGTGCTCCATTGGGGAGAGGGTGGATATCGCAACTGTCAGTGGGACCTGCTCGATCTGCTAGGTGTAGAGATTCCGGGGCTTGATGAGTATTAACTATATTATTGTGTGTGTGTTCTACAAAGCTAACTTTTTTTTACAAATAGCATTCTGTTTACACTGAGAGATAAGTTATGTTTAGCTTACATTAAGAATATTATTATATGATCCACTTAGAATTAGGCAGGTGCTCGGCACTACCTCATCGTACACGTCGGTGCTCACTTCGGCTGATTATTTAGGAAGCCATTGTAATTCAGACTCCTCTGCCCTGCTCTCACCATAGTGAATTAGTCATATAAGTGAGTTAGCATTCTCTGTGACTTTGAACTATGTCGTTCGTACAGTCTCAAACAATTTGCTAGTATGCATCTTTGCAGAAAAGGGAGACTGAGTTGACACATCAATTGGGTTGAGAAATGAGAACAGAATCAAAGATCATTCATTGCGAATCATTAGTTCCACATGTAGGTTTTAGAAAGGAAATTTGGAATTGGGATCGTAGGAGTATAGCGAACTCAATGATAGTCGATCATACTAGCCATAGGCGATCTGATTTAGATTTTAAAAAAAATACTGCATTTGCCTGTTATTATAATTTTGTGGATATTAATTGTACCACTAATCTATTTTTTAATCTTCTGTATTTCTTACATTAGCACCTAATAGCAAGAAGAGGGACAGCACAGAGGTGGGTCCGGCTAGAGCTGAGGAGGCTCCTACTACCAGCACCAATGCTGCAGCATCTGCTCATCCCAGTAAATCCTATTTATTATTATTATTATTATTATTATTATTATTATTATTATTATTATTATTATTATTAGTTCCTTAACTTTTATCACTGCGCACTATTACACTGCATTTAATTTTGCCTTTTTTTTCATACTCCTTTTCAAACTTCTTTTTTCCAACTCCTTTATCCAATTTTTGTTTAATCCTGTTATCCCTGCATTATCTTTTAGTTTTGACTTTCATTGGCCATTTTATTCCACACCTTCATTGCAGTTCTATGATTCTGAGTCATCATCATAGGCTATAGCTCTGCCTCTCAATTGCAAAAAGGTTTTGGTTGCCATGACTCCTTGGCATTTCTAACATTGTGAACAAACAAAATGCCCAGAGTGATATATTTCATAGAAGATACTCCAGTGTTAACCAAACTGTAGCTATGTATTGCAGTTGCATTTATTTGATAAACAAAATTAAGGAGAGTTGTACTTAGAATCTAAAAACTGTATAATGTTATTTTCAACTACACCCACAAACAGTGGTGCTGCCTCAAGTGCAGCTGCAGGAGGAGATGGAGCAGGGGGAGAAGTGGCAGCAGGGACAGCCAGTGGTAAGTGACATTACTTGCATATTGACAATTACTGTTATACTCACTAGTTGAAAGAATGTCCTTGTGATCGTGAAACCCCCCTGTGTTAACAGCTACAGCGGTGGTTGGGTTATGGCCTCTTTTATCTGCAACTCAGCAAAAGCACACATAATGTATGCTAAAAAAGATAGCTTGATGGAAACAGGAAAGAACAGAAGGTTAAAAGAAAGGATGGGTGAAATGAGTGAAAGGAAAGGATGCATTAGTGGGTTAAAGGATGTGGGGAGTGAGTTTTGGGTAAATGAATAGACGAGTGAAAGGATGATTGAAAGAAAGGGTGGATAGTGGATAATCTTAAATCATGGTGGCTAAGGGTGAATATAGTCAGAAGAATTAAAAGATGACTGAATAATTGCTTGGATGAATAAACAAGGTAGCTGTTTTAGAGAAGGGCATGCTGCTCACCTATTTGCCATACTTCGCTTACTTTCTTTTATGGTTATCAAAGCTGTGGTTCAAAGTGGGGGTATTTTAATGTGTGCTCTAATCCCTGCATTCACTATATTTATTAAGCAGGGCAGATATATATCCCACCTGCTCACTGCCCACGGCATTTCACCACCCATGACCGAAGAAGTACAGTATGGCTCAATTTGTGACTGCAGCTTTGGCTGTGCAATGAACGTCTGATTCAGTAGATGGGACATTTACAAAGTTTTCAATGCATTGCAAACTGAACACTCAAGGTGTTTCTCTTCGTCCACTCAGTCACATCTTAGTACTTCACTGCTTTATTCTTTCCTAGGTACTTTCAAACCAGGTTACCAAAAAAATTGAAAGATCCATTCTTGCCATGTGCCACATGTTTATGGCCATGTGAAGAGTTTTCAAAATATATTTCTTGTTTTCCCATGACAGCTTTTTTTATGTCTGTTCAAATGTTTCCCTTTAGACTTTCATTTATACAGTGACTAAAGAAGCCAAAGTTTAACCAAATGATAAAACAATGATTAGTGACACATCTCTTGTCTATAGCAAAAGCTCCACCTACCTGGCTACTCCCTCTTCCATACCCTGCAGTAGAGTAAGTCAAGTTTCCTTTCTTTACTACCCAGCAAATTAAATTGCTGTAAATATTTTGTGGTGGTGGGTGAAGCCAGTAAGTAAAGTGGGACTTGTAAGTGCCTGATGTGATTTCAAGGTTGGCTTTAGGGATACTGTAGGAAAGTAATATATTGCCTGGCATGTTACCCCCATTTTTACTTGTGTGTCAGTTTGTTTTTGCCTGTCTCACTGGGATCCTGCTAGCCAGGACCCCAGTGCTCATAGTTTGTGGCCTGAATGTGTTACCTGTGTGGTGCCTAATTGTTTCACTAAGGCTCTGCTAATCAGAACCTCAGTGCTTATGCTCTCTCTGCCTTTAAAATTGTCACTGCAGGCTAGTGACCATTTTCTCGAATTCTAATTGGCAAACTGGAACACCCTTATAATTTCCTAGTATATGGTGCCTAGGTACCCAGGGTATTGGGGTTCCAGGAGATCCCTATGGGCTGCAGCATTTCTTTTGCCACCCATAGGGAGCTCAGACCAATATTACACAGGACTGCCACTGCAGCCTGAGTGAAATAGCGTCCACGTTATTTCACAGCCATTTTACACTGCACTTAAGTAACTTATAAGTCACATATATGTCTAACCCTCACTTAGTGAAGGTTAGGTGCAAAGTTACTAAGTGTGAGGGCACCCTGGCACTAGCCAAGGTGCCCCACATAGTTCAGGGCAATTTCCCCAGACTTTGTGAGCATGGACCCCGGATACTGCCAAACTAGCTCTCTGGGGTTTTCACTGCAGCTACCGCTGCTGCCAAACCACAGACAGGCTTCTGCCCTCCTGGGGTCTGGACAGCCCAGTCCCAGGAAGGCAGAACAAAGGATTTCCTCAGAGAGAGGGTGTTACACCCTCTCCCTTTGGAAATAGGTGTTAAGGGCCTGAGAGGAGTAGCCTCCTTGCATAAACCAGTCTACACCAGTTCAGGGATCCCCTAGCCCCTGCTCTGGCATGCAACTGGACAAAGGAAAGGGGAGTGACCACTCCCCTGTCCATTACCACCACAGGGGTGGTGCCCAGAGATCCTCCAGTGCGTCCCAGACCTCTGCAATCTTGAATGCAGAGGTGTGAGGACACAATGGAGGCCTCTGAGTGGCCAGTGCCAGCAGGTGACATCAGAGACCCCTCTTGGTAGGTGCTTACCTGGCTAGGTAGCCAATCCTCCTTTGAGGGCTATTTAGGGTCTCTCCTGTGGGCTCCTCTTCAGATAACGAATGCAAGAGCTCACCAGAGTTCCTCTGCATCTCCCTCTTCGACTTCTGCCAAGGATCGACCCCTGACTGCTCTGGGACGCCTGCAAAACTGCAACAAAGTAGCAAGAAGACTACCAGCGACATTGTAGCACCTAGACCTGCTGGCTTGCTCAACTGTTTCCTCATGGTGCAGGCTCAGGGGGCTGTCTTCATTCACCGTGCACTGGAAGCCAAGAAGAAATCTCCTGTGGGTTGACGGAATCTTCCCCCTGCTAATGCAGGCACCAAACTTCTGCTTCACTGGTCCTCTGGGTCCCCTCTCATCTTGACAAGCATGGTCCATGGAACACAGGAGCTGGATCCAAGTGACCCCGAAAAGTCCAGTGGTCCATTTGTCCAAATTTGGTGGAGGTAAGTCCTTGCCTCCCCACGCCAGACATTAATCCTGTGCACTGCATGATATGCAGCTGCTAGGGCTTCTGTGCACTCTAGCAAGGAATCCTTTGCACACAGCACAGCCCAGGTCCCCAGCACTCCATCCTGCATTGCTCAACTCACTGAGTTGACCACCGGCTTCATGGGATCCTTCTTTGAAGTGTTGAGATGACCGCCATGCTCAGATTTCTTGAACCCCTGTTCAAGTGCTTCTGCGGGTGCTTCCTGCTTCTGCATGGGATCTCTGTGCTGCTGAGTGCCCCCTCTGTCTCTTCCTCCAAGGGGTGACCTCCTGGTCCTTCCTGGGCCCGGCCGCACCCATTTTCTTCAACCGCGACCTTTGCCGCTAGCAAGGCTTGTTTGCGGTCTTTCTGGGTGGAAACAACTCTGTATCCTCCAGCACACTGTGGACATCTCCTGTGCAATGGAGAAGTTCCTGGCATCTTCCGTTGTTGCAGAATCTTCAGCTTCTTCCGCCAGGAGGCAGCCATTTTGCACCTTAATCCGGGGTTTAGTGGGCTCCTGCTGCCCCTGGACACTTGCGTGACTCTTGGACTTGGTCCCCTTCCTTTACAGGTCATCAGGTCCAGGAATCTGCCTTCAGTGCTTTGCAGTCAGTTGTTGTCTTTGCAAAATCTCCTATCACGACTTTAGTGTGTTTCTGGGGAAGTAGGGTCACTTTACTCCTACTTTTCAGGGTCTTGGCGTGGGGTATCATGGACACCCTTAGTGTTTTCTAACACTCCCAGCAACCCTCTACACACTACACTAGGCCTGGGGTCCCTAAGTGGTTTGCATTCCACTTTCTTAGTATATGGTTTGTGTTGCCCCTAGGCCTATTGCATCCTATTGTATTCTACAGTGTTTGCACTACTTTTCTAACTGTTTACTTACCTGATTCTGGTTTGTGTGCATATTTTGTGTATTTTACTTCCCTCCTAAGGGAGTATATCCTCTGAGATGTTTTTGGCACATTGTCACTAAAATAAAGTACCTTTATTTTTAGTAACTCTGAGTATTGTGATTCTTATGACATATTGCTATATAAGTGGTATAGTAGGAGCTTTGCATGTCTCCTAGTTCAGACTAAGCTGCTCTGCTAAAGCTACCTCTATCAGCCTAAGCTGCTAGAACATAACCTACTAATAAGGGATAACTGGACCTGGCACAAGGTGTAAGTACCATCAGGTACCCACTATAAGCCAGGCCAGCCTCCTACACTCCTGTGTGCCAGCTTCCACAATGACTGGCTCATCGTCATCATCCCCCTCACCATAATCCCCTTCTATGATTGTAAGGCTTTTGGGAATTTTTATTTTCCTTTGCCTCTCCTGGTGTCTTCCCAATTCTCCCGGGATCCACTTCATCTCCCTATTATCATCATCAGAGGCAGTGCTTAAGAAGATAGTGGAGTAGCACTCTTCCTTTTTCTTGTTGGAGATCTGGGAGCCATTGATTCTAAAAGAGGTGGTTCTTGCTCGCAAGGAAGCTCGGCCACCTGTTCTGCTCCAACTACAGAAAGATCTTCTATTTCTGGCTGCAGCTGTTGTCCACTTTGCTCTGTTTCCTGAAATTACTTGGTACAATTTGGTGAATGGAAAAAATCCAATTCAACGTCAGTGCTTGTCAGCGTTGCTATTATTGCAGTGTCTGTCTCACTGACATACAAGGTCTTGGGCTTTTGTTCAGGCAGTGCTGTAGATAAGGGAGTGCTGCTACCAGAGACCAGTGTGGCAGGCACACATCTCGTTAAAAATATTGTGGTTCACATACCACTGATGGAAAGCTGCTTTTTGTCACTGACCACTTACTTGGGAGCAACTTTATTTGGGGCCATCGTAAAGCTCTCAGTTGACAGTGGCACTAAGATGCAGAAGAGATTTAAGGACTTAACCGTACAGGCATTCTCTTTGGTAGTACTATGGGTGATGTGACTCTTGTGCACCTAAAGCAACCAAGTAAGATAAATATGTAGCTAGTAAAACAGGGCATTGTTGTAGGTTGAAATCATACACACAAATGCTATCTTAGTGCGGTGGGTTACTTATGTAATAAATACCAATTTAATCAAACATTGTAAAGTCAAACCACACCACCAGATCATAAATTTTCATTTAAAATCAGGCCGCACAACATGCAGATATAGCTGTTCGCTTTATCTCCATTTGTTTTAAAGGAGACACCTGTAGTAGTCAGAGAGAGGTGCATAGGTAAATAGAATAATAATAATGTGTCTGCAGTGCACTAAGCCAGGGTGTCCAGGCGGAAATGGAACAATTATACACCTAAAGAAACCAAATGCTATAGTGCGGCTGTGCGCCTTTGATGGATGGATGGATGGATGGAGGAATGGATGTGGATGCATGGATGGATGGATCGAGGCAAAATGCAGAACTAAATAAAATGAAATAAAAAAATGTAAAAATGAAAAAATAGAAAAAACAAAAAAACAAAAAAACAAAAATACCAAACAAGAAATGTACAAAAATTAAAATTAAAATTAAAAATGACAATTAAAAAATGTAAATTAAAATAAAACATTAAAATAAAAAATAAAATAAACAATGCAAAATTAAACTAAAGAATGAAATTAAAAAGTAACTACAAAATAGAATTTAAAATGAACATAAAAAAATAAAATATAGAATTGACTGCAAAAATTAAAATAGAAACTTTAAATAAACAAGTGAACAATAATTAACAATGTATGTAAGTCTAAGGCAGAGACATCCTGGCTGGATGCACAAAATGGCAGCCACCCACATGGTAAAACAATAATAAGGAGCAAAGAGTCATGGCAAACAAAGAACACATGCAGGCCTATGGCAAAGAGACACTGGCTGGATTCAGAAAATTACCACTACTCACATTGTCAAACAACAACTGTGAGCAAGGAGGCATGGAAAACAACGAACACACGCAAGCTTAGGGACAAATTCTACACAATATGGCCCCTGACCACACATCATGGAGAATAAACACAAACGGTGGACGATGACAAACACCCACACACTGGCCTTAAGGAGGCATGGGGTAACACTGAAGAAAACACTGCCATTAATTCAGCAATACAAAACATGAAAATTAACTGAACTATAAACATTTCACAACAACAGTACACATCCTCTTATGCCATCAAATTTTACCCTCTAACGTACACACTGTTGCAAATACATTTAATCCAATGCCATCCCAGCCCTGAATGAAGTTTTAAAAGCATACACCACTGAAATATTTATTTCATGCACTGATGACTACTATTACTGGACCTACTGGCTAGATGGCCCCTTGGAAATCTACATAAAATAATATTGCAAATGTTACAAACATGTAGAAAAGGTACTGAGCCGTGCAACAATTTTCCTTTACAAAAATGATAAAAAATCAATGAAATGAAAAATAAATACTAGGCCCATACTTAAAGTCCAGGCCACCACAGTACATTTTTTTTTAAATCAAATTGAAAGTACATAGAAATTCTGGTGAATGCCTAATCTATCAGACATCACCCTTATTCAATAGTTTTGGAACTTACTTATGTGATTTCACAAAAACAATTCCTTCAATTCAAATGTATATCCAGGAGACAAAGAGAGTGATCCTTTCACCTCGAAATTCAAGTGAAAAGTGACTAGGAGATGGACAAAGCACTTGACGGAGCCTGCTGGACAGGAACAGGTAGTTGGAGTCTCTGGGGCACTACCTTCCTTTATGAAAAAAGGAAAAGTGTTACCCATTAATCGAGATAAATTATTAGTGCCTCAAACGAAAGGCAAAACTCGGAATCATGAACAAGTGAGATGTATTAGAAGTTTTCACAATAAAATATGGGAAGTTAGACAAAGTCTAACAAAACACTGGGAAATGTTAAGAATGGATGACCATCTGGCGGGTGCTATAGCTAAGAAACCCCAATTAACTTTCAGGAGATGTAGGTCCTTGAAGGATAACTTATGTAGAAGTTTAATTCAGTCTACAGGAACACCAAGAGAGACATCTATACATGGCTTTTATGTTTGCGGAATGTGTAAAGCGTGCAAGAGTAGTAACAATTGTCAACAAATCCAATTGTCTCCATAAATATCACCATTTATTATAAAAAAACATCTGACATGCAACACTGATTTCTGTGTGTATGCCTTAAGTTGTCCATGTAAGAAATATTACATAGGCAGCACTATACACAAGGCTAAAAAGCGTGTATTGGAACATATGAGGTCTATCTCCAGGGAAGATAAGACGTATCCGGTTGCAAGGCACTTTGCAACTTTTCATAACAAAAATGTGAACCTTTTGAAATTCTGTGTGATAGTATTCCAGTTCGCATTAGAGGAGGTAACAGAGAACAGGAGCTGAGAAGATTGGAATCTAAATTTTTTATAAAGTACGCTACTATTTCCCATGGGGGCCTCAACCTTGACGAGGAACTATCAATACATCTTGGATAACCCAATCCTGCAGCCAGGACTGGGAGACACAAGACTGGAGTTATGTTTGGACACAGGACGTGGAGTTATCCATTGGCTGAGGTGTTGTAAGTGCTGGGGTTAGAAGTCTAAGGGGCATATTTATACTACGTCTGCGCCGAATGTGCAGCAACATTTTTGACGCACAGTCAGCGCAAACGTTGCCCCGTATTTAAACTTTGATGCCCGAGCCCGCGGACGACAAAATTCCACCGTGTGCATTATTTTTTGGATGCAGCAACCCGCCTTGCGTTAATCATATGCAAAATAGGCGTTCCCGTCCAAAAAATTACTTAAACGGCTGTGCGTCATATTTATGCTTTCGGGCAAAAATGACGGACGGCCAGGAGGCAGAGCCGGAAAATGACGCACAGCCCGATTTGCGTCAAAAATTAATGCCTGGGTCAGGGCAGGTGTTAAAATGGGGCAAACACACCTGTATTTAATCAGAACACACAGAAGCAACAGCAGAGCAGCAACAGGGATACATGGAGGTGATTCTAATTCAGCGTCCACGCAGGCGCAGAGCCCAGCAGCAACAACAGCAGCTACAACAACACCAGCAGGGACCCCAAAGGCAGCGCAGAAGGCAGGAGAGGATATTCCGCCCCAGAACAACCCTTCATGGCCTCAGGGAACACAACATCATCCAGAGGCACAGGTTGAACTGGCAGGCCATTCAGCATCTGCTGCGCAACATTGAACCGCAGTTGGCCCCCACTTTGCTGACACCCCGCACCATCCCAACAGAAACCAGGATGCTTGCCGTACTTCATATGCTGGCAAGTGGCTCTTTTCAAACAACTGGTGCCCTGGTTGCCGGAATATCACAACCATCATTCTCCGCCTTTTTGCCCAAAGTACTGAATGCCATCATTGGACTTACACCCTGCCACATCTGCTTCCCTAACACACTGCAGAAGCAGCAGGAAACAAAACAGGGGTTCTACCTCATCAGTGGCTTCCCACATGTCCTTGGTGCAATCGACTGCACACATGTATGCCTTGTGCCATCTGCTGCAACTGAACACCTCTACCGCAACAGGAAGCACACTCATTCCATCAACGTGCAGGCCATTGTCGATCACCAGGGATTGATCACCAACATCGTGGCTAAATATCCTGGGAGTGTACATGACTCCTTCATCTTCCGTCACTGGACCATCAATGAACACTTCCAGGATGGACGGTATGGCAATGGACTACTTGTTGGTAAGTACAAAAACCCACTTATATACACACTGCACAGCAACCCTCTAGGACACACAACACATACACCACAACAGCAACATGTGAACAAGAACACACTGAGGTCGTGACATCACTAGCCATTTTTCTTAGGTCTGCAGTAAACCTGTCACACATCTGAAATTACTGTACAGCCTAATATTAAGATGTCAAAGATCACAACGTGTGGAGTGGGTTGCCTAAATGTCACCTTGCAAAATGTAAGTGTCCCAATGACGTTTACATGAATCCATTGCATAAGTCTAAAAGTATGGGATGTCCAGGGTACATTGATTTGAACGTGTTAACAACACTGTCAATTTTAACCTGTGTATGGAACTATCATCTCACCCCCAGTGAAGACACAGGGACACCTGTATCACAAGTCACAATGCTAGGGAGGGCACACTGTACTGCAAGTCCCAAAACATACTGCTGACAACCAGTCAGCAGCCAAACACTCGTTCAGCCAAGGAAACAACACAATGCAGATGGTACATCCTACAAGCCTTGGATGCTACATTATAACACAAAAGAGTCACAGACAACACAAGACAACTACTGCCATGCAAGGTGATTTCAATGGGGCCAGCTACATCAGCATGGTACAAACAAATCCCAACTGAGCTGTACGATTGGCAGCTAGCCCAGAGCTACCTTGCAAAGTGTCCACCCTTCGTTTCAACCACCAATCACAGTTAATATAGATGACAATGTGTTTCTGTTGATAAGTGTGTTTTCAAAGTCACAAACAGTGCTTGCAGACTTGGTATTGGGGAAGCAGTTTTAGGTCTGACTGCAGTGTGATGATCAAGGACACCCTTATAAGATGAGTTCTCATTGGCACTGTTGTATTCTTGTCTTCATGACTCTCATACGTCATTTGTGACACAATTCAGCATGATTTTACCTATTTGTGTGTAAACTCAGACACCTTCATTTATGCAGTTTTTGTAGTGTTTGCTTAGATTAGTGTGCACTGTTATATGTGTTAATATTGCATGGTGACAAAATTTTGTGGCCACTATTTGATAACTTAGATATCCCTTGAGGAAGCATTATTCTGTCCAACACAGCATGATGGTGTATGGTTTCTCACTTCATCAGATATGTCCCTCAGGATGGGCAGATTATGATGCAATCATGGGCACTGTGCAGATTTCTCTGACTACATAATATCAGGACAGTTGTATTGACAAGCTACGTAATTTGACAGTAGGCACATTTCAGTTATCTACTGCATAGTTGATATGTCATATTATCCAGAGGCAGATTTGTTGTGTAAGTGCTATTTATTGAAAAGTGCTGTAGTGCTATCTGTACATTGTCCATGACTGTGAGTCCTTTATAGTGACATCTTACATTGTGATCCAACACAAGGGTTTACCAAAATGCTTTTGACATGCTGGGGTTGATGTTTCAGACAGTGCAGAGGGACAGAATTTGCCAATGAGTAGGAGAGAGACAATCACTGGGCTGGGTGACAAGATATACAGTGGTTTGCAGAACAGTGCCTAAGTACAGTTGTTGCAAGACTGGCAAGTTACAAAGCGCAGGACCTTGGTAATAGTTGGCCATATGGCAGGGACTAGTGCTTCCGGGTCATTTTCCTTGTGAATGTGATCTGTTCCATGTCTTCTTCTCCTGATGTGTGTGTTGCCTTCTCTGTCCTTGTTGTTGTTGGTTGTGAAGGGGCAATACACACCTCAGTGTTAGAAGACATGGAGTCAGACATCCCGGTCGCTGCTCCCTGTGAAGGTTTTAAGGGCAGTACTGCAGCAAGGAGTATCTGCTGGTTCTTGAGAATAGCAGCCACATCTCGATGGTAGGCAGCCAGGTCGGCCCTGAGGGGTTCAATGTTGCATTCGTGCACACATTGACAGGATTGCTGTTGTAGGTGTTGGGTCAACTGTATTACAGCTGTGCTGATTTCCTTCTGGGTTTTCTGCAGTTCCTGCAAGATAGATGTTAGGGCTTGCATAGCTGCTGCCTGATCTGCAGATGACATCATGCATGAACGCACCCCCTCTAGGCTGGCTGCAATAGTTTCCATCCCCACCCGCACCTCCTTGGTCAGCTCCCGCTGTACTCCAACTACAGTTCTCTCAAAGTTGGTGCCAGTGTCGTCTGAGTCCTCAGCTGTATTGAAGCTGGCAGGTCTTACAATTGGGGTGGTGGGTGGATCCTCTGCAATGGCTGCTTGTTCTGTGCTCATCCTTGTGACTGAAGGTGGGGTCTGGAGGGTTTCAAAGACCTTTTGGATAGTCTCCTGGGGAATGTTTAGTAGCTCGTCATCCATGTTATCAGGGTAATCTGGGACAGGCATATCCACAGGAGATCCATCTTCCTCTGCAATGAAACAGGGTACAATTAGTGTGTCTGTGTTGTGGCAATTTTGATGTGACATGCCTGCCTTTTTATGAATTCACTTTGTGATCTTGTTTCGTGTTAATTGCTCCAGTCCTTCAGATGGGCATTCTTTCAGGCCTATGGCCCACCTGCATGTCACATGTATGTTATTGAGTTAGTAGACCAAATAGAGAATTGCCACCTTCTTGTCCTACTCAAGCCTCCGTCTACATCCATTCTCATGGTGAGACCTTTCACTGGCTGTGGGTGTTCTGATGGCCCTGGCAGCACACTTAACAATCTGGACCTGCCCCAGTCTCTGATCTTTCACATCCACTTAAATGTATTTGACATGTGGCATATCCTATGCATAGCAATGTTATGACACGATATGGATGTTGGCATTCGTAATGTGTACTGCTTATGTTGGGGAATGTGTGTTACATTGGATTGCCCTGATAATCGTATCAGTGTCCTATTTCCTCCTCTGACTGTGCAGGTGTATTTCAGTGACCAGTTACATGTGTCCCCCCCTCAATGCTGATGTCTGAGCAGTATGACATTTGGGATGTTGCAGTGTCACCCAGGCACAGGATGGACCCTGACATATGCAGCATGGGTGTGTCCTTAGTGCTGTGTAGCTCCTATTGTTGTTTACATTGGCTGATGTTTGCGACAACTATGGGCATTGACATTTGACAGTACTGGGGCCTTTGTCTTGTTTCAGGGGATTGCTGAAGTTGTCATCCTCACCCCCTAATTTAGGTGTGTATGATCCATGGGGAGGTTACTGCCATTGGCTACTTGAGCTGCACACAGAGCAGAGTTGGTAGTGGCAACTGTTGTCAATGTTACCTTCCAGTTGTTGGTATGGCTAGAGGTTGTTAAGAGGGCCCTAGTTAATGTAGGGGGTATGGTGGCTGATGTGTGCTGGGATGTCAGTTTGACGTTGTGCCCTTCCCTCCTGGCGTGGCTTTCCCTTTGCTCCATCGTTGGCATGACAGCATGCCCCCATGACATGGGACTGTTGTTGGTGTTGTGTTATGGTGTGCCCCAGGTCTTCTCAGAACGGGCCATGCCCCCATGGCGTGCCCCTTTACCCATGCCACTCCATGTATATGATGACTTCCATGCATTTTGTTGTCGGTATCCCCTCCGCTCACAGTTGACATTATTGCATTATAATTCCACATGCGACTTACCCTGCATGTGCGTTGTCTCCTGGTAGTCTGCGCTGTCCTGTCCTTGAATCCCTGTGACGATCTCCTCAGGGATGAGGGCTGCGGCCATCTCCTCCATGTGGTCCAGGGCCTCCTGGTGTGCTGGTCTCCCACCTCCAGTCTGCAGTGCTGCCTTCCTGTTCCTGGACATCTTTTCCTTGGTCCTGCGCTTGCAGTCATGCCAGCGTTTCTTGCACTCGATGACTGTTCTGCGTACTTCAGCCACACTGTTAATCTTGTCGACAATGTGTTGCCATATAGCCTCTCTCCTACTAATTGGCAACTTTGAGGTGACAAACAGTTGGTGCTGGTGTTGTGTCACCTCTTTAACCAGAATTTCCTTCTCCTCTGCACTGAAGCGACACTTTCTTTTCTTCTTAAAAGTGTCCTGGTTCTTGTGTGGGTACCCTGGCTGGTTCCTGGTCTGATGTCATCTTCCTGGGGTCTGTTGTGGCATCTGGGATCCATTTTGGCTCTCCTCTGGTGAAATGGCAGTGTTCGTGTTTTTTTTTTACGCTATTGCGTCAAAAAACGGCGCATATCCGGTTTGCGGGGTCGTAAATCGACCCACAGTCATTTCCGCTGCGTTAACGTAATTTTGCTTTATGACTTGACGCTGCGGTGTGCGTCAAAAATAATGACTCCCACCTGTGGTTTGCGCCACTGTATACATTTGACGCCTGCACGGCGCACCAAAATGGTGTTAGCCGGCGGTAATATTTTTGACGCAAAACTGCGCTGGTGCAGTTTTGCGTCAAAAAGTATAAATATGGCCCAAAGTGTTGGTTTGAGTGAGACTCACTGGAGCTGTCTGCCCAGACATACTAGATGGGCCAAGCTGCTCCACATCATCCAGACTTGCAGGAGTGGAGTCCTCAGTGAAGGCTTGATCCTGATCTGGTGTGGAGGTATCCTCAGTGGCAGATGGTTGTCCTCTTACTCTGGCTGTAGGACCTAATATGAATTACAGGAAAACAAATTGTAAAAGTATGGATTGTGCATCAAATATGTTTTAAACTACAAATGAAGCAAACTAACATAAATACATTGGTATTTATAATATGTTCAAACCTTTCAGTGTTTTTGGTGATAACCCATATAAATTATACACATGCAAACTTCAGGAAAAAAAAGTATTTGTTTATATCTCCTGAAAAGAAAAAGTTTACATAGGAAGTGTACATAAATTATACAACATATGCAACCCACTACAGTGTGGTGGAGAAATGTAAATGTAACCATTCCAAGGCTAAAATTCATAGTCTTACACAACTTAGTAGGATTAATAGTGTTGGTAATCAAATTAACTGTGCTAAGTACATTTATTATCATTATTACTTATATTCCTCATACATTACATGATATAAATGCTTTAAGTCAACATACTTTTATTTGTAAAACCAATTATATCGCTTCAATGAAAGAACAAGAAAGTGACAACATCCAAAATCACATGAAATAATACACTTTTTATTGATTGCATAAAATGTGGTTTGAAAACTTCCTGACATTTTGACATATTTGCATATTTTGAATGTGTGGAAGTAAAGAGATAACTATCAACATCACATTGCAAAAATATTTTCCAGATACAAAAACAAGGCATTATGTTAGTTGTAGTCCTTTCAATTTGACATTGCCAACACTTGATAAATTGTAAGTTTAACATTCCTAGTAAAATATATTGTAAATTGTAATATTGTTTGTATGGGCTTACTACCCTGAAGAAGTGTCAAAGTGCTTTTCTGTGAGTAGCATGTTACTCCTAGCTCAAAAGAATTAGTGGTGGATTAGTATAAAGAAATATGAGTAGAGTAATTTACAGCGAAGATGCACACACGTTTACTAAATTATGACATATGTGAAATATGTCAAAAGGTGAAAAAAGACTTATAAGCACCATACCTTCATGGAATAATTGTTGGGACTTCTAACCTGTTATCTTAACTACAACAAAATACATTTAAACAAACAAACAAGCGAATACAAGAAATGATCAATGAGGAACAACACACATATTGCCTAGTTTTAAAAGGAGTGATGGCACAAAAATGCTAATAATTTGATGATGTCAACAGATTTGTGATTTTTAAATTGTACCTTATATGCTGTAGAACGGTGGGAACACATTACCAAAAGATAACCTAAGAGCAAAAACTGCATTTATATTTAGTGAATCACACATGATCTAATTTACCAGTCTCCAATTCACCAGGGGTTTCCGTCAAGCCTTCATGATGTAGGATCTGAAGACCTTTTCCTACAAGGGAAAAAGTTGTAAAGGGGGGCTGGGAGATCCACCACCAGTCCTCTGGGCCCCCAGGTGACAATTAGAGGCCAGGGAATGCACTCTCTCCTGCAGGTCTCCCCAGCTCTCCCTAATTTCCTCCTTTGTTTGCAGGTTGTTTGTTACAGATTCACTCTGTCAACTTTTCAAGTCCACATATGCCTTTTCTGAGGCATAGTTATATTTTGTAATTGTGGTTCTAATCTAATTATTTCATCCACCGTGACTGACGATTCTCCCTCAGAAAAATGTGGATTTCTCCTCCTTGCCATTATGTGTAATTAAAAATAAACCTGATAGTGGCCCACAAGTTAATGAAAAATAAATTACAAATAAGACAAATGAAAAATTAACAGAGGGAGGAAGAAAATATTAAACCTGACTTCTGATTGTAACATTCAGCAACAAAATGGGGTACTATAGTGGAATGGCAAAGGATCATGGTCTGAAATGAAGTGTGTTTTAAACAGTGTAGTATGCAGGAGTTCACAATTGGTGAACATACTTCAGGTGTGTGCTGCTTTTCATTTTTCCTCATTGTAGATACTTAGCTCAATAGGCTAATATTTTAGATAAGCATAAATAATGCTAGGAAGGAGCTAAATGTGTTATGAAACCACTCAAAAGATTGGTAATGATAAATCTAAAATGTTGCCGCTGTTGATTTTCTGCTAATGAATACAGAAAATAAGTTAAAGGACTTTATTTTCTGTAAGGCAAAATCCTGCCTGCTAGTGTCCTATCCTGAGTGGTCAGCCTTAACAAGATTATTCAGGCTGCTTTGATGAGGTGATAGGTGGCCTGCATTGACCAGAGGTTATCTGATGTGGGGAGTTCTGCAGCTGCAGAGGCCAGTCCAGGAATGGGAGTGGGTAAATCAAACGGGGCTTCAAAGGAAGCAGGAGGGTAAGTAATGCAAGCCTGCCATGCCATCTCACCCTTTACCCCACCGACAGATAGCTGACCCCGAAAAAGAATTACCAGATGTTCTGGGGGGGGGGAGTGTTAATGGAAATGAGCCACACCAGTTGATTGGTTTAGCGAGGTGTTGCTCCTCTGGACAGAAATCATCCAAATTGGATTTTAAAGTGCACTGCTTTGTGGGACAAGAAATTGCCACACATTGGAAGGAGCTGTCATGCTTTTGGGTGGCACCCTGCATCTCATTTGATAGGGGCGCCTACCTGCTTGTCCCCCAAGATGACTAAATAGATATCTGGTAGCGGCATAGCACCTCAGATCTGCTGCCTGAAATCACCAAGAGAAGAAAAACTGCCCTGTTGGAACCCTGGGCTACAACACAGAGGACTGCAGATTGAAGGACTGCATCTGTTGCACACTGGAACAATAGCCCTATAGGCTTTGCTTTGCTTCAAAAAGGACTAAGGAGTGGAATCCATTAAAGCAACAGGTTAATAGAGCTTGTCTACACCAATCGTCACAAAAGTCGCCAGCCTGGAGTGTGTCCATTGGACTTTTAAGTATTTGGCCAGGTGCATTGTGGAAATTGTGGTCCCAACTTCCAAAAAACATCTCAGAGCTTCTAGGCCCTTATATATGTGTTTAGAACACTTTAAACCCTCATGAGGAACTTCAGGAAGAAGTTCTAGAAGTCTGGAGAACTTCTGTGAAAAAGCTCCATAAGGCGACAGACCCTTCGACGAGAGTTGAGCTGCTGACAGTTAACCATGACCCGGTCTGAATTCCAGGTTTGTGCTGCTGAAGCTCTGGAGCTTTTCCCCATCAACGAGACTTCTATCATTTGACTGGAGCTTCCTATAAACTGAACCCAATAGCGTTGCATTGGATCCTGGCCTGATGAGGAGCTTCATCAGATGACAAGAGAAAAAGCTGCAGAAAAACACCTAAGTCAGAAGATAAAACTTTAACCGAGGCCTCCTGCTCATTGTATTCGAGCAGGGTTCCATCATGGTCAGCCTTAAATTGTGTACTTGGTCATGGTCTAGCATGACCAGGTGTCTCCAGTTGGAGGTATTGATTTCTGAGCACCAGAGAGCACATTTTTTGATTTATTCTTTAAAAATTAATAATTCGGTTCCCTATATTGGAATTTTGTCGTTTAGGTCTCATTTTAAAGATAACAATATTTTCTATTTCTATAAACTGTTGTGGGAAGTTTATTTTGTGTTGAGTCTTACTTATTTACTGGATTGGTTTATTTAAATGCTTTACATACCTGTCTCCTAAGTAAAGCTTGCATTCTTGTTGCAAAGCTACGAGAGGTTGAGCCAGGGCCTGATGTTTTGAGACCTTGAGAGGACCTAACATTGGGTTGGAGGCCTTAATGTTAGTTGTAATTGTGTACTTACTCCTAGCATTAATCCACCTTCCAACAATCACTGAAGTGATATTGAATAAACAACTGAATGATTTTTTGAAAAAAAATCAACACTTCTATATAGCCCAGTCAAGTTTTAGAAAGAGGCATCACTTGTAAAGGCCACTAACAATTTATGTTTCATTCTGGATGAAGGAGATTCGTTGTCTTGGTCCTGTTTGACCTGTCGGCTGCTTTTGATGCCATCTCCTACACCATATTTTCGGAGCAGCTAACTGAAATGAGAGCTAAAGGAATGGTCCTTAACTGCTTTGCATCCTTCCTATCTGAGTTCATGCAAACAGTCTGCCTCGGTTACTTTTGATCTTCAGCTAAATCCATCTTGGTGGGCATGCCACGGGGCACAGCTCTTAGACCAATGTTGTTCAATGTGGCCTCCATGACTAGTATAACTCCCTTACCTTCACATGTATGACTCTGATGAGTGTCAATCGAAAGATTCTGTCACTTCTCACAGCAGCTTCGAGGATTGCAATGGTCCAAGTGCTAATACTCTCTCAGCTAGACTACTGCAACGCCTTACTGGTTTATCTCCCTAAATACCTCTCTCTCAAAATCCAGGTGGCATACAAGTGGCTGTGAGGGTGAGACCAGGACTTAGCTGTAAATCTTCAATCTTTAACCCTGTCGCAAATAGGAGTCTTTTAAAGCCACTACCTCTCACAACTTAGAAGCTTTTTTAGGCACTATGCTTGTGCCAGAGAACAGTTTATACCACAAATAAAGAGAATGATATGTCCTCTCCTTTTGTCCACCATACGCCAGCACTGACTTTGAAGTCGGCATCCCAACATTTACTTTGCATTTCAAAATACACACTTCTTAGAACAGGTGGAAGATCTATTTCAGTAACTACCTTCAAATCTTGGGGTGTCATGCCTATTTCGCTGAAGTCTCAAAACAATGTTCTGTGTTTTTCTAAACAGCTGAATACTTACCTATATGAATTAATTCTGGAAATCCTAATTAAATTTCCGTTGTTCACTCTGTTTTTTAATTCTTTAACTACTATAAAATACGCCTGGATACCACTTTTTGAGGTTTCTAGTGCGCTTTATAAATGGCGCATACACACATCCATACATATATTCTCACTGTTCGTTTTTTGTAAATGTATATGATGTGTTTTGGTTTAATGTTTATGTTGCCTAGTGCATTACATAAGGTTTCCTTGACTAGCTAAAGTTGCTCTCCAACAAACTCAAATATAAATCAAAGGTTGCTGATTCTTCAGTTATGCCAATATTTTCAGTTTGCACATTCGGGCTCCCTAAATCTGTTTATTTTTGATTAATTACTGATCGTACTCTGTCACAAATTTAGGGTGCGACTATACTGTGTTAATGGGGTTGGTGAGTCAGCAAAAACAGTTTATTTGTGCACATACATCACCACAGGGAATCCACGCTTAAAATCATAAAATGTCAAGAAGTAATTACCCAAAAGGTCATTCTTAATTACAGTTGTTGAAGAAAATACGGCATTTTAATTACAATTATTTTGTCGAAAAGAGCTCTGGAAACTGAAATGTAGTGCAGGCACACCACGTGCCTGTTATCGCCTGGTGTAGGAGAGAGGCTGCATAGACGTATGTTTTCTTTCAGAGGGTGGATGGGGGCAGAGAAGGTTTGCGCGGGTATCCCAGCCCACTCCACTTTTAGTGAGAACTATGCGCTTGGCTTTACGGCATTATTAATCATTTTCAAATAATCGTTGCCTTAGTTAAGAATTTTATGACACTTAGCGAGCGGCACAATGCATGACGTTGAAATAGAAGCACGAGCGTTTATCAGAATGTGTTTCAGTTTTATTGACAAAAGAAATCAATAAATGAAACAAACTGGCAAAAGAATAATTTAATAACTAAAACATGTTATTCTGCCCGTCGGATTACAAACATTTTCACCGGGTATAAGAATCGACCACGAGGTGTTTTTGTGCGCTTCCACCATCCCAGGAATATAGCTTTGCATCGACTTTGATTTCATTTTCTTTTGTTTTTTTTTCAGCTATTTGTTGGCTTTCTGTTACAAGTGATCAGAACTTCTAAAGGGATTTTTTTTCCTTTTAATGTTGAACCTCAACGAAGAGCCACTTTGTGCCAGGAATCTACTTATAATTGAGTGGAATAAAGCTTCTGAACAATTGTGCCTAAATAACAACGTGTTCCCTCGGGCAGAGGATGTTTTAGCCACTTTAGCTTTATCACCGCGATTTGCAACTTAGAAATGAAATGCAGCGGGATTTTTCTGAATGCGGGGATGTTGGCTTAAGAGCCTGCGAATATGTTCTGTCAAAACAGAGAACAAAGAAAGCCAGATGCAGCATTTTAGAGTATTTGAAAGGCACATCCGAAGAGACAGATACCGTTTCGGAAAGAAAGACGAGCATGACACAAATGAAATAGAATGGCTCAGAAAGAGCAGGCACGTGACCGACTAAAAGCAAAGTTTCTGAAGCGAGATGCAAACATAGCCGGGAGTGCGTGTACCTCCGCTCATAATGGAGGCAAACAATGGAAATCAATCAGGGCTTTCCGGCCTTCCAGGTAACGAGGCCAGTGAAATCAGTGCACACCGAGGAAAAGGCATTTAGGTTGACAGCAACACAATTCACCCACCCCAAAAATCATTTAATTTAGATTTACAGCTATTTGGGGAAAGCTGTAATGTAGGCAATGCTTCGTTTAGCAAGTTCATCGCTGGTATCCAGGCTGATAGTAACACTGATCTAATGGAAAATACCGCTGGGCATAGGTATCCAAACTAATCTTGCACTTGGATATTTTATGGACCTATTTTAGTTGGCTATTACCACTTTAAAAATTCAGTTCTGAGCGTTAAATGTTAGGTTAATTGTTATTTTGTACGTGCAGTATCGCCACTGGCCTTAGGCACTTGGCTGTACATTAGAGCGAAAGAAGGGTCTGTAACACGATTATCCAAGTCGCCTTTTGTACTTAAAGCCTAAAATAATAGCTACATTTTCCGGTGTCCACGGAATGGAAGAAAAGAAAGGTTCCAATCCTAAAACAGCTTGAGGGAATCCCACAGCCTTACTGATGAGTACGAAAAGGAGCAGCCCTCCCCTCTTGATTCTCTGGGCAGCGAAGCCTGCTTATTTGTAACGGTTAGATTAGCAGATGATATATATAGATAAGTGCTATATATTTATAAATATTCTTTGCCGTTTTTTGTGTGAATTATTGCATGATGGACTAGTTATTAGTATGTGTTTTCAGAAGCGTTGTGACCTTTATTAGAAGCTATTTAGCCTGGGTTAAAGTATAATAAGGTGTGGATGTTCTCAAGCAGATGCAGGTCAACGAAATTTGCTGCCCTCGGTTGGTCGCCATATCTATTTTATTTTGTATTTTCTTAGCTTTAAATAGCACATGCAATAAACTCCATACAGGGTGTCAGTGCCTCGCGCACTCAAAGCAATTTCCCAGAAACTCTCAAAACAAGCCACATTCTCTTACTCTAAAAGAATCCTCAATTTGGACCACTGTTCTTCGATCTTTGTTGCACAGGGTTCCTCTTAAGCAAAATGTTTTGGAGCAGGTCCTCCCAAGTCCCCTAAACGTTTGAAGGGGTAGATCGAGACAAGGGTAACAGCACTACTGAACAGGGGTAGATTTATAATTTGTGAAACCTTTAAAACACGCATGAAATGTGGTGGGAGGCAAGCATCCATGCTTGTTCAGCCCAGGCCTTTGCAGGTTACTCGGCAGCAAATTGTCTGCTACTTAAAGTTATCTCAAGTAACTATAACTTGTGCCCAAAGGTAACAATAACTCTCGCCCCCGCCATGCACAGTTTTTTCCTCAAAAAGGTTACTGCAAATATTACATTGATATTATGAGTGATGTTAACAAAGATGTCATGAGTGGCATAATTTGTGAGGTAATCAGCAGTGCATGGCGAGAGTGCGAGTTATAGTTACCTTAGGACTTGAGTTATAGTTACTTGAGATAACTCTAACTATAACAGGTGAATTTCTATGGTTTGGTATGTTTAAAAATGAGCCTAAATATAACGTCCCTGTAACCTTTGTGGTTCTTTTTTTTTAGTGAATTTCCATGTTTTTTTTTTTTTTATTGTATTTCCTAAATATAGCATCTCTGTGACCTATGATTCTTTCAGTGAATTTCTATGGTTCTTCCGATGTAATGTAATTTTTATTACTATACTTTAATCCAACCACCTTCAACCGTGCTTGACGGTGGATGGCTACAGGGCCTGGCCCTCAACCAGACCCTGTGGCCAACCCCCTAACCACCCAACCCCTTTGGCCGTGCATGGTAGGAGTTGGTCGTGGCCTGTCTCTCTGGGGGTGAGAGTGGTTGTGAGAGTGTGTGTCTGGGTTTGAAAGTGGATGCATCTTTGTCTTAGTGCATACGTCAGTGTCTATGTGGGTCTGTGAGTTGGTGTGTGAGCATTTCAGTGGGTCTGTGAATGGGTCTGTGAGTAGGTGCATGAGTGCCTGGGTGTGAGTGTGTGCATCAGTGTCTTAGTGGGTGTGTCTGTGTCTGTGTGCGTCTGTGAGTGGGTGTGTGAGGGTTTTAGTGGGTCTGTGAGTGGGTGTGAGAGTGTCTGAGTGGATCTATGAGTAGGTATGAAAGTGAATGGATCTGTGAGTGGGTGTGAGTGACTGTGGGTGTCTCTGAGCGGGTGTATGAATGTCTGAGTGAGTCTGTGAGTGTATATGTGAGTGTTTCAGTGAGTCTGTGAGTGGATGTGTGAATGTCTCTATGGGTGTGTGAGTGTCTGAGTGGCTCTGTGAGTGGGTGCTTGAGTATCGGAGTGGGTCTGTGAGTGGGTGTGTGACTCTGAATGGGTCTATCATTGGGGGCATGAGTGTCTGAGTGGGCCTGAGAGTGGGTGTGATAGTGTCTGTGTGAGAAATGGACTCATTTGACATGGTAGCCCCCACCTTTTGCCTGGAAAATTATGTGGTTTCAGACTGGAAGTGCCCTGGGCCCCTGCTAAACAGGTTCCCAGGGCCAGATCTCTTCCCCAAAACTGTACTATGTTTGGCACATTAGCAACCATCGTAAGTCCCTAGTAAATGGCACCCCTCACACCTCCGGCATGGGTACTTAATAGGCCCCCCAGAGCTGCAGCATCAATTGTGCCACTCTGAGAGGCCCCACACTAACCTCATAAGACTACCATTGCAAGTACATGACAAGGCGTATTTAAAAGTTACAAACTCAGAATATCACTCATAAGAGTCCCATGCCCACTACCTCTGCATGCAATATAGATAAGTCACCCCTCCGGCAGGCCTCACAGCCTCATATGCCCCAACTGTGTGTTTGCAGAATCCAAAGACATAGTGTACAGGGAAGCCATAGCAAATGCATGTTTTGGACATTGGTCATCACAAATTGTCCAGCTGCATGATGCTGTCTCTGAATACTGGGTTGTTTGGTATCAAACAACTCAGAATAATAAGCCCACACTGATGCAAGTGCTGGATTTATTATACCATGTACACAGAGGACACCTTAGAAGTGCCCCCTGGTATGATTGCTGACTGGTCTTAGCCAGCCTGCCACCACCAGACAGAAGTCTGGACTCCTGGAGTGAGAGTCTCTGCTCTTAGGAACCAGAAAACAAAGCCTTTCCTGGGTGAAGGTATTATACCTCCTCCCCTCCAGGCAGGCAACCTGCACCAGCGGTCAGCTTTCAGGCTTTGCCGTCTTTGAAATCTGACCTCTGCCTCTGCTGCTGGCAGCTGATGGTCACCCAAAGATTTTTCCTCCCATTTGAGTTGGAAAACCGGTGGGAAAATATAGCCAAAGTAGGAGCAGTGGCCACTCTTAGCCTGCTCCACCCCTCAGGTGTAGCAGGCGAGATGACCACTCCATTTCATTTTCCTCCATCTTGGATTTAAGGAAAATAGCCAATCAGTGCTAGGGAAGTGACCATGTTAGACCTGGTATCTTTTGTCATTTTTCCTCTGTCTTTTTGCCTTCTGAGCTCCAGTTTTTTTTATGGCATGCTGGACTTTGTTTTTGATAATTTATTGTCTCTATGCACCTTACAACTCCAGATCAGTGCTAAAGTGCAAGTGCTCCCTGTGTAAATTGATTTGGTGACTCATTTATCAATGATTGGCATATTTGATTTACTAGTAAATCCCTAGTAAAGTGCACCATGTGTGCACCAGGGCTTGTAAATCAAATGCTAATAGGGGGCATGCAGCACTGATTGTGTCATTCTCATGAGTAGCCCTGCAAACATGTCTTAGACCTGCCACTGCAGTATCTGTGTGTGCAGTCTAGCATTGCCAATTTGACCTGGCAATTGTACCCACTTGCCAGGCCCATACTTCCCGTTTATTACATGTAAGACACCCCTAAGGTGGGCCCTAGGTAGCCCCATGGGCAGAGTGTTGTGTATTTAAAACATGGGACATGTACTGGTGTGTTTTACATGTCCTAATTTTGAAATACTGCCAAATTCGGTTTTCACTACCGTAAGGCCTATCCCTCTCATAGGTCTAACATGGGAACAGCCTTTAAATATCTTTTAAGTGCCGCTTCCTATTGACAGCAGATAGAGATATGGCGTTTGGGGTCTCTGAACTCACAATTTAAAAATACATCTTTTGGTGGAGTTGCTTTTTAGATTGTTTGAAAATTCTGCTTTTAGAAAGTGGGCATGCTCTTGCTTAACCAATCTGTGCCTCTGCCTGCTTGTGGGATCCACGTCTGGGTCAGCACCTGAAAGGGCTCTGTCTGTCCTCACACAATGTAGTCTCAGACCTCCTGGAGTGTGTCTGGAGCCAGGCCCGGGCAAGGCAGGATCTTGTGAACAACAGAGACTTTCCTCTGAAGTTTGCCTGCTTCAAAGGCCAGAACTGGTATGAGTAGTGGCCCCAAAACCCCAGACCTTTAGAACACTCTGGATCAAGAGGAACCTCCACCAAGGAGAAGAACTGAAGAGCTAGAGGTGGAGTACTGCCCCTTTGCTGTGTGTGCTTTGCTGGGTAGGCCTGCAGTTGCTGCTGCTGCCTTAAAGAGGACAAATACTGGACTTTGTTGTGTATCCTGCTTATGAAGTTTCTCCAAGGGCTTGAAGTAGAGCTTGCCTCCTGTTGGAAGTCTCGGGGATATCAAAGACTTTAGATTCATCTACCTACAGCACTGTGAACTGTGTGTTTTGTACTGCAACAGAAGAGAAACCACCACAATGCCGTCAACGATGCCGCTGCCTGCACCGTGACTTGATGTCGCCACAAGGAACCATGCCCCACTTTGCACCACAACCCTTGTCTCACCTATGCCGCCACCTGACGCCGCCACCGAGCCATTGCTCGCACTGTGACCTTTGGGCCCCTCACTCCGCATCACCTCGCTCACTCCGCAGCGTTGGTATCCCTGACAACGCCACTCTACCCTGATACCATATTGCTGCCGCACCACAGTCCTGGTCCACTGACACCAGCGACATTAACTCCAGCATCGTCAGCAGACACCCCTGTCTGCACAGTGAGCCGTGGGCGATGCATTGAGCTTGCCCCGTGTCGTACCGCCACCTTGGGCCTACCAAAACAGCGCTTCTGCAACAACGATGCTGCTGCTTGCACCACGACCTGGAGACATCACACATCGCACCACCCCGCTTCACACCACAGACCTGGTCTCACCAATGCCATCGGATGCCGTTGTCTGCACCGTTACCTGTGCTTTGCACCACAGCCCTGATGCCATCAACGCAAGCGCTCCTGACTTGGTCATCAGCTCAGAATTCAATCTTCAACATGTGTGACTTCATTTGTCCAACAACCCCTGCACCAACCTCTGGAACCAACGCCCGTCGACCCCTGCCCATGCCAGCGATGTTGCACTCCAGATTTCATCACGAGGATTACGATGCCCTACATTTCCAAGGTACTATTTGGGGGTCTACCCGACAGCGTAGCTGGCCCCCGAGCCCGTGGTTGGCCTGAACTGTTGGATTTGTAGTTCAGGGTTCAGTGATAGCCCCAAACGGAGCTATTGACCTCAAGGGACTGTATTTTTAAGTAATTTATGCAAAATTCATATCTTTATTACTGTATGATGGATGTTTCTCATTTTGGTCTTGTTTTACACGGATAAATATTTGCTATTTTTCTAAAACTGGTGTGGTGTAATTTTGTAGTGTTTTCACTGTATTACTGTGTGTTGTTTGCAATTGCTTTACAATGTTGTTACTGAGATAAGCCTGACTGCTCATGTCAAGCTACCAAAGGGGTGATCAGGATTTATCTGAGATAGAAACCTCCCCTACCCTGATTAGAGTGAGGGTCCCTACTTGGAAAGGGTGTAGGCCGACTGCCAACTAGAGACCCCATTTCTAACAGACTCCTTCCCACAGGAAGTTGTCACTTAATTGGTGTAGCCTGCCTACATTAGGTGGCCCATTGGTCACTACCAGGTACTCCCTCTGATGCCCACTAAAAGCAATATTAAGTGGGCATCCAGAGACCTACAGATCAGATTCAATGGACACAAGAAGACCAGTGAGAAGGAAGACCTGAGGATCGATAACAGAAGTCCTGCTGCAAGAAGAAAAAGGTTCTAAACCCTGCCTGTGCCTCCCAGGACTCGACAATCACCTCTGAAGGGTAGACTAGGCAACTGAAGGACTCTAAGAAACCCCAGAGCACTTCCAGCTTCTAAAAATCACCATCACCAAGAACCTCCCTCTGAGTAAAGGCATCACTCACCTGTAACCTGTAAGCAAGAAACCAGTGAAGTCAAGTTCACTGAACAGCCACTGAATAATGAACCAGACACATCGGCCTGACTAAAGTCTACCCTACTGACCTGAAAGATAAAAGCCTACTAGTGTGGAAAGTTTGGTGGCACTGCATCTGTCGGGGCCTGAGATGTGCCAATACCTGTGGTACTGGAACCCCAACATTAGACACCCAGAAGGAAAGTCTTCTCCAGATTCTTAAAAGCCCAGAAGCAAGCCCTAGCCGAGGAACCTCAGGTCACTCAAGAACCACCCCTCAGATTGGACCTCCCGACCCACAAGCAACCCTCCAGGTGACCTACTCCTGGCTCCAAGGACCCCGTGACACATGACTCTTGGCTGAAATATCTCCACTGCAGCTGGCCTCCCTGACCCTTGCATCAGAAAACCAGCTGTGCTGTAGGGGTCCTTATCCCCTTTTGACCTCCACCCTCCAAAGGAACACCTCTGGCTTACCTTTAAGTCCGTCTGTGCAGTTTGTTTTCAAGTGGCCCCCCTTTTCATTGTACACCAGCTTCAAGACTATAAGCCGCTGCTCCAGCTTGAACTGGAAACTGCCTGAACTTCTCTGGCTGGCCTACAACACATATCAATGACCTCAGCCTAAAAATAGAAGATGACACTTGTGAGAGCATTGCCTGATTTTATATGATTCCTCCATTGATTCCTACAGTTCACAATTAAACACAAAGATAGAACATTTTCTAAACTTTGAAAAATCATCACTAAAAAGGTGCAGGCAACCCCACAGCAGTGACGTTCAAGTCACTGGAACAGCAAGCAGGGTTTGGCATCTTATGTTTGTGCAGCAGTTGAATCTTATCTGTTCGTCTAGAGATGCCCGGGGGCATTTGGAGGAGTACCTGGTAGTGGTCAGTGAGCCACCTATATTAGGGTGGCTAAACCCACTAATTGATCACTTCCTGTGGGAAGGGGTCACATACCTTACCCTGATTGCCTATTTTCCTAACATCCAATCAGGAAGAAAATGTGATGGAGTGGTCACCTCGCCTGCCACACCTGAGGGGTTGTACAGGCTGGGGATGGTCACTCCTCCTATCCTTGCTAGTTTTCCCACTCATTTTCCCACTTAAAGTGGGCAAAAAAAACATTGGGCAGCCATCTTCTTCTAGCAGCAGAGCTAAGATTTAAAAGGCAATAAAGCCTTTGAAGCTGACCACTGGTGTAGGGTGCTTGCCTGGGGGAGCAGGTGCAACACCTCCACCCAGGAAAGGCTTTGTGTTCTGGCTCCTGAGAGCAGGAGCTCTCACCCCAGGAGTCCATACTTCTGACTTGTGGTGACAGACTGGTTAAGACCGGTCAGCACCCATGTAAGGGTGGTTAGGCTTTGCAAAGGGTACCTCTAAGGTGCCATCTGGGTACATTTTATAATACATCCAGCACTGGCATCAGTGGCGGGTTATCATTCTGAGCTGTTTGATATCAAACATCCCAGGGTTCAGAGAGGACATCATGTAGCTGGGAAACTCATAATGACCAGTGTCAAACACATGCATTTGCTATGGCTCCCCTGTACATTTACTATGTCTTAAGATTTATCAAAGACACAGTAGGGGCATATTTGTTCATACACACATAAGTCCTCACATGCATTATAGTGCATCCTGCCTTAGCCCTGCAAGGCCTGCCAGAGGGGTCACATACCTTCCTACATGCAGTGTTAGTGGGCATGGCACTCTGGGTGAGTGTCTTGTTGATTTTGCAACGTAAGGTTCACCTTGTCGTACACTTGCAATGGCTATCTGAATAAGGCCGGTGTGGGGCCTCTCAGAGTAGCATAAGTGGTGCTGCAGCTCTGAGGGGCCCTCTTCAGTACCCATGCCCTAGTTACCATTGATACCATTTACTAGGTGGCTGAAGTGCCAAACATAGTACATTTTTGGGCAAAGAGATCTGACCCTGAGAGCTTGTTTAGCATGGTCCAAGGGCACTTACAGTTTGAAATCATATCATCTTTGAGGCAAAAACTGGGAGGCTAACTATGTCAAAAAAGGCCCTTTCTCACACTACCACAGTGCACAATGATGAGGGTATGAGTTTTGCAATCTCTAATGCTCTTTACCAAAGGCAGACATCAATGCCATTTTAAAACTCTCTAAACAAACCATTTGATCTCCACATTTGACAAACCCAGGACCTGTCAATGTCACTCTTTCAAGCATACTCAGTTGCCCAAAACTCAAAGCTGTGCTCTGCAATCCACACTCTGAGCATCGTGAAGAGAACTAAGAACACCCTACAGGAGAAGTCTGCACAAGAATGAGATAGTTCAATAGTGAAAGGCAGTTAAAATGGAGGGAGCACTTGTGTGAAAAAAAGGATGAATTCCAATGGATGAATTTAATATGCAGATACTTGATATTACATTGTGATTATTGAAACTAAGAAAGTACATATGTGATTATCTGTTTTTGAAATAAAAAAGTAATATATTCTTTGATGTGCTAACATTTGCTAAGAGTCAAGAACAACTTCTAAATTTCAGTTGCACAGTAATGTGCAGTGTGTAAACCATAAATTGCACTTTTGACCTAGTGGTTCTTCTGGGTTGCGTTAGAATCCTTGCCAAAGGACTGTTGGGCATAAGAGATTAAAGAGATTTAAGAGAAATTAAACATCTTTTCAGTTTATACTAGAATGATTGAGTGTTTCATTAATGAGGAGTTATATTTGAAGTGTAGTATAACTGTAAAGTTAAAAAAAATTAACTTAGGTATGGTTTTATAGCCCTATAAATATTTACAAATTCATTGCAAAGTTTCAGGGGGCCCTTCCTGAGGGTTGCCAGGAATTTGCTAATAATGAGAGATAGCCTACTGGTTTAAGTTACTCAGAGAAGTGAAAAAAAGGTTGAGGGACAATAGCCATTAAAACTGCAGTGAGGAAAGATAAAGATGGAAGGCAACTTTGATTCATTACGTTTTGTATTATGGTAAAGCATAAAGTTTAAAAGGTTGCTATTAATGGTTGCTTGGTGTGAGAGTTGCATGCCATTCTTATGCTGAGTTTTCATATTTTTTTAGAGATTTGAAAGTATCTACTAAGAGAAGAAAAACTGAGATTTTGACCAACAAACTAATTATACAGGTACTTAAAATATATAAAATTATATAAAAAGGCAATTTAAAATGTATCTGTCAGGTTTACAACAATTTGTGTGAAATAGAGGGATCCACGAGTGATTGTGTAACTCTTGTTATTTATTTAAGCAATATATGTGTGATATGCAAATGCACAGCACAAAATTGTATGAATGTTTGCATTTGAACAGTATTTTGTTCCATTGTAAATCTAAATGACAAGTCCCAGAATTCATACTAGAAATGAAAGAGTGCAACAGTTTTTCACCAATTTGAGGGTCTACTTATATATTTCACAAAGATATATGTGATGTACTTATGTAGAGAAAGATTGTTTTATAAATACTGGCATTTGTAGATTCCTTATTGCCATTGTAAATGAATACTAAAAGTCCCAGAATTAATAGTAAAAATAGTAGACTACAACACTATACATACTAGAAAACAACATTTATTACAAAAATACAGATGTTCTTCAAGACAAAACACATATAGAAGATGAAACATTACCGGTAAGTGGTGAAATAGAAAAGGTAGATCAATGAAGATCAGAAAAAACACTTCAGCATCCATCCTCTTCATTCTAAAGAAGATATTGGTGAAACAATTGATCTATTCCAAATGAGGCAAGCTAAAGGAGCTCCTATGAGTGTCTGGGGAAAAAGTGTAGAAGCTTGCTGATTTCCACAACTGTTTCCCACTGGAGAAGGTAGGCGCTATGATGACTGTTGTGTACAGATACGAGCAGTTGAATACAGCTCAACAATATTATATTCTGAAGCTTTTAGATTTTGCCAGTGCATTCCATATATTTATTCTTCTGTTTAAAAGTGACTTATCTGAACTTTCATATGCTGTTAACTATATACTGAAGACAGGAGTAAATCTGCAAAATTTTCTGCAAAGTAGTTTGTTGAAGAATTTCATGAAAAGAATGAAAGGTTGAAGTATAGCTTGACTAAATTGATGGCAAGTCAATGTGGTACCAGCAAGTATTGGTACCATCGTCACAGTGACTGAAATGTATGTTAATAAACCTAGGTACACCTTCTTGGTTTCTGACACTCAGTTGTGCTGAGTATGCGTGGAATGATCTCCTTCAATTTTTGAGAGAAGCAAACTCCAATTTCAAAGACATTGAATTGAAGACAGAAGGAGAACTCTGTTCCTTGGACCCCTCTAATATTTGCAGATACTTTAACTATTGATTTCGAGCTATGATGTCTTTCATCTAAAAAAGTCAAACCTTCCTCTAGGTGAAGTGAATTATTTTTTTGGGCATAAAGAATAGCAAGCAAAATATGCTCCTCATATTCACGTGCTATTATGGATTAAAGATGCACCTAAATTTGGAAAAGACAGTGATGAATCTATCCTATCATTCATTGAACAATATATTACATGCTTCATTCCAAAACTAACTGGTGTTCTCAAAGTCTAGAGGAATTGTATGAACAAGGCTAGGCCTTGTCAACATGTGAGACAGAGTGTTGAAGTCTTTCACAGAAATTCAGTACCTAGCAGAGTATGTTCCAGAGAGTACAGATATTGTAAAAACGAATATATTGGATACCTACTATCCAAAAATAAGTCCACACCTCAAAACCCTGGCGGTCGGTGATAAAGTGCTGGTAATACCGCCAACAGGCTGGCGGCAATTACCGCCAACTTATGACCATGGCGGTGAGAACTCAGATAGACAGCAATTTTACCACACCGACCGCCAGGCCGGATACAACAGCCACCACAGTGGTAGCCGCCTACAGCCAGGTGGAAATCAATGTTCCACCCACCATATTAAGACACTGGAAACCGCCACCTTTTCCGGGGTGGTACCACCAACAGCAAAAGCCTGGTGGAAACACTGCACAGAAGGGAAAGGACTCACCTTTGGAGACACAGGGAAGAACTACGCCGCCATGGAGCCTGAAATTCATATATTCCTGATGATTTTCTACGTCCTGCTCCACAACGAACACCAACAACGGAGAAGATGACCACAGTGAGTACAGCAACCTAGCACACAGGGAAAGGAGGGAGGAAAAAGAGAGTGACACACACACAACACCCCCCCAGCCCCAACACCATACACACAATCAGCTGCATTACCAAAACATATTTAGCCCGTACCCCTGAGGAATAATGAAGGGACAACAGGAATATATGAAAGTGAGCATAATAACAACACAGTAGAAATACGAAAATGCAATGTAATGGTATATGCATATGCACAGTTCAAGGGGCACTGCTCAGTCCATATTGTGCGTGGGCCACAGGCCAAAGTCCAAGGCCCCACTTGTCACCTGCACCAACACGGAGAGAACACTGCAGGGGCATCAGTTGGAAAATAGGCAGGCACCTCAGGGAGACAGGGAACAGGGGGCACCTCAGCCGGCAGATGGAACAACACCACTGGTTCGGGAGGGGGCAACATGCCCTGTGCTTGTTCCTGGGGAGCGCAAGGCCACAGTCTCTCAAGTGGGTGACTTGCCCACTGGCTCTGGAGGGGGCAACATGCCCTGTGCTTGGTCCTGGGGAGTGCAAGGCCACAGTCTCTCAAGTGGGTGACCTGCCCACTGGCTCTGGAGGGGGCAACATTCCATGTGCTTGGTCCTGGGGAGTGCAAGGGCATAGTCTCTTAAGTGGGTGACTTGCTGGTTCCAGAGGGGGCATTGTGCCCTGTGCTTCTGATCCTGGGGAGGCTGGGGTTGGTGGGTGTCTTACCCACCGGTTCTGGAGGAGGCATCGTGCCCTGTGCTTCTGATCCTGGGGAGGTTGGGCTTGGTGGGTATCTTACCCACTGGTTCTGGAGGGGACATCGTCCCCTTTTCTTCTGATCCAGAGGAGGCTGGAGTTGGTGGGTGTCTTACCCACTGGTTCTGTAGAGGGCATTGTGCCTTGTGCTTCTGATCCAGGGGAGGCTGGGGTTGATGGGTGTCTTACCCACTGGTTCTGGAGGGGGCATTGTGCCCTGTGCTTCTGGTCCTAGGGAGGCTGGAGTTGGTGGGTGTCTTACCCACTGATTCTGTAGGGGGCATTGTGCCCTGTGCTCCTGATGCTGGGGATTTCAAGGTCACAGTCTCTAGGCTGGGTGTCATACCAACAGTATTTGCAGGGTGCAGGCGGCACAGCAGCCCATGGAGGCAGGACTACATACCAGCGGTGACAGCTGCTCAGCGGTGGTGGTGGTGCTGATGCAGCTGCTAGTAGGGGGAGGCTCAAGCCCATCCCCTGCAGCCTCGGATAGCTGACCACTGGTGGTGGTGGTGCTGCTGCTGGTGGTGGAGGGAAGCTCCAGCCCATCCCCCACAACCTCGGATGGCTGCCCACTGGTGGTGGTGCCGCTGGTGGGCGGTGGTGGGGGGAAGCTCCGTCTGAGTCCCTGCACCAGGCCCCTTGTCTTTCCTGCCTGCTGGTGCTGGCTCCTTGTCTTTCCTGGCAGCAGCTGGGGCAGGCACCTTGCCCTTCCGGGCAGCAGCTGGTAAAGGCTCCTTGCCCTTCCTAGCAGCAGTTGGGGATGGGTTCTTGCCCTTCCAGGAAGCAGCTGGGGATGGCTCCTTGCCCATCCTGGCAGCAGCTGGGGATCGCTCCTTGCCCATCCTGGCAGCAGCTGGGGATGGCTCCTTGCCCTTCCGGGCAGCAGCTGGGGCAGGCACCCCTTCCTTGAGGCTGCCTAGTGCCCTGGATCATTTCCCACCATGAGTGGATGTGGAGACTACTGGGCCCATGGACTGGGTGGCTGAGGTGCTTGCCTGGGTTTTTGCCACACTGGCCAGACATGAAGGACGGGGGCAAGGGGTATGGAAGAGGTCAATGGTGGAGAGGAAAAGCTTCTTAGGTACATTGGGGCGGGAAGAGGGAGAAGGTGTGGGAGTGGAGGAAGAGGGAGTGGTAGTAGGAGGTGTCTGTCTGCTGTGTTTGGGTGCAGGTGCATAGGCTGGATGCTTTTGTGAGGTGGATGGCTGTTGGGTGTCTGAGTGATTGCATTTGTGTACTTTAGGAGGGGGGATAAACACAGTGGGAGAGAACACAGGGGACGTGTGCATGGCTGTTGTGGAGGTGTCTTCCAGTGAGGTGTGTGTTCTGCTAGGTGTGGTGGTGAGCTGGTAGTAGATGAGGATGTAGTGCATGCAGGTGTGAGTGTAGACGCAATTGGGATGGAGGTGGAGGAGGAGGAGGGGGACACAGTGGAGGCAGTGGATGTTGGTATGTCTGCATCTGGATGGTGTTTGTGTGAGTGCCTGTGGGCTAATGTGTGGTGCTTGTGTTTGCCTGTGCCACGCTTGTGTGTTCTCCTATGTCCATGCTTGTCTGCCTGTGTGCTTGGGATAGGTTGGAGTTGAGGGGAATGGGATTGGGAAGAGGAAGTTGGAGAGGGGTGGGTAGAAACAGGGACAAAGGCTGCCATCAGAGAGGAGGCCAGAGCCTGGCTCGATCTCTGTTGAGCCACCAAGCCAGTGTGAATGCCCTTCAGAAATGCATTAGTTTGTTGCATTTGGGCTGCCAGCCCCTGGATGGCATTCACAATGGTTGACTGCCCTACATAGATGGATCTTAGGGGGTCTCCTCACTCAGGGCAGCAGGGCTCACTGGGGCAGGGCCTGAGGTGCCTGGGGCGAAGGAGATGCCCTCCCTCCTGGGTGAGCGGGCATGGGCAACTCGCTGAGGGGCTACTGGGAGGGCTGTGCTGGTACGGGGGTGGTGGATGTACCTGCAGCTGGTGTGGTCACAGAGGTGTCCGCCACCACCAGTGAGCTTCCATTGGAGGAGGTATCAGAGTCTGAACTGTCCCCTCCAGTCTCCGCCATGGTGCTCCCCTAACCCTCCATCCCACTGGTGCCCTCAGTGTCAGTGGACTCAGGCTCCTGGATCCTGTGGGATGCAGCTACCTCTGTCGTTGGTGCCTCTGCTCCTCCGCCAGATGATGCTAATGCACATAAGGACAGGGTGACAAATCAAAAAGGGGGGAGAGAAAGGATATACTGGGTCAATGGCTGCACCAACACCACCATTGGCGTACACAGCACACTCACACACAGGGAACAGCCCTACACCCTATAAATTGCACTACCAGTTATAATGCTAGCCACCAAGGCATGGAGAGGGGCACATACCGCCAAATGCAGCACACCTGGGACCCACACAGCCCAGACCAATTATGGATGCCTGCGAGCTAGGTAGCAGGATTATAAATACAGAAACCTGGCCAGCATGGGACCTACTCTGCAATGTCAGCCCTGGCCTAGGAACACCCACTGACACACAACCCCCACCTGGATACCACCCTACCATGCATACGTTGAAATGATGGGCACTGTACTCACCCCCTTGTGGCTGCTGTGATGCCCTCAAGCACCCATCCAGCCCCGCATAGGCCACCGCCATTATGCGGGCCATCAGGGGGGTCAGGTTTCGACGGGCACCCCTTCCTTGTTGGGATGCCATACCCAGCTGGGCCTCTGCCGTCTTCCGTGCCCAGCGTCTCAGGTCCTCCCACCATTTCCGACAGTGGGTACTCCGCCTGCCATAGACCCCCAAGGTCCGCGCCTCCTTGGTGGTGGCACGCCATATACCCTTCTTTTGATGGGAGCTTACTTGCAGAGAAATACAGACAGGAAATGGTATCAGTCAGTCCGTCCTTCCTGTTACACTTATGGCCCACCATACCCCTTCACATTGCCATTTACACACACATGGCCCAGCCCACAAGCTGCATGCGCCTAGGGGACATCCACCCACCCCCCTACATGAGGCCTTCACAGACACCACTCCATGCATTCATGTCACATGCATTGTGCTTACAGTGTACTCACCTGTTGGTCTGGAGGCCCATTCAGCAGTCCCTACTGGGGTAGGACCCCATCCACCAGTCGCTCCAACTCCGCCGAGGTGAAGGCAGGGGCCCTATCCCCAGTCACACAAGCCACGGTAGGTTCCAGACACAGGTCACAGCAGCACATGCAGTGTAGGCCTCTTCTATGGAAAGTCAATTAGCAAGCGAGTGATCAGATATAAAATGGCAGTCACGTCCGCAGCAGTGCATACCGTCATTATGCATTGTATTGTTGTGGCACTGATGTTCAGTTTGTGACTGCCTCCTCACTCTTTTGTCCCTTAGACTGCAACCGCTGTGGATGAATAAGAGATAGAGACATACCCCCATGTGCAGAACCCTGGTGGACTTGGCAACAGTGGAGGACAGGCACATTATCCTCACCTATAGACAGGGCCACAGTCACAGAGCTGTGTGCCCAACTGGAGCCTGACCTGATATCTGCTATCCGTCACCCCACTGGGATCCCCTCTCTTGCGCAAGTCCTATCTGTGCTCCATTTCTTCGTTCTTTCCAAGTGACAGTTGGCTTGGCAGCAGGAATGTCACAGTCTATGTTCTCAATAGTGCTGACAAGAGTGTTGTCTGCCCTGATTAAACACATGTGCAGCTACAATGTATTCCACCAGGTGGAGGATTTGGCCACAGTGAAGGCTGACTTCTATGCAATGGGACATGTCCCTAACATAATTGTGGCAATTGATGGAACACATATTGCATTTGTCCCGTCCCCCCCGGCAAAATGAACAGGTGAACACTCCATGAATGTCCAAATGGTGTGCTAGGCGGACCAGTAAATCTCCCACGTCAATGCTAAGTATCCTGGCTCGGTGCATGATGCCTTTATCCTGAGGAATAGCAGCATCCCAAATGTGATGGCCCAACTACAGAGGCACCGTGTGTGGCTAATAGGTGAGCCCTGGTTCCCACCCAGTAGATGTTAGTGTATGGGTATGGTGTGGGCCATATAGTATAGTGTGTGGCTAAATGTTGTCCCTCAATATTTGTAGGTGACTCAGGTTACCCCAACCAATCATGGCTACTGACCCCTCTGAGGAATGCCAGGACAAGGGCAGAAGAACGTTACAGTGAAGCACATGGGCGAACAAGAAGGATGATCGAACGGGCCTTTGGCCTCTTGAAGGCCAGGTTCAGGTGCCTCCACCTAACTGGGGGATCCCTGTGCTACTCACCCAAGAAGGTCTGCCAGATAATCGTGGCATGCTTCATGTTGCACAACCTTGCCGTGAGACGCCATGTGCCTTTTCTGCAGGAGGAGGAGGCTGGAGATGGTTGCGTGGCAGCAGTGGACCCTGTGGACAGTGAGAATAAGGAGGCAACAGAACTGCAGTGATTCGACAATACTTCCAATGACACACAGGTAAGACAGAGTTACTTCACATTTCATTGACATTATTTGGATTATCTTTGGCACTGGCATGCTGTTATTTCCCACTTCTATGCCCCTCATTGTACCCTTTGGCAACTCATTTTGCAGATGTTGGTGCCCCACTATCGCTCCAGGTGTGTTCACTGCAGCCAACTACAGGTCTTTCCTATTTGCACATTATTGTACATTTGAATTGCAATGTTTGAACCTGGTTTAACTAATACATACTAAAATAAGTTTGACATTCTCCATACTTGTATTTTTTCAAACAATGTTTATTTAAGTGCTAAGAAGTAGAGGGGCAAGTGCATTGGGATGGGGTGATGATGGAGGAAAGGCTAGGGTATTGTTCCAGTCTATTTGTAGCACAGGTGTATTGTCTGTGGGGGCATAGGAATGGGAGCAATGGCAGTTCAAGGTGGACAGGATAACAGAGTGGGACAAAAGGGTGACAATCAGGAGAGTCTCATTTCCTGGTGGGTGTCTTTTCAATAGTCTCTGGCTTCTGCCTGGATCGCAGGGAACGCTTGCAGGGTGGTTCACCTTCTGCAGGAGGAGGGGTGCTGGTGGCCTGTTGGGCCTGTGGCGGGGCCCCCAGGCCACTAGCGGCAGCGGAGGTGGAAGGCAGTTCAGATGTCTGGCTAGTGGCAGGGGCACGCTGTTATGAGGCTGCCTCCTTCATAATGTTGGCCATGTCATGTCTGCCAGCCCCCCTGCTATGGAGACCAGGGTGGTGTTGATGGCCTGCAAGTCCTCCCTGATCACCTTTACTGTCCCTCCAGCAGCCGTCTGTTCTCCTTCACATTGTCCAGGATCTGGCCCAGCGTATCCTGGGAATGTTGGTATGCTCCCAGGATCTCTGCAAGTGCCTCCTGGAGAGTCGGTTCCCTCGGCCTGTCCTCTCCCTGGCGCACAACACTCCTCCCAGTTTCCCTGTTGTTCTGTTCCTCTGTCCCCTGAATCGTGTGCCCACTGCCACTGACCCCAGGTCCCTGATTGTCTTGGGTATGAGGTGTGTCCTGGGGTCCATGTAGTGGTAGACACACTGCTGATTGACGAGTCCTGGGAACAGAAGTATGGGAATGCTGGCTGGTTGCTGTGGTGGTGTTTCCTGATGGGGGAGGCTCTGTGGTGGTGTGTGACTGGCACAACCGGGTAACCAACTGTCCAAAGGTCCCTGATGGGCCAGGTTGGTCATCCAGATCTAGGCGACCAGAGTTGCTGTCATCACTGTGGGCCTCTACAGTTGGGGGACTGGATATTGCTGGCACCTCGTTGCTACTGACATTGGCTGTGATACCTGTGGGGATGTAAATGCATTGTTATTGTTTCTGTGTGTGATATACTGTGCATCGGTGGGTTGTCCTCTTTGTTTGTATTTGCCCTGGCAGCTTTCACTTGTGTACGTTGGTGTTTGGTGGGATGATTAGTTCTCTCTAGTGTGCATGGTTTAGTGATAGGTGTCCATGCAGTTTTGTGAGTGGTGTCCATGCGCTGGTATGTAATGCAGGGCTTGGCATTGGGATGTGTGAGATGTGATGGTGGGGGGGTGTGGGAGGTGGTGGAGTGATGGGAGTGAGGGTGAGGGTGAGGGTTTGTGATGGCATGCAGGTAGGGTGTTGATAGTAGTATAGAGTTGACTTACCAGAGTCCAGTCCTCCTGCTTCTCCAGCCAGGCCCTCAGGATGCATGATTGCCAAGACTTATTTCTCCCATGTTGTTAGTTGTGGGGAGGAAGTGGGGGTCCACCGCCAGTCCTCTGTACAGTGAGTTGGTGTCTTGCTGCAGTGCAACACACTTTCCCCAATAGGTCGTTCCACCTCTTCCTAATGTTGTCCCTTGTTCTAGGGTGCTGGTCCACGGCGTTGACCCTGTCCATGATCCTCCCCCATAGCTCCATCTTTCTAGCAATGGATATCTGCTGCACCTGTGCTCCAAATAGCTAAGGCTCTACCCAGATGATTTCCTCCACCATGACCCTTAGCTCCTCCTCTGAGAATCTGGGGTGTCTTTGTGGTGCCATGGATGTTGATTGAGTTGTGTAGGTGAGGGTGTGTAGGGTGATGTGTTGGGGTGTGTGATGTGGGGTGCGTGGGTGGTGTATAGGTGTAGATGGTGTATGGCTCTGGTTTTGTGTGTAGTCGTGGTGTCTGTCTCGTACCAATGGTTTGTAGTCGTAAGAGTTGTGGGTAGTGTGGGTGTGTGTTTTATAGTGGTGTGGGTGTGGTCTGTGTATGTGTGCCAGGTGTGTGTTGTTTGAATTGTCCAATGTGGTATTGTTTTGTTTGAGTGTGTGTATTTTGAGCGCAGCGGTACGTACCACCAATGGTTTACTGCCATTGAGTGTCCGCTGTGGTGATTCGTGGGTCGTAATGTGTTGGGCTTTGTTCTGTTGGCGTAACGGTGTGGGTTTTGATACCGCCAGTTTATCACTGATCTTTGGTGTGGCAGACTTGTGTCTGTGGCTGAATAGTGACGCATTGGTGGGTAGGTGTCATAATATGGTGAACGGATATCCGCCACAGCAGCCGTATGTTGGCGGCAGTCAGCATGGAAGTAAGAGGGATTTACTGCCAATGTCATAATGAGGGCCTGTGTCTTAATATAATTCTGCAACACTATGCATTCAGAAATAATGTGTTGAAAAAATCAATGATGGCAAATATGCAGTAGTTGGTTGCGATGGTTTAGCATGCAGAAGGTAACTTAATAAATCATAGAAAACTTACCTTTCCAACTAATTATAAAAATTGATTTTTATTCACTTAGCCCTTCTCCGGCTGTTCAAACCTTGCTGTTCTGAAGCACAGTTACTTGAACAATATAACTGCTATCAAGACCCTTTCAATGTTATAAAAGATAGCATTGAGTGTCCAATATTTTCAAACTACCTGACAGTGTTAAATATAGAAATTCAACAAGAGGAAACAATTACTATTGAGATAACAAAGGATAGTTCACAAAGCAGCCAGAATTCCGAACCTCTCAGTCAAGATCCTCCTGGACAGCCAATAATTGAAAATGAAGCCACCATAACTATGAACGATGTGGAGACAGCACTGCAACAAGCAAGAGTAGAAAATATTGACTTGCAAAAGTTAGTAGAACAACTGAATGATGGGCAGAAAGAAATACATATAGAAGTCAGAGTACGGATTCCTCCATGAATATAATCAATGTAAATGTTCAAGTTTTCAGCCAATGCTTTTTTATGTCAGTGGACACGCTGGCACTGTAAAACACTTTTTAATTCAGATTCTAACTACGTATATGCAGAAGATCACAGACTCCATTTTGTGGTGTGTACTAAAAGTCTCTATTGGATTAGCTGTACACAACATCAAATGGCTTGTCTTGCATTGTCTGCTTATGCTATCGGTTGAATGCAATAATAAACTGGAATACCAAAAGGTATCTGGTGAACCTTGTCATGAAGTTTTAAGAGTATTGAAGAAATTAAAACTTTTAATTATCGATGAGCTTAATCTTAGTGCTTGCCTTTGTACATTTAGGAATGCAACAGATATTGAAGACAGAGTATGATGTTCTTTTTGGAGGAAAGCATATAATGTTTTGGGTGATTTATTGGAATTTACCCAGTGAAAGGACAGCCTATATTTAGGACACTCTTACAGGAAGAAACTCATAATTCTTTAGGAAGCATTGGAAATGTAAACATTTGGTTTAATTTCCAATGCAAATAACTAATTACAGACATGTATCAAGCATCTGATATGCAATATAGAAGTATTCTGAAGGATATTAGAGTAGGAATACTGTCAAAAGAAGGAAAACATTGCTTGCAAACTCGACTTTTGATGTTTGAATTTATTTAACAACAAAAATCAACTTTGTGTTTAATGTCTGCTCTACTTTTAATTAACAATAAATACAACTGGAGAAAGAACAAATATTAAAACTGACATTAATTGAAAAAATGGCACACTACGGAGTGACAATACTATTGACTTAAAAACTACAACCAAAACCTAATTCTTTGGAAAAGTCTGTTTCCAAAAAAGAAGGTTAGAAAAGTCTTTGCGTGTTTGTAATAACTGTAGGGTGATTTTGCGATGTAATGTATATATTGGAGAATGATTAGTTAGTCGGTAAAATAATTGATTTCATTTTGTATCCAAACAGATATGAAGATGACTACCCAGCAATTAAATGTGATGAACTTGAAGGTGTAAAATTGTTAGCAAGGTCTGTTTTTTGTTTGTTGCTGATAAAAGACTTGTATGTTTGCAGAAAACAGTTTTTTACTATATCTAGCATATGCTGTAATATTAAATGTCTCATGGTTTAAGTGTAGATGCAGTATTTATTAACATTAACACTGTATTGAAGGAATGTATGTCATATGTAGCATTGACAGCAGTTAGAAATGTGTCAGATTTCTATCTGAGAGGAGTTTAATGACAGTAAAGTAAATGCTGATTACTGGAGGTAACTAATTACATTTATCACTATTCATAAACTATCTATAAATATTAAACATTGATAAGTATACTGACACACTAATATATTCTAATGAAAACACATATAGCCACATGCATACTTTTATGTACACTAACTCTGCAAATGAAATACTCATCTACACACTAACATACCTAGGCGCACACCTGTGCTGAGACTAACACACCCAGACACACACTGACTTATATACTGTCACACCCAGAAAAACACTAATGCATACACTCCCATTGCCAGGCAAACACTGATGCATATGCTAAGACACCCAGGTGCACACTAATGCACACACTAACACACCCAGAAACACACTGATTTATACTGACACAGCCAAACACACACTGATGCATACACTGACATAACCAGACAAGTAATGCATACACTAACGCACCCAGGCACACACTCATTCAAAGACTGATGTACCCAGGCATATGCTAATGCATATGCTGAGATATCCAGGTAAACACTCATGTATACACTGCTACACCTAATTACACACAGATGCACACACTAACATACTCAAGCATGCACTGATGCATACACTGACATACCCAAACACACACTGATACATACACTGCTACACCCAGGCACACATTTATACATACACTGACACACCCAGGAACACACTGATACATACACTAACACGCCCACACACAGACTGATGCATACTGACAACCCCTAGGTACACACTCATGCATACACTTACACACCCAGGTGCATACTGATACATACTTTGAAACACCCAGGCACAGACTGATGCATACACTGATACACCCAAACACACACTGATAAATACACTGCCACACCTAGGCACAAATTTATGCATAGACAGACACACCCAGACTCACATTGATAAATACACTAACATACCTAGACACAGACTGATGTATATACTGACACATCTAGGTACACACTCATTAACGCAATTACACATTCAGGTGCTCACTGATGCAAACGCTGACATACCCAGGACACACTGATGCATATATACACTTATACACCCAACTATGCACTGATGTGTACACTCACACCCCTTTGCACACTCTAACACATACCCTGACACATCCAGGCACACACTCATGCATACACCGTCACACACAGGCACACACTAATACACTGAGACACCCAGTACACATTCATGTACGCAATGACACACCAGTCACACTGTCATTCATAGACTGACACGCCCAGGCACACACTGATGCATATGTTAACACACTCAGTTACACACTGAAGGACACACACACAGACACATACTCATGCATACATTAAGAAGCCCTGATACACACTCATGCATACAGTAACACACCCAAACATGCAGTCATGCTTGAATTGAAACACCCAGGAACAAACTTATACATACACTAATACACAAAGACATAGGCCCTCATTACAACCCTGGCGGTAAATCCCGCTTACAGCCATGCTGAAGGCCACCAACATACCGTGGCCGCGGCTGAAATCCGCTACAGGTATTACGACCCACATCTCGTAATCTGCCACAATTCAGACACCCACACAAGTCCGCCACACCAAAGGTCAGTGATAAACTGGCAATACCAAAACCCACACTGTCACGCCAACAAGAATACGCCCACACTATCTCGACCCACAAATCAATGCGGCGGTCTTTCAACCGCGGTAATCCATTGGCGGTACACACCACTGCGCTCAAAATACATACACATTTACAAAACATAACCACATTGGACAATTCCAAATACACACACCTGATACACATACACACACCACACCCACACACCCACACCACTATAAAACACACACCCACATTACCCACAACCCCTTACAACAACATTTTTGTGAAAAAGCAGAGAGAGACAGAATAGCAAACACTACACCAGCATCCACAAGCAGACAACACCATCACTCATACAACATCCACGCACCTCAAAGAACACACACCAACACAACATTTCACAAAGCACAACAAACATCACCTCACACATCACCCACACCACATCATGGCACCTCAAAGACACCCCAGGTTTTCTGAGGAGGAGCTCAGGGTCATGGTGGAGGAAATCATCCGGGTAGAGCCACAGCTTTTCGGATCACAGGTGAAGCACACCTCCATTGCTAGGAAGATGGAGCTATGGCGGAGAATCATCAACAGGGTCAACGCAGTGAGACAGCATCCAAGAACACAGGATGACATCAGGAAGAGGTGGAATGACCTACGGGGAAAGTGCGTTCTGTGGTTTCAAGACACCAGATTGCTGTACAGAGGACTGGCAGTGGACCCCGCTTCGTCCCCAACAACTAACAACATGGGAGGAGCAAGTCTTGGCAATACTGCATCCGGAGGGCCTCGCAGGAGTAGCAGGAGGACTGGACTCTGGTAAGTCATATTTTAATTACCATATCCCCCACCCCACCTGCATGCCATCCCATACCCCCACCCTCACCCTCACCCTCACCCCCACCACTCCAACACCTCACATATGCCCCTCTATCACAACCCACCCATCCCAATACCAAGCCCTGCATGCAACACCAAAGCATGGACACCCATTACCAAAGCATGTCCAGTACAGATACACACACAGACCCCAAAACGCTAATCACACAATGGCAAACAAAACAATGCAAGCACCGGAGTAGAGGGTAACTCACCCAATGCACAAGATGGCACACACAGATACAATAACTATGCATTTAAACCCCAACAGGACCCATACCTAACGTCACTAGACAGGAGGTGCCATACATATCCAGTCCCCCCACAGAAGAGGCACCCAGTGACAACAGCAGCTCTGCACGCCTGGATCTGGATGACCAGCCTGACCCATCAGGGACCTCTGGACAGTAGGTTCCCCTGCTACAGACACAAACCACCACAGAGCCTCCCCCTCAGGAGACACCACCACAGCATCCACCCAGCGGGCCCATCCCTCTGTCCCCAGGACATGTCAATCAGCAGTGTGTCCACCACTACAGGGACCCCAGGCAAACCCACCAACCCAGGACAATCAAGGACCTGGGGTCAGTGGCAGTGGGCACACGGTTCAGGGGACAGAGGCACAGGATAACAGGGAAGCTGGGAGGACTGCTGTGAGACAGGGGGAGGACATGCCCAGGGAACCCACTCTCCACGAGGCACTCTCCAACATCATGGGAGCATACCATCATTCCCAGGAGACCATGGGCACGGTACTGGCCAAGTTTCAGGAGACCCAGCTGCTGCAGGAGGAACACTACCTGGGGATCAGGAAGGACTTGAAGTCCATCAACACCACCCTGGTCACCTTTGCAGGGGTGGTGGCAGACCTGGCCAACACCATGAGGGACACAGTGGCTCACAAACGGGCCCCTAACACTAGCCTGAACGATGAACAGCCCTCCACCTCTGCCGGCGCTAGTGGACAGGAGGTTCAGCCACAGGACCAACAGGCCACCAGCACCCCACCCCCTGCAGAAGGAGAACCAGCCCGCAAACCGTCCCTGAGATCCAGGAACAAGACAAAGTACATTGCCAAGACCCCCACCAGGAAATAAGACTCTCCTGATTATCAACCTTTTGTCCCACTTTGTCACCCTGACAAATTTGACCTGCCATCACTCCACTTCCTATGCCCCCTTGGACAATGCACCTGTGAGACCAAGAGACTGAACTCTACCATGGACATTCCGCCACCATCAACCTAGCCCATTGCACACCCCCCTCCACTTATTAGCAGAGAAATAAACACCCTTGAATCACAAATCAATCTGGAGTCAGTCTGTACTTTCACAAATGTGTAATTGCATCCTCTCAGAAATATAGCAATGTCAATGTTCATGTTCACATACCAATGTTACACAGTTGTTCAGCAGCAGTAAACATAGCAGAGGGCACAAAGTGGGACCCAGATCTGTGAAATGGAAAGACAAAGTGACATGTCAGGGTCCATACACAGAGGTAAAAAGGCAGATTTATGCTATGTCCGACAGTAGTATTAGATGTGAGAAGCAGTGCCATCCTCTTACCTGTGTCTCACTGGAAGTATTGCATGATGATGTTGTTTTTGTTGTCTATATCTTTTTCTTCTGCCTCCTCTTCTTCACTGTCCACAGGCTCCACAGCTGCCACAAGACCAGCATCTGGCCCATCCTCCTGCAGAAAAGGCACCTGGCATCGCAAAGCCAGATTGTGCAACATACAGCATGCCATGATGATCTGGCACACCTTCTTCGGTGAGTAGTATAGGGACCCACCTGTCAGATGGAGACACTGGAATCTGGCCTTCAGGAGGCCTAAGGTGCGCTCTACTATCCTCCTAGTTTGCCCATGTGCCTCATTGTAGCGTTCCTCTGCCCTTGTCCTGAGATTCCTCACTGGGGTCAGTAGCCATGACAGGTTTGGGTAACCAGAGTTTCCGGCAAATATCGAGGGACAACTGTTAGACACACACCAGCCCTTAGGGACTCTCCCATACCCAGACACCTATTTAATCTATGTGGGGACCTTGGGCTCACCTATTAGCCACACACTGTGCCTCTGGAGTCGCCCCATTACATAAGGGGTGCTGCTACTCCTCAAAATGTAAGCGTCATGCACAGAGCCAGGATACTAGCCATTCACATGGGAGATGTACTGGTCTGCCAAGCACACCATCTGCACATTCATTGAATGATAGCTTTTGCGGTTTCTGTACAACTGTTTGTTCCTGCGGGGGGGCAAATGCCAAATGTGTACCATCAATGGCACCAATAATGTTGAGGATATGTCCCAGGGCTTAGAAGTCACATTTCACTGTGGGCAAATCTTCCACCTGAGGGAACATGATGTAGCTGCGCATGTGTTTCAGCAGGGCAGATAACACTCGGGACAACACATTAGAGAACATTGGCTGTGAAATCCCTGATACCATGGCCACTGTTGTTTGAAAGGACCCACTGGCCAGGAAATGGAGCACTGACAGGACTTGCACTAGAGGGAGAATTCCTGTGGGATGGCGGATAGCTGACATCAGGTCTGACCCAACTGGGCACACAGTTCCTGGATTGTGGTACGATCAAGTCTGTAGTTGATAATGATGTGTCTGTCTTTCATTGTCGACAGGTCCACCAGGGGTCTGTACACCAGAGGATGACGCCATCTCATCACCTGCCCCAGCAGACGTGCCCTATGGAGGAGAAGGGTGAGCAGGGGGTCATACACCACATAGGTTTCACAAGGCTGTTTAGCACAATCATGATATAATCATTGTGTGCCTTTGTCTGTCCGTATTCCTGGGCAAAAGTGCTGTGACGCAGTTAGTTTTCCTGCCATGTGGTCCCCAAAATGGGGACTGCCTGACCTGTAAGGAGGGACAAGGGGAAATGGGGTAATTGCGCTGGAGTTGTGCAGCATCGAGGTAGGCGGTCGAAGACCGCTGCTCAATTCAGCATTGGTTATCATTGGGCCCTATGGGTTCCAGGAGCCAATGACGATGTACGCCGGTGGTAAGGGTACGCACCGCCGTGGACATGACCGCCATTTTCTATCTCTTCACTCACTTGATACCTGACCTTCAACAGGAGAGGACCTACCCTGCAAGTGCTGCTGTGACCTGCGTCTGGAAGCGACAATGGCCACAGTGTCTGGGGAAAGGGCCCCTGCCTTCACTGCGGAGGAGTTGGACAAACTGGTGGATGGGGTCCTCCCCCACTACATGCTACTCTACGGTCCTCCAGACAAACAGGTGAGTAAACTGTGTGCATGGTGGATAGCACATGATTGTATGGAGTGTCGTGGATGGAAGAGACATGGGGGGCACAGGCCAATATGTGAGGATGGTGAGTGTATGTTTTTCTGAGCCAGGGAGGGAGGTTTGTGTGAGTGAGAAGAACCAGATGGGGGAGTAACATCCATTCTTACTTCACTATTCCTCTAGGTCAGCGCCCACCAGAAGAAGGGTCGCCAAGAAAGTGCGGACCCTGGGGGTCTACCACAGACGGAGCACCCACTGCCGGAAAAGATGGGAGGACCAGTGCCGCTGGAGCAAAAGATGGCGGAGGCCCAGCTGGGGATGGCCTCCCAACGTGGAAGGGGTGCCCGTCGCACCATGACCCCCCTGATGTATCGGATCCTGGCGGTGGCATATCCTGGGTTGGATGGGTCCTGGAGGGCATCACAGCAGCCACAAGGGGGTGAGTACAGTCTCATTCAGCTGACTCAGCGCACTTTACGAGGTGTCAGGGTGGGGGAAGTGGGTTCCCTTAGGCCAGGGCAGACATGCCACGGTACATCCATTGTTTTGCAGGCTCAGTGCCACTCCAACTCCAAAGGTGGTAGTTGCCCTCTACACCTAGTCAGGCTCCTGTGGGTTCCAGCTGTGCATCAAATGGGTCGAGGCAGAGTCCCCCATTGGAATGTGCTTTTCCCCTGCACTGTTAGTGCATGCGCTAGTGCATAGGGTTCCTCCCTGTGTGTCGTATCCGCCAAATGTAGTGGTGTTGCAGGCATTGACCATGTGTCTCTTCTGTCTTCACCCCCTTTTTTTTTGTCACCCTGTCCTTGTGTGCATTAGCATCATCTGGCGGAGGAGCATTGGCACCCGAGCAGGAGGGAGCTGCAGCCCACATGGCCCTGGAAGGTGAATTTACGGAGTGTGAAGGCACCCGTGGGCCGGAGGGCGAGGGGAGCTCCACGACGGGGATAGGAGCAGACACCAGCGACAGCCACTCTTCCTCTGATGGGAGCTCCCTTGCAGTGGCGTGCACCTCTGTGCCCACTGCAACAACAGGTGCAGCCACCACCTCCCCTCCCAGCACCACCCTCCCAGCAGCCCTCATTGAGTTTCCCGTACCCGCTAACCCATGAGGGTGGGCATCTCCCTCACGCCAGGCACCTCAGGCCCTGCCCCAGTCAGTCCTGCTGCCCTCAGTGAGGAGGCTATTAACCTCCTGAGATCCTTCACTGCTGGGCAACCAACCATTTTGAATGCCATCCAGGGTGTCGAGAGGCATTTTCAGCAAACAAATGCATACCTGGAGGGCATTAATTCTGGCGTGGCAGCTCAACAGAGATCATTTCAGACTCTGGCCTCAGCACTGATGGCAGCCATTGTCCCTGTGTCCAGCCTCCCCTCTCCAACCTCCACTACCCAGACCCAATCCCCTGTACATCAGTCTATCCCAAGTACACCATCAGACCAGTATGCACACTCATCAACACAAAAGAGTGGACATGGCAAACATAAGCACCACACATCCCACAGGCACTCACACAAGCACCACACCCATGCAGACACACCAACATCCACTGCCTCCACTGTGTCCCCCTCCTCCACATCCTCCTCCTCACTCCCAGTCTCGTCTCTACTCACACCTGCATGCACTACATCCTCAGCCACTACCTCCATCACCAGCGGCCCATCATCACACATCGCTCACATGCACTTACCACCCCCACTACAATGCACACACATGTCCTCTCCCAGTGTGTCTGTGAGCCCTCCTCCCAAACTACACAAATGCGGGCACACACCCACCCAAAAGCCATCCACCTCACAACAGCCTCTATCCCATGCACCTTCACCCAAATTCAGCAGACGTACACCTCCTACAACCACTTCCTCTTCCTCCACTCCCAAACCCCCTCCATCTTCCCGTCCCAGTGTGTCTAAAAAACGTTTCCTGGCTAACATTGACCTCTTCCCTACACCTCCCCCCAATCCTTCCCCTAGGGCCAGGATATCCAGGTCCCAGCCCAGCACCTCAGCCATCAAATCCTCCAGCACTGTGGTCTCAGCAAGTCCTGTCACATTGCAGGCGGCACCCATCAGGGCTGCCAGTGTGCCACCTAGCGAGGGCAAGGATCAGCCCATTCCGCCACCTGCCAAGGTGAAAAAGGTGCCCACATGCCATAGGAAAAAGCCGCACCAACCACCCAGCGATGCCTCCTCCAAGCCAAAAGGGGACAGTGCCAAGGGACCAGCAGCGACGTCCAAGGTGGGGAAGGGACACAAGGCTAAGGGGAAGGCAGCACAGGGCACGGAGCCTCTGGCTGAGGGACTAGAGTCACCCCTTCTGGCAAACAGAACAGCAACCTATATGGCGGTGGACACCGCCACATGCACTGTCACCTGCACCGCCACCTGCACCACCACCTGCACGTATTCTGCCTCAGCAACAGTCCCCAGCATTATCCCCAGTGTGCAGCCATCCGAGGCTGCAGGAGATGTCCTGCTGTCTCCCTCCACAGGTGCTGACACATTCACCACCGGCAGCATCTCTGCCACAGACACCGCTGCAACCACCACCACCAGCCCCGCGACGGGCTCAGACAGTGCCACCAGAGCCGACATGGCAAACATTCCCAGTGGACAGCCGTCCAAGGCTGCAGGAGATGTCCTGGACTCTGCACAGCATACATGAGGCACCACACCCAGCACTGTTAGCACCAGCAGGTGGCAGGCAAAGTCGCAGCAGGGTGGAGTGTGTCTCTGACTCCATGGAGTATCATGCTACCTGTTCCCAGGCAATCTCGTGGCACACACACCCAGGTGAGGGAATGGGACCTACCACACTGCATGTGCAGAACTCTGGGCACCAAGCCCCCTCCAGAAACAGTAGAGAAAAGCATCCACTACCCCAGTCCTTGGCAGGATGAAGCACTCTGGGCACCAAGCCCCCTCCAGAACCAGTGGAGAACAACATCCACTACCCCAGTCCTTGGCAGGATGAAGCAATCTGGGCACCAAGCCTCCTCCAGAACCAGTGGAGAACAACATCCACTACCCCAGTCCTTAGCAGAATGAAGCACTCTGGGTACCAAGCCCCCTCCAGAACCAGTGGAGAACAACATCCACTACCCCAGTCCTTGGCAGGATGAAGCACTCTGGGCACCAAGCCACCTCCAGAACCAGTGGAACATGTCAACAACTTGAGAGACTGTGGCTCTGCACTCCCCAGGACCAATCAGTGGGCAACCCACCCACTTGAGAGAGTTGGGAGACTGTGGCTTTGCACTCCCCAGGATAAAGCAGTGGGCAACCCCCACTTGAGAGACTTGAGAGGCTGTGGCTTTGCACTCTCCAGGACCAATCAGTGGGCATGGAGCCCCCTCGTGGAGCAGTGTCGTCGTCCGTTCATCCGGCTGAGGTGCCTGTTTTTTTTCGATCTGATGCCCCAGCTCCCCCGTTTCGAGTCAGGTATCATGTGTGGGCTTCACCCAGGCATTCTGGGACCACTGGTCCACGGACAATGATTGGAACACTATCCGGACTTGTGTAGTTGCTGTACATATTTGTATATACTGATGATTTAAAGTTATCTTGGCCTATCTGATTTTTCGATGATTATACTTGTTACAATCATTTAATTTTGTACTTGCGTTCTTCCAGGGGATGACGGGGTGTAAATGTAATGTTGCTGCATGTATTTGTGTGTATGTTGTTGTGGGTAAGGATGGGGATAGGGGTGTTACGTGTTGCGTGTGTGTGTGTGGCACTCTCTCATTCCTCCCCCCCTCCCCTGTGTGCTAGGTGCAGTGCTCAACGTGGTCGTCGTCGGCATCTTTGCCGGCGTCTTTGCTGCTCCTGGTAGAAGAGGAGGTAAACCAACATGGCCAGGACCTGTAACTCGGGCTCCATGGCGTCCTGGTTCCTCGTTGGGTGTCTAGAGGTGAGTGGTTTCCATTCCAAGTCCAGTTTCTGCCGTGCTTTTGATGCCGTTGGTACTGCCCCAGAAAAGGTGGCGGATAGGCCTGTTGTAATACAGTGGGCGGTACATTGTGTTCCGCCTGTCTGTTGACGGTTACCGCCACAGTGTTTGTTTCTACCGCCGTGGCGGTCGGAGTGTTAAAGTGGCTGTCAATGTTAGCGGTTTCCGCCATGGTCGTGATTCCATTTTTTTAACCGCCGGACTGTTGGCGGTATTACCGCCGCTTTAACACCAACCTACAGGGTTGTAATGAGGGCCATACTGTTGTAAATGGCCTTTCTGCAGGGCCACCCCCACACTTTTTGCCTTCCTCCTAATCAGTGCTAAAGTGTATATGCTCACCTCCTTAAAACATGGTGACATTGGCTCATACCCAATTGGCTTATTTAATTTACTTGTAAGTCACTCAAGTCCACTACATGTGCCCAGGACCTGTAAATTAAATGCTGCTAGTGGGCTGCAGCACTGGTTGTGCCACCCACATAAGTAGCCACCTAACCATGTCTCAGGCCTGCCACTGCAGTGCCTGTGTGTGCAGTTTCACTGCCCCTTTGACTTGGCTTTTAAAAGTACTTGCCATCCTTAAATTCCCATTTTTCTACATATATGTCACCCCTAAGGTAGGCCCTAGGTAGCCCATAGTGCTGGGTGCTATGCAGGTAAAAGGCAGGACATGAACATGGGTGTTCTATATGTCCTGGTAGTGTAAAACCCATAAATTAATTTTACACTGCTGTGAGGCCTGCTCCTTTCATAGGATAGTATTAGGGCTATACTCATATACTGTTTGAGTGGTAGATTCTGATCTGAAAGGAGTAGGCAGGTCATATTTAGTATGGCCAAAATAGTGATACAAAATCCTGCTGACTGGTGAAGTTGGATTTTATATTACTATTTTTGAAATGCTACTCTTAGAAAGTGAGCATTTCTCTTCAATTAATCCTTCTGTGCCTTCCAATCCACCTCTGGATAGGTTTAGTTGACAGCTCCCTTGTGCATTCACTCAGACAACCCCAAACACAGGATGCTCATGCACACTTACACACATCTGCATATAGAATGGGTCTTCCTGGTCTGGGAGGGTGGAGGGCCTGACACTTACATATCAAAAGACAGTAGCCTGCCCTCACACAAAGGACTGCTACACCCCCTGCTGGATCCTGGCAGACAGGATGGCGTTTTGTACGTCTAAGCCACTCCTTGAAGTCTCCCCCACTTCAAAGACACATTTGGGTATTTAAGTGGTGTCTCTGACCCTACCAACTCAGACACTTCCTGGAGAAGAACCTTAACCAGAACCTGCAACCTGCCAAGAAGAACTGCCTGGCCACCCAAATGACTCACCTGACTGCTTTCTGAGAAGGACTGCTGCCTTGCTGTTGCCCTGCTACCTTGCTGATCTCTGGCTGTGCTGAAGAAGTGCTCTCCAAGGGCTTGGATAAAGCTTTCCTCCTGTTTCAAGAAGCCTCATGTCCAAAACGACTTCATTCCTGCAAGAAGAACTCCCAGTGCGGTGAAAATCGACGCACCACCTGCCAGAAACGACGCACACCCTGCATTGCGATGAGAAAATCACTGCACGCCCAACTAGAATGACGCAGCTTGACTTCGCAAGAAGAAGATCGATGCAGCGCCAGCGTAGCGACTGGAAATTCGACGCACGGGCCACTGGATCGATGCACAGCCGAGCCAGAATGACACAGCCTGACTTCCTGAGAGGAATCGTTGTAGTGCCCACCGTGCGGTAGAAATTTCCACGCAATGTCCACCAGATCGACGCAGTCCCTGTGACTTCATCCTGTCAGTGCCGGATTTCAACTCGTCTCCGGGGTGTCCGGAAACCCCACATCTCACAGAGGATCCAAGACCAAGTGGTGGAAATCACCGCAACGACTTACCTGCATGCAAAATAAACAACACATAGCTGTGTGCTGCCCGAGAAATCGACGCACACCTCCATGTTTTCCACACATCTCCTCTGCAGTTCCTTGCGGAAATTTTGTACGCAAACCAGGTACTTTGTGCTTGCAAGAGACATTTGTTGCTTTTAAGAGACTAAAGACACTATGGGCCTGATTACAACTTTGGAGGAGGTGTTAATCCGTCCCAAATGTGACGGATATACCACCAACCGTATTACGAGTTCCATAGGATATAATGGACTCGTAATACGGCTGGTGGTATATCCGTCACTTTACCGTCACTTTTGGGACGGATTAACACCTCCTCCAAAGTTGTAATCAGGCCCTATATCATTTTAACAGTGATATTTCAACACATACTTATTGCATCTTAATCATTTTGATGTGCATTTTACCAGATAAATATTATATATTTTCTAAACACTGTGTGCTGTATTTTTGTGGTGTTCTACTGTGTTATTGCATGATTTATTGCACAAATACTTCACACATTGCCTTCCAAGTTAAGCCTGACTGCTCAGTGCCAAGCTACCAGAGGATGTGCACAGGATAATTTTTATTTTGTGTGACTTACCCAGACTAGAATGAGGGTCCTTGCTTAGACAGGGGGTAACCTTACTGTTAGCCAAAGACCCCATTTGTAACATTGGTGATCAGCTGTGAAGATACGGCTTGTATTTGTCAATCAATCAATCAATCAAATAATTTCTTAAGCGCACTACTCACCCGTTAGGATCTCAAGGCGCTGTGTGGGGTGGGTTTGCCGGTTACTGCTCAAAAAGCCATGTTTTAAGGTACTTTCTGAAGGTTAGGAGGTCCTGGGTCTTGCGTATGTTGGTGGGGAGGGAGTTTCAGGTCTTTGCAGCGAGGTGGGAGAAGGATATGCCACCGGAGGTGGTGAGTTGGATGTAGGGGACTGTAGCGAGGTCGGCGGAGCGGAGCTGTCGAGTTGGTATGTGGAAGTTTACTCGTTCATTGTGGTAGGCCGGTCCAGTGTCATGGAGAGTTTTGTGAACATGGTCAAGGACTTTGAAAATGATCCTTTTGTTGATGGCCAGCCAGTGTAGGGATCTGAGGTGGGTGGATATGTGTTGTTGGCGAGGGAGGCTGAGACGTTCAGCTGCGTTCTGAATTTGCTGGAGTTTTCTTTGAAGCTTGGGTGTGGTCCCTGCGTAGAGGGCATTGCTGTAGTCCAGTTTGATGCTGATGAGGGCGTGGGTGACGGTTCTTCTTGTTTCTAAAGGAATCCATTTGAAAGTCTTACATAACATGCGAAGAGTGTTGAAGCAGGAGGATGATATAGCTTTGATTTGTTGGGTCATGGAGAGAGATCGGTCTAGAACAATGCCCAGGTTGCGTGCGTGGGTGGTGGGTGTTGGGGATGGTCTGAGGGTGGTGGGCCACCAGGAGTCGTTCCATGCCATCTTGTTGGGGCCGAAGATGATGATTTCTGTTTTGTTTACTTTGAGGTGGCTTACTGTCATCCATTTGGCGATGTTGAGGAGTCCGGCGTGCAGGTTTATCTTGACGGTGGCTGGGTTCCTGGTGAGGGAGAAGATGAGCTGGGTGTCGTCTGCGTAAGGGATGATGGTGATTCCATGGGGGCGGAGGATGTTGGCGAGAGGGGCCATGTATATGTTGAAGAGGGTGGGGCTGAGGGAGGATCCTTGGGGGACCTCGTGGATGATCTTGGTGGCTGGAGACCGGAAAGGAGGGAGGCAAACTCTTTGGGTTCTTTTGGCGAGGAAGGAGGTGAGCCAGTCCAGGGCCTTGTGTCGAATTCCGGCGTCAATAAGGCATGCGCGGAGGGTTTGGAGGCATACAGTGTCGAATGCTGCAGAGAGGTCTAGGAGGATGAGGGCGACGGTTTCGCTCTTGTCCACTCTGGTCCTGATGTCGTCTGTGCAGGCGATGAGGGAGGTCTCAGTGCTGTGGTTCTTGTGGAATCCAGACTGTGAGGCGTTGAGTATGTTGTTTTCTTCTAAGAAGTGAGACAGTTGAGCGTTAACTATCTTCTCAGCAACCTTTGCGGGGAAGGGGAGAAGAGAAATGGGACGGTAGTTTGTGAGGTCTTCTGAGTCTGCTTTGGGTTTTTTGAGAAGAGTGTTGACTTGTGCAGTGACTTACAATAGCTATGTTTTCACTATCTACCCACAGTTGAAGGTTAACTTGATTTTTTAATCTTTTTCTGCAATTTCATTTTCCACCTGACATTTTTTAACTAAATCCTCACTCAGCATGTCTCTGGCTGGGTCTCAAGTAAGAGCTGAAGTTTTTGACCTAGCCAAGCTAGAGACATATACTGTTCCCCTTGTAGAAGGGGTTCTACAAGTGAAAGGGAGTACCTACCTGGGGTGCCTCCAGAAAGGAGGAGTACCAAAAGGCACTGAGGGCCTGGGCATAAGCCCATTCCAGCAGTGAATGTTGAGGACGTGGGTCCAGAGGATGGCCCCTCAGAGGATTTTTTGCCATTAGTGGAGGATGTTACCACTGTGATTGTGCCCCCTGCCAAACCAGGGAGCAGTGTCGCTGACCATGGCCTGACCACAGAGGAAAGGAGGGAGGAGAGAGAATTTCAATTGCAAATGGCAAAGTTAAACATGGAAACAGAGGAGAGGAAAGCAGAGAGAGAGGCTGAGAGAGCCTTGGCTGAAAAAAAAAAATTGTTGGCTCATGAACTGAGTCTCAAGGAGATGGATATTAAGTCAAGAGAGTCTGAGTTCAGCAGTAATGGTAGCAGCATACATGCAGGATCTGCTAGAGAAAGGATGGTTCGTATACCCAAGAATGTGGTGCCAAGTTATGTGGTGGAAGATGACATTGATAAGTTGTTTTCTGCTTATGAAGTTGCACTAAGGGCTCAAGGGGTTCCTGAAGAGCAATGGGAGGCGGCCTTGTGGTGGTATGTACCAGTAGTGGGGAGAGACACACTTCTTACACTAGATCCAAGGGATCAAAACACATACGCACTCATGAGAACTGCTTTGATTGCCAAGTTTGGGATGACACCTGAGAAGTACCATCAGAGGTTCAGGGACAGCACCAAACAGTCTACCCAGAACTGGTTGGACATTTTTGATTTCTCTGGTAAGGCACTGAATAGATGGGTGCGGGGCAGCAAGGTAAATGATTACACAGGGTGATTTAATTTAATTCTGAGAGAGCACATGCTCAATATTTGTTCCACAGAGTTGCGCCAGCACCTGGTTGACAGTAAGCTGAATGATCCTAGAAAGCTTGGTGAGGAGTCGGACCTCTGGGATAGCATCAGACTGTCCAAAAAGGTACCTGGGAGTGACACCAAGAAGGGTGGTTCCAGTTCCCCCCAACAGAGTGAGTGGGAGGTTAGAGATAACACAGACAAGTCCCAGAGTAAAGGAGGAGGAAAGGGTTCCCATGTCCCATCTGAGAAACAGGGTGGTGGTTCTGGTAGGCGGTGGCCCAAAGCATCCCATTCCCAACTCCGCTGCTTTGAGTGTTCCCAACTAGGACATAAGAAAGGGGACTCTATCTGTCCAAAGAAATTACCCACTGGTGGGACCTCTACAGGGGTGCCCAATGAGGTCTAAGGGGAAAGTAATCCCCAGGGGCGGGTCGTAGACCATGCCTTTATCTCTTCCAGTTGGGAGGTGGACTCAGAGGGTAAGCTTGTGATCCCTGAGGGTGGAGTCATCACTTCCACCAGCTGGGAGTGAATGGGGTCCCAGTCACCGCTCTGAGGGACACAGGGGCTAGTCTTACCATGATGGTGGAGAGACTAGTTTCACCAGAGCAGTACACCAGCCAGGTGTGTAGGGTGACTCCACCCATTGGGGAGGATTTATTGCACCCTATGGTCCTGGTGTACCTGGAGTGGGATGGGGAGGTGACCCAGAGGCAGGTCATAGTTAGTCCCCTGCTCCCCATTGACTGCATTCTGGGGAAGGAGTTATGCCTAGTGTCAGGAGAACTGAGAGGGTTGACTCCTAAGGGCGCCCTGACGGTTCAGCTGTCTGGCAGTTTCACTCCCCAGTGGAGGGTACGTGAACCCAGATGTGGAGGCAAGGTGAGGGAGGACTCACCCTTGTCCCCTGTTCAGCCTCAGGGTACAGACTCTGGGCTGAGTGACCAGTATCAGGGACCCACCCCTGAACTGGTAAGAAAGAAGAAGGGGTGCAAGACCCCTGGGGCTACTGCCCCCCATTCTGAGATGCCTCAGGTACCCCTTGGGAGCTCCTTACTAGCCCCTCAGCTAGAGGAGAAGCTCATCCAAAGGCCCCACTCAGGGTCTCAACTTAGCAGTGGATGGTCTGGGGCCTGGCTCCTGACACTGACAGCTGTCAGTGGCATCTTTTTTTTTACTGTCCTTGTAGACAGAACTTTCCCTGGGTTGGGGACAGAAGTCAGACCCAAAGGGCCACATCACTTTTTTGGCCATGGTGGTGCTGTCTGCATCTGTGAGCAAATTAAAGTTAGGAGCTTCACAGATAGGGTCCCCAGGTGAGGAGAAGGAGTGCTCATGGGTCAGTTCAGTGGCCCCAGAGAGTATAGACAGAGGAGCCTCACTGGATTCAGATAGGCATAGAACTGGAAAGTGACCCTACAGTAGTGGGCCATTGCCCATGTTCTATAGCCTTCAGCAGGGAAGTCAATCAGAGTGTTGATTAGCCTACCCTGGCTTTAGGCTGGAAGATGGATATGTTGGAAATGGCCTTTCTGCAGGGTCACCCCCACTTTTTGCCTTCCTCCTTCTCTTTTTCTGACCTCATTTTTGATGGCTTTAGGACTCTGCGCACTTTACCACTTCTAATCAGTGTTAAAGTGCATATGCTCTCTCCTTAAAACATGGTGACATTGGCTCATATCCAACTGGCTTACTTAATTTATTTGTAAGTCCTTAGTCAAGTGCACTACATGTGCCCAGGGCCTGTAAATTAAATGCTACTAGTGGGCTGCAGCACTGGTTGTGCCACCCACGTAAGTAGCCCCTAACCATGTCTCAGGCCTGCCACTGCAGTGCTTGTGTGTGCAGTTTCACTGCCACTTTGACTTGGCATTTAAAAGTACTTGCCAAGTCTTAAACTCCTCTTTTTCTACATATAAGTCACCCCCAAGGTAGGCCCAAGGTAGCCCATAGGGCAGGGTGCTATGTAGGTAAAAGGCAGGACATGAACATGTGTGTGTTCTATATGTCCTGGTAGTGTAAAACTCCTAAATTCATTTCACACTGCTGTGAGGCCTGCTTCTTTCATAGGATAGCATTAGGGCTACACTCATATACTGTTTGAGTGGTAGATCCTGATCTGAAAGGAGTAGGCAGGTCATATTTAGTATGGCCAAAATGGTGATACAAAATCCTGCATCGTGGTAAAGTTGGATTTTATATTACTATTTTTGAAGTGCTACTTTTAGAAAGTGAGCTTTTCTCTACACTTAATCATTCTGTGCCTTCCAATCCACCTCTGTCTACGTTCAGTTGACAGTTCCCTTGTGCATTCACTCAGACAAACCCCAAACACAGGATGCTCAGTCACACTTGTATACATCTGCATATTGAATGGGTCTTCCTGGGCTGGGAGGGTCGAGGGCCTGACACTTACATGTCAAAGGACAGTAGCTTGCCCTCACAGAAAGGACTGCCACACCCCCTACTGGGACCCTGGCAGACAGGATGGAACTGAAAAGGGCCCTTGTGAACTTCTAAGCCACTCTTTGAAGTCTTCCCCACTTCAAAGGCACATTTGAGAATTTAAGCAGGGTATCTGACCCATACCAACCCAGACACTTCCTGTAGAAGAACCTGAACCAGAACCTGCAACCTCCTGGCTGACCAAAGGACTCACCAGACTGATTTCTGAGAAGGACTGCTGCATTGCTGTTTGCCTGCTGCCTTGCTGCTCTCTGGCTTTGCTGAAGAAGTGCTCTCCAAGGGCTTGGATAGAGCTTGCCTGCTTTCCCCTGAAGTATCAGGACCAAAAAGACTTCATATCTGCAAGAAGAACTCCTGATGCGGGGAAAATCGATGCACCGCATGCCAGAAATGACGCACAGTCTGCATCATGGTGAGAAAATCACTGCACGCCGAACCAGAACAATGCAGCCCGATTTCGCAAGGAGAAGATCTGCACACCACCAGCGTAGCAACCGGAAATTTGACACACAGCCCACTGGATCGACGCACAGATGAGGCAGCCCAACTTCCTTAGAGGGAACAATGCAGTGCCTGCTGTGTGGTAGAAATTTCCACGCAACGCCCACCGGATCGCCGCAGTCCCTGTGACTTTGTCCTGTCAGCGCTGGATTTCAACCCATCGTCCCCGGGGCATCTGAAAACCCCGCAACCCGAAGAGGATCCAAGACCAAGCGGTGGAAATTGACGCAACGCCTTCCCTGCGCGAAAAAAATAAACAATGCATCGCTTTGTGCGTCCTGAGAAATCGACGCACACCTCCCTGTTTTCCAAGCATCTCCTCCTCTGCGGTTCCGTGCAGAACCTTTGTACTCAAACCAGGTACTTCGTGCTTGCAGGAGACGTTTGTTGCTTTTAAGAGATTAAAGACCCTTTATATCATTTTTACAGTGATATCTCAACATATACTTATTGCATCATAATCATTTTGACCTGCATTTTACCAGATAAATATTATATATTTTTCTAAACACTGTGTGCTGTATTTCTGTGGTGTTCTACTGTGTTATTGCATGATGTATTGCACAAATACTTTACACATTGCCTTCTAAGTTAAGCCTGACTGCTCAGTGCCCAGCTACCAGAGGGTGGGCACAGGATAATTTGGATTGTGTGTGACCTACCCAGACTAGAGTGAGGGTCCTTGCTTGGACAAGGATTAACCTGACTGCCAACCAAAGATTCAATTTCTAACACATAATCATCCATACACTGACACATCCAGTCACACACTAATGCATACACTGATGTATAGACTATCATACCCAAGCCACACATTGCTGCATACACTGACATGCCCAGGCACACATTCATGCATACACTGACACACCCAGACACACATTCATTTGTACACTGACATTCCCTTGTATATACTGTCACACTGATGCAGAGTGACACATCCGTGCACACACTCATTCATATACTAACACACCTAGACACACACTCATGCATACAATAACACACCCAGACACAAATTGATGTATATGCTGACACATCCAGGCACACACTCACAGCCCCAGGCACACTATAACACATACGTTGTCACATACAGAAACACACTTATGTACACGCTGACACACACAGGCACATACTCATATATACATTGAGACACCCAGGTACACATTCATGTATACAGTGACACACCCAGTCACACTATCATTCATACACTGATACACCCAGGCACACGCTCATACATACGTTAACACACTAATTTATGCACTGAAGGATACATAACACACACCTATGCATACTCTAACACACCGTGACACACAGTCATACATACAGTAAAACATCCAAATGCACAGTCATGCTTAAATTGAAATACACATGCACACTTATACATACACTGATACACAAAGACACACTCATCCATACAGTGACACACACAGGCATACACTAATATATTCACTGAGACACCCAGATATACATTCATGTACACACTGATTCACCCAGTCACATCGTCATTCATACACTGACACATCCAAGCACACACTGATGCATATGTTATCACTCACAGCCACACAATGAAGGATACACTAACACACACGAACACACATTCATGCATACATTAACACACCCAGACACACACTCATGCATACAATAGCACACCTGAACACACATTCATGCTTACAGTGTCACACCCCAGCATGCACTTATACACATACTGATACACAAAGAAACACTCATCCACACACTGGCATTCCCAGGGACACTCTGACACAGACACTAACACATCTAGATAGACTCTGATGCATACACTGACACATCTAGGCACACATTCATGCATACACAGACACACCCTTGTACACACTGATACATACACTGATACACCCATGCACACACTGATATATACACGGACACAATCAGACACACACTGATGCATAGATTAACATACCCAGGCACACACTGATGTATACACTGATACACCAAGACACACTCATCCATTCACTGACACACCAAGGTACACTCTGATGCATACACTAACACACCCAGACAGACTCTGATGCATACACTGACACACCTAGGCACACATTCATACATTCATGTATACACTGACACACCCTTGTACACACTGATACATACACTGACACACCCATGCACACACTGATGCATGCACTGACATAACCAGATACACACTGATGCATAGACTAACATACCCAGGTACACACTGATGCATCAAGACACATTGATCTATATAATGATAAACCCAGGCAAACTCTGACGCATACATTGCCACACCGAAGTACACATTCATGCATACGCCAGCACACCCAGGCACACATTCATGTGTACAATGACACGCCCTTGTATACACTGATGCATACAGTGACACTCCCAGGTGCACTGTGATATATATGCTGACACACACAGGCACACAGTCAAGCATGCACAGATACACCCAGGCACACACTGATGCACACACTTACACACGCAGGCACACAATGATGCATACACTGACACAACCAGGGCAGGGAAATTCCGATACACACTGTCAAACCCAGGAGCACACTGTTGCATACACTGACACAACCAGGCACACACTGGTACATACCCATATACACTCAGGCACACACTAAAACTCACACGAACACCATCAGATAAAAACGTACGCATACAGTGACACACCCACTCACACACTCATACATACACTAACACACCTAGACACATACATGTGCATATAATCAAACACCCCAGCACAAAACTAGTGCATATGAATAGAACCTAAAAAAATTAACACTTGTGGCAACATGTTGCAGCAAGAATGGCAGAAAATGATTGATCACCAACTGAGATCATCTTATTGCACTTCCAAACAAATGTGCCAATATCTTTTAATTTTGCAATTACAACAGGAAAAACTTCTGTCCCAGGTTCTTGAATGTTATTTCTCAACTGCAATTCTCCAGGTTTTTGCTGTGATGCTGCCTCTCTCTCCTTTTCTGAACAGATGAAATACCTGTAGTGACTATGGGGGTCATTCTGACCCTGGCGGTTGGTGATAAAGCGGCGGCCAACCCGCCAACAGGCCGACGGTCCAAAATATGCAATTCTGACCCTGGCGGGAACCGCCAACACAGCCCGCCGCATTAACACTCCGACCGCCACGGCGGAACAAACAAACAGCGCGGCGGTCACCGCCAACAGCCAGGCGGCAGACAATGTACCGCCCACCCTATCACGACCCAGCAATCCGCCACCTTTTCCGGGGCGGGAGCACCGCCGATAAAAACACGGCGGAAACAGACTACGAACGGGAAAACGCTCACCTCCACATACTCCACGCGAGATTACGGCAGTATGGAACCCGAGTTACAGGTCATCCCCGCACTCCTATACCTGCTCCTGTACCAGGAGCACGCCAGGCAGCGCGGAAGACATCGGTGAGTACTGCACCTACGACACAGGGGAGGGAAAAGATTACCGGCACACACCCACCCACCCACACCCACTACAACACACACATCAATGCATTCCCACAGATCACTGTCACAACCCACAAACCCCCCCCTCCGAAATAATGCAAAGACCAAAAAAAGAGATCCTAAACGGGCAGATATATTGAAAAATGGACAGCAGTAATCCAAATAAATAAATAAACTATGTACAAAATATATACATCAACTATATGTAGTCCAACCACTGTCCGTGGACCACAGGGATCCTGAGCAAAGGGGCAAGGCCCAGTCCCACGACAAGAACTCCACGGAGAGAACACTGCAGGGGCATCAGAAAGAAGAAAGGACAGGCACCTCAGGGGGAAGGGAAGGGGGGGCACCTCAGCCACTTGAGTACACGACGCCAGATCCACGAGGGGACTCCATGACCACTGGCCCATCCTGGGGAGAGCAAAGCCACAGTCCATACAGTCCATACAGTGGGTGGCCTGCCCACTGGGCCATCCTGGGGAGTGCAAAGCCACAGTCCATACAGTCCATACAGTGGGTGGCCTGCCCACTGGGCCATCCTGGGGAGTGCAAAGCCACAGTCCATACAGTCCATACAGTGGGTGGCCTGCCCACTGGGCCATCCTGGGGAGTGCAAAGCCTCAGTCCATACAGTCCATACAGTGGGTGGCCTGCCCACTGGGCCATCCTGGGGAGAGCAAAGCCACAGTCCATACAGTCCATACAGTGGGTGGCCTGCCCACTGGGCCATCCTGGGGAGAGCAAAGCCACAGTCCATACAGTGGGTGGCCTGCCCACTGGGCCATCCTGGGGAGAGCAAAGCCACAGTCCATACAGTCCATACAGTGGGTGGCCTGCCCACTGGGCCATCCTGGGGAGTGCAAAGCCACAGTCCAAACAGTCCATAACAGACTCCACTGCCACTGGAGGAGGCATGTTGGCCAGAGGACATCCTGCAGCCCTGCCCGAGACAGATCCTGCCCTGCCACGTCTGCCAAAGGGCCAGCGGTTCTTGCCTTGAAGGGCCCAGTTCAGCTGTTCTTGCCTTGAAGGGCCCAGTTCAGCGGTTCTTGCCTTGAAGGGCCCAGTTCAGCGGTTCTTGCCTTGAAGGGCCCAGTTCAGCGGTTCTTGCCTTGAAGGGCCCAGTTCAGCGGTTCTTGCCTTGAAGGGCCCAGTTCAGCGGTTCTTGAGACGGCGGTCCCCAGCGGAGCGGTGCTGGAGACGGCGGGGCCCAGTTCAGCGGTTCTTGCCTTGAAGGGCCCAGTTCAGTGGTTCTTGCCTTGAAGGGCCCAGTTCAGCGGTTCTTGCCTTGAAGGGCCCAGTTCAGCGGTTCTTGAGACGGCGGTCCCCAGCGGAGCGGTGCTGGAGACGGCGGGGCCCAGTTCAGCGGTTCTTGCCTTGAAGGGCCCAGTTCAGCGGTTCTTGAGACGGCTGTCCCCAGCGGAGCGGTGCTGGAGACGGCGGCCATTCTATGGCCAACTGCTCATTGCCTGGTGATGCCCTCCTGGGCAGCGGGGATGGTGCTCCTTCAATGCCCACCTGGGCTGTGGGTGGTGGGGCCCTCCTGGCCAGCTGGGCTGGGTCCTCCCTGGGCAGCGGCTATGGGGGTGGTGGGCTCTCCCTGGGCAGCTGTGACGGTTCCTCCCTGGGCAGCGGCTATGGGGGTTGTGGGCTCCTCCTGGGCAGCTGTGACGGGTCCTCCATGGGCAGCAGGCCTGCTGCCTGACTTCTCCGCCTTGCTGCCCTTGCCCTCCTTAGTCGGGAGTCTGTGGCCCTTTCCTCCCTTTGGAGCTGTGGCTGTTGACGGTGGCTGGCTAGTGTCCTGGGGGGATATAGAACCCGGGCTCCTGCGGCGGCCCTTCCGCCTTCTGCTCCTCTTCCCAGGGGGTGGGCTGCCTGTCCCCTTGCTGCTGGGCGAAGATCCAGACATGCGGGCTGGTGGGCTCCAATACCCCTGCACCCTTGTCAAGGGGGCTGCAGGGATGGTGGTGGCTGAGGTGCTCTTTTTACCCCGACGAGAAGGAGGGGGGGGGCTCAGGGTCAGGAAAGAAGGTAGCAGTAGAGAGATAGATTTTCTTGGGACAATGGAGAGTGATAGGTACAGTGGGAATGGGAGTGGAGGGAGAGGATGTGGTTGTAGGTGAGTCACGTTTGCTGTCGTTGGGTGCAGGTGCAGGAGGGATAGGCTGTCGTGAGGTGGATTGCTGTTGGGGGGGTGGGTGGCTGCGTTTGTGTGGTGTGGAAGAGGGGGTGACAGACACAGTGGGAGAGGACACAGGGGACGTGTAAATGGCAGTGGGGGTGGTGACTGCACGTGTGCGGACTGTTCTGGTGGGTGTGCTGGTGATGGAAACACTGGCTGATGGTGAGGTGAATGAAGGTGTGAGTGTAGACGTCACAGGGAGGGAGGAGGGAGACGAGGAGGTGGGGGTCACAGAGGTGGAAGTGACTGTTGGCATGTCTGCATCGGAATGTTGCTTGTGTGAATGTCTGCGTGATCTGTGGTGCTTATGTTTGGATGAGCTGCTCTTGGGTGTTGAGGTGTGTGCAGGCTGGTCTGATGGTGTGGGTGGGACAGGCAGAGGAACAGGAGACTGGGAGGAGGGAGTTAGTAGAGGGAGGCAGGAGACAGGGACAATGGCTGCCGTCAGTGCTGAGGCCAGAGCCTGGAACGATCGTTGATGGGCAGCCTGACCCGAATGAATGCCCTCCAGGTACGCATTGCTGCGATGAACCTCCCTCTCCACCCCCTGGATGGCATTCAAAAGGGTAGACTGCCCAACAATGAGCGTTCGGAGGAGGTCAATGACCTCCTCACTGAGGGCAGCGGGGGTAACAGGCGCAGGGCCTGAGGTGCCTGGGGCGAAGGAGATGCCCGGCTTCCTGGCAGAGCGGGCACGGGGCGAACGCTGAGGGGCTGCTGGGAGGGCGGAGATGGTGCGCTGGGTGGCGGCTGTACCTGTAATGGCGGGGGCACGGATGGTGCCACCCCCGCAAGGGAGCTCCCTTCCGAGGACGTGTCCGTGTCGCTGCAGGGTCCAGTCGTCCCCGTTGTGGAGCTCCCCTCGCCCTCCATCTCACTGGTCCAGTCAGACTCTGTGGCATGTGAGATGCAGCTCCCTCCTGCCCCGATGCCACTTCTCCTCCGCCTGATGATGCTGATGCACACAAGCACAGAAAGACAAACAAAAAGGGGGGGGGAGAGAGAAATAAAGAGATTTTGAGTACATGGATCACCGGTACAGTTAGCGGACATGACAGACACAGATGCCCCCTGCACTAAGTTGCGCACTTGGGGTCCGCTACGCATTCCGTGGAACATGCCCTACACGCCTAGAGTTGACAACTACGCCCATGGATGACACGGCCCAGGGATGGCTGTACTGACACACTACTGAGGGTGGTGGCTGGGGACACAGGGGCTTACGGGGGTGCCCAGCCTACAGATATCGCCCTGGCCTAGGGGGACCCACAGCCCTCCTCCCCCACCCAGACACCTCCACTGCGCGACAACAGAGTAGATTATGCGTGTACTCACCCCCTTGTGTCTGCTGTGCTGCCCTCACGCGCCCATCCAAATCAGGGTAGGCCACCGCCAGGATCCGCAACATCAGGGGGGTCAGTTGACGGCAGGCACCCTGCCTACGTTGGGAGGCCATCCCCAGCAGAGACTCGGCGGTCTTCTTGGTCCCGCAGCGGATGTCCTCCCACCTCCTGCGGCAGTGGGTGCCCCGTCGATGGTGGACCCCCAGGGTCCGGACTTCCTTGGCGATGGCACGCCAAATCCCGATCTTCTCATGGGCGCGGACCTATGTGACACGTACAGGGAGGGAGAAATACCACGTTCAAGTTTGTCTGCATCTTCGTTGCCAGTGGCCCAACGCCCCCCATCCCCGCCAGGCCCCCCGCCATGCCCCCCGCCAGGCCCAACATGCCCCCCATCCCCGCCATGCCCCCCGCCAGGCCCCCCGCCAGGCCCAACATGCCCCCCATCCCCGCCATGCCCCCCGCCATGCCCCCCGCCAGGCCCAACATGCCCCCCATTCCCGCCATGACCCCCGCCAGGCCCAACATGCCCCCCATCCCCGCCATGCCCCCCGCCAGGCCCCGCGCCAGGCCCAACATGCCCCCCATCCCCGCCATGCCCCCCGCCAGGCCCAACATGCCCCCCATCCCCGCCATGCCCCCCGCCAGGCCCCCCGCCAGGCCCAACATGCCCCCCATCCCCGCCATGCCCCCCGCCAGGCCCCCCGACAGGCCCAACATGCCCCCCATCCCCGCCATGCCCCCCGCCAGGCCCCCCGCCAGGCCTAACATGCCCCCCATCCCCGCCATGCCCCCCGCCAGGCCCCCCGCCATGCCCAACATGCCCCCCATCCCCGCCATGCCCCCCGCCAGGCCCCCGCCAGGCCCAACATGCCCCCCATCCCCGCCAGGCCCCCCGCCAGGCCCAACATGCCCCCCATCCCCGCCATGCCCCCCGCCAGGCCCAACATGCCCCCCATCCCCGCCAGGCCCCCCGCCAGGCCCCCAAGCCAGCCAGTGGCCCCAAATCCATATTGAATTAAACTCACTTGTTGGTCTGGAGGACCGTAGAGTAGCGCATACTGGGGGAGGACCCCATCCACAAGTTTCTCCAACTCTTCTCCAGTGAAGGCAGGCGCCCTTTCCCCAGGCGCAGCAGCCATTGTACCTTCCAGACCGAGGTCACAGCAACACTTGCAGTATAGGTCCTCTCCTGTGAAAGTTCAAGTCGCGAGTGAATAAGTAGATAGAAAATGGCGGTCACGCCCGCGGCGGTGCGTACCGCCACCTCCGGCGCCCTTCGCCATTGGCTCCTGAAACCCATAGGCTTCAATGTTAACCAATGCGGCTTCGCGCCGCGATCTTCGACCGCCGACCGCCGCGGTGTGCCACGCCAGCGCATTGACCTCACATCCCATTGTCACACTTCACAGGTCAGGCAGCCGCCATTTCGAGGGTCCACATGGCTCAATTTCAACTGCGTCACACAGGCCTAGGCCTTGCATAGCCACTCATACACGCCATTCACTGCATAGAGAATCGTTTACTGTGCAAGCTGTGAGTACGTACCTGTGGGTTGCTTGACTGTGTGCTCCATGTTGTCCTTCCTAGGCACCGTCTGCTGGGTTTGGCGAGGAGAAGGAGGAATCCTCCCGTGTACAGACCGCTGGTGGACCTGTCGACAATGGAAGCACGCCACATTATCCTGACCTACAGGCTTGACCGTGCCACTATACATGAACTGTGTGCCCAGCTGGAGCCCGACCTGATGTCCCCCATCCGCCAACCCACAGGTATTCCCCCTCTGGTGCAGGTCCTGTCAGTACTCCATTTCTTGGCAAGTGGGTAATTTCAGACAACAGTGGGAATTGCTTCTGGGATGTCTCAGCCCATGTTTTCGAAGGTGTTATCCAGAGTGTTGTCTGCCCTGATGAAATACATGAGGAGCTACATCCTTTTCCCTGAGGTGGGCGAATTGGCTACAGTGAAGGGTGATTTCTATGCCCTTGGACATATTCCCAACGTCATTGGTGCCATTGATGGGACCCATGTGGCTTTGGTTCCCCCAAGAGACAGGGAGCAGGTGTACAGGAACAGAAAAAGTTACCATTCCATGAACATCCAGGTGGTGTGTTTGGCTGACCAGTACATCTCGCATGTAAATGCCAAATTCCCTGGGTCAGTGCATGACGCCTACATCCTAAGGAATAGCAGCATCCCTTACGTGATGGAACAGCTAGAGAGACACCGTGTATGGCTATTGGGGGACTCTGGGTTCCCCAACCTGTCGTGGCTACTGACCCCAGTAAGGAATCCCCGGACCAGGGCAGAGGAACGGTACAATGAGGCCCATGGGCGTACTAGGAGGGTGATCGAACGCACATTCGGCCTCCTAAAGGCCAGGTTTCGGTGCCTGCATATGACAGGTGGATCCCTAATGTACTCACCTAAGAAGGTGTGTCACATCATCGTGGCCTGCTGCATGCTTCACAACCTGGCTTTGCGCCGCCATGTGCCTTTCCTGCAGGAGGATGGTCGAGACGGTGGTGTTGTGGCAGCTGTGGAACCTGTGGAGAGTGACGAGGAGGAAGACGACGGGGCTGAAACAGACAACAGGGACAGAATCACTGAACAGTACTTCCAATAGGACACAGGTAACAATTCAAACATAATTTAGTAAATGTGAACTACTCTCATGCATCTCTGCTGCCTGTCTATTTGCCCCAGTGTATGATGACTGAGTTGTGGCTTTTCCCTCCCTATTTCAGATCTGGGGTCCCCACTACGAGTCCTGTGCTTCGTTTCCCCATGGACTACAGCTTTGTGGCAGCTGTTTGTTGACTTCACTATGTACAAGGACATATTTGCACTGTCATGTCAATTACAATATTTTGAAATCACAGCCAGACTCCAGATAGTTTTGTGCAAAATAGGTGTTTATTTCAGTGCTCAAAATGGGATAGGTGGTTTCAAGTGGGTGGGGGCTATGGTGAAGGAATGTCCATGGCAGAGTCCAGAGTAACAGTCACACAGGTGCATTGTCCATAGGCCTGTGGAGAGATGGAGCATGGGCAGTTCAAGGATGGACAGGGTGACAATGTGGGACAGTGGGATGACATCAGGTGGTATCCTTTGCTGGCGGGGGTCTTGACATCCTACTCTGTCTTCTTGCGAGATCTCAGGGCCCTCTTGCGGGGTGGTTCTTCTCCTGCAGGAGGTGGGGGTCTGGTGGGCTGCTGTTGTGCGGGGGCCTCCTGTCCACTAGCGCCGGCGGAGGTGGTTGGCTGTTCTTGGTCCAGGCTAGTGGCAGGGGCCCTTTGTTGTTGTTGAGTGTCCGTCCTGGTGTTGATGAGTTCCTGCAGCAGCCCTACCATGGTAACCAGGGTGGAGGTGAGGGCTCTGATGTCCTCCCTGTACCCCCGATAGTGTTCCTCCTGCAGTACCTGGATCTCCTGGAACCTGGCCAGTACCGTCACCATCGTCTCCTGGGAGCAGTTGTATGCTGTCCTGCAGGAGGCACGGAGATGGCTGGGACCCTGTGGGCATTTAAGCTCATGGTTGGTGCCCAGGGGATGGGATCCCCAGGCCATGATCAGCTGGGGAGGGGGGCCATGTGGCTCCCCTCCCGCATTAAAAAAATATACATTTTGAGGCCAGGCTCTGGGGGATAGGGTCCCCCGGGCACACATTTCACTGGGGGAGAAGGGACCCTCTCTTTCAAAAACACTTAGGGACATATTTATAATACCCTATCACTACTTTGCACCATATTAACGTAATTATTTTTGTCATTAATGTGGCCCAACGAGGTTGAAATACCTGCACTGTATTTACAGGGTGGCACAATGCATGCATTGTGCCACTCAGTAACCCTTTGCGCTACATTATGCCTGTATCAGGCATAATGTATGCAAAGGGGGCATTCCCCCATTAGGGAAGCCGGAAAATGGCGTAAGGAAATCTATGAGATCTACTTGTGCCATTTTTTACAGCACTTTTAACAGCTGCTCAATAGCAGGTGTTAAAAGGGGACTTCCATTTTCTAGAATGGGGCCCTATGTACTCTGCAGGAGGAGCACCAATATTTTGGCACTACTCCTGCAGAGTACACCAATAGCGCCATGAGAAATTACGCTATTGCCTCCTACCCTGCGCGATGGTGCATGGTGGTGGGAGGGGGGTGCTAAGGGGCACAGGGAAAGTGGCGCTGCACTTGGTTTCTGATTACTGTAGGGGTGGCAAATCTAGTGGTAAGGTGCAAATGCCAAAATGAATTATGGCCCACATTTAAACTTTTGCAGTGAATGCCGCCTACCGCAGCGGTGACCGCCACCTATTCATCCGCCATAACATGACCACAGAGGATTTCGGCCACAAGAAGGGAAGAAATCCGGCTGTGGCCATGCTGTTGGACGGTGTTAAGGTGGCGCTGCTACCACCAGCAGTGCCACGCCAGTAGACCGCCGCCAGCCGGTACTATACTAATAACACTGCCTGGCGGTGTTCTGCTGGCAGGCGCTTCTGGCAGTAGCAGTGCCCCATCCCGTCCCCTGCCTGAAGACCCTCTGAATTCAGGTAAGTCAAGTTTCTAACAGGGAAAGGGGATGGGGGCGTTGTGTGTGTTTGGGAGTGTGTGAATGAATGTGTGAGTGTGTGCGCGAATGCAAATGATTGTGTAGTGTTGCTTGCATGTATGTGGGCATGTGTGAGAATGTGTGAATGAATGGAAATGTGAATGCGTGTGTGCTTGTAAGTTTGGATGTGTGTATGGATGTACACATGAATGAATGGATGCATGTGTGTATGTGTGCGTGTATGCCTGTGTGAGTGAGTGTGTGAGTGCGTGGTGTGTGCCTGCGAGTGTGTGTGTATGGGGGAAGGATTGGAAGGGAGAGAGTGGATGGGGTGAGGGTAGTATGGGGAGTGTTAGGGGGTGGGCCTCCTACCAGTGACAGGGAAAGAATCCCCTGTCACTGGTAGGGTTTACCACCATGGTTTTCGTGGCATTATGAATGCCACAAAAAACCATGGCGGTAGGCAGGGTCATAATGCCGCCGTCGGGACAGTAGTGGCCGTCGGGTTGGAGATTCTTATCTCCAGCCCGGTGGCTACTACTGCCATGGCGGTCGGTGTGGTACATTGGCGGGTTGGCTTACTACCGCCACTTTTTCACCGACTTCTGGGGTCATAATGACCCCCTATATGTTTACTAGAAAGCAGACTATAAAGGGCCAGATGTATCATCACGACCCTTTGCGAGTCGGAAATAGCGATTTTTAAGAAATCGCTATTTCCGACTCACAAAGTGCCATGTATTCCATTTGCGATTCGGTAATAGCGATTTCTTAAAAATCGCAAATGCTATTACCGAATCGCAAATTGCAATACCGGCCCCATTCGCAGCTATAGGCCTGTTGGCCCATATCTGCAAATGTTTTTGCATTTCCAAAATTGCGATTTCTGAACCAGAAATCACAATTTTGGAAATGCAAAAGCCCAGGGGCCTCTGCTGCACCCCAAGAATGTTTTGGGGGACATGTAAGGTGTACACATGCCAAAAGGGCATGTGTGCTGTACATGCTCAATTTAAAAATGCATTTTAAATGCATTTTTAAATTTTGCACCTGGTTACCACCTGGTTTCTTTTCATGGTATTTTGCATGTGCAAAATGCCATTCTGCGAAAAGTCGTAATTTGCGATTTTTTGCTGCATCTCCTTGCGATGTGGATTTTGCGAATCGCAAATTGCGACTCGCAAAACCAGGTCGCAACGCAAAAAATCGCAATTTTTGCGATTTCTTACTTTTGGTCTGCGAATGCCTTTCATGCATGGCAGACCACTTTTTTGCACTCGCAAACTGCCGAATTTTGCGATTCGCACCATTTGCGAGTGCAAACAAAATGCCATACATCTGGCCCAAAGTGTTCCGATTGCTTGAAGAAAGCATTGCAAAGTGCTTTCCGGCAGAGTGCTAAGTCTTGCTGCCCACCATCACTTTCTTACCAAATTTCCAGTGTTCCTTCAATGGGCTTAACACTGAAAAAGAGCATTTGCAGTAGAAGCCAGTTAGAAATTGTGTCATCTCAGAGGCAATGGGTAAAGTATTTGTACACACACACAGTAACACAGTGAAAACACTATGAAATGGCTCCACACGAGTTTAGGAAAAAAAGTCAATATTAATCTGAATAAAACAAGACCAAAACATCAAAATCCAACATGCACAAGCAAAGATATAATTTTTTTAAATGTTGAAAAGAGTCTTCATCCAGAGGAACCAATGGTTGCCTCTTTTTAAAACACAGTACCTGGGATGTGTAAAAAACAAAGAAGATTCGGGCCACAAACACGCCAGAAAACAAAACGATGCCTCTGTTCCTTACTGCACAGGGGAGGTGATGTGTTGTGTTTCTTACTAACAGGAGAAGTGATGCATTGGCTCTATCCTCGCAGGAAAGTCAATGCCTCGGTTTGTTACTGGCAGGGGAGGTAACGCATTGGTTCTCTCTCCGCAGGAGGGATGATGCATCAGTTTCCAGTCATGCAGCCTCAGTTCCTTGCTGCGGTGCGGGGTTGATGTCAAAATGACACCCAGGGAAGATGCGTGGGAAAATCCAGATGCATGGTGATGATAGAGCTGCGGTGGAACAGTTGCTGCATAGGTCCTGTAGGTGATGCATCGATTCTTCTACCATAAGGCAGGTGCTGCTTCAGTTCTTCAGCCGCAAGGTAGACGGTCTGTTGATTCTTGTGCTGCAGACCAGGCAATGCATAAATTTTCAGCCACAGTGATCTGATTTTCTTACTCAGGACACCAGTTTCCACTTCAAAGGGCCCAGGGACTGGATTTGTCACCACCTGGCAAGTCAGAACTCTCAGTAGAAGAGTCCAGGCACTGACAAATTATGGGCCTGATTCTAACTTTGGCGGACGGTGTTAAACCGTCCCAAAAGTGGCGGATATACCACCTACCGTATTACGAGTTCCATAGGATATAATGGACTCGTAATACGGTAGGTGGTATATCCGCCACTTTTGGGACGGTTTAACACCGTCCTCCAAAGTTAGAATCAGGCCCTATGTCTTTGATATATCTGAGACTTCTAATAGTTGACAAGCTCAGTCCAAGCCCTTGGAGAACCTTGGAAAGCAGGATGTAGAAAGCAAAGTCTAGTTCTTTCACTCCCAGGCCAGAAGCAGCAAGTAGCAGGGCAGCACAACAAAGCATCAGGCAGTGTGGTAGTTCCTCCTTCAGCATCCAGTTTTTCTTCCTGGACGAATGTCCTCAGTCCAGAAGTGTTCTGAAGTTGTGGTCTCAGAGGCCTAACACTTATCCTCATTTCTGCCTATGAAGTTATCAAACTTCAAAGGAAAGTCTTTCTAGTGCAAGGGACCCAGCCTTTCCTGCCCTACACTGGGTTGAAGACTGCTTTGTGAGGACAGGCACTGCCCTATTCAGGAGCAACTATCAGCCCCTCCCTCCACTTTAGCCCAAAGAAGACCCATCGGGATATGCAGGGCACTCCTCAGCTCCCTTTGTGTGACTGTCTAGAGTTAATTCACAAACAGTCCAACTGTGATCCTGACCCAGACATGTATTCCTCAGTCAGGCAGAGGCACAGAATGGTTGGGCAAGAAATTTGCCTCATTCTAAGGTCAATATTTATACTCGGTTTGGGCTGAATTAGCATAATTGTGCCACATTTATGGAGTTAAAGTAATTGGACTTGGAAACCTACTTTGCGTCAACAAGATGCGAAGTAGTCATTCCTGTGCAAAAAATGACTCTATGGACTTAGCGCCATATTTATCCCCCGTGCTAAAATCATGCACAGGGGAGGAGGGGTCAAATAATGGTGCAAAGCTTGCTTTGCACCTTTTTTTAACACCTGGGTCAGGGCAGGCATTAGGGAACCTATGGGCCTATTTCCATAGTGGAACACCATGGAAGAAGCCCATAGGTGCCCTCCCCAGGCCCCAGGGACAACCCCACCCACACCGGAGTTACAGCGGAGGATGGGGGACCCCATCCCAGGTAAGTATACGTGAGTACAGGTAAGTATTTTTTATTTTATTAAAGTGCCATTGGGGGTCCTGAAGTGGGCCCCCCTACATGGCATGGAGTGCAATGGCCATGCCCAGGAGACCCTGGTCCCCTGTGCTGGCCTTTGGGGTGGTGGGCATGGCTCCTGTCTGTTCTATGACAGTAGTCATGTGCTATGGATGGTTTTGCGTCATAAAATGATGCTAGGCTGGGTAGTCATTTTTTTTTCACTTTAACCTCCCTAATGTCAGTTTTTAGTGCAAAGCCCCCTTTTCCCATGCCCCCAGCCCCACCCGACTAACGTCATTTTTTTTTTTTACTATAGCCTACCCTTTGCACCGGCTTTCACCATTCTGTAAATATGCTGTCCGGCTGGTGCTTAGAAATGGTGCAAGCCGGTGCTAAACTTTTTGGTACAAAATGTATAAATCAGGGCCTAAATGTGGCATTTTCAAACTTACAATTTAAAAACGAATTTCACCAAAAGATGCATTTTTAAATCGTGAGTTCAGAGGCCCCAAACTCCAGACCTCTATCTGCTCCTGATGGAAAATTACACTTCAAAAATATTTCAAGGCATCCCCATGGGATGAGGTAGGGTAGGGTAGGGAGAGGTAGGCCTTGCTATAGTGAAAAACAAATTTGGCAGTATTTCACCATCAGGACATGTAAAACACACCAGTACATGTCCTAGTACATGTCCCATGTTTTAAATGCACTGCACCCTGCCTATGGGGGCTACTGCCATGGGCCTACCTTAGGGTTGACTTACATGTAGTAAAAGGGAAGTTTTGGGTCTGGCAAGTAGATACACTTGCAAGGTCGAACCGGCAGTTAAGACTGCCTACACATAAACTGCATTGGCAGGTCTGAGACATGTTTAAAAGGCTACTCATGTGGGTGGCACAATCAGTGCTGCAGGCCCACTACAGTAGTAGCATTTGATGTACAAGCCCTAGACATAGAGCACTTGCAGTTTAGCACTAGTCAGCACTGGTAAAGTGTCCAGAGTCCTAAAGCCAGTAAATACTAGTTCAGCACAGAATCAAAACAAGATGTCAGAAGCCAAACGGTAGGGGAAACCTTGCCAAGAGCTGACTGTCAACACCAGGACAGTGTGCCCTCTACGGGCAACATAATGCAAAGAGACAAACCTTATGCAATGTAATAATTTGTGCATTGTGTGCTGATATTTCATTTTAACTTTTTGCATTGCAGGTATTCATATTGAAATGTCTTTAATACTGTTCGCAATGTATTGTTCATTTTCAAGCCTTTCCTTCAGTCTGGCTGGGTGTAGCTGGGTGTGGCAGGTGGGTGGGGATTGGGTCTATTTAAGGAACCCAGCCCAGCTCCACGTGCTCACTATTCAGAGGTCCCGGTGCAGAGAGGCAGCATTTTCCAGGGCTCCTGTTCTGGAGGCCTACTTGGACATTTCCAGGCCCTGTGCTCATTGCCTCGGTGATCCTCAAGCAGGGCGGTAAGACAGAGGTAGGGGTAGGCCCCCCGGCTCCGTTTCCAGAGATTTTTGAGTTTTGGTCTTTTGACTAAATTTTGTGTGCAATTGTTTCTTGGCAATTGGCACTTGCAGTTCAGATCATTTCCTGGCATTTGAATCATGATGGTTGAATTGGCAACAGTGTGCACAATTCATTCTTGGCAATCAACCCTTGCAGTTCAGATTGGCAGAGTGCACAATCATTTCCTGGCATTTGAACCTTGATGGTTGAATCGGCAGCAGTGTGCGCGATTCATTCTTTGCAATTAACCTCGGCAGAGGGCGCAATCGTTTCCTGGCATTTGCATCTTGATGGTTGAATCGTCAGCAGTGTGTGATATTCATTCTTGGCAATTAACACTTGCAGTTCAGATAGGCAGAGTGCGCAATCATTTCCTGGCATTTGAATCTTGATGGTTGAATCGGCAGCAGTGTGCGCAATTTAATTCTTGGCAATTAACAAATTGCAGTTCAGATCGGCAAAGTGCGCAATCATTTTCCTGGCATTTGAACCGTGATGGTTAAATCTGCAGCAGTGTGCGTGATTCAATCTTGGCAATTAACCCTTGCAGTTCGGATCGGCAGAGTTGCTCGATCATTTCAGGTATTGGAATCTTGATGTAGAGTCTAACAATTAGATGCTTAGTAATTTCTGGGCAATTGAATCCTGAAACTCAAATCAAAACAGAGTGTGACTTTACAGTATCATTTATGAGTTTTTCGTGGTTCATGTTTTGGGAATTAATTTGCTAATTGATTCTTGTTATGACGTAGTTGCTATTCCCAGAACTAACTTGAGAGAGTTCCATGTTCAGTGCATAAGATGTTATTCTGGAAACGCTTATATGAAGGTCTGCATAATCCATCTTTTACTTCCAGGTATCCAGAACTAAAAAGTCATGTTATTGAAAAGCTCTTGATCTCTCATGTTATCAGAGTATAGATAATTATAACAAAGTTCATGAAGATTAATGTGAATAACTGTACTATTGTGTTCTTAACTCTTGTTTCCACAGGTCTCCTTCCCCGCTGTTCCCAACCTAAACCCCATCCCCCACTTGGCCATTCTTTAACTCTTTGCTATAACGGCTAGTAGAGTTTGGCGCTGCCAAGAGGTGGACACATTGGGAACAGGTGCAAACCCCAAAGATCCGCTCTCGCTGACAGAATAGTGAGCCCACACATTTTTTATCCTCCTGGTTTGTGCTAGGTTTTCAATATGGCCACGTTGGATGAGTTACTTAAGGTAATTACGCAACTTCAAGTGGATGTAGTTGAATCTAAAAACATAGCAACCAATCTAGAAGAAAAGGTGGTTCAGTTACAAGATAGAGTGGGAAAGAAGGAGCAAGGTCCTTCGGGGGCATGTAGGTTGAATCCTCCTCCTCAAGGTTCAGGAGGGAATCCTCCAACTAACATATCACTCACAGTTCCCACACCCATTCTTTTGGCTCCCCAAGGAAGGTTTTCAGGTGATCCTCAGAAAGTACAATCATTTTTGACTCAAGTAGAATTGCACTTCATCTGTAGACCAAACACCTTCCCTGATTCCCAATCCAGGGTGGCCTTCTTGATTTCTTATTTGACTGGAGATGTGGACACCTGGGCAATTCCTCTTGTGCGTCGAGATAATCCTTTGCTTTATAACTGGAAAGACTTTGTCCGAGAATTTGAAAGTGTTTTCGACCAAAGAACAGTTACTCTGTCCGCAGACCGAGAACTGTTAGAATTGCGGCAAGTAAATAAGGATCTTGTCTCTTACCTGGCTAACTTTAATCGGCTGGTAGCAGAAACGGCCTGGCCTGAGGAAAAGAGATCAGCTCTATTCTATCAAGAACTCAAAGATGAGTTAAAAGACATTCTTGCAGAGATTGATCCTCAACCCACAGATTGTCAACATCTGATAAATCTTGTTTTAATGTTAGACCATCGTCTGGCAGGACGACGTGGAACACGTAAAAAGACTAAGAAAAGTTCCTGGCGTGTTCATGAACATAGAGACTCCCAAACTCATGGAGACCACAATCATGAACCAATGGAAATAGGAACCATCAGGCGGCCCTTAACAAAAGAGGAGAAAGATCTATGTAGAAAGAACGGACAATGTATGTATTGTGGTTAAAAGGGCCATTTTGCTGAAGAATGTCCAGCAAAACCAAAAAATAAACAAACCCCTACCAAGAAGGTTGTAGCAAATGCACAGATCACTCAGGAAAACTAGAACACCCAAGATGTAAGGAAGGTTTGCTCTTGGGTGTAACCGTGGACCCTTCACAAGATGCAAAAAAGGTTTTACTTGAGTCAAGACATTTAAAATTAGATCTAGAAGTACTGGTAAAACAAAAGACGTATCTAAAGAAAGCCTTAGTAGATTCTGGGGCTACTGGTAATTTTATCAATGCACAATTGAATCAAACATGGGGGATCCCATGTAAGAAGAAGAAAACACCAAAAATAATACAAGCTGTAGATGGAAAACTCCTAGCTGGAGGTCTGGTGACTCTACAGACCTTCCCCTTGTCTGTGATCTGTAAAGGGGGAAATCAAGACACCAAACATGTAGAGAAAATAATCTTTGATGTTATCCATGCTCCTCAGTATGGAATTATTCTAGGAATGCCGTGATTAAGTTATCATAATCCTTTAATAAACTGGCAAGAAAGGAAAATCACGTATTCTTCATTTAGGTGTAAAGAAAAATGTCTCCAAACATCAAGTGTCACAGATTCCCACAGTTCACACATAGCCACAGCCGCTGAAAAGGATGTAACGCTGCCTTTGCAGTATTCATCCTTCCTTGATGTTTTTGATGAAAACAAAGCAGGAACCTTGCCACCGCACAGACCTTATGACTGTCAAATTGATTTGACTCCCGTTGCTATACTCTCTGGTTGTCGTGTGTATGCCCTGTCTGAACACGAAAATCAATATCTAAGGAACTATTTAGACCAATTTCTAGCTAATGGATTTATCCATCCTTCCGAGTCTCCTGCAGCATTTCCTCTTTTTTTTGTTCCCAAGACTAATGTGGATCTTAGGGCTTGTATAGATTATAGAGGGTTAAACAAAATCACAATAAAGAATAAATAAATACCCATTACCCTTGATCCCTGTCCTGTTGGATCAAGTAAAAAAGGCCAACATTTACACCAAGTTAGACCAAAGAGGAGCTTACCACCTAGTCAGGATGAGAGAAGGTGACAAGTAGAAACCCGCCTTTAAAACTAGATATGGTCTATTTGAATACACAGTCATGCCCTTTGGACTTTGTAACGCTCCAGCAGCATTCAAGTTCTTTCTGAATGATATAATTAGAGAATATCTAGATCTGTTTGCAATAGTTTATATTGATGATATTTAATCTACTCTGATAACGAAGTCGAACATGTACAACATGTCCAAAAGATTATTAACAGCCCTTCGGAAACATCATTTATATTGCAAATTGAGCAAATGTGAATTTCATGTTACCACTGTTGAATTTTTAGCGGTCATCATTACCCCTCACGGCATGGTCATGGCAGAAAGAAAAGTGCAAGCAGTATCCGATTGGCCAATCCCAAAAACTGTTTGAGATGTTCAGTGCTTCCTTGGTTTTGCAAATTTCTATCGTAGGTTCATAGACCACTTCTCACAGACAGTGGCACCAATCACCAATTTACTACAAAAGAAAGAACTCCTAGCAATCCGTGATGCATTCAAATAGTGGAGACACTATTTGCTAGGCGCCAGATACACTATTACAGTATACACAGATCATCGTAATCTCCAGTTCATGAGTTCAGCTAGACTTTTGACTTCTCGACAATTACGATGGATGCTATTTTTTACCGAGTTTGATTTTGTGGTAACCTTTTGCCCTGGCAAAGATAATCGCAAAGCGGATGCCTTGTCCAGACAAGACTCTACCATGTTACCAACAATCCAGCCCCCACAAGCTATCATTGCTCCAGAAAAAATCCTTTGCATCCTCAAAACTGAAGATTGTTTTGAAAATATTCATAATTCTTTCACCATTGAAAAATGGCAGAAGTGGGCTCAAGCAAACCCCAAAATATCAATCAAACAAGGTTATACCTACAGCAGGTCATCCAGGTATTCCTAAGATACTTGGGGGGTCATTACAACATTGGCGGTAAAAGCCGCTTACCGCCGTGCAGAAGACCGCCAATACACCGCCGCAGAAATCCGCCACAGCTATTATGACCCACATCTCAAAATCCACCGAAATTCAGACACCCACACAAGTCCGCCACACCAAAGGTCAGTGATAAACTGGCGAAAACAAAACCTCCACCGTCACGCCAACAGAAACACGCCCATGCTATCATGACCCACGAATTCACGCGGCGGTCTTTCAATTGGTGGTACACACCGCCGCGCTCAAAATACACACACATCTCTAAAACACCGCCACATTGGACAATTCGAATTACACACAACTGATACACATACAAACACCACTCCCACACACCCAATACAATATAAAACACACACTCACATCACCCACAAACCCATACTACAAAAACTGATTGTCGAAGGCCAGAGAGAGAGCACAGAATAGACAACCCCACCACACAGAGGCACACAACACCATCACCCACACAACATCCACGCACAAAACACCACACACCACTACACATCACCACACTCATCACCACATACACCGCCCCACACATCACCTACACCACCCCATGGCACGGCAAAGACACCCCAGGTTCTCCAAGGAGGAGCTCAGGGTCATGGTGGAGGAAATCGTACGGGTAGAGCCACAGATATTTGGATCACAGGTGCAGCACACCCCCATAGCTAGTAAGATGGAGCTATGGCGAAGGATAGTCGACAGGATTCAACGCAGTGGGACAGCACCCAAGAAATCGGGACGACATCAGGAAGAGGTGGAACGACCTAGGGGGAAGGTGCGTTCCGTGGTCTCCAGGCACAACATCGCGGTACAGCGGACTGGCGGCGGACCCCAACCTCCTCCCCCACAACTAACAACATGGGAGGAGCAGGTCTTGACCATTATGCATCCTGAGGGCCTCGGAGGAGTCGGTGGAGGAATGGACACTGGTAAGTCAAATCTTAACTATCATATCCCCCACCCTACCTGCATGCTATCACACACCCCCACCCTCACCCCCTCCCCTATCACTCCAACTCCTCACTAATGTACTTCAACAAACCACCCATCCCAACACCAAGCCCTGCATGACACAACAAAGCATGGACACCCCTCACTAAAGCATGCCCGCTGCACATACCCATAACACCCCCCCAACCATCATCACACAAGCCCCCACACAGGAATGCTAGCACTGGGGTACACGCTCACCCACCCATTGCACACCATGACACTCACACATGCAATAATCATGCTTTTACACCCCTGCAGGACCACTACCTAACGTCACCAGACAGGAGGGTCCAGACATCTCTACCCCACCCACAGTGATGACAGCAGCTCTGGCCAACTGGATCCGGGTGACCAGCCCGGACCATCGTGGGCCTCGGGACAGTCGGTTCCCCTCACACAGGCACAGCCCAACACAGACCTTCCCCCTCTGGTAACACCAGCAGAGCACCCACCCAGCGGGCCCATACCTCCTTCCCCAGGACACGTCAATCAGCTGTGTGTCCACCACTACAGGGAACCCAGGATAACCCACCACCCCAACAACAACACGGACCTGGGGACAGTAGTAGGGGGCACACAGTCCAGGGGATGGAGGCACAGAAACACAGGGGAACTGGGAGGGCTGCTGTGCGACAGGGGGCGGACAGGCCAAGGGAACCCACTCTCCACGAGGCCCTCTCCTCCATCATGGGAGCATACCACCACTCCCATGAGACGATGGCTACGGTCCTGGCCAAGTTTCAGGAGACCCAGCGCCTGCAGGAGGACCAGTATTTGGGGTTCAGGGAGGAACTCAGAACAATCAGCTCCGCCCTGGGCACCATCGTAGGGGTGCTGAAGGACATACAGAACACCATGAGGGACACCGTGGCACTCCAAGGGGCCCCTGACACTAGCATGGACGATGAACTGCCCACCACCTCCGCCGGCACTAGTGGACAGGACGCCCTGCCACAGGACCACCACACCAGCACCCCACCCCCTGCAGACGGAGAACCACCCCGCAAGCGGTCCCTGAGATCCAGGAACAGGACAGAGCACGATGCCAAAACCCCCGCCAAGAAAGGAGACCACCCTCATTGTCATCCTACTGTCCCACTTTGTAACCCTGTCCATATTGGAACTGCCCCAGCTCCACTTCCTATGCCCATATGGGAAGTGCACCTGTGAGACTAATAGACTGGACTCTGCCATGGAAATTCCTCCACCATCACCCCTCACCATTTTACCACCCCCTCCAATAATTAGCACTTCAATAAACACCCTTGAAGCACAAAACAATCTGGAGTCAGTCTGTGATTTAGAAAATGTATATTAGCCATGACAGTGACAAAATCAGTTCTCAATAGTAATGTCAACATACCTATGTCACACATCGCAAGTCCATGAAGGATGCAAGCAGATGTCACACGTTGGTAACCACACCTGTGAAACCGTAATGGAAATGTACAACTCAGTTACCAAATACTGGTTGAAATTGACAGACAGGATATAGGTAGAAGTGTGAAAGTACTTGTAGTAGTCAAGAAAGTGTTCTCACCTGTGTGTTACTGGAAATATTGCTGTATGACTGAGTCCCTGTTGTCAATGTCCTCTTCCTCTGCTTCCTCCTCATCACTGTCCACAGGCTCCACAGCTGTACCACAACACCATCATCTGGACCATCATCCTGCAGAAAAGGCACCTGGCGTCGCAAAGCCAGACTGTGAAGCATACAGCAGGCGATGATGATCTGGCACACCTTCCTTTGTTAGTAGAATAGGGAACCACCTGTCATATGGAGGCACCTGAACCTGGCCTTCAGGAGGCCGAAGGTGCGTTCGATCACCCTCCTTGTCTGCCCATGGGCCTCATTGTAGCGTTCCTCTGCCCTTGTCCTGGGATTCCTCACTGGGGTCACTAATAGCCATACACGGTGCCTCTGGAGTTGACCCATCACATAAGGGATGCTGCTATTCTGCAGGATGTAGGCGTCATGCACAGAGCCAGGGAACATAGCATTTACCTGGGAGATGTACTGGTCTGCCAAACATACCATCTGTACATTCATGGAATGGTAACTCTTCTGGTTCCTGTACACCTGTTCACTCCTGTGGGGTGGGACCAGAGCTACATCAATGGCACCTATGATGTTAGGGATATGTCCAAGGGCATAGAATTCACCTTTAACAGTAGCCAAATCCTCCACCTGAGGGAAAATTATGTAGCTCCTCATGTGTTTCAGCAGGGCAGACAACACTCTGGACAACACGTTGGAAAACATAGGCTGGGACAACCCTGATGCCATGGCCACTGTTGTTTGAAATGACCCACTTGCAAGGAAATGGAGCACTGATAGCACCTGCACTTGAGTGGGGATGCCTGTGGGATGGCGGATTGCTGACATCAGGTCTGGCTCCAACTGGGTACACAGTTCCTGGATTGTGGCACGGTCAAACCTGTAGGTGATGATTAAATGTCGCTCCTCCATTGTCAACAGGTCCACCAGCGGTCGGTACACCGGAGGATTCCGCCATCTCCTCACATGTCCCAGCTGACGGTGCATAGGAAGGACAAAAGCAACCACAGAGTCAACCTACTCAGAAAGTATGTACCCACAGTTACACAGAACACGAAACATAATCCAAAAAGTTGTCTGTAAGTGTGTTGAGTCCAGGCCTAGGTATGTGTGACGCAGTTGAAAATGAAGCCATGTGTGCCCCTGAAATGGCAGCTGCCTGACCTCTAAATTGGGACAATTGGATGTGAGGTAACTGCGCTTGCGTTGTACACCGTCGCGGTAGGTGGTCGAAGACCGCAGCGCAATGCTGCATTGGTTAACATTGCACCCTATGGGTCCCAGGAGCCAATGACGAAGTGCGCCGGCGGTGATGATACGCACCGCCGCGGACGTCACTGCCGCGGACGTGACCGCCATTTTCTATCTGTTGAATCACTCGATACCTGATCTTCGACAGGAGAGGACCTATACTGCAAGTGCTGCTGTGACCTCGGTCTGGAAGAGACAATGGCTCGTGCGTCTGGTGAAAGGGCCCCTGCCTTCACATCGGAGGAGTTGGAGAAGCTCGTGGACAGGGTCCTCCCCCAGTACACGCTACTCTACCTTCCTTCAGACCAACAGGTGAGTACATAGGTTGAAAGTTGTATGGGCTATGCCTGGGTGGAGAGGACTGGTTGTAAGAAGGAAGGGGGCAGAGTTCTGCGAGCATGAAGGACTGTGAATGCATGTGCCACATGGCAAGGGCAGGGATGTGGGCCACTCACTTCGATGGTGCAGTTGGTAATGACTTCTCTTCTTCCCCTGTACATGTCATGTAGGTCAGCGCCCACCAGAAGAAGGATATTTGATGTGCCATCGCCAAGGACGTCCGGACCCTGGGGGTCCACCAGAGACGGAGCACCCACTGCTGTAAAAGATGGGAGGACATTCGCCACTGGAACAAGAAGACGGCGGAGGCTCAACTGGGGATGGCCTCCCAACGTGGGAGGGGTGCCCGTCGCACCATGACCCCACTGATGTTACGGATCCTGGCGGTGGCCTACCCGGAGTTGGATGGGAGCTTGAGGGCATCACAGCGGACACAAGGGGGTGAGTCAAACATCATTCTGCTGACTTTGCGCGCAGTGGAGGGGTCTGGGTGGGGGAGGAGGGCTGTGGGTTTCCCTAGCCCAGGGTGAGTTCCGTAGGCTAGGCCCCACTGTAATGCAGGCAATGTGCCACTCCACCCCACCTCTGTAGAGTGCCAAGTACAGGTATACATGCCCCTGTGTCATCTATGTGTGCAGATTTCCACCATAGCCATGTAGGCCATATCCCAGGAACTGCATCTGTAGAGCCCAACAGCGCGGCGTAGTGCAGGTGTCTGCTGTGTCTGTATTGTCCGCCAACGGTAGCGGTAAGCCATGCACTCAACCTGTCTTTCTTCTGTCGCCCCCCCTTTTTCTGCTCTCCCTGTTCTTTTGTGCATCATCAGGCGGAGGTACAGTGGCACCGGAGCACGAGGGTCCTGCATCCCACATGGCCATTGAGGGCCACACCACGGACTCTGAATTCACCAGTGGGACGGAGGGCAAGGAGAGCTTCACGGGATCAGCAACCAGCGACACAGACTTGTCCTCCGATGGGAGCTCCCTTGTGGTGGCGGCAACATCTGTGCCCCCCACTTCTACAGGTACCTGACCTACCAGCACCGCCCTCCCAGCAGCCCCTCAGCCTTCGCCCCGTGCCCGCTCACCCAGGAGTGTGGGCATCACCTTCGCCCCAGGCACCTCAGCCCCTGCCCCTGTCACCTCTGCTGCCCTCAGGTCACTCACTGTTGGGCAGTCTACCATTGTGAATGCCATCCAGGGTGTAGAAAGAGAGTTGCAACACACTAATGCATTCCTGGAGGGCATTCATTCTGGTCAGGCTGCCCATCATCGAACCCTGCAATCTCTGGCCTCAGCACTGATGGAAGCCATTGTCTCTGTCTCTAGCCTCCCCCCTCCAACTTCCTCCACCCAGACCCAATCCCCTGTACTTCTGCCTATCCCAAGCACACCATCAGACCAGCCTGCACACACGTCAACACACAAGGGAAGCTCAGGCAAACATAGGCACCACACATCCCACAGGCATTCATACAAGCATCACACACATACAGACACAGCAACATCCACTGCCTCCACTGTGTCCCCCTCCTTGTCGTCTCCCTCCTCCCTTCCAGTCTCGTCTACACTCTCACCTGCATGCACTACCACTACAGCCAGTAGGACTCGCACCAGAACACCCACCACCACACCACCCTCACCTGCACTCACCACCCCCACTACCATTTACACGTCCCCTGTGTCCTCTCCCAGTGTGTCTGTGACGCCCCCTCCCAAAGTACACAAACGCAGGCACACACACACCCAACATCCATCCACCTCACAACAGCCTCCAGAACATGCACCTGCACCCAAATCATCAAAAGTTACACCTCCTACAACCACCTCCTCTTCCTCCACTCCCAGACCCCCTCCAGCTGCCCGTCCCAGTGTTCGTCAGAAACTTTTCCTGAGCAACGTTGACCTCTTTCCCACCATCCCCCCTCCTATTCATAGGTCCCATACTAGCACCTCAGCCAAAAAATCTCCGGTACCAGTGGTGCCTGTTAGAGGTATGTGGAGTGCACCGGGCACCAGGGCAGCCAGTGTGACACGGAGCCAAAGCACAGCCAGTCCCCCCCCTGTGAAGCACCAGAAGTTTGACAGTGCCCGACGGGATAGGGGGAAGACTCCAGCCGGCAAAGCCGCTCTCAAGGTTCCCGGGGGGAGTGTAGACTCAGCTGTGACTCCTCCCAAGGTGGGGAAGGGGCAGAAGAAAGCGCCAAAGTCTGGGAAGAGCAGCACGGCGGAGAAGGCCGCCGTCATCCCGCTGCCCAGGAGGCAACCACCAGCCCGATCGCCACTGGCCAGGACACCACCGCCAGAGTCAGTGCCCAGGAGGGCAGTCCCATCGTCACTGGTCAGGAGACCACCGCCAGAGTCAGTGCCCAGGAGGGCAGTCCCATCGTCACTGGTCAGGAGACCACCGCCAGAGTCAGTGCCCAGGAGGGCCCCGGCAGCCACAGCCCCGCTGGGCAATAAGGGACCGTCATGGCAAACACCGCTGCACAGTTCAGAGACAGCAAAGTCAAGCACCGCTGAAAAGGGCAAGCACTGCTGAACAGGGCAAAGACCGCCATGGCAAGCACCGCTGAACAGGTCAGAAACTGCAAAGTCAAGCACCGCTGAACAGGACAAAGACCGCTGAACAGGGCAAAGACCGCCATGGCAAGCACCGCTGAACAGGTCAGAAACTGCAAAGTCAAGCACCGCTGAACAGGACAAAGACCACCATGGCAAGCACCGCTGAACAGGGCAAGCACCGCTGAACAGGGCAAGCACCGCTGAACAGGGCAAAGACCGGCATGGCAAGCACCGCTGAACAGGGCAAGCACCGATGAACAGGGCAAAGACCGCCATGGCAAGCACCGCTGAACAGGGCAAGAACCGCCAAGTCAAGCACCGGTAGCCCATGTGCGGCAGGGGCAGTGACGGAACTGGGACCGTCACGGGGAGAGTGATGCACTCTGGGCACCAGTCCCCCTCCAGAACCAGTGGAGAATAGCATCCACTACCTCAGTCCTTAACAGGAAGAAGCACTCTGGGCACCAGTCCCCCTCCAGAACCAGTGGAGAACAGCATCCACTACCTCAGTCCTTAACAGGATGAAGCACTCTGGGCACCAGTCCCCCTCCTGAATCTGTGGAGACTGTCATCCACTTGAGAGACTGTGGCTTTGCACTCCCCAGGATGGTACAGTGGGCAAACCACCCACTGTAGAGACTTGAGAGACTGTGGCTTTGCACTCCCCAGGATGGTACAGTGGGCAACCCACCCACTGTAGAGACTTGAGAGACTGTGGCTATGCACTCCCCAGATACATCAATGGGCATGGAGCCCCGTCGTGGATCTGGCGTGGTGCTGTCATCCGGCTGAGGTGCCCCCCCTTCCCTTCCCCCTGAGGTGCCTGTTGTATTTCTATCTGATGCCCCAGCAGTGTTCTCTCCGTTTCTGGTCAGGTATCTGATGTGGGCCTCGCCCATGCATTTTGGGCCCAATTGTCCACGGACATTGAATGGTGCATACCTGCACTACTAATCGTGATGTATATTTTGTTGAATGTGTATATATATCTATTAGCTTACTGTATTTTGATACATTACAATGGTTGAACTCATTTCATTTTGTCTTTGCATTCTTCCAGGGGGGTTGGGGGTTGCTACTATGATGTTTGGATATACATTGGTGTGTGTGTTGTAGTGGGTGAGGATCGGGGTGGGGGTGTTGCATGTGTGTGTCCCTGACTTTTGCATCCCCCCTCCCCTATGTCGTAGGTGCAGTACTCACCATTGTCTTTGGCGCCAGCGTTGCTGATGATCGTAGAGGAGCAGGAAGACTATCGCAGGGAGTATTTGGAGTTCCGGCTCCATGGTGCCCTCCTTCCTCGTGGAGTGTGTTGAGGTGAGCATTTTCCCTTTGAAATGGCTGTTTCCGCCGTGTTTTTATCCACGGTGAATCCGCCCCGGAAAATGTGGCGGATTGGTAGGTCGTGATACTGTGGGCGGTACATTGTCTTCCGTCTGTCTGTTGGCAGTGACCGCCGCGCTGCTTGTCTGTACCACCGTGGCAGTCGGAGTGTTAAAGTGGCTGTCTTTGGTGGCGGTTTCCGCCACAGTCATAATTCCCTTTTTTTTACCGCCGCCCACCTTTTTGCAGTCCTACCGCCGCTTTAACACCGTCCGCCAGGGTTGTAATGACCCCCTTGAACTAAAATAACAATATTTTTGGTGGCCTACTTTGACAAAAGACGTCAAGCAAATGGTAACTAACTGTGAAGTTTGTGCCCGTACCAAGACAAGTCATTCAAAACCAAAAGGATTGTTACATCCTCTCCCAACTCCGCTCTGACCTTGGGAACACATATCAATAGACTTTATTACAGGACTGCCAGTTGTTCAACATCACTCAGTAGTTCTTGTAGTGGTAGATAATCTCACAAAATATACACATTTTATTGCTTGCAGGAAATTGCCTACCTCCAGTGAATTGGCAACAATACTTTTAAATCTAGTGGTCCGTTATCATGGACTACCAAAAATAATCCTTTCCAATAGAGGATCACAATTTGCCTCTAACTTCTGGAAAACATGGTGCAAAACACTACAAGTTACATCTACATTATCTGCCAGTCACCATCCTCAAACAGATGGCCAAACTGAGAGACTCAACAAACATTGAAACAATATTTGCGTGCTTACGTTGAAAAAGCACTTCATTCCTGGGTATCAATGCTTTGGTTAGCTGAACTGGCCCACAATAACTTGTATCATTCTTCTTCTGAAGCGACGTCCTTTTTTGGTCTATTTGGTTATCACCCAGATACTTTGCCAATCGCAATTCCACAAGAAAGTTCATTTACACCAGCAGTGTCAGAAACAATACGACAACTTAATCAAACCCAGAAACAAATCCAGCAACATCTGAACAAAGCAAAACAAAAGTATAAAAAACATTATGACAAAAAACATTGTGAGGGACCACACTATAAGCCAGGAGATAGAGTGTGGCTTTCCACACGTCACATTGACTTCAAGAAAAGACATATGTTTAATCCCAAATATATAGGTCCTTACACAGTTCTTCAACGGATCAATCCAGTATCCTACAAAATACAGTTACCAAAATCACTACGTATTCATCCTGTGTTCCATACTTCTCTCCTAAAAAGAGCTTTCCAGAAAACTCGCTCTCAACCAAATCCAGTACTGGTACAAGGAGAACTGGAATACGAAGTAAAACAGGTTTTGGATTCAAAATTTAGAAGTCGTACTCTCTGGTATCTAATATCATGGAAAGGGTAACGTCCAGAGAACGACTCTGGGTCTCAGCATCTGACATTCATGCTCCACGACTAGTTCAGCGTTTTCACCGCCTAAACCCAGACAAACCAGGCCCTAGAGTGCATTCGGGAGGGGGGAATGCTGTCAACACCAGGACAGTGTGCGCTCTACGTGCAACATAATGCAAAGAGACAAACCTTATGCAACGTAATAATTCATGCATTGCGTGCTGATATTGCATTTTTACTTTTTGCATTGCAGGTATTTTACATGAAATGTCTTTAATACTGTTTGCAATGTATTATTAATTTTCAAGCCTTTCTTGCAGCCTGGCTGGGTGTGCTGGTGTTGGCAGGTGGGTGGGGCTTGGGTCTATTTAAGGAACCCAACCCAGCTCCACGTGCTCACTGTTCAGAGGTCCCGGTGCGGAGCAGCAGCATTTTCCAGGGCTCCTGTTCCGGACGCCTGCTTGGACATTTCCAGGCCCTGTGCTCATTGCCTCTGTGATCCTCAAGCAGGGCGGTAAGGCGAAGGTCGGGGTAGGCCTCTCAACTCCGTTTCCAGAGATTTTTCGAGTTTTGGTCTTTTGATTAAATCGCATGTGCGATTGTTTTTTGGCAATTGGCGCTTGCAGTTCAGATCGGTAGAGTGTGCGATCATTTCCTGGCATTTGAATCTTGATGGTTGAATCGCAGCAGTGTGTGCGATTCATTCTTGGCAATTAACACTTGCAGTTCAGATCGGCAGAGTGCGCAATCATTTTCCTGCCATTTGAATCTGGATGGTTGAATCTGCAGCAGTGTGCGCAATTCATTTTTGGCAATTAACCCTTGCAGTTCGGATCGGCAGAATTGCGCGATCATTTCAGGTATGGGAATCTTGATGTACAATCTAACAATAAGATGCTTAGTAATTTCTGGGCAATTGAATCCTGAAACTCAAATCAAAACTGAGTGTGACTTTACAGTATCATTCATGAGTCTTTCACAGTTCGGGGGTGATTCTAAGTCTGGCGGGCGGCGGAGGCCGCCCGCCAGACTTCCCCCACCAAAATACCGCTCCGCGGTCGAAAGACCGCTGAGGGTATTTTGGGATTTGCCCTGGGCTGGCGGGCGACCGCCAAAAGGCCGCCCGCCAGCCCAGGGCAAATCAACCTTCCCACGATGACGCCGGCTCAGAATTGAGCCGGCGTAGTGGAAAGGTGCGACGGGTGCAGTGGCACCCATCGCGTATTTCAGTGTCTGCAAAGCAGACACTGAAATACAAAGTGGGGCCCTCTTACGAGGGCCACTGCAGTGCCCATGCCATTGGCATGGGCACTGCAGGGGCCCCCAGGGGCCCCGCGGCACCCCCTACCGCCATCCTGTTCCTGGCGGGAGACCCGCCAGGAACAGGATGGCGGTAGGGGGTGTCAGAATCCCCATGGCGGCGGAGCGCGCTCCGCCGCCATGGAGGATTCACAGGGGCAGCGGAAAAGCGGCGGGAGACCGCCGATTTTCCTTGTCTGACCACGGCCGAACCGCCGCGGTCAGAATGCCCTGCGGGGCACCGCCGGTCTGTCAGAATGACCCCCTTCATGTTTTAGGAATTAATTTGTTAATTGATACTTGTTATGACGTAGTTGCTATTCCAAGAACTAACTTGAGAGAGTTCCCTGTTCAGTGCATAAGATGTTATTCTGGAAACGCTTATATGAAAGTCTGCATAATCCTTCTTTTACTTCCAGGTATCCAGAACTAAAAAGTAATGTTATTGAAAAGCTCTTGATCTCTCATGTTATCAGAGTATAGATAATTATAACAAAGTTCATGAAGATTAATGTGAATATCTTTGCTACTGTGTTCTCAACTCTTGTTTCCACAGGTCTCCTTCCCCGCTGTTCCCAACCAAACCCCATTCCCCACTTGGCCATTATTTAACTCTGTGCTATAACGGCTATTAGAGTTTGGAGCTGCCAAGAGGTGGACATATTGGGAACAGGCGCAAACCCCAAGGATCCGGTCTCGCTGACACTGACAGGGCTAGCAAAGCCCTACTGTCTTTAAAAATAAGGCCACAAATACAAAATGATAATAATAGGTTAAATAATAGTTCAGAAAACTACTGCACGTGAACTTATGGGAACCTGTGAATTACTGGGTGTGTGTGGAGCAGTACCACCTTCTGACGACTCCCCAACCCTACAGGGAAGTGTGCTCCACAGTTTGAAGACCACTCATCTAGACCCTGATGGCCTTGCCAACCACCGGTCCACCATTCGCTTACCATTAATTAGCAAGATTATTGAAAAATGGTCTCTGTTCAACTCCAACATCACACCAATGTTAACCATCTCCTGTGCGACTACCAATATGGCTTCAGATCATGCTGTAGCACAGAGATGCCATTCATTATACACTACAGACAATGTCTTCCTAACCACAGGTGAAGATGACCACCTGCCTCTTGAAATTGCTAAACCTCTCAGCTGCATTTGGTGCAATCAACCATCCCGCCCTCATACACACCCTGTTATCTTTCATTAGTTCTCTTTCTACATTTACAATCTACACCAGTTTATTCAACTTCAGGTCATAAAAGATCTCAATCACATGCGAAGTGCCCCTCATCTCATACTGTCCCCTGTCTTCTTCAACTGTTACATGGAGCTACTTGGTGATCCACTCCCATAAACCAACACCAAGATTAAACAACAGGCAGATGATATGGAACTCTACTTGTACAACTGCTTTAGAAATCCAAAGTCTCAAACACTGCTTGCACATTATCAAGTCATATATGTCCATTGTTTACATGAGCCCAGCCCAACATGACGATGCCTGCTATTTGCAAAGACAAGATAAAGTACAAACCTGTCTCATTGAGGTGAACTTTGACAGCTTCGATCCCCAACTTTCACTAAATGCCAGGTCACTTAGATTCACCCTGGAAACCAACCTCAAAGCGAGAGGCCAGAGAGACCTGCTAGGCCATGTGCCCTGTGAATGGGAACACAAGCAACTCCAGACTTGGTTCATGATTCATTGAATGCCCTCATTGATTTGCACCTCTTTTTTAAACCTTTATTTATAATTTTACCAAGAAAAAGTAACAAATTAGCATTGCCAACAATGTGCTGCGTTATGATAGCAGTAGCTATACAGTCTTTTGTCCACACGTTTTACTGATACAAAAGTAATGCAGTAAGTAGTGATGTGTCACTATTAGTAGATTTGCCTTCCGATATACCCCCTACATTAACCAGAAATATATTAGTATGCAGAAAACCACTCATAGCTAGGTGCAGACAGTTATACTTTACCTAAAAGCTTTACATTGGAGTTCATCATCTTCAGACGGTGATATGCTACCAGATTTGACCTACCCCCACTTGGTTTTGCCATCAAACATTTAATACCCTCTTGGAAGCAAGGTAGGAGCACCCTTAGACTTGCCAGCTTCCAAGAACACCTCAAGCAGTTTTTTAGTCAATGCCACTGAAAATCCTTGATAAAATTCAGCAGTGAACCCAACTCCCTGGTAGCTTTATCTTTTGGTAACATTTGCATAGCGGCCCTCAGCTCCTCCAGCATAATATTGGCTGCTCCCATCACGACTTCCCCCACCCTGGGAATGTTTAAGGGTGACAGACAAGACTGAACGTGATATGGTGTGCTGCGAGTGCCCCCACAATACAGCCCCATTTGGTGATGCTGAAAGATTGCCATACCTGCCTCCCACATTGCTGCTACCACACTAGTCTCATCTATCAGGTGAAGCACCAGAGGTGCACTATTCTCCCTATGTAACAGCAAATTCAAGAGCCTGCTCAACTTATCACCATCACAGTGCAGACGCTGCATGTATTGGGTACATTTGTATGAATCCAATCTGTACCATTTCTCAGCGATCTTCTGCCAAGCCCTCCGTTCTTCTCACTGACGGTCCAGGTTAAACATGTCTTGACCCTGAAACAATGCTGACTCACTCACCTCCAGTTTCACCGCCCACTGGACCTGCCGGCACACTCCATAGGTTACCCCAAAATTGACCCCTCATGATGTCTTTCATGGCTTTCCACTCATTGTGAAGGGACAGTGTGATGCCTCAATTAATCTCCAAATATTCTGTTAGTGCATGTGGCAGTGTCTTCTTACCTACAACATCTCTCATTGCATCCACCCGGAATCGCCATAACCTTGCCTGTGCCCTCAACTCCCCCCAAAGCTAGTTCACAGGGTACAGGCAAGTGTTCCAATAGGAAGAGAGCTAAGTGTAACACCCTCAACAGGTCTCCGGGTGGAATGTTCGCTAGCAAAATCCCATATAACATACTATAGGGTAGGTAAGCTGTGAAGATCCGTTACCTCGTCAAATAAGGGGCAAGGCAACGCTGATTTTGCGTTATCTTCTTTATTCTCTGTCGCCCCAGCCATCCGCTCACTCTCAACCATCAATCCGTCCTCCACCTCCTTTTGCGTCTCGAGAACACCGCGCTCTCTCCGATCACCACGGAGATGGCACGCGCTGCTCTCTCGAAGCGGAAACATCACACATCTCCCTTTTTATATTTAACAAACATTAGCAGAAAAATATGTTTGACCCTAGACAAAAATTTGTTCTAAACGGAATGAATTAAATTCCCCATAACACATTGAGAAGTTAACTGACAAACTTAAACTCATACAACCTTCAACCAAGTACATAGGCGGTCATTCTGACCGCGGCGGGCAGTGGTCGCCGCCTGCCATGCGGTTACCGCCGAATGACCGCACCGCGGTGGCCATTCCAACTTTCCCGCTGGGCCGGCGGGTGACCGCCAAAAGGGCGCCCGCCAGCCCAGGGGGAAAGCCCCTGCAACAATGAAGCCGGCTCCGAATGGAGCCGGCGGAGTTGCAGGGGTGCGACGGGTGCAGTGGCACCCGTCGCAATTTTCACTGTCTGCTAAGCAGACAGTGAAAATCTTTGTGGGGCCCTGTTAGGAGGCCCCTGCACTGCCCATGCCAGTGGCATGGGCAGTGCAGGGGCCCCCTGTGGCCCCACGACACCCGTTCCCGCCATCCTGTTCCTGGCGGTAAAAAACACCAAGGACAAGATGGCGGGAAGGGGGTCGGAATCCCCATGGCGGCGCTGCAAGCAGCGCCGCCATGGAGGATTCCCTGGGCCAGGGGAAAACCGGCGGGAAACCGCCAGTTCCCCTTTTCTGACCGCGGCTTTACCGCCGTGGTCAGAATGGCCCTGGAAGCACCGCCAGCCTGTTGGCGGTGCTTCCGTGGTCCCCGGCCCTGGCGGTCATGGACCGCCAGGGTCGGAATGACCCCCATAGTCTTTAAGACATTTAGGACTGACTTTCCTCCTACTACTTCTCCTTGTTCCTTCACACCTTTCATTTCCACCTCGGCTGTGACTTGGAGATCTTGACAACATTTTACTTTGGTTCATCATTTCTCTTTCCATACGCGGTTCTGTTACCTCTTTCATCCGCACGACTCGGTTCAGATTCCAAATCCTGTCATCAGAGGTTTTTATGGCATTCTTAAATACCTTGACCACTGTTCAGGGTCTCTTAAATTTTGATCCGTCCATACACCCTACGGGAGACTTTATCTTCACCACATCACCCACAGCTATATTCACTTTGGACACCTTCTTCCTAGTATCGAACTCTTGCTTTCTTTTCTCCATGAGTCTTAGTTCTCTATTACGCCATGTTGTATCTATCAAATTAAACTCATTTTTCTTCCATCCCATCCAAGCTGGGGATAATTTGGTGTTGGGTAATCTTCTCTTAAACAATTCAAACGGAGATTTTCCCGTGGTAGAATGTGGTGAAAACCGATAAGCAGTAATCCTTTTCAATAGTTCTGTTTGCCAATTCAAAGTGTTCACTTTTGCCAGCTGAATGCTCTCTTTGATATATTTGTTGTAACGTTCTACTGCACCATTCGTTTCAGGATGATATACTGCTGACCTTTTGTGTGTAATGCCACATTCCTTCATAAATTCCACAAACATCGTTGAACAAAATTGTGGACCGTTATCAGATAACAATGACTTAGGGAAACCCTCTCTTCTGAAAATCTCTTCCAGAAAGCTTATCATACTATAAGAAGAGACATCTCGTACATTTTTAACCTCCACCCACCTGGAATATAAGTCAATTAATACAATCAAGTATGGGGTTGAATGTTTGCCTGATAAGGGACCGACAATATCTATAGCAACTTCATCCCAGAATTTACTCAGTAGATTCCTACCATGCATCGGTGCATTACGAGTTTTCAAAATCTTGTCACTCCGTGAACATGTATGCAATCTCTGACCACTCGCTCTGCTTCCAAATCCATGCCAGGCCACCGAAAGTTTGCTCTTAAATTCCCCTTAGTTTTAACAATACCTAAATGGCCTTCATGAGCTTGATCCATAACCCTCTTCCTCAAAACACTTGGCGGGATCAACCTAGTACCCCTCAATAACATGCCACTTTCCACCGCCAATTCATCTTTTATCAAACCCCACACCTTACCAAGGGTACTAAATTTCCCATCTTCTAACGCCACGCAGATCTCACTCAGTTCAACATCTTCCTTCACCGCCTTTTTCCACTCCTGCTCAGTTATTGCACCATACATAATCTCACTCACATTACAGAAAACTTCACAAACATATCCCTCCTGCAACGATAAACCATCTTTCTCACCCTCCTTAGCGTCCTCCCTCACTAATCTGGACAGACAATCTGCACTCACATTCAATGAGCCCGGTAAATACTCCACCCTAAATTTGAAGTCTTGTAGACCGATGACCCACCTCCTAATCCTTGGAGAAATGCAATTTATACCTTTGCTGCCAAAAACTTCCACCAAAGGTTTGTGGTCTGATAACACCAGAAATTCTGTGCCCCACACAAACTGTCTAAACTTCCTAAGAGCCCAGAAGATGGCCAATGACTCCCTTTCTACCACAGAGTAATTTTTTTCAGCACCATTCAATGCCTTAGATGCACAGGCAATCATAATTTTCTTTCCTTTATACTCCTGCATCAAAATGGCGCCTAGCCCTTTCGCACTGGCATCAGTGACCATGACAGTGGGTCTGTCTGGCTTAAATGCCTGTAGACAAGGGGCATTATCCAATTCTTCCTTGATCAGGAAAAATTCCTTTTCACATTCGTTGTTCCACCGGAACTCTTTTTTTTTTTTTAACAAGTCTCTCAAATTTACTGTTTTCTCTGATAAGTTTACTATGTATCTCCCATAATATTCTACCATTCCTAAAAATGAACTCACTTCCTCCTTGCTTTGAGGAGTCATCAACTGCTTTATTGTCTTGACCAACTCAGGTTTAGGCTTTACACCATCACCCGTAATTAAGTGTCCCAGATACTCAACTTCAGTTAGACCAAAATTACATTTCTTCCTCTTAAGAGTGAGACCAGCTTGGCTTAAACATCCCAACACTAATTTCACCCGTCTCCAATGCTCTTCTGCTGACTCTGCATAAATCAACACATCATCTTGAAAACATTTGACACCACACACTCCTTTCAAACTTTTGTGCATGATACGGTGAAACACAGAAGCTGCGGAAACCAGCCCAAACGGCATCCTTTTGCATTTAAAAGCACCAAAAGGTGTAATGAACGCAGTCAACTCTTGAGAACACTCTTCCAATTCTACCTGGTGGTACGCTGAGGTTAAATCCAGCGTGGAAAAATACTTCGCTCCCCCAATCGTGGACACAATCTCCTCAATATTTGGAAGAGGAAATTTGTCGACTACCACCTCCTTGTTCAAGGCTCTAAGGTCCACACATAACTTGATCTCTCCATTACTCTTTCTTGCCACTACAATGGGCGCCAACCACTCCGTTGCTTCCACCTCCTCAATTATGTCCAAATCCTGTAACTTCTTAAGCTCATTCATAACTGGTTCTTGTACAGCTAGAGGAATTCTCCTCACCTTCGCTTTTATTGGAATGGCACCAGTCTTGAGCTTAATTCTATGTTTGTAACCTCTTAAACATCCTAAATCTTCTGAGAAAACCTCAGGAAATTTAGCGACCAAATAATTTTCCTCACTCTCTACACTCTGTACTTGTACTTGTGGTTGTGCATTGGGATTTAACATCACTCCCAACAATCTTTGATGTGTCCAACTTAAGAGATTATCACCCTGACTAGACACATAAATATTCCCAACCAAATGTCTCCCTTTCAACTCAAGGCGTCCCTCAAAATATCATAACATTTTTATCGGTTGTCCCCCATAACCACCAGGACACACATCCATTTTCCGTAACACACTATTCCTCCTTGATATGAGGTCATAACTCTTCTTAGAAATTATTGTCAAATGTGAACAGGAATCAAATCTCATCAATAAATCAACATCTTCCACTCTCACTATCTCACTGGGATGCTCACCACACTCTATCTGAGTCTTCACTTGAAAAATCGCCTCCTGGGATACCTCCTTGACTTCTTTTAACATGTTACTATTGCTACACCTCTTCTTTTTGTTACGACAACATTTAAAATAGTGTCCTTTTCTCCCACACCCATTACATATTACATTTAATGCTGGGCAATTGCTCGCGTTAGCCTTATGTCCGACTTTCCCACACCGAAAACACTCCCCTTTAAATTTTGAAAACTCTTCTTTCTTTTTTTCCGCCCCAAATTCCTTGACTTTCACCTCGCAAACCACCTCTTCAACCTTTGTACACTCTCCACTCACAACTTTATTTCCACTTAGCTCCTTAACACACTTTAACATATGTTCCACCCTCTTTGCCACTATAATCACCTCCTCTAATGGTGGTTCATCTTTTAACCACAGTTCCTCCCTGATTTTGTCGCTACAACACTTCAATACAAATTGGTCTCTAATTCTTTCCTCCACCAATGTACCAAACTTACACGACGCTGCCAGTTTCCTTAAATTGGTTATGTATTCCTCTACTGACTCGTCCTTTCCTTGCTCTCTTTTCCCAAAATAATATCTCTCCATTATTGTACTTACTCTAGGTACATAATGTTTGTCCAATTTTTTAATACAAACCTCATATTCATTCAAATTTCTTGACTCTTCAACACTTAACTCTGGTAAATTTTAAAGTACCTCCTGTCCTAAACAATGCATTAATAATGCATGCTTCCTCTCCGCACTCAGAGTCGGTCCACACACTCTCGCATAATGAACAAACATTTTCTTCCACTTAGTCCAAGGATATGTGGGATCTCCTGGACTACTTAAAAAAAACAGAGGGGATGTTACATTCTGCATTATAATTACTATTTGTACTACAATCACAATCTAGAAATGTACTCCTGAAAGTGACGTTCTTCCGGTGGTCCTGAAGTCCCTTCTTCTTGGTGCACAAGATCTTACTTCAGGTGTGCCTGTCACCGCACACTTTGTATGACAGGCGAGTTGACTTAGCTCAGGTGTGCCTGTCACCGTTTCCAGCAGGCAGTCCAATGACACAATGTCATTTTATATACACAAGTTTAGTACTGTAAGAATCCTGAATTCCTGTTTTAATCCTAGAGTTTTCCTTTTTTTTTTTTTAAACGAGTTCACCTCAGGAAAATTCAGAAAATTCCTCCCCTTTAAGACTGTGACTCAAATATCCCTTTAAGCTGAAAGGCACTTTCGTTGGAGGCAATCCCTTTAAGTAAAACTCTTTCCGACAATCCCTTTAAGGAAAATACAGGAAGCCACGCCTTCTGTGAATCAAACAGTTTCCATTCAGAGTCAAATCAGCCTTACTTGGAACCGGAACCACCCGATATCAAAGATCGAGATGAGGAGAGGTTTCACTGCCAAGTAAGTGAGCCTTTGGCAACAGACATTTCAAATGTTAGTTTATGAGAGCCAAAACGATGTTGAGGCGACAGCCACCTCGTCGCCAATGTGAAGATCCGTTACCTCATCAAATAAGGGGCAAGGCAACGCTGATTTTGTGTTATCTTCTTTATTCTCTGTCGCCCCAGCCATCCGCTCACTCTCAACCGTCAATCCGTCCTCCACCTCCTTTTGCGTCTCGAGAACACCGCGCTCTCTCCGATCACCACGGAGATGGCACGCGCTGCTCTCTCGAAGCGGAAACATCACACAGTGAAGGGACAGTGTGATGCCTCAATTAATCTCCAAATATTCTGTTAGTGCATGTGGCAGTGTCTCCCTACCTACAACATCTCTCATTGCATCCACCCGGAATCGCCATAACCTTGCCTGTGCCCTCAACTCCCCCCAAAGCTAGTTCACAGGGTACAGGCAAGTGTTCCAATAGGAAGAGAGCTAAGTGTAATACCCTCAACAGGTCTCCGGGTGGAATGTTCGCTAGCAAAATCCCATATAACATACTATAGGGTAGGTAAGCGACAGATAAACATTGTGGCCCTCATTAAGACATTGGCGGTAAGTCCCGCTTACCACAATGCTGACTGCCGCCAACATACCACCGCTGCGGCGGTTTACAGCTACCCATGTTATGACCCACACATAGCAATCCATCACTATACAGACAAACACACAAGTCCACCAGCCAAAGGTCAGTGATAAACTGGCAATATCCAAACTCACAACGTTACGCCAACAGAACTACGCCCACAGCATTATAACCTATGAATCACCGTGGCGGACATTCAACTGTGGTAAACCATTGGCCGTACATACCGCCGCGCTCATTATACACACAACCTAACAGAACAACAATACATTGGACAATTCAAACTACACACACCTGACACACATACACACACCACACCCACACACCCACACCACTATAAAACACACACCCACACTACCCACAACCCTTACAACTCAAAGATACTGCCAAATGAGAGATACAGACCAAGAGCACCCACAGAACCAGAGCCACAAAATACCATCACCCATACACCATCCATGTACCTTACAGCACTCAGCCCAACACATCACCCCACACACCCTCACACACACCACTCACACTACACCCATGGCACCACAAAGATACCCCAGGTTCTCAGAGGAGGAGCTAAGGGTCATGGTGGAGGAAATCATCCAGGTAGAGCCACAGCTTTTCGGATCACATGTGCAGCAGACATCCATTACCAGGTAGATGGAGCTATGGCGGAGTATCATGGACAGGGTCAACGCCGTGGGACAGCTTCCAAGAACAGGGGATGACATCAGGAAGAGGGGGAACGACCTATGGGGGAAGGTATGTTCCGTGGTATCCAGACACCAGATAGCTGTACAGAGGACTGGCGGTGGACCCCACCTCCTCCCCCACAACTAACAACATGGGAGGAGCAAGTCTTGGCGATCATGCATCCTCAGGGCCTTGCAGGAGTAGCAGGAGGAATAGACTCTGGTAAGGCAAATCTTTACTACTTTATCCCCCCAAACCCACCTGCATGCCATCACATACTACCACCCTCACCCATCACCCCAAAAACCCACAGATACCCCACTAACACAACCCACACATCCCAAAACAAAGCCCTGCATGTAACACCAATGCATGGCCACCCATCACCAAAGCAAGTCCAGTAAAGAGGCTCACCCATGCCCCAAAATCACCAATCACACAAGGGCCAAACCAATAATGCAAGCACAAGAGTAGAGGGTAACTCACACATTGCACAAGATGGCACACACAGATAGAATAACTATGCATTTACACCCCAACAGGACCCATACCCAACATCACCGGACAGGAGGTGCCAGACATATCCAGTCCCCCCACAGAAGAGGCCCACAGTGACGACAGCAGCTCTGCATGCCTGGATCAAGATGACCAGCCAGGACCATCAGGGACCTCGGGACAGTCGGTTCCCCTGACACAGCCACAAACTACCACTGAACCTCCCCCCTCAGGAAACACCACCACAGCACCCACCCAGCGGGCCCATCCCTCTGTCCCGAGGACACGTCAATCAGCAGCGTGTCCACCACTACAGGGAACCCAGGCAACCCCACTAACACAGGACGATCAGGGACCTGGGGCAGTGGCAGTGGGCACACAGTTCAGGGGACAGAGGCACAGGATAACAGGGAAACTGGGAGGACTGCTGTGCGACAGGGGGAGGACAGGCCCAGGGAACTGACACTCCACAAAGCACTCTCCAACATCATGGGAGCTTACCACCATTCCCAGGAGACCGTGGGCACGGTACTGGCCAAGTTTCAGGAGGCCCAGCGGCTGTAGGAGGAACACTACCTGGGGATCAGGGAGGACTTGAAATCCATCAACACCACCCTGGTCACCATTGCAGGGGTGTTGGCAGGCCTTCTCTACACCAGGAGTGACACAGTGGCACACCAGCGGGCCCCTGACACTAGCCTGGACGATGAACAGCCCTCCACCTCCGCTGGCGCTAGTGGACAGGAGGCACCGCCACAGGAACAACATGCCACCAGCACCCCACCCCCTGCAGATGGAGAACCACCCTGCAAACCGTCCCTGAGATCCAGGAACAAGACAGAGAACATTGCCAAGACCCCCACCAGGAAATAAGACCCCCCTGAATGTCACCCTTCTGTCCCACTTTGACACTCTGTCCACCTTAAACTGCTGTTGTTCCACTTCCTATGCCCCATTGGACAATGCACCTGTGAAACAAATAGACTGGACGCTGCCATGGACAATCCTCCACCATCACCCTAGCCCATTTTACAACCCCCTCCACTTATTTGCACAGAAATAAACACACTTCAATCACAAAACAATCTGGAGTCAGTCTGTGCTTTCACAAATGTGTAATTGCAAAATCTCTGGAATGTCAATGTACTTGTTCACATACCAATGTAACACAGCTGTAGGCCAGCAGTAAACATAGCAGAGGGCACAAAGTGGGACCCAGATCTGTGAAATGGAAAGCCAAGGTAACAAGTCAGGGTCCATACACAGAGTGAAAATGACAGACTTATGCTAGCTCCAACAATAGTATGAGATGTGGGAAGCAGTTACATCTTCTTACCTGTGTCTCACTGGAAGTATTGCACGATGATGTTGTTTCGGTTGTCGACATCTTCTTCTTCTGCCTCACAGCTGCCACAAGACCACCATCTGGCCCATCCTCCTGCAGAAAAGGCACCTGGTGTCGCAAAGACAGGTTGTGCAGCATACAGCAGGCCACGATTATCTGGCACACCTTCTTCGGTGAGTAGTATAGGGAGCCACCTGTCAGATGGAGGCACCAGAATCTGGCCTTCAGGAGGCCGAAGGTGCGTTCTATAATCCTCCTGGTTTGCCCATGTGCCTCATTGTAGCGTTCTTCTGCCCTTGTCCTGGGATTCCTCACTGGGGTCAGTAGCCATGACAGGTTGGGGTAACTAGAGTCACCTGCAAATGTCGAGGGACAACTGTTAGACACACACTAACCCTTAGGCACAACCCCATACCCAGACACCTATGTTGGGACCTTGGCCTCACCTATTAGCCACACACGGTGCCTCAGGAGTTGCCCCATCACATAAGGGATGCTGCTATTCCTCAAAATGCAATCGTCATGCACTGAGCCAGGATACTTGGCATTCACATGGGAGATGTACTGGTCTGCCAAACACACCATCTGCACATTCATCGAATGGTAGCTTTTCCGGTCTTTGTACACCTGTTCATTCCTGCGGGCCGGGACAGGTGCCACATGTGTACCATCAGTGGCACCAATGATGTTGGGGATATGTCCCAGGGCATAGAAGTCAGCTTTCACTGTGGACAAATCCTCCACCTGAGGGAAAACGATGTAGCTGTGCATGTGTTTCAGCAGGGCCGATAACACTCTGGACAACACATTAGAGAACATTGGCTGGGACATCCCTGATGCCATGGCCACTGTTGTTTGAAAGACTCACTGGCCAAGAAATGGAGTACAGACATAACCTGCCCTAGAGGGGGGATTCCTGTAGGATGGCGGATAGCTGAAATCAGGTCTGGTTCCAACTGGGCACACAGTTCCAGGATTGTTGCACAATCAAGTCTGTATGAGATTATGATGTGTCTTTCTTCCATTGTTGACAGGTCCACCAGGGGTCTGTACACCGGAGGATGCTGCCATCTCATCACCTGCCCCAGCAGATGTGCCCTATGGAGGAGAACAACGAGCAGAGGGTCATCCAACACTGAGGTATCACAATGTGTTATTTTCTGAAACGTTGGTAATTCGTAATGTGCCGCTATCTCTCTGTATTCCTGGCCTAGATAGGTGTGTTGCAGTTGTTATCTATCCCATGTGGCCCCCTGAAATGGCGGCTGCCTGACCTGTAAGGTGGGACAAGGGGAAATGAGCTAACTGCGCTGCCATTGTACACCGTCGCGATGGGCGGTCGAAGACCGCGGCGCAATTCAGCATTGGTTAACATTGGGCCCTGTGGGTCCCAGGAGCCAATGACGATGTACACCGGCAGTGACGGTACGCACCACCGTGGACATGACCACCATTTTCTATCTGTTCTCTCACTTGATACCTGACCTTCAACAGGAGATGACCTACACTGCAAGTGCTGCTGTGACCTGTGTCTAGAAGCGACGATGGCTACAGTGTCTGAGGAAAGGGCTCCTGCCTTCACTTCGGAGGAGTTGGAGAAACTAGTGGATGGGGTCCTCCCCCAGTACACGCAACTGTACAGTCCTCCAGACAAACAGGTGAGTACACTGTGAGCATGATGTATGGGACATGAATGTATGGACTGGTGTGGATGGAAGATACATGGGGGCTGAGGCATGCATGTGCGGATGGTGAGTGTATGTGCGTCAGAGCATGGGTGGGAACTGGTGGGCAATGAGTATGACGGTCCGGACAGGTGAGTCATTTCCTTTCCTCCTGTACCTTTCCTCTAGATCAGCGCCCACCAGAAGAAGGGTTTTTGGCGTGCCATCGCCAAGGACGTCCGGACCCTGGGGGTATACCACAGACAGAGCACCCACTGCCGTAAAAGATGGGAGGACCTGCGCCGCTGGAGCAAGAAGACAGCGGAGGCCCAGCTGGGGATGGCCTCCCAACGTGGAAGGGGTGCCCGTCGCACCATGACCCCTCTGATATACCAGATCCTCGCAGTGGCCTATCTGGAGTTGGATGGGTGCTTGAGGGCATCACAGCAGCCACAAGGGGGTGAGTACACTCTTATTCAGCTGACTCTGCGCGCATTACGAGGTGTCTGGGTGGGGAAGGTGGGCAGTGGGTTCCCCTAGGCGAGGACGAACTTGGTAGGCAAGGTCCCTTGTTAGGCAGGCTCTGTGGCACCCCAACCCCACTAGTGGTAATAGCCATCTACACCTAGTCAGGCCCCTGTGACTTCCAGGTGTGCAGCAATTGGGCTTAGGCCTCGTACACCATGGGCATGTGATTTTGCTAGGAACTGTTAGTGCATGGCGTAGTGGAGAGGGCTGCTCCCTCTGTGTTGTGTCCGCCAACGGTAGTGGTGTTGCATGCACTGAACATGTTTTTCTTCTGTCTCTCCCCCCTTTTTGTTTTGGCTCCCTGTTCTTGTGTGCAACAGCATCATCTGGTGGAGGAGCAGTGACTCCGGAGCAGGAGGGAGCTGAAACCCACTTTGCCCTGGAGGGTGAAGCAACGGAGTCTGAAGCTACCAGGGGGACAGAGGGTGAGGGGAGCTCCACGACAGGGACAGCAGTATACACCAGTGACAGCGACTCCTCCTCTGATGGGAGCTCCCTTGCGGTGGCGAGCACCTCTGTGCCCACCGCATCAACAGGTACAGCTGCCACTCCCCTACCAGCACCCTCCTCCCAACAGCCCCTCAGCGTGTGTCCTGTGCCCGCTCACTCAGGAGGGTGGGCATCTCCTTTGCCCCAGGCACCTCAGCCCCTGCCCCAGTCAGCCCTACTGCCCTCAGTGAGGAGGCTATTGACCTCCTGAGATCCCTCACTGTTGGGCAATCTACCATTTTAAATGCCATCCAGGGTGTTGAGAGTCATTTGCAACAAACAAATGCATACCTGGAGGGCATTCATTCTGGGCAGGCGGCCCATCAGAGAGCATATCAGGCTCTGGTCTCAGCAGTGATGGCAGCCATTGTCCCTGTGTCCAGCCTCCCCCTTCCCCTCCAACTTCCTCCACCCGGCCCAATCCCCTGTACCTCAGCCTATCCCAGGCACACCATCAGACCAGCATACACACTCATCAACACACAAGAGTGGACATGGCAAACATAAGCACCACACATCCCACAAGCACTCAAACAAGCACCATCCCCATGCAGACACAGCAACATCCACTGCCTCCACTGTGTCCTCCTCCTCCACGTCCTCCTCCTCTCTCCCTTTCTCGTCTCCACTCACACCTCAGCCACTGCCTCCATCACCAGCGCGCCCATCACCACACCTGCTCACGTGCAATCACCACCCCCACTACCACGCACACATCCCCAGTGTCCTCTCCCAGTGTGTCTGTGAGCCATCCTCCCAAAGTACACAAACGCAGGCACACACCCACCCAACAGCCATCCACGTCACAACAGCCTCCAGCCCATGCACCTTCACCCAAATTCAGCAAACGTACACCTCCTACAACCACTACCTCTTCCTCCACTCTCAAACCCCCTCCATCTTCCCATCCCAGTGTGTCTAAAAAACTTTTCTTGGCAAACCTTGACCTCTTCCCTTCACCTCCCACCCCATCCTTCCCCTAGGGTCAGGCTTTCCAGGTCCCAGGCCAGCACCTCAGCCACCAAATTCCCAGGCACAGTGGTGCCAATAACTGCGGGGTCATCGAGTGCGCCACCCATCAGGGCTGACAGTGTGCCACGTAGTGAGGGCAAGGACATTCCGCCACCTGCCAAGGTGAAAAGGGTGCCCACATCCCAGAGGTAGAAGCTGCACCTACCAGCAACCAAGGGCTCCGGCAAAACAAAAGGGGACAGTGGCAAGACACCTGCGGCACAATCAAAGGTGGGGAAGGGACAAAGGCAGAAGAGCAGGTCAGGACAGGGCACGGTTGCACCGACTGAGGGACTAGTGTCACCCCTTCTGTCCAAGACTACACCAACCTGTACGGCGGCGAACACCGCAACCTGCCCTGCCACCAGCACTGCCACCTGCCCCGCCCCCTGCACCCACACCATCACCGCCACCTGCACAGCCACCTGCACCGCCACCTGCACAGCCAACTGCACCGCCACCAGCACGTCTGCAGCCTCAGCAACAGTCGCCAGCATCTTCCCCAGTGGGCAGCCGTCCGAGGCTGCAGGAGACGTCCTGCTGTGTCCCTCAACAGGTGCTGACCCATGTACCACTGCCAGCACCGCCGCCACAGACACCGCCGCAAGCACCGCCACCAGCCCTGCGAAGTGCTCGGACAGTGGCACCACCGCTGACATGGCTACCATCCCCACTGGTCAGTCGTCCGAGGTTGGAGGAGACTTCATGGACCCTGTCCAGCTTCCATGAGGCATGACTTCCATCACTGTTTGCACCTGCAGGTGGAAGGCAAAGCCGCAGCCGCAGCAGTGTGGGTATGTCTCTGCCTCCATGGCATGTCATGCTACCTGTTCCTAGGCAATCTCGTGGAACACACACCCAGGTGAGGGAATGGGACCGGCCACACTGCATGTGGAGCACTCTGAGCACCATGCCCCCTCCAGTACCAGTGGAAAATCACATCCACTACCTCAGTCCTTGGCAGAATGAAGCACTCTGGGCACCAGGCCCCCTCCAGAACCAGTGGAGAATCACATCCACTACCTTAGTCCTTAGCAGGATGAAGCACTCTGGGCACAATGCCCCTCCAGAACCAGTGGAAAATCACATCCTCTACCTCAGTCCTTGGCAGGATGAAGCACTCTGGGCACCAGGACCTCTCCAGAACCAGTGGAGAATCACATCCACTACCTCAGTCCTTAGCAGGATGAAGCGCTCTGGGAACAATACCCCCTCCAGAACCAGTATAGAATCACATCCACTACCTCAGTCCTTGGCAGAATGAAGCGCTCTGGGCACCAGGCCCCCTCCAGAACCAGTGGAGAATGACATCCACTACCTCAGCCCTTAGCAGGATGAAGCACTCTGGCCACCAGGCCCCCTCCAGAACCAGTGGAGAATGACATCCACTACCTCAGTCCTTGGCAGGATGAAGCACTCTGGGCACCAGGCCCCCTCCACAACAAGTGGAGAATGAAATCCACTACCTCAGACCTTGGCAGGATGAAGCACTCTGGGCACCAGGCCCCCTCCAGAACCAGTGGAGAATGACATCCACTACCTCAGTCCTTGGCAGGATGAAGCACTCTGGGCACCATGCCCCCTCCAGAACCAGTGGAGAATGACATCCACTTGAGAGACTGTGGCTTTGCACTCCCCAGGATAAAGCAGTGGGCAAACCACCCACTGGGAAGACTTGAGAGACTGTGGCTTTGCACTCCCCTGGATAAAGCAGTAGGCAAACCACCCACTGTAAACACTTGAGAGACTGTGGCTTTGCACTCCCCAGGATAAAGTAGTGGGCAAATCACCCACTGTAAAGACTTGAGAGACTTCGGCTTTGCACTCCCCAGGATACAGCAATAGGCATGGAGCCCCCTCGTGCAGCAGTGGTGTCGTGCGTTCATCCGGCTGAGGAGTCCCCCTTTCCCTTCCCCCTGAGGTGCCTGTTTCTTTTCAATCTGATGCCCCTGTTCTCTCCGTTTCGAGTCAGGTATCTTGTGTGGGCTTTGCCCATGCATTTTGGGACCACTGTCCACAGACAATGATTGGTACACAATCCAGACTTGTGTAGTTGGTGTACATATTTGTATATACTGAATTTTGAACTTTCACTATCAGATTTTTCATGAATACAATTGTTACAATCATTTAATTTTGTCCTTGCTTTCTTCCAGGGGGTGGAGTGGTGTATATGTAATGTTGCTGCATGTATTTCTGTGTATGTTGTTGTGGGTGAGGGTATTGCGTGTTGCTTGTGTGTGTCACTCTATTCTCCTTCCCACCCTCCCCTGTGTTGTAGGTGCAGTACTCACCGTGGTCGTCAACGACATCTGTCCTGCTCCTGATAGAGCAGGAGTAAGACAAGCATAGGCAGTACATGTAGTTCGGGCTCCATAGTGTCCTGGTTCCTCGTTGGGTGTCGAGAGGTGAGTGTTTTCCCTTCTGTGTACTGTTTCCGCCGTGCTTTTGATAGCGTTGGTTCCGCCCTGGAAAAGGTGGCGGATAGGCCTGTTGTGATACGGTGGGTGGTATTTTGTCCTCTGCCTGTCTGTTGGCGGTGACCGCCGCGGTGTTTGTTTCTACCGCCATGGCGATCGGAGTGTTAAAGTGGCTGTCCATGTTGGTGGTTTCTGCCGTGGTCGTGATTCCATTTTTTTCCCTCCGGCCTGTTGGCTGTATTACCGCTGCTTTAACACCGACCACCTGGTTTGTAATGAGGGCCTCAGTCAACTGTGAAGCTCCTGACTCAGTCACCTGCATGGCTTCATCATCCTGTACTGTAACCCCGTCCAAAATGGATTTGGTTCCCCCAGATCCTTCTCTTCTGAAGCGATCCCTTCATGCTCCATGCTCAGCGAGCACCCCGGAGTGGCCTCTAGCCCCCAAGCTCCAGGTTGGTACATTTCCCACATATCCAACCAGTCCCAGACCTCTTCCAGGTGCTTAAGAATGTGTGCCTATTCATTAGAAAGGACCTTAAATTTGGAATGATAAAGTAGCATATATTTAACCCCTACGGTGCCCTGGATGAGGTGATCTCGTCCAAGGCTCCGGTTCCCGGGTGCCTTGGACGAGATCACCTCGTCCTGCACCCGGGAACTGGGGGGAGCGCTAGCTCTCCCCCCATTTGCCCCCCACCCACACCCCCCGGTCGTGGATGGAAGGGGAATCCCTTCCCCTTCCACCCCCAAACCCCCCACCCCCCACTGTGACGTGAGCACGCAAATTTATTTTAGGCCATTTCTGCCCCCCCCCGGGGGCAGATTGGCCTATTGTTATTAGGCCGATCTGCCCCCGGGGGGGCAGAATCCTCTAGGCACCAGGTCCCAAAAAATGTTTGTCTTTTTTTGGGGGTTTGTTTGTTTTTTTAGAGATGGGGAGCGACCCATTAGGCAAGGGTGGCTCCCCTGGGGGGAAAATTGTATTTAGACCATTTCTGCCCCCCTTGGGGGCAGATCAGCTGATTTTAGGTCAATCTTCCCCCAAGGGGGCAGAAACCACTAGGTACCGGGAATTATTTATTTGCGCCAATGTCACGCAAGGGGAGCGACCCCGTAGTCAAGGGTCGCTCCCGGGGCGGGGGGGTTGGAGGGATGAGGGAGAAAATTTATTTTAGGCCATTTCTGCCCCCCTGGGGCCGGCTGAACTATAGGCCAAAATCCACAGGTAGGCACTTTGCAAAAAACACCTCTGTTTTCTGTGAAAAAATGTGATGTGTCCACGTTGTGTTTTGGGCCATTTCCTTTCATGGGCGCTAGGCCTACCCACACAAGTGAGGTATCATTTTTATCAGGATACTTAGGGGAACGCTGGGTTGAAGGAAATTTGTGGCTCCTCTCAGATTCAAGAACTTTCTGTCACCGAAATGTGAGGAAAACGTGTTTTTTTAGCCAAATTTTGAGGTTTGCAAAGGATTCTGGGTAACAGAACCTGGTCAGAGCCCCACAAGTCACCCCATCTTGGATTCCCCTAGGTTTCTAGTTTTCAAAAATGCGCTGGTTTGCTAGGTTTCCTGAGGTGCCGGCTGAGCTAGAGGCCAAAATCCACAGGTAGGCACTGTTTTCTGTCAAAAATTGTGATGTGTCCACGTTGTGTTTTGGGGCATTTCCTGTCGCGGGCGCTAGCGCTACCCACACAAGTGAGGTATCATTTTTATTGGGAGACTTGGGGGAACACTGGGTGGAAGGAAATTTGTGGCTCCTCTCAGATTCCAGAACTTTCTGTCACCGAAGTGTAAGGAAAACCTGTTTTTTTAGCCAAATCTTGAGGTTTGCAAAGGATTCTGGGTAACAGAACCTGGTCAGAACCCCACAAGTCACCCCATCTTGGATTCCCCTAGGTCTCTAGTTTTAAAAAATGCACAGGTTGGTAGGTTTTCCTAGGTGCCGACTGAGCCAGAGGCCAAAATCTACAGGTAGGCACTGTGCAAAAAACATCTCTGTTTTCTGTCAAAAATTGTGATGTGTCCACGTTGTGTTTTGGGGTATCTCCTGTCGCGGGTGCTTGGCCTTCCCACACAAGTGAGGTATCATTTTTATTGGGAGACTTGGGGGAACATAGAATAGCAAAACAAGTGTTATTGCCCCTTGCCTTTCTCTACATTTTGTCCTATAAGAGAGTGTGTAAAAAAGACGTCTATTTGAGAAATGCCCTGTAATTCACATGCTAATATGGTCACCCTGGAATTCAGAGATGTGCTAATAACCACTGCTCCTCAACACCTTATCTTGTGCCCATTTTGGAACTACAAAGGTTTTCTTGATAGCTATTTTTCACTCTTTATATTTCAGCAAACGAATTGCTGTATACCCTGTATAGAATGAAAACCCACTGCAGGGTGCAGCTAATTTATTGGCTCTGGGTACCCAGGGTTCTTGATGAACCTACAAGCCCTATATATCCCCGCTACCAGAAGAGTCCAGCAGAGGTAACGGTATATTGCTTTCAAAAATTTGACATTGCAGGAAAAAGTTACATAGTAAAACGTAGAGAAAAATTGCTGTTTTTTTACCTCAATTTCATTTTTTTTTTTTCAGTTGTTATTTTCTGTAGGAAACCCTTGTAGGATCTACACAAATTACCCCTTGCTGAATTCAAAATGTTGTCTACTTTTCAGAAATGTTTGGGTTTCTGGGATCCAGCATTGGTTTCACGCCCATTTATGTCACTGACTGGAAGGAGGCTGAAAGCACAAAAAATCATTAAAATGGGGTATGTCCCAGTAAAATGCCAGATTTGTGTTGAAAAATTGGGTTTTCTGATTCAAGTCTGCCTGTTCCTGAAAGCTGGTAAGCTGGTGATTTTAGCACCGCAAACCCTTTGTTGATGCCATTTTCAGGGGAAAAACCACACGCCTTCTTCTGCAGCCACTTTTTCCAATTGTTTTGAAAAAAACTAAATTTTCACTGTATTTTGGCTAATTTCTTGGCCTCCTTTAGGGGAACCCACGAAGTCTGGGTACCTCTAGAATCCCAAGGATGTTGGGGAAAAAGGGACGCATATTTGGCTTGGCTAGCTTATGTGGACAAAAAGTTATGAGGGCCTAAGCGCGAACTGCCCCAAATAGCCAAAAAAAGGCCTGGCACAGGAGGGGGAAAAGGCCTGGCAGTGAAGGGGTTAAGGTTTATAGCGGACACATTTTTCTTAACTTCCTGGAACAATTTTTGCTGTTCCTCAACTCCCCTACCTTAGTCCTAGTATAATCAGGAAAGAAAGCAATTGTGTGTTTTTTTATATTTTCATACGGTTTGTTACCTAGCAGCCTGGAGAATGCAGTCCTTGTCTGTACACCTCAAAAGTTTTGCTATAAATACCTGAGGGAGGGCCACGAAGGCAGCACTAATGCATGATGTGCTCACTCAGTCATGAAGATGTACTAAATCCCTTGTGGTTTCAACCTCTGCTTCACTCATTGTTCTAGAAAGCCTCTAGCTGTGGTGCCCTCCATACTTTCTGGGAAGCCCAGCAGGCGAGTGTTACTGCTGCGAAAGTAGTCCCTGCACCCTACACTTTAACCTCCAAATCCCCACTGACAATAGTTATCCTGGTCAAATGCTGCTTTAGAGCCGCCACCTCCCCCTAAAGTGTTTCAATATTACCTCTGCTGTTGTCATTTTCTTTGCCTCTTTACGTAAGTCCGCTCAAAGTATATTCACATCAATAGACACAGTCTCAATCTTATGCTCCAGTGCAGTATGTGACCGATAAATAGCTGCTAAAATATCAGTACAATAGAGCTCCCCTTTCACTCTCCAGTAAAGCAGCAGTCAAGACTGTTGCTTCCTGTCAGACAAGTCATTGGGATGGCTGTCAGAGAGTAGTGTTTTGCGTAATTGTGTTAGTGGCCATAGCCTGTGATTTTCAACCTTTACACATTATATTCCAACCAGGAGGCATGGCATCTAGCCTCCCCAAAGAGGATCCCCATCAGCAGCAAGCTTATGGCACAATGCAGGTCCCGTTTAAACATCACAATCCCCCTGGCAGTCCCAGGAACCTCATGGCTACATGATGAGAAGTGGGCAGCGAGGTCTTATCTGCAACAGTCCATTAAGATATATACCCACCCAGCCCTTCCTCCCCATGGGGAGCACAGGGATGCCAGCTTATGTTTTTAGAACAATTGTGAAGTCGTGGCCTCCGAAGCCCACCGTCCAGATGTGTACCTGCACACTACACACCGGGGTCTAATCTGTCCAACCAAGCAGCAAATCACTTCAATATGATGTAGCTAGTGGCGTGGTTGACCACCAAACTCCTCTTGGGGGAACCCCGATGTTGCCTGTAGTGTCTCCAGTCTGCTGCTGCAGCCTAGCCACAGTCAAGGCCCAGGGGCAGCACAACTCTTTCCTTGTTGCTGTGTGATTCCTTCTTCTCAGTATATAGAAGCCTGCACCCAGAGGCAGCACAACTCTGTCCCGGCTGCTACGTGATTCCCCCTTCTCAGTATATGGGAGCCTGCAAAGGTGTCTAGCCATGTCAGGTTGCAGGTCAGGCCCTGGATGCCCCCAGGATCTGCAGGCCAGACCAGCCCCAGATTAGGCACCAATATCACAGAGTATAGAGGTTACAGGCCACAATAGTCACCACCCTCATAGACCAAAGTCCCTCAGACACTCTCCTGCTCTTGCAGAGGTTTGCCGCCAGCAAGATGACAGACCAAACCAGGTTACGCACCCCTCCGGTGCTGGCCACCTAGTCACCTGTCTGCAGAGGTAGCCCCCAGTTCTCCAGGCTGTCCCTGGCCACCTGGCCACAACAGGATTCACAGTGCACCTCTGGGATACAATATATCCCACGGGGTCTCCAGTCCTGGTGCACAGGCCCAAAATTGCATCTGCTGTTAGCCCCAGCCTCCACTGCTGCCCATGCTGAGCTGCTGACAGCCGTCTCAGGTCTAAGACGGTCCCCAGGACAAGAAGGTAATTCCAAGTGATAGGGGGCACTGATGCCCATGGTCTGCAAGCCCCATAAAGAGGATAGCCATGTGCAGGAGTCATGTCCAGGTCCCCGCTCTAACTCTTCAACCCGGGGAGGACCCACCGATCACATTGCCAGCCCACGGGGGTCTAAGTGCTCATCAGTCCCCTCTTAGGCCCCATGTGGGACACTAAGAAATGACTCACCTCTTCCCTGGTCACCCCCTCTCTAGTCAGCCGGAGAAAGGGATCCAACGGGCCCCATCCCAATCACTTAGACAAACCTGTGCTTGTCCCCCTGGCCTCACCACCAGGCCCATTCACACCTCTCCGGTCAGGACACTCAGAGGGCAGGCTCCACCACCTCTACATCTTGAATACAGCTAGACCACAACAATGCAGCCTCAGACTCAGCACATCAATAGCTGCCAGACTCAATTACAGCCACACCAGAGTCAGCTCAAAATACTGCCCTGTGGCTGGTCAACAGTATGATAGTCGCTTTTTGGGTTGCAGGCTGTACGGACGTTAGGTGCAGGATTATAGATGAGTCTGTCAGAAGCTACAGGAAACTACTTCCTGTCAGCCATCTTGCAGGCCACACCCCCGTGATTACATCTTGAGTACCAGGACTAAGCAAGCTCGGACCTATGACTGGGCACATTCCTGTTCACGGAGATTCACTTAGACAGCAGTGGTGGCTGGTGGAGTTTGAAAGTCATAGGACTTTAAACCACCTGACAAACGTTGAGCATGAGTGAGAAAAGTGAGTGATTTGGACCTTTCTCTGGGAGCTTCAAGAGGGATTCCCCCACTGAGAACACGTTTTCAAAATGGTGTAAATTGGTGCATTTTCCAGCATAATTTCAGTAAATAATTGAGCAAATACACAATTCTTATAGGCATTCTTTGACAAAACACACAAAATATTTCAAAGACTTTCTGGTTGGACAACTGAGCCTGGCCTCTCAAAGGGTGTACCAGCCAAGCTTGTAACCTCACCTTTTAGTGTATAAAAACATAGCACAGACAGCACCTGCTTCTGTGTAATCCCACACTCTCACAATTTATCACAGGAGGGTGGGGTCAGTCTGTGTTAACTTGCAAATAGTGGGGGTTGTGAGGCAGTGTTGTAACCTACTGTTATCCAATGGTAGAGATAGGCCTTGCAGCAGTGAAAACTAAATTGAGAGTGTTTCACTACCAGGACATGCACAACTCAAAAACAAATGTCCTTCTTTTTAGATGCAATTTACTCACCTATTGGCTGTTTAGGGCCTACTGTGGAGTGGCATATGTATGAAAAAGGAAGGTTTAGGCCTGGCAAAAGGTTTACTTTGCCAGGTTGAATTGGTGGTTTAAAGCTGCAGGCACCATTGGCAGACATGAGACTAGATTTAAAGGGCTCCTTAAGTGGGTGGCATAATGAGTGTAGAAGGCTCTCTAGCAGCATTTAATTTACAGGTCCTAGGTACATGCAGTGTCATATAATAGGGACGTATAAGTACATTAAATATGCAAATCATGTGCAAATCATGGAGAGAGAATGGACAGGCCCTTCGGCGCAGTTTAACAGTGGTTAAGTACAGAGTCCTAATTCCAACAAAAGACAAATTAATAAACTTGAGAGGCTAAGGTTAAAGAAGTTTGAGAGAAGACCACACCAAGGATCACATGTCTAATAGGGTATATCTATCTCCAGCCACTAGAACTGGTCAAGATGTCAGCCATGTGCAGTATGAAAGGCTTATGGTCCTGGCCTATGGCCTTTAGTCTAGCATCCAACTTGCTGCAGCTGACCAGTTTCTTCTGCCCCTGGCATAGACCTTGCTTATGGAGGTTAGCCATAGGGCACATCCTTCAGCCACTCCTGGTGCCCACCCCATAGCAGGAAACACCAACTGCACAGCTTCTGAAGTTCAAAGTCCATGGGCAGTCTGGGGTGGATGCTGTACCTGGCCTATGTCTGTACGCCTAACCTGATATGGGCATCTGACTTTTAGTATGCAGGGCCTTTGAATGTGCAGAGTGATGAGTGAGTTGTAGGGTCTAGCCTTTAACCCAAACCACCATTCAGTAACGAGAAAGAGTCTGTGTACCTATGCAACTAACAAACTTGCTATTTGAATTTTTTGGAAGTCCCACACCTGAGCTCGGGTTCACTATATAAAAAACTGATTGAGTACAGCAGTATATTTTTTTATGTAGGGATATCCCTATGAGGCCACCCGCATGGGTTTGGGGGCATGGGGTCAGTGGATGACCCACATAATTCAGTACAAGTGGTTTGACCTTTTGTCTGCATGGGGGGACCAAGACCTGCGTTCTGTAACGGCAGCTAGAACAAATTGTTCCTGTGACTCCTGGGTACCAGAAAGCTTTCATTCACTGACCAAGGTTTGGGATGCAGACCTACATTAAGAGTACGAGGGGAAATGCTCCTTTATCCAGTGGAATGCATTATTATTATTTTTTTGAGCACACAAACAATTCTCAACTTAAACAAACTCAAAATAAGTGTGACATAAAAAATACATTATGGGCAATATGATGACTAAATAAAGCATGATGCCATAGGCCGTATTTCAGTTCACTGTGAAATATGTTTTTATATAATTGCACTTTGTGCATTAATAGTACACAAACATGTAATATTTATAATTTTGCTAGTATTTTGTAATCAAGCAAATGTGCTTCCTTGAGTAAAGTTTAATTTTCGTGCCAGGATGTGGGTAGTTCAGTCCAGCCATGTTTTTCTTTATTGAAGAACAAAAAATTGTGTGGGCATTAGCTTTGGCTTTGGAAATATTACTTTTGGGATCCCCCTAGATACAAGATAGATCTGCACAAAACGTACTATTAAAAGACCAACATGGATGTTCTTTTTTTGGGAAAGTATCATGCGTATTCATAAAATGATGTATCATATGCCATAAATATATGACATGAATAAGATATATTTTTTAATATTTGTCAGAAGTTTCAAAGCAAGCTCATATTTCACAGAAATAGTTATGTCTGTGAATGTTTTCCCCGAATTCGCAATGCTGAATTAACTTGTAAGAGATCAAATAAAATATGAAATACTGCATTCCCTCTTTATTTCAGTGGTGGTAAAAAAATATTTTCACAGTTCATGATGCTCATAGACCATTATGAGCACACCTGACAAGCTCACCTTTTTAAATGTTAGAGATGCTAGCGTTAGGATGGTCTCCCCCAAACCTTATGCCCATTTCCTTCCATTTTTGCTGAAATTCATTTTTGTTGGCATTAGGACTCTGACTCAGTGCACTTTACCACTGCTAACCAGTGCTAAAATGTTTGTGGTCACTTTCCTAAACATGGCAAGATTGGTTTACCTGTGATTGGCATATTTGGTTGGCTTATTGTTCCTTTGAGGCTTGGTATGCTGTAAGAAATTGGGTTACTAGTTGAGGCGTGAAACCCCACTCAAGCAGAAACCACAATCCTTCTCAGGATGAGGTCATAAGCAACCCCCAAATTAACCTGGGCTCAACCCTCTGGTTGCTTGACACAGAGCAGTCAGGCTTAAAATAGAGGTAATGTATAAAGTATTTATGCAGCACTTCAAACCATTATAAAGTGAAAACACTGCAAAGGAAAAATGCCACACCAAAATAGAACAATAGAGTACATTTTAATAAATAAAACAAGACCAAACCAATAATAATGCAATGTATAGCATTAAAGCAATTTTATATTAATAATGCAATGTATAGCAATTTTAAAGGTTTCAATAAATATAGTGTCAAAATAAGGCCAAAAAGCACAAAACAACATTTGCGGCTGCCTGGTTGTGTCAAACCAGATGAAATTCACAATTTCAGACTGAATGCAATCAGAGCATGGGCCAGATACCGGGACCAGCTAGTCACACTGAAAGCGTTACTTTCACATTCCAGTACAAAGAGTTTAATTTGCGATAGAGGGGCCGCAATTAGCAGGCTGAGTGTCACGCAAAGATCCTGTCTGGCATCACAGATGGTAGTTGCTGGAGGTTCATGTAGATGGTCACAGTGAGCTGTCAATGCTGTAGCACAAAGTGACAATTGCATGCTACTGGGTGTTGTTGGCTGTCACTGTAGCGTGAAGCGTCAGGCTTGCTAGAACTTTGCATTGGCGGGCAGCATGGGGCAAATCTTTTCATAAACAGACATGTTCACATCACATTGTTCAATATTGTCAGGGGAGTTCAACTCAGGGCCCCAACAAGGGTCCATGACCCTAGCGGCAAAACTTAGGGAGGCAGGAACTCAGTCCAGCAGATGCTAGCGGGGCTCAGGCAGGCCCAGTTGCAGCTCTAGGCAGCAGGTGAGCTGGGAAGTTTCAGGGAGCCTCTGAAGCTTGTTATGTCCCTCTATCTCAGATCAGTAGGTCGGCTGACTGACACTTCGAGTCACTTCAGCCTTGTATGAAGGACGCATGCCCAGTCCCAGCAAGGCAGCGGAGTGGCAGTCCTTCTGGCAGCACAGCAGTACAGCAGTCCTTCTTCTGTAGCACCCACAGGTCCAGGAGTATACTGAAGAGTTGTGTCTGAGGGTCCAACATTTATACCTGGTACCCGCTTGGAAGTAGGAGAAGTTTCCATAGAATTCTCTTGTGTCCTGGTTCCAAGCTGAATACATGAACAAGGCAGTGGTGTCAAGTCCTTTATATGAAGGCAGGGCACAGCTTATTTAGTTTTGAAGTGGGGCTATACTTCGCTCTGCCCCCCCATCCTGCCAGTTGATCGCTATCCTGGGACACCTACTCCCTCTATTGTGTGACTGTCTGAGAGGAATTCACAAAATCCAACTGCCAGGGCAAGCTGCAGGTGTTATGCTCTGCTGTACCTGTGCATTACACAGTATCAAGGCAGCAGGGGTTTGGGACATTGCATCATAGAACGCTAAGGTATAAATCAAGATCCCTAGGCTGCACCTGCCCCTCCTGTATGGTGCCCTCATACATGCTCAGTAAGTCCTTCCTGTTTGGAGCCTCATAGATGAAGTAGACACAGTTTAGTGGCCCCCTAGTCCATATCTGCTTCTCCTGTATGTTTTGTTTCAGTTATGCCCCCAAATCCTCCTTTTGGCCTTTCACTTGCTCCAGCCCTTACAGCAGACACTTCTGCACACTAAAAGATCAATCCTTGTCCCTTCTAAGAAGACCCCAACTCCCAATGTATCCCAAGTCCTGTTTTTGAGCAAAGGCTGAAATCTAGTGAAATCTTGGCTTCAGCAAGATTTGGCAGCCATCTTTGGGCATTGTAGTATATATATAAACTGTGCCCTCTACCGAAGCCATACTTGGCTTCAAGGATTGCCCCAAACAAGCCCCTGGTTCCAATTTTCCTACCCTTCACTTACCTGTCCTGAGTCCAGTGGTTCCTGCAGGAGCTGCCATCACATCTTGTCTTCCTGGGAAGTCCTCCTCAATGGTCTTGCTGGCGATTCCTGTAAAAGTAAAAAAGAATAACAAACACAAGTCATTCAATGCCATTCAAGGTCAGTACACTAAACCTGAGGGTTTGCAATAGTGCAACGGTAGTGTTTTGAACTATAACCCTGCAACAAAGTATCATTATTCTTCCAAAGGTTTCTACATCCAAGAGCTCCTTGATTCAGCACACCAAAACAGTATCTACAGATTTAAGATAGCTAAACCTAAAAACTCAACGTACCAAAACAGTATCTGCAGAGTTAAGACACCCAATCCTGAACAATTTAGTTATAAAAAAACTGGACAAACAAAAGTGCTTTGTGTATTACAAGATAAGGGTGATTATCTTGCTTAGTTCTAAGACTTCTTAAGCCCACTTTATAGGATCGAACTTCTGTGCTGTTATAAGTAACCTACTGGTGAGTGCATTCAAGGAAAGGAACACAGTTGATGTACTAGAAAACTTGACTACATTTAAGTGAGTTTTTAAGTGAGTGTTACATATTTAAGCTAATCTAATTATGTGCCTATGCTTCTCTAGATTACAAACTGTGAAGAAGCTTGGAAATATCTGGTGTAAGGGAAAACACGAGCTGTAAAGAGAACCTGAAAGTGTTGTCATTCCTACCTGCCCTTCACATTCCCTATGCCCCTTTCCCCATGGGAACAGTCACACAAACCTGTGGGATTAGGTGTGTTGAGGGTTATTCTTGGAAATTTGATGGATCATCTTTGTTCCTGCCGATTTTTGTGGTTCAGGTGACTGGAGTCTTTACAGGAAGCCAAGTCCATGACATTTATATCTACCTGAGCGAGGATGTAGCAAAAAAGGGCATCCCACCCTTGTGGATCTTGCCCAGGCCTTACCTAGCTCCTCATTAAGCTAAACTCCCAACTGTGGAATGCCTACCCAGGGCCCTGGCCACAATGCAAAGTGAAGCTCAAACCTTGAAAGCAGAGAGTGAACACCTAAGGTAAGAGTTAGTGACACAAACCAAGAAGTGATCCCTGGGTTAGGGTCCCTGGGGCAACGCTCAAGGCTCATATGTCATTTATCCACCAAGGTCACTTTTCAGCATCCTTGTCCAATGCCTCCCCCATGGAATCAGCTGGTAATCTGCCAATGAATTTAAGAGTATGGACACCTAGTCCAGTCCCATTAGCGCCCCCTGAACACTTCAGTGGTGATTTCTCTAAGAATCTCATATTTATGAATCAGTGTCATCTCCAGTTTCACTGCATACCTGACTCTATTCCAAATTACACCACTAAAGTGACTTTTGTTATCTCTTATCTATCATGTAATACAGCCATCTGGGCTGGCCCACTGGTGAAGGATGACGATTTAATTCTGTACAACTTACCACTCTTTAATGAAAAGATGTGAAGCTTGTTCACCAAGCATACCTTTATGCAGACTAGTGATAATGAGCTTCTTAATTTAAAGCAGGGGGCTAAAGACCTGTTGACATATGCACCCAACTTCAGTAGATTAGTGGCTGAGACATGCTGACTAGATGAAAAAAGAATGTATCTCTTTTATTGGGGATTGCACAGTGAGCTTAAAGATATTCTTTCTGAAATAGTGGACCCATCTTAGAGTTGTTTGGACTTCCTTGACCTGGTGGTCAAATGTAATCATTGATTAGGCAAGCTAAAAAGCAGAAAATCTGGAGGAGACATGAATCGTGTTCTGATTTACCATAACAAGAAGTAAGAGACAGCAGAAAAAAGCCACTAATGTGAGTAAGCCTAACAGAACGGAGGAATGCAAGGACTGCTCGCTAGCGAAGAAAAATAAAACAAAAGTAAATTAAACTTCTGCCAGTACTGTGTGAAAGGAGGGCATTTCACTAGGGAACACTCTGCCAAACATAAAACTCCTCGAAAATCAGTGGCTCTTTCTGATTGGCTGTATCAGACTGACTTCCAAGTGTAAGAACTTGGGGGGAAGGGGAGTTGACCCTCTGGGTACAGTTTTTGAGCAATTTCCCAGTATTTGGCCAATATCGTGACTCATAACCCTAAACACTTTACTATTACTGTCACTTTTGTTATTTCAAACCATTTACAGAAATATATGCTCATTTTGCTAGTTTCTAGGGCTGCATGTAATTTCTTCACTATTACCCTTGCTAAGACTTTAGGTGTTCCTTTTATTTCCAAAGAGCATCCCAAACCTGTCAGGGAGGTAGATGGGTCCAAGCTTTCTTCAGGCTTATTGTTATTATTCCAGTGATAAAGTTTTGGTCTATGATGACAGACATGCTGAAGATATCCAATTTGATTTAATAGATATACCCATTTTTGGAGCCATCCTTGGCATCACTTGACGCCAACCTCACAATCCACACATCGACTAGGCATGAACTGTAAATCTACACTCCCAAATAATTTTGCTTGTTATATTTTTACCAAGAGGTGACTGATTGGCAATTCCCATTTTCTTGTGGGACAAACAGCATGGGGGATGCTGTTGGGTTGCCAGTCCAATACCTTGACTTTCTAGACATCTTTGACAAAAAATGGCCATGGTTATACTCTCTCATTGTATCTTTGACCGGAGAATCGATCTAATTCAAAGAGCTAAATTACCTAGCAGTGACATTTATGTATTGACAAAGCCAGAAACAAAACATTTGAAGGCCTACTTGGATGAGTTGTTAGCTTGTGGGTTCATCCATCGTTTATCCTCTCTGATTTCATCCATACTATTCTTTGTGGCCAAAAAGAACAGGGAACTTTGAGTCTGCTTCAAGTAAAGGGTCCTAAATGAAGTTTCCATTAAAAAAAATAGGGGATGAGTGGAAATGGCTTTTCGCATAAATGATTCTTTGTATGAATACTGTGTAATGCCCTTCAAACTATGCAATGCTCGAGCAGCTTTCTAGTTTGTCATAAATACAGAGTATGCAGGGTTATTTGGATTTGTTTGTCATCGTATACATCAATAACATTGTCATCAATTCCCAGTCTGAAGAACATGAGTACATGCTAAAAAGGTTTTACAATGTCTATGAAATAGTCATCTATTTGCCAAGCTAGAAAAGTATGTGTTTCACACTACTGGAATTGAATTCTTAGGTTTCAACTTCTTGACATCAGGCATTCATATGGACCCTAAGAAATTTGAATCCATCGTACTGGCCCAGTCCCTCATCTGTTCAGGAGATTCAGTCATTTCTTTGTTTTACCAATTGTTTATCGATATTCATCTTCCACTTCTCAGACATTCTTGCTCCCATCACTAAACTGTTATGAAAGGGAGTTACATTTTGATGGACTGAGGATGCAAACCACACTTTTGTGGTGCTCAAATAAAAATGTACCACTACTCCTTTCTTGAATGGTGCAGATCCGGCTCTACCGTACTTTATTGAAGCTGATGCTTCTGAGTTTGCTCTAGGTGGGGTATTGTCCAAGCGGGGTAACTTTTCAGGTAGTATTCTCCCAATTGCCCTCTTCTCCAGTAAGTTACTACCGTTCGAGGACAATGATACCATTGTTGAGAGAGAATTGTTAGTCATCAAGTTGGCCTTTCAAGAGTGGAGACACTACCTTTTGGAGTCACGACAGACCATCACCAGCTACTTGGACCATAAAAACGTGCATTCTTTTTTCAACACATGAGATGGGTTTTGTTTTTTTAGTATGATTTTGTAATCACCTATAGCCAGGCAAAAAACAATAGAAGGATTATTCTCTGTCTCCTCCAGATAAAGGGTTTTTACCTCAAATTAATGATTAAATTGGAATCATTCTCTCTGAGAAAATCATAGGCATGTTTTGGGAAAAAGTGGTCAATCTGATTATGGGGGTGATTCTGACCGCGGCGGACGGCGGTCGCCGCCCGCCACGCGTTTCCCGCTGAAAGACTGCTCCGCGGTCAAAAGACCGCGGCGGTCATTCTGGCTTTCCCACTGGGCTGGCGGCGACCGCCGAAAGTCCGCCCGCCAGCCCAGCGGGAAACACCCTTCCCACGAGGACGCCGGCTCAGAATTGAGCCGGCGGTGTGGGAAGGTGCGACGGGTGCAGTTGCACCCGTCGCGAATTTCAGTGTCTGCTAGGCAGACACTGAAATTCTTTTTGGGGCCCTCTTACGGGGGCCCCTGCAGTGCCCATGCCATAGGCATGGGCACTGCAGGGGCCCCCAGGGGCCCCGCGGCACCCCCTACCGCCATCCTGTTCCCGGCGGGAGAACCGCCAGGAACTGGATGGCGGTAGGGGGTGTCAGAATCCCCATGGCGGCGGAGCGCGCTCCGCCGCCATGGAGGATTCTCAAGGGCAGCGGAAAGTCGGCGGGACACCGCCGACTTTCCGTTTCTGGCCGTGGCTAAACCGCCGCGGTCAGAATGCCCAGCGGTGCACCGCCAGCCTGTTGGCGGTGCTACCGCTGACCTCCGCCATGGCGGTAATTACCGCCAGGGTCAGAATGACCCCCTATGTCTTTTAGCGATCTCATACTTCAGACTTTAGATACACATGAATGGTTACAAGATCCCACTCAAAATGTCAAGAATGGTCACTTTTACCATGCAAACAAATAATGTACCTGTACCACAGAGACACGACAGAGGGTGTTACGTTAGTGCTATTCTACACCTTTAGTTGGACAGCCTGGGGAAAAGAAAATGAAATAATCAAGTCAGCTGTGATTTTGGTGGGAGATTATGTCAAAGGATTTTCAGATCTTTGTTCAAGCTTGTCCCAGCTGTGCCTGCTAAATATCCTCTCATCCCTTTACCACTGGGTTATTACAGGTTAAGCCCATCGCACCAGCCTCTTGGCATTCCATCAGTATGGACTTTGTCACATACTTGCCCTAGACAATGGGCTAACCCCCATCCTCGTGGTCTTAAATCTCTTAACTAACATTGCCCACCTTATATCCATGAGAAGGATACCAACAGCAAAACAACTGATCAAAGTGTTTATTATCCAGGTCATTTGTTTACACACTGTACTCTCTGTCATTACTTCCAACTGTGGTGCACAGTTCATGTCCAATGTTTGGCAGCTGATCTGCACAACCCTTCAGATTGACCACTGTTTGTCATCTGCCTACCACCCACAAACAGATGGGCAAACAGAACAGACGAAACAATCAATTGAGCAATATCTGTGATTTTTGTTAAGTGCTTGGACCAGCAGAACAGTATAGGCCATACCCTTAGCGTAATTCACTTCCAATAACAGCACACGTTCAGCAACAAAGGTCTCACCCTTTTATTTCTCCTTCGGACATTATTCACAGGCTTTACTTGTGCTTTTATTCAAGATTTGTATGCTATTACAGCAGTAATATGTCACTGTGACAATCTCAAAAAGATTTGGTTGGCCACCAACAGTGAGTTACAGTGTTCAAAAGAGGTGATGAAAGTGAAAGCAGACCAACACCTTCATCCATGCTCAGACATGGGTCCCGTTTGCACTGTGCCACTGGATTCAAGCTGGCCTGACTGATGAGGGGTGATACCCCCAAACCAGTCCCAATTTCTGTCCAGCTAGGACCTGGCATGGCAGTTCGGGCTATACTTTTCCCAAGGGGGACCAGGGTGAAGGCCGATTTGCATATGGCTGGGTCCAAACTGGGGAGGTGTGGTAGCTAAAAAAAATGATGGATTAAACATACATCTTTGTGACTGAGGATGAATGTTTGCATTCTTCAGCATTCCATCCACCATCTGTTCTTTTTGCTTTTGTCACCTATGTGGGAAGGGTATGCCCATACTTGGGTCCCGTGCTCACTGCTCGTCTGGATTCAAGCTAGTCTGGCTGATGAAAAGTGACACCTCAAAACTGTTCCCAGAATGCTTGAGTCCATTTCAGGGAGGGCATGGCCTGGCAGTTCAGGCTGGACTGTTCCCATGGGGAACAGGGTCAAGATTGATTTGCACATGGTTGAGTTCAAACTGGGGTGATGTGGTGTGAAAAAATAAGATCGATAAAACCCAGATCTTTGTGACTGGGGTTGAATGTTTGCATTGTTCAGCATTCCATCCATCATCTGTTCTTTTGACTTTTGCTGCCCTAAGTGGAAAGAGAATGCCCAGACATAGGTCCGTGCTCACTGCACCACTGGATTCTATCTGGCCTGGCTGATGAGTGATGATACACTGTAACTGGTCCCAAGATGCTTGATTCCTGTCAAGGGAGGACTTGGCCTGGCAGTTCCAGCTGGAATTTTCCCATGGAGAACATGAACAATATGGATTTGCATAGGGCTGGGGCCAAACTGTGGTGGCACTTTCAGCAAAAAAACAATGGAATGGAAAAGGTATGCCCAGACATGGGTCCCGTGCTCACTGCGTCACTTGATTTAAACTAGCCTGTCCGATGAAGGGTGATATTCTAAACTGATCTCTGGATGCCTGATTCTGGTCCAAGGAGGATCTGACATGGCAAATTGGAATGGACTGTGCTCATGGGGAACAGGGTCAAGACTCATATGCTCATGGCTGGGTCCGAACTGGGGTGGTGTGGAGGTAAAAATAAAATACAGACTTTTGTGACTGTGGTTGAATGTTTGTATTGTTTTTCATTTTGTCCATCATCTGCTCATTTTGCTCCTGTCACTCTAAGTGGGAAGGGTATGCCTAGGCGTGGGTTCTGTGCTCACTGTGCAACTGGGTTAAAACTTGCCTGGCTAATGAGGGGTGATACCGTGAAACTGGTCTGAGGATGCTTGATTCTGGTCCATGGAGGCCCTGGCCTGGCAATTCAGGCTGGACTGTTGCCGTAGGGAATAGGGTCAAGACTGATTTACATATGGATGGGTCCATACTGGGGTGGTGGGCAAAAACAGATGGATTAAACCTAGATCTTTGTGACTGGTGGTAATTGTTTGCATTGTTCAGCATTCCGTTCATCATCTGTTCTTTTTTGTTTTTGTCACCCTACGTGGGAAGGGTTTACACAGATATGGGTCCCGTGCTCACTGCCCCACTTTATTCAATCTAGCCTGGATGGTAAAGGGTGATACCCCAAAACTGGTCCCAGGATGCTTGTTTCCAATCCATGTCAGATCAGGCTGTCATAAGTAATATTGTCTAGGTGGCTTTTGTATATGTTTGGTTCCAAACTGAGGTGGCATGGTGGGCAAAAAAAGATGGCTTGAACTCAAATCTTTGTGACTGGAGGTGAATGTCTGCATTGTTCAGCATCCGGTCCATCATCTGCTTTTTTTGCCCGAAGTGGGAAGGGTATGCCCAAAAGTGTGTTTGTGCACACTGAGCCAAACGGTTCTAGCTAGCCTGCCTCATGAGGGAATATACCAGTAAGCTGGTCCCAGGATGCTTGATTCTGGTCCAGTGAGTACCTGGTCTGGGAATTCTGGCTGGACTGTTCATATGGGGTACAGGGTCAAGACTAATTTGCATTTGGCTGAGACCAAACTGGGGTGGCATGGTGGGCAAAAAATTTATTTAAACTCAGATCTTTCTTACTGGTCTTGAATATTTGCATTGTTATGCATTCCATCTGTCATCTGAGGGATAACACCGAAAACAGTCCCAGGATGCTTGATTTCAGTCAAGGGGGGACCTTGCCTAGCAGTTCGGGCTGGACTGTTCCCATGGAGATCAGGGTCAAAAATGATTTGCATATGGCTGTACCCAAACTAGGGTGGCATGGTTGGCAAAAAACAACGGATTAATCCCAGGTCTTTGTCACTGGGTCTGAATGTTTGCATTGTTCAGCATTCTGGCTATCATCTGTTTTTGCCCTAAGTGAAAAGGGTATGTCCAGGCTTGAATTCTGTGCTCACTGGACCATTGGATTCAAGCTAACCTGGCCGATGAGTGGTGAAATTCCTAAATCAGCCCCAGGATTTCTGAATCTTGTCCAGGGAGAACAGGAATGGCAGCTTGGGCTGGACTGTTCCAATGGGGAAGTGGGTCAAGACTGATGTGCAAATGGCTAGGTGGGAAGGGTGTGCCTGGACGTCAGTCGTGTGATCAGTGCCCCACTGGATTCAAGCTATCCTGGCTGATGAGGAATGAAACACAAAAGCCAGTCCCAAGAGGTTTGATTTCAGTCCAAGGAGGAACTGGCGTGGCAGTTTGGGCTGCACTGTTCCCATGGGGAACAGGGGCAAGACTGTTTTGCATATGGGCTGGGTCCAAACCGAGGTGGCGTGATTGGCAAAAAAAATACTATTTAAATCCAGGTTTTTCTTACTGGTCTTGAATGTTTGCATTGTTCAGCATTCCATCCATCATCTGAGGGATGATACCCCAAAACCGGTCCCAGGATGGACTGTTCCCTTGGGGAAAAGGGTCAAGACTGATTCCTTATGGCTAGGTCCAAACTGGGCTGGTGTGGTGGGCAAAAAAATGATGGATTAAACCCAGATCTTTGTGACTGGGGATGAATGTTTGCATTGCTCAGCATAAAGTCCATCATCTGTTCTTTTTGCTTTTTTCACACTAAGTGGGAAGGGTATGCCCAGACGTGGGACACATGCTCACGGTGACTCTGGATTCTATTTAGGCTGGCTCATGAAGGGTGATACAAATAAAGTGGTCCCAGGATGCTTGATTGCGGTCCAGGGAGGACCTTACCTGGCAGTTTGGGCTGGACTATTCCTATGGGGATCAGGGTTGAAACTAATTTGCATATGGATAAGTCCAAACTGGGGTGGCATAGTGGCAAAATAACAATGAATTAAACCCAGAGCTTTGTGACTGGGTGTAAATGATTGTATTGTTCACCATTTCAACCATCATCTATTCTTTTTGTTTTGTTCACCCTAAGTAGGAAGGGCATGCCCAAATGTGGGCCTGTGCTCACTGTGCCACTGAATTCAAACTAGCCTGGCTGATGAGGGGTTATACCCTGAAACTGGTCCTGGGATGATTGATTCTGTTCCAGGGATGACCCGGCCTGGCAGTAAGGGCTGGACTGTTACCATGGGTAACAAAGTCAAAACTGATTTGGATGTGACTGGATCTAAACTATGCGTGTTGGAAAAACTCTGTTCCACTGCTGGAGTTTGTGGAATATGGCAACGCCGCATTCCACGGAGTACGTAGAGTTACCGATAGACTTTGCACACCACAATGTGTCCGAGTATTTTTCTGTTCTTTCCACTGTTGGTGTGTGCTTACTGTCATTTTGCATGCAAGGAAAGTGAGACGAGAGACTTTCGGTCTCTTTTGAGCACAAACAAGATTTTGTACCCGCCTGTGAGAGTTAGCGCCATGCCAGCGACTTCCGGCACATCTTTTGTGAAGCAGACAAGTGCAAATCAGTGCGATCAACTGCTGCTGCATCCTGGCATAGCTGAAACAGCTAAAATCTACAACTTTGAGTGTAAAAACTTCTCTAATGGACCGCTCGCGTTGATATTGTTCTGCGAGTAGTACTTTTTTTTTTCAACAAGAGGAAGTGCCCCAGAGACTCTAACTTCCTGTCCACCAGGCTCCTCCCAGTGCTTTGTCCATCTCCTAGTCACTTTTCACTTGAATTTCGAGCTGGAAGGATCACTTTCTTTGTCTGCTGGATGTATCATTGGATTTGAGGACTTTGTCGTATTTTAGATTTTACAAGTAAGTTTAAAAAAGACTTGTATAAGGGTGTTGTACAACTTGTTTGTTTGATAGAGGGCATGCACCAGGATTTATCTCTTCTTTTATTCAATTTTTAGAATTTATTGATGTGGGTGGCCTGCATTTGGGTCCTAGCTATAGTTTTACTTGTCATTTTTCTTAGGGAAATGTTTTACAGTTCACTACATTTTCTCCATGTTTTGTTTTATAAATTTGCAATTTTCATTTATTTCACTATGTTAATGTTAAGTGGCCTAGTCTGCTAATGGAAAAGGCCCTCCAGCTGTAGGCCCAGTACTATTCATGGGTACATGACCAAACAACTGTTTAGGGTGTCTGTTGAGCTGAATCACCATGAATGGCACTGGATTAAAGAGAACAAAATGTTGTTTGGCAGTATTTCACACTTTGTTTCTGCAAACAGTGTTTGGTGGGTAACAGTATGTGATGCTTTTGTATAATGTGTGCTGTTTTTGTAAAATTTTTAGCCCCTTTAATTTTTGTTTTTGGAATTACTGACTCAATGCTGTTTTTCTCTCCTGTACCAAATGCGTTCTTTGTCTGGCCAGAGCATGTAAATGTTTGTCATATGCCACCATTTGTCTTTATTCCCCATGCCATGTGGCCAGGGGTCATTTTGCACAGTCAATTAATTATAGTCATATACCTATATATTTTTTTTTTTCCATTCATCCTGCTTGTTGCTTGACCATGTGGCTGGCAGCCATGTTGTGTAGGCAGCCAGTGTGCCTTTAGACCTGCATGTGTTCTTCTTTGTTGTGGTCGCCATGTCTCCTTGCTGGTTGTTGTTTGACTACGTGGCTGGTGGCCATTTTGTTTAGGCAGCCAGTGTGCCTTTAGGCCAGCATGTGTTCTTCTTTGTTGAGGTGACCAAGCCTCCTTTCTGGTTGTTGTTTGACCATGTGGCTGGCGGCCATTTTGTGTAGGCAGCCAGTGTGCTTTTAGGCCTGCATGTGTTCTTTTTTGTTATGATGGTCATGCCTCCTTACTGGTTATTGTTTGACCATGTGGCTGGTGGGCATGTTGTGTTGGCAGACAGTGTGCTTTTAGCCTTAGGCCTGCACGTGTTCATCTTTGTTGTGGTGACCATGCCTCCTTGCTGGTTGTTGTTTGACCATGTGGCTTGTGGCCATTTTGGGTAGGCAGCCAGTGCGCTTTTATCATTAGGCCTGCATGTGTTCTTTTTTGTTGTAGTGGCCATGCCTCATTGCTGGTTGTTTGACCATACGGCTGGGGGCCATTATGCGTAGGCAGCCAGTCTGCTTTTAGTCTTGCATGTGTTCTTCTTTCTTGTGGTGTCCATTCCTCCTTGCTGACTGTTGTTGACCATGTGGCTGGTGGCCATTTTGTGTATTATTCAGGCCTGGTAGGTCAATGCTTATTACTAAATGTACTGTATGAGCAGTGTTTTCTATTTTATTATATACTTTTTGCATTGTTCGCCTTCACTACTCCTTGCCTCCCAAATCCTTGTTGTTTTTCACAGTAGTCCCCTTCCCCATGTACATAAGTAATTGAATTATATGTTTTAAAAATGTTATTCTTTTTTTTTAATTCGTTTCACAAATGTTATTTTATTTTATTTTACATTAACAGTATAATAATAATATTTAAATATTTTATTTACTTTTTTTCTTGGTTTTCTATTTTTATTTAAATAAATTACAGTTAGTTTTTAATTTTATTTTATTTGTAATGTTTCCGCATTTCCCCAACTAGCCCTATGTCTGCCATAGGTGTACAGTTGTACTACATTACATTATTCAAGGATTAGTATTCCATTCGTCACCAGCACCTCCCTGAGTGCCACATGCCAAGTTGATGCAGATAAAGCTAACAGTTACCTTCTGTATTTTGTAGTTGTTGTTCTTTCATATCCTTCATGAGCATAGATGATAATAAAAGTTAATATTGGCGTGGGGTTACAAATAGATACACTGTATTTCATAACTATTTATGTTTAGTTAGGTAACCATTAAATTATATTGTTTCTACTACTAATGCAACTGCAACAATGCCACATTTCACTGATCCTTCTTGCATGTTTGATTTAAGTGCACCAAGAGAAAAAGACATCACCCACAGTACTGCCAGACAGACGGCCTGTGCAGGACGTGACTCACGACCACACTCACAACCACACTGACATCTCTTGAGCTTGTGAAGCTTAGTAGTACTGCCAACTGACAGCTTTAAGAGGACCCCAAGGAAAGCTGCTACAAAGAAAGTGGCCAGTGATAAGAAGGAGCTTCCCACGACTGGTATGTCACCCAAGACCTTTTTTGGGCACAAATGTGTGCCTGACACAACAGCCTGGGGGGAGCAAGTTGGCAAGTTGGGAGCAGCACTCCTGGAACAGCAGCCCAATTACAAACTAGCCTCAAACCCATGGCTGGCACAGAGGCAGCCTCTCTAATCACAGGAACACTGACGAGCAGTGACGTTGAATTGGACTCTTTCTTAAAGAAGTACCCAATCATTACTGGAAACTCAGGCCAATGGATAACAACAGCTGCAGCCAGCAATAGCAGTTCCTCCCGAAATAGAAGCACATCAGAATGTCATGCTGAGGACGCCTAAGAAGCCCTTCTTTCAGAAAGTCCACTGTCTTCCAGCTCTCCACAATTTTCAGGCCCCCTCCTGATGATCAAGCCCCCCTTGGATGCCACCTCAGTCTGAGACATGTCAGGAGAGGCAAGGAGTAAAAGGAATGGTTCCTGAAAGTCTTAGAGTTATGGATGAAGAAGAGGAGGATGACGAGTCTGATGATGAGCCAGTCATTATGGATGCTAGCCCAGCCTCAGTGGAGTCAAACATTAGCCCATCTTCTCCACCTGTTCCGAGGTATCTGGCACAGATGTCACCACCTCCATCAGCTTCCTTATTTATAAGGCCCCAGGTGCGACCTACATCCAAAGTCACCTCAGTAGAAGAAGGCACTGCAGAGAGGCAAAAATCATCAAAACAACATCCAACTCCTGCCTCTTATTCAGACATTGGCAGTGGTCCCAGTGTTAAAAAGTTGACCTTCCCAGTTTAAAACTTCTTTACAGTTAGTGAAAAGGAGCCAAACATTGCCATATGCTCCATTTGCAGAGCAAGTGTTAGTCGCGGTAAGCTTGTTACAAACTATGGAACCGGAGGCCAAACAACCCATTTGTGAAAACACCATGTAATCTGCTAAGAGGCGCACCTTAGTGGCCAAAAGACTGCAAGTGCTAGTGAAGGTGTTGAAAGCAGGGAATCTGATCTGATGATGGTGGAAGATGAAGAAGAGGGTGACATTTTTGTTAAACAAATCAGCCCTGTCCCCAGCAGGGGAGTAGTATCGTCGCCACATCAGCAACATCTCAGTGGCAAAGGAAGATCTAGAGTCAGGTCAAAACAACAAGACAACAACATATTGTGGCTGCCCCCCTGAGATGCACATTGAGCCTACCACCACCTTGTAAGTCACCTGCATCAGTGGCACTAGCAGAGAAAAAAGTCCAGGCCACTATTACTACCTGCTTTAGGCAGGAGGGGCAGTAATAACGCAACCACCCAAAGGCACGTTTGTACAATGATAAGCTGGCTAAAATGTTAGCATTGGACCTCTTCCTTTTTCTTTTGTGGAAAGAGTGAGTTTTCTAGATTTTGTTATGGATATCTGCTTGAAATGGAAGGTTCCCAGCCAGGTCTATTTTGCCAGAGTTGCTGTTGCAGCGCTAAATCACGATGTGCTGGAATTGGAATTGATTGGACAAGCTTTGCAGCTGACTGCTGTCCACACAATCCTCCTGATGGCAGACATGTGGACCAGTTGCCAAGCAACTGATTACATGTGCATCACTGCACACTGGATCTCTTTTATGGGGATTAGAGAAATTACATCTGCAGGTGTTGACACAGCTGACATTTTTAATGGTACTCAGAGGCATGCAACAGAAGCTATGTTCGCCATGGAGAAATCCCATACAGCTGCAAACATCTTGGATGACTTTAACAACAAGGTCTTTGAATGGCTGCACCCCAGAGGGCTTAACATTGGATGTGTTGGTGCGGACAATGACAGCAATATAGTTAAGGCCATGTCAGCGGTGGCTATTTCAAGGTCCTGTGTTTGGCACACTGCATAAATATCATTGTACAGGACTTCCTTAAAAAAGATCCTCAAGTCAATAACTTACTGTCAACATGCAGAAGAATCTGCGCTAATTTTAGCCATTCTCTTACAGCCTGTAAGCTGTTGTGAATTATCCAGCATGATAATAAAGATGCGAGTTAAGGCCCTCATACAGGAGGTGCCCACACGTTTGAATTCTACTTATTACATGTTACAACGTCTGTTTGAGCAGTACATACCTATCAATGAATATGCCATGCAAAGAGGGGATGCATCTGTGAAAGGAATGATCATTGAGATGGACCAATGGGGCCTGGTCAAATACCTGACAGAGACGCTGCTTCCTTTTGAAAATTTCACACGGAAAGTCAGCAAGGAAGACTGTACCATGGGCCAAGCTATTCCATTGGTGCATATGCTGCAGAAACAGGTAAAGGAGGTGTCTGAAATGTACGGAGAGGTTAATCCTTTGCTTATCTGTTAATACAAGGCTGCAAATAGACATTGGCCCTCATTATGTCATTGGTGGCAAAAACCGCATACCGCCGTGGTGACGGCCGCCAAAATACCATCACCACGGCTACCATCCGTCCGCCATACTATGACCACTGCCGGACTTCTGCCACAAGAAGAGTGGAAATCCAGCAGTGATCATACTGGCGGATGGTGGTAAGCTGGTGTTGCTACTACCAGCACCGCCACACCAGTAGGACGCCTCCAGCCGTATCATGACCTGTGATACAGCCTGGCTCTGTTCTGCTGGCGGGCACTACTGGAGGTAGCAGTGCCCCTTCCCTTTCCCTGCCAGAAGACCACTTGGAAGAAGGTAAGTTGAGCTTCCGACTGTGTGTGTATGGGGTTGTGTGCATAAATGTGTGAGTGTGTGCGTGATTGCATCTGTGTGTGTAGTGTTGTTTGCGTGGATGTATGCATGTGTGTGAATTTGTGAAAGAATGGTAATGTGAGTGTGTGTCTGCATGTCAGTGTGAATGTGTACAAATGTGTGCAAGCATGACTGGATGTATGCGTGTATGAATGCGTGTATTCTTCTTTGAGTGAGTGGGTGAATGTGTGGTGTGTGTCTGCGGGTGTGTGCGTGTATGGTGGGTAAGAGGATCGTACGAGGGGTGAGAGGACCGGAAGGGGGGAGTTTGGATGGAGGGTGGTGGAGGGCATCTGGGGAGTGTTGAGGGGGTGGGTGAGATGCCTACAAGTGACAGGGAAGGAATTCACTGTCTCTGGTAGGGTCTACCACCATGGGTTATGTGGCGTTGCTAACGCCACAAAAACCATGGTGGTAGGCTGGCTCAAAATGCCACCGGTGGTACTATAGCAGTCGCTGGGATGGAGATTGACATCCCCAACCCAGCACCTGCTACCGCCATGGCGGTCTGGGTGGAGAATTGGTAGGTTAGCTGCAGCCAACCCCCCATTCTCATAATGTGGCGGTATGTACCGCTAGCCTGTTGGCTTTGCTGCCGCCGCATTACCACTCACCGTCAGGATCATAATGACCCCCATTGTGTCATCCATTCATTACATCTGTGCCACAACTCTTGACCCACGGTACAAACGATTACTGGCCACTTTCATTCCTTTTTCAGATGGGGATGTTTCAAACTACAAGACATGGATTGCTGAGCAAGCCAGAGACCTAGAAAAAGGAATGGCTTTAAATTAGAGGCCCACTCATTGGCAGAAGTTCTGGGGTGCAGCCTCAACTTCCATAAAGCCTGTGGACAGTGCTTTTGACTCACAGCAGCCAAAAATCAACACCAGCAACAACAACAGGAACAGGAGCAGCAGACCCAAAACCTGCGTTTGATTAGTTTCTAAAGGCAGGGCTTGTGTTCACTGCAGAGGTGAAGGCAAAAGAGCTCTAGATAGGTGGAGCACCACTATTGAGAGGATTGTCCAGGCCTAACTGGACGACCCAACGGAGGTCTATCTGGATCAAAACCCATTGGTGTATTGGTATGAGAAGAGGCACCAATGGCCAGTGCTCAGCAGGCTTTCAACAAAGTATCTGGCTTGCCCTTTAGCCAGTGTGTCTGCTGATGTGTTGTTCAGTGCAGTTGTCACAGTGAGAAAGCCTAGTCTCTTTCCCCAAACATCGAGATATTGACCATGATCAAAATGAATCAGCACTTTATACCACCAAATTGCAGCATATCTTACAGCATATTTTACAGCATACCTTACAGCATACCTGAAGTACAACAGGAGGTGGATGAGGGTGGTTGGTCAGACTCAGGTCATGGTAGTGAGTTAGTTGACCAACTTGTGGCTGAACCACCTGAGTTTGAGGATGAGCACTTCTTCCCTGACTAGACCTGAGGCACCATAGAACTCTCTACTTTCCACTATTGATGAACTGCTTTGAGAAAGAAATAGCTATCTGGGGGAACCTTATTATTTTATATTTTGTTTCTGTCTAAATGACTAATGATAAACTACAACTGTTTTAGACACATGTATGGCCAGGTTGGAGATGGACCAGTATGCTTTGAAGAAGCCCCCAAACCCCCAAAATCACTTTAAAGAGAGTTGAGAGACAATGTCTGCCTCCATTCTGTGTCTACCCTTCCTTTTTGTCCCTTAGCAGGACTGCCCCAGATATTTGATTTACAACTTACTGGCCAATGTGTGCTACGTTTCCTAAATCAAAGAGGATCAGCAATGTGCAACTATGCTTGATTGGAACAGGTGAGTAAAGCTACATGCCTTAATGATTGATATGAGGGATACTTCAATGTTGAGATGGTTAATGTGACGCATGCCTAGTGGTGGCAGATAGTGAGAGTGGGTGTTTATTGTTTAACTATATTATTACGCTTGCTTATGTTTGTGACGATTGATTTGCAATGTTGGTTGCATAATAATAATAGGTGATCATTTTTTCTCTGAAGGTGATTTTTTTCCCTTCCCCTTTAACACTTTGCAAAATTTGTTTGCCGGCATTTTTATGCAGCTTTGTTTTCTGGTGCTTTGTTTTCAGGTTCACATTTGTCAAACAAGACCTGACCAGTCCATTTAGCTAACAAACAAAATTATAGTTAAGAAAAAAAAGACTCAGGGGGTCATTTTGACCTTGGCGGACGGCGGAGGCCGTCCGCCAAGGTACCGCCGCTGAATGACCGCACCGCGGTCAAAAGACCGCGGCGGCCATTCAGACATTTCCTCTGGGCCGGCGGGCGCTCTCCAAAAGAGCGCCCGCCGGCCCAGAGGAAATGCCCCTGCAGCGAGGACGCCGGCTCAGAATTGAGCCGGCGTAGTTGCAGGGGTGCGACGGGTGCAGCTGCTTAGCAGACACTGAAATACTTTGCGGGGCCCTCTTATGGGGGCCCCTGCAGTGCCCATGCCATGGGCATGGGCACTGCAGGAGCCCCCAGGGGCCCCGCGGCACCCCCTACCGCCATCCTGTCAGGATGGCGGTAGGGGGTGTCAGAATCCCCATGGCTGCGGAGCGCGCTCCGCAGCCATGGAGGATTCACAAGGGCAGTGGTAAACCGGCGGGAGACCTCCGGTTTACCCTTTCTGGCCGCGGCTGAACCGCCGCGGTCAGAATGCCCTCTGGAGCACCGCCAGCCTGTTGGCGGTGCTCCCGTGGTCGGTGACCCTGGCGGTCACCGGCCGCCAGGGTCAGAATGACCCCCTCAATGTTTCTCTTGTAGTTTAACATAGCTATGCGCCTCAAGTCCCTTCGTCTCAATTGGGTCAGGAGATTGTGACTCTCTGGAGCAGTTGGTAACTGGACATAATAATCTTTAATTGGAGTCTAAACGATGATGGGAGGAATCAGAGTGTGAATTGACAACTTAAACAACTGCCAGAATAAGGAAGGTATCAACTTCATGAAAATCATCAGGAATTATGTGATGATGAGTCTAAGAGGCCTCCTCAAATCTGTTTACTTGTGGTGAGAGGTGCGTCGATTACTTGATTTGGGAAATGCAATGCTATTGCATGTATCTGCTGGCTGGCTCAACTTATAACTATGTGGTTGGGTGTGGAGCCTGGAGGAGACAGACATGTGATGGATGATAATATAACATTATGCATGAGCTCTAGGCTAAACGTTATGGTGATCATGACAGTTTTGAGTTTGATCATCCCGATACATGCTGCCACTTGTCTGTGATTGTTGGTTGTTGTAATTGCTCTCACTTAATTGAGCACACATCAGTCATAAAATGAATGATGGCAAAGGTCTTTGTTCTTACTCTGCCACCTCTGAGTCTTCTTGTCGCGCCGCGCGGTGCGGCGCGAGCCGAGAGCTCGACTTCGACCGGGCGTTCGGCTCGGACCGCACACCGCGTTATTAAGACGCGGCGTGCCCCCAGCCTCTCCTGCGCGTTTCGAGGCCCCAGATTTGCCTGGGGCCTCGTTCTTCCTTCTGCCTTTCACTGTCCCAGGGGTCTCTGAACCCTCTTACCTGTTTTTCTTCGTTTCTTTGTCCTTTCTTCTGTTTGCAGTCTGTTGTGTGCCTTTCTTTATGTCTTTTCCTCCTTCCCAGATTCCTGTGCTTTCCCAGCATTCCTTGTTCCCTATTCTCTATGGTTCCTCTACTATTCTGTTCTATATATTGTTTCCCTATCTAAGATGGTGTCCTTTTACTTCCTGTGGGTCACTTCCTGTTTGTTGGTATATAAGGGCTGTGTTTTTTCTCTTTCCTTGCGCTGCAACACTTTCTGCTCAGTTGGTGTCTTCGCTCCTGATTTCCTTGCCTTTTGGTTTTGGACTCAGCATTCTGTATTTTCTGATTTTTGCTCCTTTTGGATTCCTGTTTGTTGTTCTTGTTTTTCTCCAGGACTTTTCCTGTTTGGAGGTTTTTCCCCTTGGAAGGGGTTTTTCCCTCTGGCGCTACTTTCTGAAGGGCACGGTCTGTTCTTGGTGTCTCCATTGCCTACAGCACCGTGGCTACCAGAAAGAGTCGCCCCTTTTTGGGCCAAAGCCGAACATTGAAGATTCACGCCACCAGATCTGCAAATTCCAGGCGCAAGCAGCACGTGAGTCGTGACAGATTGCAGCGCCTAACCATTCCGACGTCCTCAAACACCATGGATAATACAGTGGCGGCTGCTGCAGATCCGGAGCAATCTCTGTTAACCACGATTCAGCAACAAGCCCAGGAGTTGCAACAACTACGTAATGAAAATGCTGCGTTACGACAGGCTTTGGCCCTCCGCACCAGTGATGTTCCGACAATCTCCGCTTCTACCCCTTGTTTCTCTGGTGAACCAACCAAGCTTCGCGAGTTCTTGGATGCTTTAACGGTGTATTTCGCCTTCCGACCTACTCAATTCTCCCACGACAGGACCAAGGTGGGTTATCTTATCAGTGCCTTATCCGGCCCAGCCTTGGCCTGGGCAACCCCGATGGTGTCCTCCGACGACCCTGTATTGTCAGACTATTCCGCCTTTGTGAGTCGCTTCAAACAAATGTTTAGCCGTCCTGGATTGGAAGCCTCCGCTGAAGAAGCCTTGTGCGACATCCAACAAGGCTCCCAAGACGTCCTGCAATATATAACCCGTTTTCGTCAGCTGGCGGCAGAGACCACTTGGGTGGAACGTACTCTGGTAACATTATTTCGTAGAGGACTCAAAGAAGAAATAAAGGATGAACTAGTGCATTCTACCAGAGCGGAAGATCTTCGTGGCCTGATGGATCAAGCACTGTCCATCGAATATCGTCTTCAGGAACGGAGATCGGAAAAGAAAAGGAGTAGAGGGTTTACCCAACCAAGTAGCTCCCGTGCATACCTACAGCGTTCCGAGGAACCTCGCACTCCTGCTAGAGACATCGAAGGGGAACCCATGCAGGTGGATACTACCCGAGGTCCGCTCTCTGCTAGTGAACGAGAAGACAGACGCAAGAGAGGGTTGTGCCTGTATTGTGGTTCTGCTGGTCACATACTCCGTACCTGTCCAGTACGTCCGTCCAGACCTTCGGGAAACGCCACCTCCCGTCCCCTGTAAGAAGGGAGGGGACGGGATCTACAGCTATACCTTCCATCAGCTCCTTTAATGACAATACAACTGCCTTGTTCATCTTTCCTGTCCTGTTACAACTTCCTGACGGTCGTCAAGAAAAGACTATGGCATTACTAGACTGTGGTGCTAGTGGTATATACATGGACAAGACATGGGCTGCTGCTAACCTAGTTCCTACTCAAGCAAAAGAAGTACCCGAACAGGTACACACTGTGGATGGATCTTTGATATCCTCTGGTCCTGTAGACACCACTACCCTGATGTTAAGTCTACAGGTGGGAAACCATCAAGAACACATCTCCTTCGATCTTATTACGTCCCCTAACCATACCATCATTCTTGGAATTCCGTGGCTCATTAGACATAACCCATATATAAATTGGGTTACCCGGACAGTCTCTTTGTCTTCGCAATTTTGTCACGAGAACTGTTTTACTTCCGACAAGTATTGGTCTCCGAAAAGATCCTTAGCTACTGAAGGTGCCACTGGTATGTCCATTAATACGGTCCAAGGGGTCCCAGACCACTATTTGGAGTTTCAGGATATTTTCCAAAAACCGTCAAAACCTGTGCTACCTCCACATCGAGAATATGATTGTGCAATTCCATTAGAACCCGGCACAATTGTTCCTTTTGGGAGGATGTACTCCCTCACGGAACCCGAAAGGGACGTTCTAAAGGAGTATCTGGACGAAAATATACAGAGTGGTCTTATTGTTCCATCGTCGTCTCCGGCTGGGGCCCCTCTCTTTTTTGTGCCCAAGAAGACTAAGGATCTTCGTCCGTGCCTGGATTTTCGAGGTCTGAATAAAATCACCATTAAAGATCGTTATCCTTTGCCTCTCATCAGGGACATACTGGAAGCAATCAGAGGGGCCCAACGTTTTACTAAATTGGATTTACGAGGAGCCTACCACCTTTTACGCATAAGAGAAGGCGACGAATGGAAGACAGCATTCAGGACCCCATTTGGCCATTTTGAATATAGGGTTATGCCGTTTGGTCTTACTAACGCCCCGGCAATCTTCCAGAGATTTATGGACTCAGTGTTTTCAGACCTACTTAATCAGACAGTCGTGATCTACCTAGATGACATTCTTATTTATTCTAGAAATCCTGAACTCCATACTTCCCATGTGAAACAAGTTCTTCAAAGACTTCGTGATCACCAACTATTTTGCAAACCAGAGAAATGTGAGTTCGACATAACGGAAGTCAAATATCTGGGCTATCATTTAAGTCCCACCGGCATAGCTATGGACCAAGAAAAGGTACAAGCTATCCTAGAGTGGCCTTCTCCTTCTACCATAAAAGAAACACAATGTTTCCTAGGTTTAGCAAACTTCTATCGACAATTCATTCTAGACTTTGCCAGTCAGACTAGCCACATAACTCACACCTTAAAGAAGGACAATTTAAAGAAGGGATTTGTCTGGACTGAGGCTGCTGAAGCAGCCTTTCAAAGCTTAAAGAGAGCCTTCACCCAAGCCCCCATCTTAAGACATCCAGATACCACCAAGCAATTTATAGTAGTAACTGATGCTTCTGAGAGAGCCATCGGAGCTGTCTTACTCCAACGACAAGAGGATGATGGCCTTGAACATCCTGTTTTCTATTTGTCTCATATCCTTTCCACAGCTGAACAACATTATTCCGTACTTGAAAGGGAATTATTGGCTCTGAAAACAGCCTGCCTTGAGTGGAGGCAGTTTCTGATGGGTTCCAAGGAACCATTTGAGGTGAGGACAGACCACCGTAATTTACAATGTTTAAGAAATATTGTATGCCAGAATAGTCGTCAGGCCCGCTGGGCCTTTTTCTTCAGTCAGTACGATTTTTATATTACATATATTCCAGGATCCCAAAACATTCTGGCTGATGCTCTGTCTCGCCGATATCCAGAGTGTTCTCCTTCCTCATCCCAGTATCTTCTAGAACCCAGTAAGATCATTGGAGTGGCTCAGTCTTTCTTGGAAGAAGTACAACAAGAATACGCCAACCAATCGGACCATGACATAGAAGAACTAAGACCATTATTGTACAAGAAACAAGGATATTTTTATTACCAAGACCTGATATTCCTCCCTACAAACAAGGTGCAAAAGAAAGCATTACAAATGTGCCATGATTCCCCTGTAGCTGGTCACAGAGGCATCAAAGCCACACAAGAATTACTTTCACGATTTTTTTGGTGGCCTACCTGGAAACTGGATGTGGAAAGATACGTTCAGGCCTGTCCCATATGTGCCCAAGTCAAAATACCTCACACCAGACCGGCAGGATTACTACAACCTTTGCCTGTTCCATCGGCCCCATGGCATACTATCTCTACTGATTTTATGTGTTCGCTCCCACCATCAGCAGGAAACCGGGTTATCATGGTCACAGTGGATTCTTTCACAAAGATGGCTCATTTCACTGGCCTAAAAAAGCTGCCTACTTCCCAAGAACTAGGTCAAATATTCATAGATCATGTCTTCCGTCTCCATGGACTTCCACATACCATAATCTCTGATAGAGGACCTCAGTACATCTCCCGATTTTGGAAGCATTTTTGTAAAACACTGAATATGAATAGAGCCCTGTCTTCAGGGTTCCATCCTCAGACCAACGGACAGACTGAGCGTCTGAACCAAGGACTAGAGCAATATCTTCGATGCTTTTGCAATTCTACCCAAAGTAACTGGAGCACTTACCTCTCTTTAGCTGAATTTTCCTACAATAACTCAGTCCATAGTGCCTCCAAGGTCACTCCCTTTTTCTGTTCCTATGGTTTTCATCCTACCTCTTTCCCTACTTCTCCACAATCCAACTCTCCTCTACCTGCTATTAACTATTTCTCCAAACGCCTTCTCCAACTCCATAAACTAATTCGATCTAATTTGTTACATACCAAGAGGTATATGAAGAAGGCTGCAGACAAGAGACGTACAACCAATCCAAATTATCATCTGCAAGATAAAGTCTGGCTCTCCTCCAAATTCTTGCCCTCACGTCTCTCTCAAAACAAGTTCACACCTCGTTACTATGGGCCTTTCCGTATTCTCCAGTTGGTCAATCCTGTCACTGTCCGTCTTCACTTACCCCATACATGGAAGATCCATCCGGTTTTTCATGTTTCTCAGCTTAAACCTTATGTGCCTGATCCTTACTCACGTCAGTTTCCTTGTCCACCTCCTGTCCTTGTGAATGATGCTCCTGAATATGAAGTGCAGGAAATCTGTGACTCTCGTCTTTTTCATAAACGACTTCAGTATCTGATTCATTGGAAGGGTTATCCTCTCAGTGAATGTTCATGGGAAGATGCCTCTTCCGTTCACGCTCCTCTCCTGACTCAATGCTTTCACTGTTTATTCCCTCTTGAACCTGGGCCTTCGGGAGGGGGACCTACTGTCGCGCCGCGCGGTGCGGCGCGAGCCGAGAGCTCGACTTCGACCGGGCGTTCGGCTCGGGCCGCGCACCGCGTTATTAAGACGCGGCGCGCCCCCAGCCTCTCCTGCGCGTTTCGAGGCCCCAGATTTGCTTGGGGCCTCGTTCTTCCTTCTGCCTTTCACTGTCCCAGGGGTCTCTGAACCTTCTTACCTGTTTTTCTTCGTTTCTTTGTCCTTTCTTCTGTTTGCAGTCTGTTGTGTGCCTTTCTTTATGTCTTTTCCTCCTTCCCAGATTCCTGTGCTTTCCCAGCATTCCTTGTTCCCTATTCTCTATGGTTCCTCTACTATTCTGTTCTATATATTGTTTCCCTATCTAAGATGGTGTCCTTTTACTTCCTGTGGGTCACTTCCTGTTTGTTGGTATATAAGGGCTGTGTTTTTTCTCTTTCCTTGCGCTGCAACACTTTCTGCTCAGTTGGTGTCTTCGCTCCTGATTTCCTTGCCTTTTGGTTTTGGACTCAGCATTCTGTATTTTCCGATTTTTGCTCCTTTTGGATTCCTGTTTGTTGTTCTTGTTTTTCTCCAGGACTTTTCCTGTTTGGAGGTTTTTCCCCTTGGAAGGGGTTTTTCCCTCTGGCGCTACTTTCTGAAGGGCACGGTCTGTTCTTGGTGTCTCCATTGCCTACAGCACCGTGGCTACCAGAAAGAGTCGCCCCTTTTTGGGCCAAAGCCGAACATTGAAGATTCACGCCACCAGATCTGCAAATTCCAGGCGCAAGCAGCACGTGAGTCGTGACACTTCTTGGTACACTACTCCTCAGGAAGATTACCTTTTATTCCATCCTTCTTGATTCTACAATATCATGATAATCATTTCTGTTTTGCAATCCACAGGCCTTCTCTTCTCCTGCACCATAACACTCATGCTTACCTTATCGGACCGCTTCAGGCAACCACCCAAGAAGATTGACGGGGCAATCCAAGAAGACTGCAGATGTACCACCTATTTTGGCAATACAGACTAGTATAATTTTTCTTTCAATATTCTTTTTTAAAACTGTGAGTTAGCTTCACCCAAATATGAATTATATGTACTATTTTGCAAAGGTAGGTGACCGAACATTTTTAGATATATATTATGACAACTTGGGTCTCACTGAGACTCACAGAATGTGACTCACAGAATGTAAAGTTATCTGTGTCATACTTATTCATTTTTTCTATTCGTCCCACAACAGGCTGCTGATCATTTCCCTAACAATATTGTGTTTGTCTTTTTGTCATACCTTTCACCAAATCTCTTTACCATCCATTCATCAAATCCCTAACACTCTTCCCCTGGAATGTGTGATTAGTTAAGGTGTTACTTAATATTTTACACCATTGATTAATCACACACTTGGTGGGGTGGATGTGGTTAAAGCAACGTTAACTCAGTGTGCAGGATCTTCATTTTAGTTCACCTAGTTGGAGTGGAACCTCGCATCCGATGCCTTCACTGTTAGTGCGCTAGCATACTACTACTACACAACCATGGTACCTTTAAAAACCATGCAGCCCTCGCTTCATCGATACAGGTAAGAGAATTATGGAGCATTGTTGTACTTTTAGTTTAGGCAATATAATTGGCAATGGCAAATCTCTCCACGCCACTTCTATGGGTCAAATTTTACAAAATGCACTACAGAGACTAGGAGAGTATTAGTACAAGGTTACCGAATCACATAAATAATTGTTGTACACTATCAGCAGATTTTAAAACATGCTGCGCTAAAAGGAATACCCTATCAGCAGATTTGAAAAAGACGCTGTGTAAAACAAGTAAAACAACCCAAAAAATGTTTAGCCATAAACAGCTGTAAATAAATATTTATGTTCCCCATCAATAACAAAAAGAATAAATACCCACCCCTTCCACCCACAACTGTCCCACCTTTCCCCAAACAATGTCCCCCAAAAAACTGTCCAATTATCCATGATATAAGTATAAAAAAAAACAAAGACATGTCCTGCAAAAACCCGTTCCCACCCTCTCCAACCACCAAAATAAAAGGTTAAAAAAGGGGCAGAGGAGGGCACTAAAGGTGGGCCAGGGTTTGTCTGAGAAGCTCCTCCATGTGTGCCTGACAGGCCTCTAACAGTGCCAGCCTCCCAAGGATGCAGTGTTGGAAAACAGTGTCCGAGGGGGGCAGCAGCAATGATATGGTAGTGGGCAGCTGCCCTGGTACTGCAGCACTGGTGTTGTTGGGCTGGAGGTACCGGGGCCTGGCTGGGGCCCTGAGTACTAGCAGCAACTGCTGCTGCCTCCTCCTCCTCCTCTTCCTCAAGGACCACCAGCGGCTGGTACTCCACCCGTATGGCCTCCAGCTGCTGCCGCTGCAGCCGCACTGCTCTTTCCTGCCATGATGGGAGACCAGTAGAAACAGCTATATCAAGCAAAAAAAATAACAGAAATTGTAAACAATGCTCTGAGCAAAGAAAACACTTATTTAAAATGATGTAGTGTAGTGGCACAGTAGCAGTACATTTGGTTGTCATCTCAGGCCATTCAATTTTAGGGTGATAAGAGTCATAGCCATTGGGCAGTATGGAATACAAGTATTCTTTTCTCACCTGTTGTGCTAAATTAATGGTGGCATTGCTAGCTCTTCTGGTGGCCTAGTCGTACTCGCTATTGTCTGCAGCTGGGGTAGCGTACTAGAAAATTACTTTATTACAATAGCCCTGTTCTTCTATGTACCTAGACTACAAGGCTGATGAATACTAGGAATGAAACACACCACACAGTATACTAAAATCAATCATGCAGATATCCTGTCTGCCATAAGTAGGCAGTGGGAAAAGTGATCCATGTAGTATGTGGTACATTCACATAATCACAGACTATCCCAATCAGGAAAATCAAGGCACTTACTTATGTATCACTTTACTCACTGTCCTCTTGCCCCTCCTCCACCACACTTTGTAATAACTACTTTTTTTCTCAAATAAAATACATTTGCTTTGCAGTAAGGAAAGGACTCTTCTTAACTTACTCAACTGTAGGGTAAGGTAGATGATATTAGGAGGGGTGGGTAGTGTGCACACTTTACTGATCAATTAATTACTCATCATCATCATCATCATGTGTCTATGGTTTGACTAGTAGTGTGACTCACTGTGGTTGTCTGATGTTGAAAGGGAAAAATTAGAACAGAAGTAAATTCGTTATGGAAGCAATAATGAATCATGGGCCAGATGTAGCAAAGGTTTTTACCCATTCTGTGTAAATGGGAAAAAGTGTTCGTACATATGGCCCTATATGTATATCGCTTTACTAGGAAAATGTGGCGCAAGCAAATATATATATTTTTTTAATTATTCAGAAGTATGTGACAGAACTTAAGAAAGATTAAAGAAGTGAAGTATTAGGAAGCGACAGGCCCAGTGGGCACTAGGAGGAAAGGGAAACACACCTTGTTTTTGGGTTGAAAAGTGTTTGACACATTAACTTAACTTAAGCAGACAAATGCACATTGCACAGCCAACATTGCAGTGCTGATTCTGCTGAACTGAACCATGCAGCTGTTAGGTCATCATGGGTGACACTGGTGAAATGCCAAAGCAAGGAAGGGAGGCGATGGTAGTGGATGCTAGGATATATATATGCCTGCCTTGCTTGAAAACTACTGAGTCAAGGGAATATTCTAAAATACCATCCAACCCTTTGAATCAAACCTTTGATAAAAAACATTCCAAGCTAGTCAAGTAGGTGAGAAGAATGCACCTTTCCAGAAGAGCTCCTTTGTTTCTTAGTTCTAAGGGTTTATCTATTCATCATTGCAAATTGGTCCTTCTAGAACTCTTATTCTTCACCCCTGGTTTTGATACATACCATTTAAGCTTTACATTCTCTCATCTAGTCCGCGGCCATTTAAAACCATCCAAATTCCAAGCCTTTCTCCAACGTCCATTTACCCAATAACCACCTATACATCTTTTCACTCATTCACCCATCCAAGAGATCTAACCCACCCAAGGAGTCTGTTCACCCATCCAGCCATGGAATCCTTTCACCCATATCCTTTCACCCACCTGGGCTGGCATCCTTTCACCTGCGTACCCTTTCATCCACCCTTCACCACCCGTGCATCCTAACATTCTCCTCATCACCCACCTATATGATTATTATGCACCCTTTCATTCACACATCCTTTCTCTCATATTATATTTCATCCGTCCTTTCTCCATCCATCCTTCTTTCAATTTTCCAAAACACATCATAGTTCAGGTTCATTTTATGAACCTTAGTCTGCTAAGTTGCATATAGAAGAGGCCATTAATAGTTAACTCCTGCTGTATCTGCTAAGGCAGGGTGTTGACGAGTGAGTCAACAACACTAGTACACCCTTGTAGTGGTTACATTACTAGTAGTCAATAAGCAAGCAACAGGACTTACCACTGCCTGCTACTGCCACCACGAGACTCCCCCCTCATCTACTCCTATAGCTGTATCTGTGCTGGCATTGTTGCTTCTGGCCCCGGCACTGGTGGTCGGTGCAGATCGAAAAAACATTACACAATTTAGACGCCAGATACCTCGCCCCCTATTTTATTTTGTGTAAGCAAAGTACAATCAGCAATACCTCAATATATTTCAGTTACATACTTCTCTGCTATCAAAATATCACGTGGGCATTTTGATGGTTGGCAATTTTTTTAAAGCCAGGTAGTTGAGTAAACATTTTGGTAATGGAGGGGCAGAACTAGCTATAGATGAATCTGAGTTTTTCAAAAGAAATAAAAGGGTGCAAGAATTGGTCAATGAAGTCTTGATTGGCTAAGGCAATGGGGCCATCCGTATCATACTTCCAACCATGGCCCGCAGTCATCAACTGCTAGTATCCAACTACACAACAATGGAGGGTACAACCTATTACATGGCCATGTTAAAAAATACCTTTTCATTTTTTTTTAAATGATTGAGCTGGAGCAAGACAAAGAAAGCCTTCTCACAAAACATGTAGAATACCTTACATGGGCATGCAATCTTCAGGACATGGGTTCTCTGAGCCTTACCACCACTTCACATAATATGATAAATAAGGAGAGAGGGAAAGCTCACTGACAAAGCAGAAGACTAGTACAGCCAGACAGTTTGAAATAAAGAAACTTGAAAGATAGAAAATAAGTAAATAGGATAATGCAGGGATAAGAAAAATTTACGAAACAGATACATTGAAGTGGAGTTGGAAAAAAATTAGGAGACAGGCACAGTAAAAAGGAGGAAAATAATTCGAAATCTGGAACAGTAAATGTTAGGGAAATAAATATTAACATTTACAACAACAGGAGAACTTAATGGGGCCAGCAGAGCCATCTGCCCCCACACTTGTGGAGGGGCCACCTTCAGCAACTTCACCAAACTTACCAGCCCTCGTCCTTCCCCTGGATGCTGGACAATGTAACAAAAAAAGGAAAAGGCAAACACAGTAACATTCAACCTCAGAGGTTCAGAGCGTCTGAATAATAATACTATATCATGAACCATCCTATTCCAAATTTCCTAACCCTATTCTAAATTTCTTAAACTACATTTTGGAATTACTAATAAATTGAAATGAATGATTTCTACAGTTCTCATCTCTTTCTAAATCTCTCAATGCAGAGACTGAATGCATGCATTCAAAACTACTACAAATTACTGGGAAATTGTACTCCCTGTGCAGCGGAAATCGACGCATAGCCTGTTAGAAAACGACACACAGCATGCATCACGGTGAAAAATTCACTGCACGCCAAACCGGAACGACACAGCACGACTTCGCAATGAGACAATCGAAGCAGCACCAGTGTAGCGACAGGAAATTCAACACACAGCCCACTGGATCGATGCACATTTGAGCCGAAATGATGCAGCCCGACTTCCAGAGGGGAATTGACGCAGCGCCGGCTGTGCAGTAGAATTATCCACGCAATGCTCACCGGATCTATGCAGCCCCTGTGACTTCGTACTGTCAGTGCCGGATTTCAACACATCATCCAGGGGGGCGTCCCAAAACCGCGCAACCTTAAGAGAATCCAAAACGCATCGCCGTGTGTGGCCCGAGAAATCGATGCACACCTCTCTATTTTCCACGCATCTCCTCCTCTGTGGTTCTTTGTGGAGATTTGGAATGCAAACCAGGTATTTTGTGCTTGCAAGAGACATTTATTGCTTTTAAGAGACTAAAGACTCTTTAAATAATTTGTACAGTTATATCTCAAAATATACTCATTGCATTTTAATTGATTTGACCTGCATCTTATCAGATAAATATTATATATTTTTCTAAACACTGTGTGTGTATTTTTTGGTGTTCTACTGTGTTAATGCATGATTTATTGCACAAATACTTTACACGTTGCCTTCTAAGTTAAGCCTGACTGCGCAGTGCCAAGCTACCAGAGGGTGGGCACAGGATAATTTGGATTGTGTGTGATTTACCCTGACTAGAGTGAGGGTCCTTGCTTGGACAGGGGGTAACCTGACTGCCAACCAAGGACCCCATTTCTAACTTTGGTGGCAGCGGAGGGATTGGTCTTGTATTTGTGCAGTGACATACAATAGCTAAGTGTTCACTACCTACCCACAATTGAAGCTCAACTTGATTTTTTTTACCTTTTTCTGCAATTTGCGTTGTCTACCTGACATTTTTTTAACTAAAATGCTCTTTCAACATGTCTCTAGCTGGGTCTTAAGCTGGAGATGAAGATTTTGACCTAGCCAAGCTGGAAACATATACTGTCAAACAGCTAAAGGGGTTCTGCAGGGATATGGGAGTAACTATCCAGAAGGCCTCCAGAAAGGAGGAATTCCATATGGCGCTGAGGGACTGGGCAGAAGCCCATTCTGATGAGAATGTTGAGGAGGAGGGTCCAGAGGATGGCCCCGCAGAGGATTTATTGCCATAAGTGGAGGATGTTATTACTGTAATTGTGCCCCCTGCCAAAACCAGGGAGCAGTGACTCTGTTCAGGGCCTGACCACAGAGTAAAGGAGAGAGGAGAGAGAATTCCAATTACAAATGGCAAGGTTAAAAATTGAAGCTCAACAGGAGGAGAGGAGGGCAGAGAGAGAAGGCCCCATAGAATCTCTGAGGAGCAATGGGGGTGGCCTTGTGGTTTTGTGCATCAGCAGTGGGGAGGGAAACACTCCTTAAACTAGAGCCACATGATCAAAATGTGTATGCGCCCATGCAAGCCTCTTTACTGGCTAAGTCTGGGTTGACTCCTGTAAAATATCATCAGAGGCTGTTTTCATTTCTCCAATAAGGCACTGAATGGATGGCTGCGGGGCATCAAAATAAATGATTACAAAGGATTATGGGGATCATTATAACATTGGTGGTAAAAGCCGCTTACCGCTGTGCAGAAGACCGCCAACACACCGCCGCGCCCGCGGAAATCTGCCACAGCTATTATGACCCACAGCACGGAATCTGCCAAAATTCAGACACCCACACAAGTCCGCCACACCAAAGGTCACTGATAAACTGGCGAAAACCAAACCTCCACCATCACGCCAACAGAAATACGCCCACAGTATCACAACACACGAATCCATGCTGCGGTCTTTCAACCGCGGTATTCCATTGGCGGTACACACCGCCACGCTCAAAATACACACACACATACAAAACACCGCCACATTGGACAATTCAAAATACACACACCTGATACACATACACACACCATTCCCACACACTCAATACAATATAAAACACACACCCACATCACCCACAAACCCCTATGAACACAATTGAGAAAGAGGCACAGAGAGAGACACAACCATCAACAATACTAGAATCCACAGGCACACCAGACCATCACCCACATAACTTCCACGGACCTCTCACAACACCCCACTACATATCAGCACACTTATCACCACACACACCACCCCACACATCACCCACACCACCCCATGGCACGGCAAAGACACCCCAGGTTCTCGGAGGATGAGCTCAGGGTCGTGGTGGAGTAAATCGTCCGGGTAGAGCAACAGCTATTCGGATCACAGGTGCAGCGCACCTCCATTGCAAGGAAGATGGAGCTATGGCGAAGAATAGTCAACAGGGTCAATGCAGTGGGACAGCACCCAAGAAATCGGGATGACATTCGGGAGAGGTGGAACGACCTACGGGGGAAGGTGCATTCCGTGGTCCCAAGACACCACCTTGCGGTTCAGAAGACTGGCGTTGGACCCCACCTCCTCCCCCACAACTAACAATATGGGAGGAGCAGGTCTTGGCGATTCTGCATCCTGAGGGCCTCGCCGGAGTAGATGGAGGAATGGACTCTGGTAAGTCAAATCTTAACTATTACATCCTCCACCCTACCTGCATGCCATCACATACCCCCACCCTCACCTTCACTCTCATGACTCCAACTCCTCACAAATGTCCCAACATCATAAACCACACATCCTAACACCAAGCCCTGCATGCAACACCAAAGCATGGACACCCATCACCAAAGCATGCCCACTGCACAAACCTATACACCCCCCTAAACCATCATCACGCAAGGTCCCACACAGGAATGCAAGCACTGGGGTACACGGTCACCCACCCATTGCACACCATGGCACACACAGATGTAATAAACATCCTTTTATACCCCTGCAGGAACCCTACCCACCGTCACTGGACAGGAGGGTCCACACATGTCCACACCACCAACAGAAGAGGCCCACAGTGATGAGAGCAGCTCTGTCCAACTGGATCTAGATGACCAGCCCGGCCCATCGGGGACCTCGGGATACTCGGTTACCATCACACAGTCACAGGCCACTACAGAGCTTCCCCCCTCTGGAAACACCAGCACAGCACCCACCCAGCGGGCCCATACCTCTGTCCCCAGGACACGTCAAGCAGCATTGTGTCCACCACTACAGGGAACCCAGGCTAACCCACCACCCCAACAACAACAGGGACCTGGGGGCAGTGTCAGTGGGCACACGGTCCAGTGGACGGAGGCCCAGGAACACAGGGGAACTGGGAGGGCTGCTGTGCGACAAGGGGAGGACAGGCCAAGGGAACCCACTCTCCACGAGGCCCTCTCCAACATCATGGGAGCCTACCACCACTCCCAGGAGACAATGGCAACGGTACTGGTCAAGTTTCAGGAGACCCAGCGCCTGCAGGAGGAACAGTATTTGGGCTTCAGGGAGGAACTCAGAGCCATCAATTCCATCCTGGGCACCATCGTAGGGGTGCTGAAGGAAGTACTCAACACCAGGAGGGACACTGTGGCACAACAAGGGGCCCCTGACACTAGCATGGATGATGAACTACCCTCACCTCTTCCGGTGCTAGTAGACAGGAGGCACTGCCACAGGACCACCACACCAGCACCCCACCCCCTGCAGAGAGAGAACCACCCTGCAATCCAGGACAAAGACAGAGAACAATGCCAAGACCCCCACCAAGAAATGAGACCACCCTGAATGTCATCCTTCTGTTCCACTTTGTCACCCTGTTCATCCTTAAACTGCCCCAGCTCCACTTCCTATGCCCATTTGGGCAATGCTCCTGTGAGACTAATAGACTGGACTCTGCCATGGACATACCTCCACCATCACCCCTCGCCATTTTGCAACCCCCTCCAATATTGAGCACTTAAATAAACACCCTTGAAGCACAAAACAATCTGGAGTCAGTCTGTGATTTCAATATAGTGTATTAGCAATTACTGTGGCAAAAAGCTCTTTCAATTGTAATGTCAACATACCTATGTCACACAGCTCTAGTCAATGAAGAATCAAAGCAGATGTCACACAGTGGGACCCACATCTGTGAAATCGTAAGGGAAAGTGACAACTCAGTGACCATACACTGGGTGAAAACGACAGGTAGTAGAGAGGTAGTAGTGTTAAAGTACATGTAGTAGGCAGGTTTGTATTCTTACCTGTGTCTCACTGTAAATATTGCAGGATCACTGAGTCCCTGTTGTCGATGTCCTCTTCTTCTGCTTCCTCGTCTTCACTGTCCACAGCCTCCACAGATGCAACAACGCCGCCCTCTGGACCATCCTCCTGCAGAAAAGGCACCTGTTGTTGCAAAGCTAAGTTGTGAAGCATTCAGCAGGCCACGATGATCTGGCACACCTTCTTTGGTGAGTAGAATAGGGATCCACCTGTCATATGGAGGCACCTGAACCTGGCCTTCAGGAGGCCGAAGGTCCGCTCGATTATCCGCTGTGTTCGCCCATGGGCCTCATTGTAGTGTTTCTCTGCCCTTGTCCTGGGATTCCTCACTGGGGTCAGTAGCCATGACAGGTTGGGGTAACCAGAGTCACCTGCAAATGGCGAGGGACAACTGTTAGACACACACTAACCTGTAGGGATAACCCCAGACAACCATTCCCACTGTCTTGCTTCCAGGTGCTCACCTAATAGCCACACACGGTGCCTCTGGAGTTGACCCATCACATAAGGGATGTTGCTATTCCACAGGATGTAGGCGTCATGCACTGAGCCAGGGAACTTGGCATTAACATGGGAGATGTACTGGTCTGCCAAACATACCATCTGTACATTCATTGAATGATAACTCTTCCGGTTTCTGTACACCTGTTCACTCCTGGACCAAAGTCACATGTGTCCCATCAATGGCACCTATGATGTTGTGGATATGTCCAAGGGCATAGAAATCACCTTTCACTGTAGGCAAATCCTCCACCTGAGGGAAAACGATGTAGCTCTGCATGTGTTTCACAGGGCAGACAACACTCTGGACAACACATTGGAAAACATAGGCTGGGACATCCCTGATGCTATGGCCACTGTTGTTTGAAATTACCCACTTGCTAGGAAGTGGAGTACTGACAGCACCTGCACTTGAGGGGGGATTCCTGTGGGATGGCGGATAGCTGACATCAGGTCTGGCTACAGCTGGGTACACAGTTCCTGGATTGTGGCACGGTCAAGCCTGTATGTGATGATCACATGTCTTTCCTCCATTGTCGACAGGTCCACCAGCGGTCTGTACACCGGAGGATGCCACCATCTCCTCACATGTCCCAGCGGACGGTGCCTATGAAGGACAACAGCGAGCACAGAGTCAACAAACTCAGAGGTACGTACCCACAGCTTACACAGAACACGAATCATAATCCGAAAAGTGGCCTGTATGTGTGTTGAGTCTAGGCCTAGGTATGTGTGACGCATTTAAAAATGAAGCCATGTGGGCCCCTGAAATGGCGGCTGCCTGACCTCTAAAGTGGGACAATGGGATGTGAGGTAACTGCGCTGGCGTTGTGCTCTGTCGCGGTAGGCGGTCGAAGACCGCGGCGCAATGCTGCATTGGTTAACATTGGACCCTATGGGTCCCAGGAGCCAATGACGAGTACGCACCGCTGCGGACGTGACTGCCATTTTCTATCTGTTCAATCACTCGTTACCTGATCTTCGACAGGAGAGGACCTACACTGCAAGTGCTGCTGTGACCTTGGTCTGGAAGAGACGATGGCTCGAGTGTCTGGGGAAAGGGCCCCTGCCTTCACATCGGAGGAGTTGGATAAACTCGTGGACGGGGTCCTCCCCAGTACACGCTACTCTACGGTCCTCCAGACAAACAGGTAAGTACAGTGGGAGCATGCTGTATGGGCTAGGCCTGTGTGGAGTAGAGGGGATGTAAGAATGGGGGGAGAGTGCGACGTGCATGAAACGACGGTGAGTGCATGTGCCACATGGCAAGGGTAGGGATGGGGGCCAGTGACTGTGATGCTGCAGTTGGTAATAAGTTTCTCTTCTCCCTGTGCAATTCATGTAGGTCAGCGTCCACCAGTAAAAAGATATTTGGCGTGCCATCTCCAAGGACGTCCGGACCCTAGGGGTCTACCACAGACGGAGCACCCACCGCCGGAAAAGATGGGAGGACATTCGCCGCTGGAGCAAGAAGACGGCGGAGGCTCAGCTGGGGATGGCCTCCCAACGTGGGAGGGGTGCCTGTCGCACCATGACCCCCCTGATGTTCAGGATCCTGGTGGTGGCGTACCCGGAGTTGGATGGGTGCTTGAGGGCATCACAGCAGCCACAAGGGGGTGAGTACACTCTCATCCTGCTGATGTTGCGTGCAGTGGAGGGGTCTGGGTGGGGGAGGTAGGCTGTGGGTTTCCCTAGGCCATGGCGAGTTTAGTAGGCAAGGTCCCTCCGTAAGGCAGGCCATGTGGCACCCCACTCCACCTCTGTAGAGTGCCAAGTACACCTAGTCATGCCCCTGTGTCATCCATGTGTGCAGATGTCATCCATAGCCTAGTAGTCCATTTCCCAGGGATTGAACAGTGGAGCCCAAGAGCGCGGCGTAGTGCAGGGGGCTTCTGTGTCTGTCGTGTCCGCCAATGGTAGCGGTAATGCATGCACTCAACATGTCTTTCTTCTGTCGCCCCCCCCATTGTGGTCTCCCTGTTCTTGTGTGAATTAGCATCATCAGGCGGAGGAGCAGTGGCACTGGAACACGAGGGAGCTGCATCCCACATGTCCATGGAGGGTGAGACTACGGACTCGGAGTTCACCAGTGAGACGGAGAGCGAGGGGAGGTCCACAGCTGGGACAGGAGCTGACACCAGCAACACAGACTCGTCCTCTGATGGGAGCTCCCTTGTGGTGGTGGCAACATCTGTGCCCCCCGCATCTACAGGTACAGCCGCCACCCCCCCTACCAGCACCACCCTCCCAGCAGCCCCTCAGCCTTTGCCCTGTGCCCGCTCACCCAGGAGGGTGGGCATCACGTTCACCCCAGGCACCTCATCCCCTGCTGCCCTCAGTGAGGAGGCCATTGACCTCCTCAGGTCCCTCACTGTTGGGCAGTCTACCATTTTGAATGCCATCCAGGGTGTTGAAAGGCAGTTGCAACAAACCAATGCATTCCTGGAGGGCATTCATTCTGCAAGCTTTTCAGACTCTGGCACAGCACTGATGGCGGCCATTGTCCCTGTGTCTAGCCTCCCCCCTCCAACTTCCTCTACCCAGACCCAATCCTCTGTACCCCAGCCTATCCCAAGCACACCTTCAGACCAGCATGCGCACACGTCAACACACAAGGGAAGCTCTGGCAAACATAAGCACCACACATCCCACAGGCACTCACGCAAGCATCACACACATGCAGACAAACCAAATCCACTGCCTCTTCTGTGTCCCCCTCCTCCACATCTCCCTCCTCCCTCCCAGTCTCGTCTACACTCACACCTGCATGCACTACATCTACAACCACTACTGCCATCACCAGCACACCCACCACCACACCCCGCTCACGTTCAGTCACCACCCCACTACCATTCACACGTCACCTGTGTCCTCTCCCAGTGTGTCTGTGATGCCACGTCCCAAGATACACAAACGCAGGCATACACCCACCCAACAGCCATCCACCTCACGACATCCTCCAGCGCATGCACCTTCACCCAAAGTCACCAAACGCACACCTCCTACAACCACAACCTCTTCCTCCACTCCCAAACCCCCTCCAGCTACCCGTCCCAGTGTTTCCAAAAAACTTTTCCTGTCCAACCTTGACCTCTTTCCCACACCTCCGACACCCCGTCCATCTCCTAGGGCCCGACTCTCCAGGTCCCAACCTAGCACCTCAGCCACAACATCTCCAGGACCAGTGGTGCCTGTAGTCATCGGAATCTGCACCGGCCACCAGGGCAGCCAGTGTGGCACGGAGCCACAGCACCGACAGTCCCCCACCTGTCAAGCATCAGAAGTTGGCCAGTGCCCGGCGGGAGAGGGGGAAGACTCTAGCCACCAAAGCCGCTCCCAGGGGTCCCGGTGGGAGTGTGGAGTCAGCTGCGACACCTTCCAAGGTGGGCAAGGGCCACAAGAAACCAGGAAAGTCTGGGAAGAGCAGCACGGCGGAGGAGACCGCCATCATCCCCGCTGCCCAGGAGGCCACTGCCATCATCCCCGCTGCCCAGGAGGCCACCGCCATCATCCCCACTGCCCAGGAGACCACCGCCATTATCCCCGCTGGGACAGAGAGGACCGCCAGCACAAGCCCCGCTGGGACAGAGAGGACCACCAGCACAAGCCCCGCTGGGACAGAGAGGACTGCCAGCAGCTGAGTCACTGCAAAGGAGCACTCCGCCTCAAGCAGCTTTGAACAGGGCACCGCCGCTCCAAGCACTGCTGAACATGGCACCGCCGCTCCAAGCACCGCTGAACAGGGCACCGCAGCTCCAAGCACTGCTGAACAGGGCACCGCCGCTCCAAGCACCGCTGAACAGGTTACCGCCGCTCCAAACACCGCTGAACAGGGCACTGCCGCTCCAAGCACCGCTGAACAGGGCACCGCCGCTCCAAGCACCGCTGAACAGGGCACTGCCACCTCAAGCACCGCTGAACAGGGCACCGCCGCTCCAAGCACTGCTGAACAGGGCACCGGCGCTCCAAGCACCGCTGAACAGGGCGCCGCCGCCTCAAGCACCGCTGAACAGGGCACCACCGCTACAAGCACCGCTGAATAGGGCACCTCCGCTCCAAGCTCCGCTGAACAGGGCACCGCCGCTCCAAGCACCGCTGAACAGGGCACCGCCGCCTCAAGCACCGCTGAACAGGGCACCGCCGCTCCAAGCACAGTGGGCATGTGGTCCCCTCGTGGATTTGGCGTCGTGCACACAACTGGCTGAGGTGCCCCTCCTTACCCTCACCCTGAGGTGCCTGTTTTCTTGCTCTCTGATGCCCCTGCAGTGTTCTCTCCATCATGGTCGGGGACCTTGTGTGGGCCTCGCCCATACCGTGTGGGCCCCGTGTTCCACGGACTTCATTGGAGCACTACTTGGACCACTAAGCTTGGTGTATATTTTGTTTATGGTGTATATATATATTTTTGCGTACTTGATTTTAATATATTACAATGGTTACACTCATTTCCTTTTGTCTTTGCATTCTTCCGGGGGGTTGGGGGTGTAACTATAATGTATCAATATGTATTAGTGTGTGTGTTGTAGTGGGTGAGGGTGGGGGTTGGGGTGTTGCATGTGTGTGTCCCTGTTTCTTCCCTCCCCCCTCCCCTGTGTCGTAGGTGCAGTACTCACTGTTGTCTTCGCCGCCGGCGTTCGTGCTCCTGGTAGAGGAGCAAGAAGATGAGGGCTGGCAGGATGTGCAGCTCTGGATCCATGGCATCTGAATTCCTAGTGGGGTGTGTAGAGGTGAGCGTTTTCCCTTCGAAGTCCTGTTTCCGCCGTGTTTTTGTCCGCGGTGAATCCACCCCGGAAAAGGTGGCGGATTGGTAGGTTGTGATACTGTGGGGGGTACTTTGTCTTCAGCCTGTCTGTTGGCATTGACCGCCAAGCTGTTTGTCTGTACCACCGTGGCAGTCGGAGTGTTAAAGTGGCTGTCTTTGTTGGCGGTTTCCGCCACAGTCGTAATTCCAATTTTTTTACTGCCGGCCTGTTGGCGGTCTTACCGCCACTTTAACACCGTCCGCCAGGGTTGTAATGACCACCAATATGTTTTGATTTTGAGAGAGCATATGCTCAGTATTTGTTTTACAGAGTTGCACCAGCACTTAGTAGACAGTAAGCTGACTGATCCTAGGAAGCTTGCTGAGGAGGTGGACCTCTGGGTTAGCACCAGAGTGTCCAGAAAGGTATCTGGGGGGGACACCCACAAAGGTGGTCAAGGTTCCCAACAGAAGAAAGAATGGAGATAAAAACTCAAAGATAAGGTACTCTCAAAAGGCCCCCAAAACAATTCCCAAGGGGAACCGGTCCACGTCAAAATTTGTGAAGAAGCTAGAGTACTTTGAAAAGAAATTAGGGAAGTTCATCCCCAAATGCTTAGAGTGCCACCAGCATGGACACTCTAATGGCGACTCCCAGTGTCCCAAGGGGGCACAGCCCTCCACAAGAGGGCAGACACCTGGCTTGGGTAGTGTAGCACTCGGGGAGGAGACAGTCCCAGTTAGTTTTGAGGAGCAGATAGGGGTGTCCCTAGTATACCTGGGGGATAAGGACATTGTGCCAGAAGCCCACATGCCTGCCTGTCACCATTGATGGACAATGGGTGGAGGCTCTGCGTGACACAGGAGCCAGTATGACTACTGTCAAGAGTCAGCTGGTGTCAGCAGAGCAGATAATTACTAATACATTATACCAGGTCATAGTCACTGACAATCGCAAGAGTCACCTACTGTGGCTCTGGTTCCCTTTGAGTGTGGGGGGGGCATCTTGGGTACTCTAAAGGAAGCTGTGAGTCTTGCCATGCTTTTAGATTGTCTGTTAGGCAATGATCTTGAGCATACTGCCTGGAAAGAGGTAGAGCTCAGATCCCACCTGGAGATGTTAGGTTTGCCTGAGTGGGTCTGCATGACCAAGAGGTCCATGGCTGCCCAGGAAGGGAGTCAAGGGTGTCTGGAGCCTGGAATAATGGCCCTGACAGCTGCACAGAGGAAGTACAAGAGGCACAGGAAACCTGCCTCAGATATTCCCACTGTGGTGGACGGGGTCCCAGAGGAGGAGGCCCCTGAGCCAACTGGAGAGGGTATTGCTGACCTGGGTAACCTCCCTGAACTTGCTGGCTGGCAACTAGAGGGTGGGCCAACCAGGGAAAAATTCTGCAAGGCACAGAAAGAGTGCCCCACTCTTGAGGGTCTGAGGCAACAGGCCACAGCCCAAGTGGCAGGTGAAGCCTCTGGCGATCACCATGTCCACTGGGAGAATGATCTCCTTTACAGTGAGCCTAAGGCTCCGGCTATTGGGGCAGCACGTGTGCTGGTGGTCCCCCAGTGTTACCAGGCCTTCCTACTGGGCCTAGCTCACAACATCCCCCGGCAGGACATTTGGGCCAAAACAAGACCTTTGCCAGGCTTGTCACCCACTTCCAATGGCCTAGAATGGGGGTAGCCTCAGATAGTTTCTGCAGGGCCTGCCCCACCCGCTCGGCTAATGGGAAGACAGGGAAAAGGCTTAAGGACCCCTGATCCCTCTCCCCATCATTGGCACCCCCTTTGAAAGGGTGGACATCAACGTCATTGGTCCCTTGGACCCAAAATCTGCCTTCAGCAACAGGTTTATCCTGGTTTTGGTAGACCATGCCACCCGCTACCCAGAGGCAATCCCTCTGAGAACAGTGACTGCACCGGTGGTGACCAGAGCCCTGATGGGAATATTTACCCGTGTGGGGTTCCCAAAGGAGGTTGTGTCTGACAGAGGCACAAACTTCATGTCAGTGTACACGAAATCCATGTGGGATGAGTCTGGGGTAACCTACTGGTTTACTATCCCTTACCATCCTCAATTCAATGGGCTTGTTGAGAGATTCAACCAGACCCTAAAAGGCATGATCACTGGCCTGCCTGAGGCCATGAGGCGTAAGTGGAACGTCCTCTTGCTATGCCTTCTCTTTCTTATAGGGAGGTGCCCCAGAAAGGGGTGGGGTTCAGCCCCTTTGAGCTTCTCTATGGTCACCCAGTCAGGGGGCCACTAAGCATAGTGAAAGAGGGCTGGGAGAAAGCTCCCAAGACATCTCCCCAGGATGTAGTCAGTTACATGCTGGCCCTCTGCAACCAGACACAACGCTTCTGGAAGTAGGCCAAGAGTATCCTCGAGGCCACTCAAGAGGTGATGAAGGAGTGGTATTCTGGTTGAATTCTCACCAGGCGACAAAGTTTGGGTTATGGAGCCAGTAGAGTCTAGAGCTTTCCAGGACCGCTGGAATGGCCCTTTTTAGATCAAGGAGCGGAACGGGGAGGCCACTTACCTAGTGGACCTCAATACTCCTAGACACCCCTTAAGGGTTCTCTACCACAACCAACTCAAGCCTCATTTTGAGAGGTCTGAGGTCAGCATGCTCCTTGTGACAGATGAGGGCGTGGAAGAGGAGAGTGAACATCTCCCCGACCTCCTCTCTGCCAAAGAAGGTGATGGGTCATTGGAGGGTGTCAATTTCTCTGACTCCCTGACTCTAGGTCAGAGAGGAGACTGCTACGAGTTGTTGGAGCAGTTCTCGTCCCTGTTTTCCCTTACTCCTGGACTCACCCACTTGTGTGTCCATGATATTGACATGGGAGACAGTCCCACTGTAAAGAACAAAATGTACAAGTTGTCAGATAAGGTGAAGGCCAGCATCAAGGAGGAAGTCGCCAAGATGCTGGCCCTAGGGGTTATTGAGAACTCTAGTAGTCCTTGGGCCAGCCCTATGGTGCTGATACCCAAGACTGCTGCACCCGTGCCAAGCCAGAACTCCCGTTCAGCCTGGACTAATGGGGTCTCAACTCAGTCACATGAACTGATGCTCACCCCATCCCCTGAGCTGATGAGATTGTAGACAGACTAGGCACTGCCAAAGAGAGATCTGCATTTTCCACACCTGAGGTCCATTACCAATTCCAGGTGTTGCCCTTTGCGTTGAAAAATTCCCCCATTACCTTCTAACGGTTGGTTAACGGGGTCCTAGCTGGCTAGGATGCCTTCTGTGCAGCCTACCTAGACGACATAGCCATCTATAGTTCCACCTGGAAAGAATACCTGATCCACCTCAAGGAGGTACTTCAGGCTCTGCAACAGGCAGGTCTGACCATCAAGGCTAGTAAGTGCCAGATTGGCAGGGTTCCGTGGTGTACTTGGGACACCTAGTAGGAGGTGGCAAGGTGCAGCCTCTCCAGGCCAAGATTGAAACTATCAAGGCCTGGCAACCACCTAGAACACAGACAAAGATGAGAGCCTTCTTAGGCCTCACCGGATACTACCGTAGATTTGTCAAGGGCTATGGATCCATTGTGACACCCTTGATAGAACTTACTTGTGCATAGCCCCCGTCCTCAAGGTCCCTGACTACTCCCAGGATTTTTTTGTGCAGACCGACGCTTCAAAGCATGGCATAGGGGCTGTTCTAGCACAGCTAAATGAGGAGGGCCTAGATCAACCAGTTGTCTTCATTAGCAGAAGACTATTACCACGGGAACAGAGGTGGAGTGCTATTGAGAGAAAAGCATTTGCTGTGGTTTGGGCACTGAGGAATCTGAGACCATACCTGTTTGGGACTCAGTTCTGGGTTCAGACAGACTACAGGCCCCTCAGATGGCTCATGCAGATGAGGGGCGAGAATCCTAAACACTTGAGGTGGTCCATTTCCCTACAGGGGATGGACTTTACGGTGGAGCCTCGCCCGGGGATTGACCACGCCAACGCTGATGGTCTCTCCAGATACTTCCGCCTTAGTGATGAGAGCTCCCAAGAGGTAGGGTAGCTCTCCCCACTTTCAGCTGGGGGGACACAAGTTAGACTTGACAGCCTTAGATTGGTCACCCCTAACATTTTGCCTGCCTCACTCCTTTTTTTGGATACTGTTTTTGATGGTTTTAGGACTCTGCGACTGTGTAGTTTAAAAAGTCCTGGTAGTGTAAAACTCCTAAATTCGTTTTTGCACTGCTGTGAGGCCTGCTCCTTTCATAGGCTACCATTAGGGCTACACTCATATACTGTTTGAGTGGTAGCAGCTGATCTGAAAGGAGTAGGAAGGTCATATTTAGCATGGCCAAAATGGTCATACAAAAGCCTGCTGACTGGTGAAGTTGGATTTAATATTACTATTTAAGAAATGCCACTTTTAGAAAGTGAGCATTTTTCTGCACGTATGTCCATCCGTGCCTTACAATCCAAGTCTCGCTAGGTTCAGTTGACAGCTCCCTTGTGCATTCACTCAGACAAACCCCAAATACAGGATGCTCAGCCTCATTTGCGTACATCTGTATTTTAAATGGGTCTTCTTGGGCTGGGAGGTTGGAGGCCCTGACACTTACATGTCAAAGGACAGTAGCCTGCCCTCACACAAAGGACTGCCACACCCCTTACTGGGACATTGGCATACAGGATTGAACTGAAAGGGGACCTTGTGCACATTTAAGCCACTCTTTCAAGTCTCCCCCACTTCAAAGGCACATTTGAGTATTTAAACAGGACCTCTGTCCCTACCAACTCAGATATGATGCATCTATTTCCGCCTCACAAGGAGTTATTTTGCAGGAATGAAGTCTTTTTGGCCCTGAGACTTCAGGGAATATGGGAACTGGTTAGCAGTGGTAAAGTGTGCAGGGTCCTAAAACCAGAAAAAACAGTGTCCAAAAATTGGAGGTTAGGGGAGACCAACCTAAGGCTGTCAAGTTTAACAATGCTTGAATCCAGTCCAGGGAGATCTGGCACTGGAAGTGCTGATTGGGCTGTTCTCATGAGGAAGAGGGTCAAGACTGATTTCCATATGGCTGGGTCCAAACTAGGTTGGTGTGGTGGGTAAAAAAGGGATTGATTAAACCCATGTCTTTGTGACTGGGGATGAATGTTTGCATTGTTCAGCATTCTGTCGATCATCTGTTATTTTTGTTATTGTCACCCTAAGTGGGACGGGTATGGCCAGATGTAGGTCCTGTGCTCACTGCACCACGGGATTCTAGCTAGCCTGGCTCATTAGTTATGATACCAGTAAACCAGTCCCAGGATGCTCGATTCTTGTCCATGGAGGACCTGGCCTGGCAGTTTGAACTGAACTGTTGCCATGTGCAACAAGGTCAAGACTGATTTGCATATGGCTGGGACCAAACTGGGGTGGCATGGTGGACCGAATACCAATGGATTAAACCCATATCTTTGTGACTCGGGCTGAATGTTTGCATTTCTCAACATTCCACCCATCATCTGTTCTTTTTGCTTTTGTCACCTTAAGTGGGAAGGCTTTTCCCAGACATGGGCCCCAGAGTCACTGAGTCACTGGATTAAAGCTAGCCTGGCTGATTAGGGGTGATACCCTGAAACCTGTCCCAGTGTGCTTGATTCTGGTCCAGGGATGAACTGGCCTGGCAGTAAAGGGTGAACTGTTGTCAGGGGGAACAGGGTCAAGACTGATTTGCATATGGCTGTGTCCAAACTGGGGTGGTGTGGTGGACATAAGCAAAATTGATTAAACCTGTATCTTTGTGACTGGCCTTGAATGTTCGCATTGTTCAGCATTCTGCCACCATCTGTTCTTTTAGCTTCTTTCACCCTATTTGGGAAGGGTATTCCAGATATTATTCCTGTCCTCACTGTACAACATGGTTCAGGCTATCCTGGCTGTTTAGGGGTGGTACCTCGAAACCAGTCCCAGGATCCTTGTTCCCGTTCTAGAGAGGACCTGGTCTGGCAGCTCTTCCTGGACTGTTCCCACAGGGAACAGGGTTAAGATGGATATGCATATTGTTAGGACCAAATTGAGGTGGCTTGGTGGACAAAAATACGATGGATTAAACCCAGATCTTTGAGACATGGTTTGAATGTTTACATTTGTTATCATTCCGTCCATCATTTGTTCTTTTTGCTTTTGTCACCCTAAGTGGTAAGAGTACACCCAGACTTGGGTCCTGTGCTCACTGCAGTAGTGCATTCAAGCTAGCATGGATGATGAGGGGTGATACCTTGAAACCTGTTCCAGGGTGCTTGGTTCTGGCCCAGGGAGTACCCGGCCTGACAGCCATTGCTGGACTGCTCTCTTGGTGAACATGGTCAAGACTGACTTGTATATGGTTGGGTCCATACTGGGGTAGCGTGGTAGACAAAAAACAATGAATTAAACCCAGATCGTTGTCACTGGGGTTGAATGTTTGCATTGTTTAGCATTCCTTCCATCATCTATTTGTTTTGCTTTTGTTGCCCTAAGTGGGAAGGGTATGTCCAGACATGGGTCAGTGCTCACTGAGAATTTGGATACAAGCTTACCTGGCTGATGAGGATTAATATTCCCAAACCAGGCACAGGATGCTTGATTCTAGTTCAGGGAGGACCTGTCCTGGCAGTTTGGGTGGGACTGTTACCAAGAATGTAAAACTGGTCTGGTGTCACAGAACAGCTGGTATTGTCAGAATGTAAACTATAGGACAATGCCCAGTCTCAGGCCATTGGCTCAAGCGGCATTCCCTATTGATAACATTTGTCACAGCTACCTGTGCTGTTTGCACTGGTCTATTGGGAAATGGCACATAGGTGCCCATGGAACAAACACACTCGAAATGATGGTTCAGTATGATTACTTGATCAATCCCCATCAATCCCTATCCAAGTGTAACTCCTGTCAATGGGTCATGCCCATAGACTCAATAACCATCAGGCGCTTTCACATAATGGTGTACACAGCAGTAATCTCATACTCATGCTGGCCATCCTTGGGTTAACCTCTGTGCCTGTGTCACAGTAGTTGCAATGCCACCATGCAACATCTCAGATATCATAGTGCAAAGACAACTGCATTGAGGGTGAGGACATATGTGTGTTAGAAGGTGAACACAACCACAGCATCACAGGAGGAAACAGAACTCTGCCAGGTCCATCAGTGCAATGCAATGTAGCACACATACGCAAACATCAACATGACAAATTACCAATGGTAACACGTGCATTGTCTCATGGAAATGCCATGCATCGTGTGGTGCTAGGTCTCTGCACCGCATAGGTGTATGTGAAAACTGAAAGACTGGGAAGGGCCATATTGTCATGTGTGGTGCAGTGGCATCAGCACACCAACATTCATTGCAAGGCCTCCCCATGCAAATGGAAGCTGAGGGAGGGTTGATGAGGACAAGAAGGTGGTAATCCACAATTCGGACAGAACCCACACCTAGACGATGTGACGCAGACAATTTACCATACAGCCCTTCACTACATGTGACATTCAGGTGGGGTATAGGGCTGAGAGACTGCAAACATTAATAACAGGAACAATTCATGGGAAGCAAGATGACAATGTACCACCAATAGGAAGTCAGTGACGTCACATTACAACTGGCACAGCACAGACACACCAATTGTACAATATGTCATTGCAGAGGACAATGGCTCTCCTGTGGATCTGCCTGTCCTGGACTACCCTGATGACCTGGCTGACTAGCTGACATCCATCAGCCAGGAAACCCTCCAAGACTTCCTGGGAACTCTCCAGACACCACACCTGTCGTAAGGAGGAACATTCATGTAGCAGCCATCCCAGTGGACCCACCCACCTCCCCAATAGTACGCCCTGCCAGCTCAAACGCCAGCTGAGGACTCTGATGGCACAGGGACCACCTTTGAGAGGACAGTAGTGGAAGTACAGCAGGAGCTGGCCAAGGAGGTGCGGGTGGGATGCAAACTATGGCAGCCAGCCTTGAGGGAATGCAAATGTGCATGATAACGGCCACTGAACAGACAGCAGCCAAATAAGGCACACAATCCCCACTGCATGGAGTCCAACAGTGTGTGAGGGCCCTAACCACTGCCATGTGGTAGTTGCCACAACACCTGCCCTCCCAATCTGCTGCATGCATGACACCAAGCAGGACTCCATGTACCAGGAGCTGGTCTCCCTCAGGGCAGACATGGCTGCCTACCACAGGGATTTTGCTGCCATACTCAATAATCAGCAGCTCCTCCTTGCTACAGTGATGGCATATGTGGTCCCACAGTCTGCAGCTGTCAGGAATTTGGTGTGCACTTCTCCAACCACTGAAGTGTGTGTTGCACCCTCAAACCCACCACCACCACCACCACCACCATCAAGGGCAGAGGAGACAACACACACATCAGAGGATGAAGATGTGGAAGAGATCATCTTCACCCATAGGAGTGCCAGGTAGCACCAGCCCATGCCACATGGGCACTGATTTCCCTTTGTTCTGTGCTTGACAACATGCCAGTGTTGCTACAGTTGGTGACATGCACTCTTCTCCGACACACTTTTAACCTGTCCACTATGGACTGCAATTGTCTCTCACTGCTCCATTGGCAATTCATGTTCCCCTGCACTGAACAATACTTCACCTCAGCATGTCCAATGACATGTCCCTCAACCTTGCACTTGTGTTGTGTCACAATAGAATGATTTACACTAATGGGGTCACAGACCTGGACTACGTAAATATTGAGCTATAGCACTTTAAAATAAACAGCACCTACACAACCACTTTGGCTCTGTGTAATGTGACACATCTACTTTGCTGGAGATTTGTGATGCATGTAACATGTCCATGGTCACACAGTGTCAATACAGGAGTGCAGGAATATTGTGGCCAGATATCTACGCACAAAGGGCCTGACATAATGTTTTAGCACCGCATTTGCGTCATTTGTTGCTTCCGCCACTTTTGCATCAAAGAATGACACAAAGACGGAGCTAAAAAAGTATAAATCAGGCCCAAGGTATCTACATGATGAACGTCAATGCTGGCCACATCCCCTACAAGCAAGTCACTGTGTATGTGACATTTGCTTTAAAACATACATGCCTCACCCACTACATACAGCAGGAATGGCTGTGTAAGACTGCTTGGCCAATAACGTCAGCTGGGAGTACAAGCAAAACACATTGTTGTGAAATGTTTATACTTGATTTCATCTGAAATTGGCACTACTCAGTTTAGCTGTGTTGACAAGAGCTTCAGGCTGCGGGCAGATGTCCCACAGTGCCCAACATCATGACACAGGATCCAAACAATTACAGATTAAAAAGCACACCTACCTGTCCAATACATGGCAACCATAGTCACATTGAGTGGTGGTACAATGGATTGCAGACGCATTGAGATTTAAGGGGTGATTCCAACTCTGGCAGGCGGCTACCGCCGCCCGCCAGGTGGAAACTGCCATTTGGCCGCCATGCGGCCAAATTTCCGCGGTCCCCATTCCAACATTCCTGCTGGGCCGGCGGGCGCTAACCAAGTTAGCGCCCGCCGGCCCAGCGGGAATGAGGCCGCAACACAGGAGCCGGCTCCGAATGGAGCCGGCGGTGTTGCGGCGGTGCGACGGGTGCAGTTGCACCCGTCGCGCTTTTCACTGTCTGCTGGGCAGACAGTGAAAAGCTGGCCAGGGCCCTGTTAGGGGGCCCCTGCACTGCCCATGCCACTGGCATGGGCAGTGCAGGGGCCCCCAGTGGCCCCAGGACACCCCTTACCGCCAGCCTCTTCCTGGCAGTGAAAACCGCCAGAAACAGGCTGGCGGTACGGGGGTCAGAATCCCCAGGGCAGCGCTGCTTGCAAAAACGGGGGAATACCGCCGGCCCCGGCAGGGCGACCGCAGCTTTACCGCCGCGGTCAGAATGCCATTTGAAGCACCGCCAGCCTGTTGGCGGTGCTTCCGTCATTCGTGACTGACCCCCTTAGATTTGTTGTAGCTGTCAATGTGACAGCTCAGTTGGAAGTGGGAATTAACATGTCAAGAGAGGGATGTGGATGCAGGACGGAATCCACAGGCCAACAGACAATTGGCACTGAACACTAATGCAAAGACACTGAACCCCAAGCATATGACATATGCAGAAAGGGAGTACCTGAATTTCTATTATCTATGTATGGAACTGAATGTAAACCTATGTAACACACCTATACTAACCTAATCTATCCTAACTATACATTACCCACAACTGGCCCTACCTACCCTATGCTAAGCTTACTTACCACATTTAACAACACACTCTAAACATTCCCCCCCCACCTCCCTTATATGACGAGACATATGCAGGACAACATATACTACCTTATCCTGAACAAATATATATGTTTTTTTCTTTTTTTGGTTTATATGCACAAAAGTACCAACATTAACCCCCACCTAACCACCCATAAACCAACATGTAATACTATGAAAAAACATCCCCCAAACCTACTTATCCTATCTAAACAACTTCTCTACTCAAACCTATTACTAAACCCCTTAAACCCACTACAAAACATGATGAGGAATGAGGAGGGAAGGGATGAACTAGGGGTGAGGGGAGGCAAGAGTTCAGATGTTGGCCCTCCTCAGTGTCTTCTTGATGGCCTTCAGTCTCTTTGTGTTCCTGTCAACATCTGTTTGTATGCTGTCCAGCTTTTTGAGGATCTTTTTCATGTCCTTCTGGAGCTCCCTTATTGCCGACATGTCCATTGCAGCTGGTGTGGTGGGCTGTGGTGCTGATGTTGATGGTGCAGCAGGTGGGGTAGAGGTGACAGTGGCAGCTGCGATCCCCTGTGTAGGTGTGGTGCTGGCTACACTCTTTGTGGCCAATGCGGGTCCCCCTTGGATGAATGCCTGCCAATCCCCTGTGGCTCGCTCTCTTTGATAGCATCGTGCCATCTTGCGGTACCCAGACTCAACATACAAGATGTGGCAATATCTCACTGCCTGCTTTTGGAACGCCCAGAGTTCCACAACATACATGATGGCAGCTGTAAAAATGAGACAGGTAACCATCCTTGTGTGATGCATGTACTGCTGATAATCTAACACTCTGCCTTGATTTGCACATGCAGTCTAAATCACAGTCCAGATAATACAATGTCCCTGGTGAATGTAATGACAACGATGCCTACGCATCATGTCATTTACAACAAAGCAAAACACAATAATAGTTGGACCAAATAAAGTGATCTGTGCATTGATTTAGTGCAATGTGTCACAATGCAAAGGCAGCAACTACTTCGCATGGGCCACGCCCACTAATCTTTTTCATTTGAGTCAACTTCAAAGCACACACTACCAGTGACTGGTTGATGTAATTGGCAGGAAGGTGTGCAGTTGATAATAATAAGGGGTCAGTGTTATTAGGGACACATGCATGCTTAAATGAGATGACTCATATACACTGTGACCATCACATCTACCTACAGATATGTTGTTCCCCTACCCCTGTGCCTCAGGGGTGATGGTCATGCAATACACCATCACAACTGTCGATGACAACCACGAAGGCATGTCCACTTATACATGGATTTCGTGAGTGGAACACATGTGAGGAGGCTGACACCTAGGAATAAGGTATCCAAAGGTCATTCCCATCTACATTCATGCGCCCAATTGTGAACAACCATCAACACCTTATCTGCCAACACAATTCCCAAAATACCCACATTGATGCCAGCACACGTCTGGCCTTGACCTGCATGCACACCTATTACATACCACGTAAGTGTCACGTAAATGGGGTACAACTTATGGGGATACATGCTGGGGGACACTTACCCTACATGTACATTACAATACAGGGGCACACCAGTTTGTGTGGAAAATTGATGCATCTCTGTGTTGTGAGAATGGGTGTATGACCCAGCGGCAATATGATGGCACTGGTACACTTCCAAGTCACATGTGGGCCTACATGTGGCTACTAATCACCTTGTTCACACGCTGTTGCCTATTGCACAGCACAAGACTCCTAAGATATGGCTCTCTGCTTGTGAATGGGTAACCCTTGCACGGAATATTATGTATCCATCCAGCCTAGTAAGATATCAGATCACGTGTCAGATCATCATATCTTGCAATGAGTGCAAAACACTCGCACAACAGCCACAATCACTACACGGGACAGACATTATCACACTTACTGGATAAGTCTGGGTCCTGAAATCTTGCCACTTCCCCAATGGTATAGGGGGCAGGTCCACCTGTAAGACATGGTAAGGAAATATATGTTCAATGTCAAATCACTGTACATACGTGTGGACAACATATCACGGTGTGTAACATTTTACATGAGTGAGCTGGTGGTCCTGCATGAAGACAGTACAACAGACATACCACTGCAAACTCACATTGATACTGACACTCCGGTGAGTGATAGCCACACATTTGCATACATGTACTGGGCCTAACAATCATGTGGTGCTAAACCCTACCACAACCATATGTGGCTAATCCATTTCAGATGGTACTCCATGGCATGAACCCTCCGCTCAAGACTGGCACCCAGCCTTAGAACACCACCATACAAGAAAAAGACTATAGGTGGTACATCCTTCTCCGTCCAAGCAGCCAAACTATGGAATTCATTACCCCCAACTATAAGAGCCACAGATAACTTTCTTGTCTTCAGAAAACTACTCAAGAGTTGGCTCTTTCCTTCATAACCACCTTTTTCAAACAACTATGAACTGCAAATGTCTATGTGGATAAATATTTTTTCAGATTATTTGTATATTTCTATTTATTTATAGTTTCTTTGGAAAATATGTATTGCTACTGTCATAACAATAAAATACACACACACTCTTTAAACCTGTCTGACTAAGTATTTTTTACCCATGATTCTAATGATGTATTGTATGTGCATATGTGTGTGTATTCATGTGTGTGTGTGTGTGTGTATATATGTATATATATATAAATGTGTATGTATGTGTATATGTTGTTTCTGTGCTTGGCATGTTCGTGGATCATTGCATGGCTCCTGGTTTTTGGGTTGTTATACTAGATATCTATGAATTCCTGCTCTCATCTTATCACACTTATCTACTCATCACTCTTATATCATGTCTCTATCAAACTATCCACCATTCTCACTCTGACTCACCCCTTCTACCACTTTCATCTCCTAAATATCTCTGCCTAAGCTCTTCCCTCCACCTCCACATCTAACTCACCAAACCTCACTCTACCTCTGTGACCTCCCACACAACCCTACTAAATTCTCCTGCATTCATCTCACCCTGCTACTATGCTCTCCCTAACCGTTCCACATACTCTTCCCCCTCCACCCCCCTTTATTCATCCCAAGCCTTTGGGTTGAGTAAATGAAGGATATACTCCCAATTAACACTTCTGGATTTCTGTCCTCCTCCACCCCTCCATTACTCCAGTCAATCTAACTAACAAACTCTCATATCCGCAGCTCAAATACTAAAACTGTACTCATTATTAAACTATACTAATCCATCACTAATTCTTGTTGGGTTCCAGAGTAGCGTGCTACTCATCGAAAAGCATTTCGACGCCTCGTCAGGGGTAGTAAGCACTATATAAATACGATTACAATACAATACAATACAATGATTTGTATTTGGGTGACAATTTCAATTGCACTTCCCTGGTGCACTGCAATACAAGTGACTCAGGCATTGTGGCTTATGCTTCTGCATCAAGAGACACTGAGTTACTGTGTGATGGACATGTGGCTCAATTTTCAGTCTGCAATAATCATGCATTCAGTGGTCCATGACAGATGTGGCAAAGTTGTATGTAGGTAACAATGCCCCATTGGCAGTGTCCCCTCATCCGGGTATACCTCCTTTGCCAACATAATAGCAGGGATCATGTGTGTGTAATGATGACAATGTAGCACTAAACATGGATTTCCCACTTTGCTGTCTGGATCCAGTGAAATGTGGCATGCTGACAGTCTTTTACCTCATCCTTATTGACAGAATGCATGGGCACAGGTGTTGCCATAGGACCTAAAATCTGTGACGAAGGGCCACATGTACGAAGATCAAGTTTTGTGAGTTGCAAATTGCGAGACATAGCAACTCGCAATTTGCGAGTAGGATACAGATGTACAATACTGTGAATGACTGCTTTTCACAAATGGGGTAGCAAATGACCTACCTCATGAATATTCATGAGGTAGGTCACATTTTGCAAACCCACTGGGAATGGCGGCACTCACAGGGATAGTATCCTGCTGGGCTCAGCAGACCACCATGTCTGTGACTGCTTTTAAATAAAGCTGTATTTTCTTTTTTGAAATGCAGCCTTATTTCATTAAGGGTAAACAGAATGTCAAAAACAAATATTATAACTTTTATTTTCATTTTTTAAAGCAGACAGTGGTGCTCTGAAACAATATTTTTTATGCATTCACAAAGGGTGCAAATGGGTTAGCACCAGCTTGAAACTGGTGGTAACTGCAATTGTTTTGTGACTGCATTCGCGGTCACAAAACAATCATACATCAGACTGCGACTCGCAAATAGGAAGGGAACGCCCCTTCCTAAATGCCATTAGCAAACCCTGTTTGGTGGTTAAGAAATGTGATTGCAGAATGGCAAAATTGAGTATGTGTATTGGAGGGAAAAAAAATTCTTGACGCAAATGCACCAATTCAGAAAACTAGGCCGTTTGCGACAATAAAAAATAGCTTCATACATGTGGCCCTAAGTGATGGTAGTACATGACTCAACAAACCTCAGGCTGGCATTGTTAACATGTTGAAACATGTGGACTTCATCTCAGTACTGGGAAACTAACACTTTGTTCTGCTTGCATTCAACCTGGCCACAAATATTGCATGCAGCACGTCAACAAATCTGCTACTGTCACGCAGGAGCATTCTACTGTACACATTTGTCAATGTGATACTCTCCAACAGGGCCACCTATCACCACATGCAGGTGGTCCAGCAGATCCTGCTCTCTGGCCACCAGGTCAGCCCAGCGATGCTTTAGCTGGTGCTCATTCCAGCTGGTATGATATACTCTCTTGAAGTGGTAGAGCACCTTGCCTCACCGCAGCCGCTTCACCTCTGTGTGATACTCCTGTATCACCCGGCCACTCATCTCCAGCATCATGGATAGAAAGTGGCACACCAGCCACACAAAGCCCCCAAGCTCCTCCTCTCCCAAGAGTGTCAACCTAGCCCTTCCCGACATGTCCCTGAACAAAAAATCCAAAAAGTTAATGTAGAAAAAAATAGGAAAAGAAATGAAAATAAAGGAAACTTACAGCCCAAGCCTAAGAACCCCAACTAACCCAACTAATCTAACCGACAGACAGACACTGACAATAAAAATACAATATGAAAGACACTAAACTACACAAAATAATATACACTGATACAAGAAACAGATTTCACAAAAGACACAATAAGAGAGACATCACAAGATACAATAAATGCAATTGACACACCAGCAACACCGAGACACACCAACACAGTCAAGAAATTGCACAGACTATAAAGTGAAAATGAAAGAACACCCACTGTACCATGCCTGTAAACAGGATTTCCTATTACATCACTTCCTGTCCCCTTGCAGCACATTTTCCGTCATGCGTGTATTTTTTTTGCGCATACAATGTTTGCATGAATTTTTTTGACACATCACATACATGTGCAGGAAAATACCATGCATTACCTGTATACTTGAATTTCAACGGATATCAGCATGAGTGTGGTGTGCAGGTGGAATTCATGCTAAGGGCCCATGTATTGTTAGTTTGCGTTTCCAGGAGTTTTCGATGCATTTGCGTCAACTTTTTTGACTCTATCTATGATTGTGTGACTTTTTAATATTTAACATGGATGCACCCTGTATCAACATGAAGATAGGATGGTATGGCCTGCAGTATGTAATACAGTGTTTGGCCACATGTGGTAGAGCATGCAACTTTGTATTTTAGGTGTTAATGATCTGTAACTATGATGTGTGTGTTTCTGAAGGAACGCCATGCAACACTTTGGATGTCATGCAAATGTATGAATGTTTGCCAAATGTGTAAATACATCTGATGGCAATCAGTGATCCACAACAGTCATGGTATGTGTTTGTAACAAGTGTTGACTCATGTGATGTGTGTAGTTGTTTGACTTATGGGACATTACATTTCACACAAGAAACAAAACTCAGGTATCATTGAGGATGGCTGAGGAGTGCTATGTAGGATATGTTTCCCCTCATATGTCATTAATTGTTGGTTACGACTTTATGGTGACTTGTGTGTGGACTACACAAATGTCTGACGTGTACATGTTTGGTACTTATTGTGTTTGAGACACTGTGCCTTAATTCAACCCATAAAATGTTTGGTACACGTCAGTTTGACTCATTACAGTTACCTATGTTACTTGTATTCCTGTTGTGGACCTGCAGCCCTGGCTGCATGTGTTGACATATTTTCAGATGTGCATTCCACAGAATTGTCCAGTTCTAGTGTGTGGACATGTGTACCCTGTGTCAAGTTTGGGCTCCATGGTGTCACGGTTTTGTGTGAGTCTAGTCAGGACTCTGTTAGGGGCATCCCTTGAGTTCACAGAGTATCTCGCAAGGAGGTAGTGTGCCAAAGCATAAGAGCAGCTAAAGGCATACAAGGGGAAAGGACAGCAATAGTAAAGCAGAGAAAACAGGAAAATGAAAGCAGAGCAACCTTAGTGTCAACAAACATGGAATGGATCAGTAATGGACAAACACGCTGGGGTTATCACTAAGGTTGTACACAGGGTAGGGCTCAGAACTTCCAACAGCAACAGGGAACATCATTGCCTCTGTGCAAATTACTCTTACAGATAGTCACCACGCAAGCCCTATAGAAAGGAGGCAGCAGAAGTGATTTTGTCTCTGGACCCTTAGGGCACAAACAAGGATTGTACTTACATACACAAGACTAGCCCTTGTGGGTCCAGCTGGAGAAACAGTAGCAATTCCTGGAAAACATATAGCACACTGACACTGTTAGGCACTAAAGACTAGATGCAACACTAGACAAAGGATGGGTGCTCGGTTTTCCTCCTGAAAACCAGGTGCCAACCCAAGTACAAAGGAAAACACTTCTACACAGGTGAGGACTGATAGTACATTTACCAGACACAATAACCCAAGTGGAAACAGAAAAAGAAGGAACAAATTAGGAGGCAAAGCCAGGAACAGGGAATAGGCTCAGGCTAACGCAAAGACAGGGACAGGACTGGGAAACAGAGAGCTGGAACAAGCAGGAACAGGGCTGGGCAACAGAAAGCAGGCTCTTGCTGAAACAAACAGGAACAAGGCTAAGAAAGAGGGAGCAGAGTCTGACTGGAACAAGCAGGAACAGGACTGGGTAAACAGAGAGCAGGTCCAGTCTGAATCAAGATTGTAACACAATCCAACAAGGGATCTCAAACACAAAGAAATTGTACTCCAATGCACAACGAGGAGCTTCAGGGTATGGCAGCTTATAAGCAGTTCCAGGCAGCAGCAAGCCCAGGGTAGAGGCACATGGCTGGGCTGCACAAGAGAGGTCACAGGTGTGTGCAGCTTCAGTCTCTCACAAGTCCTAGAGGAGATAATCCAGTATAAAGGGACAACCAGGCTTTTGCCATAGGAAGCAATTGACAGAAGATTACAGGTCCTGAAGTCCATGGGAGCTAATGTAGTTCTTCTATAGCATGCCGTATAAAAAAGGGAAGCAAACAGGAGTACGAAAGGGACTCTGGGGGGAGTGTTAATGATGATTACCAGGCTACAGATAGTCCATTTACAGCGCCCCCTAGAGATTGGACAATAGAGACGTAACACATGGCAGTGGCAGGACTGATTTCCAGGGATGGACTGTGTGGGCATGTGTTTTGAACATTGCTTGTCATACCTGGGGCATTCATGCTATCCATTTTTACAACTGATGCCCCCCTTGTCACACAAGCTCTTTGCAGAGAATGCTAGTGGCACACTTAGTAATCTCAGGGGTCTGTTCATATATTCCTGTACTTCTGAAATTTTACATCCACTGCCTCATGTATGGGGCACTTATTTACCTTATGATTGGAGATGTCATAGTTGTGTGTTGTGTGCTGCAGTAGACCATGATGGCAACATGGATGTGAGCCATATGTTGTGGTCCATTGATTTTGTCCTTCATACGTGACATTCAAGAGATGAGTATTTTTTATATGTGTGTGATGTTTGTTGAACAATCATACGCATAACATATGATGTTGCATCAGAGGCAGTCACATTTGTCTTTCTAACATGCTCCCTGAGGTAATACTCACATTCCTAAGAAATATGTGATGGAGAATGTAGAAAAAAGAGCAGGATTGTGTGATCAAGTATGGTGTTTATTTATATATCTTAACAATGTGTGTAGAGTGACTATTAAGTGAAAACGTTGTGTACAATTTGCTGTCTGCTGCGCATTCCTGCAGCTGTGTTCTGCTGTTCCCCTTCATTTTCCCTGCCACCATTCTCCTCCTCCTCCTCAGGCAGTTCTTGGTATGGCTCATATCATGGGATGTTCCCCCTCACACAAATGTTATGCAGGAAAGCACAGGTCAGAATAATTTTACACACAATGTGTGGGGAATAAAAGAGGCTGCCTCCTGTGATGTCCAGGCACCTGAATCAGGACTTCAGGATGCCAAAGGTCCTTTCCACAATGATGTGTGTTCTCTGATGTGCCTCATTATAGGCACGCTCTGCTGCTGTGCTTGGGTTGGGGAATGATGTCATGAACCATGGCTGGATCCCGTAACCCTGATCCGCTGCAAAAGATAATAAGAGTGAGTATTGCGTTAGTGCTTCTGACAGGAATGTCATGGCAGTTGATATCTTGTGTCATCTGTGACTCATATGTGTTTGTGATATTGTGTGAGATCCTGGGCTTCTGTGAGGTTTTATCTGCACTGGGTTGTTTGACATGACAAGTTGTGTTTGCCTCATTGACCTGGGATTTATGATTTGTTTGCCAAACTGTTGGTCAGTATGTATGTACCATGCGTTGTGTAGTGTCCAACATGTTTTAGTGTGCTTTTGCTGGAGGGGACATGATACATCCACAAACACAATGGATTCAGATGTGGTGGTAACATCGTTGCACTACATGGCCTGGACATCCCATCCAATTAGACATATGTCATTGCAGATGAAATGCGACACTGAGGCCCATTGATTTGGGGAGGTGACAATGCACAACACATCTCCATAAGTTGGCAGCACTGAGATGTTCAGTATTGACAATGCACGATTGTCCCATGTGTGACTTGGTTCTAGGCAAGCCTTTGTTGTTCCCTCTGCCAGTAGCTCATGTGTAACTGTGCACCTACACTACTGAACTTGCTCCAGGGAACCTGGCTAACTGCCTTGTGGAGGTGGATGTATCTGTACAGGAAGGGCCATCTCCCTGTACATATTCTATTTTGATGGACAATTGGCTCTTTCAGTGTGTGCAGTTTTCATGAGTGCCACATTAATATGTGTTCATAGCACAGTCCACTCCCTTATTGCCACCTGCAAAAGGCACCCCAGGAGTGATGTATGATGTTGGGACTGCCGCAGTATTTCGGTGTCAGCTACATCTGAGTTACCATAATCATGCTATGTGTTAGACCTGACAGCCTTAGGGTGCTCACCCCTACCTTTTTGCTTGCCTCCCTCCACTTTTTTCACACGGTTTTTGCTGGTTTTAGAACTCTGCGCACTTTACCACTGCTAACCAGTGCTAAAGTGCATATGCACTCTCCCTTAAAACATGGTGACATTGGTTAATACCCAATTGGCTTATTTAATCTACTTGTAAGGCCCCAGCAAAGTGCACTACATGTGCCCAGGGCCTGTAAATTAAATGCTACTCGTGGGCCTGCAGCACTGATTGTGCCACCCACATAAGTAGCCTCTTAACTATGCCTCAGGCCTGCCATTGCAAGGCCTGTGTGTGCAGTTTCACTGCCACTTCGACTTGGCATTTAAAAGTACTTGCCAAGCCCTAACCTCCCCCTTTTCTAAACATGTCACCACTAAGGTAGGCACTAGGTAACGCATAGGGCAGGGTGATATGTAGCTAAAAGGCAGGACATGTACCTGTGTAGTTTATATGTCCTGGTCGTGTAAAACTCCTAAATTCGTTTTAAACTACTGTGAGGCCTGCTCCTTTCATAGGCTAACATTAGTGCTAACCTCATATAGTGTTTGAGTGGTAGATTCTGGTCTGAAAGGAGTAACAAGGTCATATTTAGTATAGCCAGAATGGTAATACAAAATCCTGCTGACTGGTGAAGTTGGATTTAACATTACTATTTTAGAAATGCCACTTTTCGAAAGTGAGCATTTCTCTGCACTTAAAAACTTCTTTGCCTTACAGTCTACGTCTGGCTGGGTTAGTTGACAGCTCCCTTGTGCATTCCACTCAGACAAACCGCAAACACAGTATGCTCAGTCACACTTGCACACATCTGCATATTGAATTGGTCATCCTGGACTGTGAGGGTGGAGGGCCTGACACTTACGTGTCAAAGGACAGTAGCCTGCCCTCACACAAATGAATGCCACACCCCCTACTGGGACTCTGGCAGACAGGATGGAACTGAAAGGAGACCTCGTGCATTTCTAGGCCACTCTTTGAAGTCTCCCCCACTTCAAAGGTACATTTGGGTATTTAAGCAGGGTCTCTGACCCTACCAACTCAGACACTTCCTGGAGAAGAAACCCTGAACCAGAACCTGCAACCTGCCAAGAAGAACTTCCTGGTTGCCCAAAGGACTCACCTGGACTGCTTTTCTGAGAAGGACTGCTGATTTGCTATTGCCTTGCTGCCTTGCTGCTCTCTGGCTGTGCTGAGAAATGCTTTCTAAGAGCTTGGATAGAGCTTGCCTTCTGTTTCCTGAAGTCTCAGGACCAAAAAGACTTCATCTCTGCAAAAGAACTCCTTGTGCGGTGAAAATCACCGCACAGCCTGCAAGAAACAACACACAGCCTGCCTCTGAATGACGTAGCCCGACTTCCTGATGAGGAGATCGACACAACGCCAGCGTTTGCGACCGTAAATTCTATGCATGGCACACTGGATCGACACAAAGCCGAACCAGAACGGCACAGCCCGACTTCCTGAGAGGCAGTACCTACCGTGTGGCAGAAATTTCTACGTAAGGCCGACCGGATCGACACAATCCTTGTGACTTCGTCCTGCACAATCCAGGATTTCAACTCATCACCCCAGGGCATCCAAAAACCTAGCAACCAGAAGAGGATCCCAGTCTCCGTGCCAGAAATCAACGCAAAGCCTGCCCTGTGTGAAAACTCAACGACGCACACCTCCCCGTTTTCCACGCAACTCCTCATCTGCGGTCCCTTGCAGAGAATTTGAACACAAACCAGGTACTTTGTGATTGCAAGAGACACTTGTTGCTTTTTAAAGACTAAAGACTCTTTTTATCATTCTCTTAAGTGATATTTCAATGTGTACTTATCAAATCTTGATCGTTTTGACCTGCATCTTACCAGATAAATATTATTTATTTTTCTAAACAGTGTGTGGTGTATTTTCGTGGTGTTCTGCTATGTTATTGCATGATTTATTGCACAAATACTTTAACATTACCTTCTAAGTTAAGTCTGACTGCTCAGTGCCAAGCAACCAGAGGGTGGGCACAGGATAATTTGGATTTTGTGTGACTTACCCTGATTAGGGTGAGGGTCCTTGCTTGGACACGGGGTAACCTGACTGCCAACCAAAGACCCCATTTCTAACACTATGGCCCTCATTATGACATTGGCAGTAAATCCCACTTACCGCACGCTGACTGCCGCCAACTTACCGCTGCCGCGGTGTATATCCGTTCACCATATTATGACACACATACACCAATCTGTCAGTATTCAGCCACATACACAGATCTGCCACACCAAAGGTCAGTGATAAATGGGCTGTATCCAAACCCTCACTATTACGCCAACAGAACTACGCCCATCACTTTATGACCCACAAATCACCATGGCAGACATTCAACGGTGGTAAACCATTGGTGGTACATACTGCCGTGCTCAAAATGGACACACACAAACAAAACAACACCACATTGGACAATTCAAACAACACACACCTGATACCCATACACACACCACACCCACATACCCACGCCACTATAAAACACACACACACATTACCCACAACCCTTTACCATTTGAAACCATTTCAACCAGAGAGACATCAAGACCACAGACATACCCAGAGCCACACACTATACACACCTATACACCACTTGTGCACCCCACATCACACACCCCAACACTTTACCCTACAAACCCTCACCTACACACCTCACACCATACCCATGGCACCACAAAGACACCCCCGCTTCACAGAGGAGGAGCTAAGGGTCATGGTGGAGGAAATCATCAGGGTAGAGCCACAGCTATTTGGAGCACAGGTGCAGCAGATATCGATAGCTAGGAAGATGGAGCTATGGCGGAGAATCGTGGACAGGGTCAACGCCTTGGGACAGCACCCAAGAACTAGGGATGACATCAGGCAGAGGTGGAACGATCTACGGGGAAGGTTTGTTTCTTTGCAGCAAGACACCAACTTACGGAGGACAGACCCCTACCTCCTCCTCCACAACTAACAGCATGGGAGGAGCAAGTCTTGGCAATACTGCATCCTGAGGGCCTGGCCGGAGTAAGAGGAGGACTGGACTCTGGAAAGTCAACTCTCTACTACCACTACCCCCTACCTGCATGCCATCACAAACCCCCACCCTCACCCTCACTCCCATCACTCCACTACTTCCCACACACCCCACCAACACATCTCACCCATCCCAATGCCAAGCCCTGCATGCTCTACCAATGCATGGACATCACTCACAGCCCTGCATGGTCACTTATCACTAAAGCATGCACACCATAAAGAACTAAGAATCCCACCATACACCAACAAACACAAGTGAAATCTGCCGGGGCAAATACAACCAAAGAGGTCAAACCACCAGTGCACAATATACCAGACACCGAAACCATAACACATCATTTACATCCCCACAGGTATCTCAGCCAATTTCACTGGAGAGTAGGTGCCAGCAAAATCCAGTTCCCCAACTACAGAGGCCCACAGTGATGACAGCAACTCTGATCTTCAGGCTCTGGATGACCAACCTGGCCCATCAGGGATCACTGGACAGCCGGTTACCCAGGCTCAGCCACACACCACCACAGAGCCTACCCCATCAGGAACCACCATCACAGCACCCACCCAGCATACCCATATCTCTGTCAATCAGCAGTGTGTCCACCTCTATAGGGACCCCAGGGCACACCTCATACCCAAGACAATCAGGGACCTGGGGTCAGTGGGCACAGGGCTCAGGGGACAGAGGCACATACCAACAGGGACACTGGGAGGACTGATGTGCACCAGGGGGAGGACAGACCCAGAGAACCGACTCTCCAGGAGGCACTTGCAGAGATCCTGGGAGCATTGCAACATTCCCAGGACACGATGGGCCAGATCCTGGACAATGTGCAGGAGAACAGGCGGCTGCAGGAGGGACAGTACCAGGGGATCGGGGAGGACTTGCAGGCCATCAACAACACCCTTATCTCCATAGCAGGGGTGCTGGCAGACATGGCCAATATAATGAGGGAGGCAGTGACACAAAAGTGTGCCCCTGCCACTAGCCAGACATCTGAACAGCCTTCCACCTCCACTGCCGCTAGTGGCCACGAGGCACCGCCACAGGTGTCACGTGCAGCCAGCACCCCTCCCCCTGCAGAAGGAGAACCACCCCGCAAACGTTCCCTGAGATCCAGACAGAAGCCAGAGACTCTTGCCAAGACCCCTACCAGGAAATTAGACTCTCCTGATTGTCACCCTTGTGTCCCACTCAGTCACCCTGTCCACCTTGAACTGCCGTTTCTCCCCATCCTATGTCCCATTAGACAATGCACCTGTGCTACAAATAGACTGGAACAATACACTGGACTTTCCTCCATGGTCACCCCATCCCGGTCTACTTTTCCCTCTATATTTTAGCACTTCCATAAACACCCTTGGGAAG